>NC_069787.1:28718768-29343768 GCF_027406575.1 Nycticebus coucang
TACCATCTAACTCCAGTAAGATTAACCCATATCACAAAATCCCAAGACCAGAGATGTTGGCATGGATGTGGAGAAAAGGGAACACTTCTACACTGCTGGTGGGAATGCAAATTAATACATACCTTTTGGAGAGATGTTTCGAGAACACTTAGAGATCTAAAAATAGATCTGCCATTCGATCCTATAATTCCTCTGCTAGGTATATACCCAGAAGACCAAAAATCACATCATAACAAAGATATTTGTACCAGAATGCTTATTGCAGCCCAATTCATAATTGCTAAGTCATGGAAGAAGCCCAGGTGCCCATTGATCCACAAATGGATTAATAAATTGTGGTATAGGTACACCATGGAATACTATGCAGCCTTAAAGAAAGTTGGAGACTTTACCTCTTTCATGTTTACATGGGTGGAGCTGGAACATATTCTTCTTAGTAAAGTTTCTCATGAATGGAAGAAAAAGTATCCAATGTACTTAGCCCTACTATGAAACTAATTCATGGCTTTCATATGAAAGCTATAACCCAGTTTAACCTAAGAATATGGGGAAGAGGGAGTGGAGGGAGACAGGAGGACTGGCAGAGGTAGGTTGATTGGTGAGATTATACCTATAGTACATCTTTCAAGGGTACATGTGAAACTTAGTTAATGTAGAATACAAATGTCTTAACACAATAACTAGGAATAAGCCAGGAAGGCTATGTTAACCAGTGTGATGAAAATATGTCAAATGGTCTATGAAACCAGTGTATGGTGCCCCATGATTGCATTAATGTACACAGCTATGATTTAATAATTAAAAAAAAAAAGATCGCATGGATTTCACTATAACTTCGCCATAAGATTAAAAGGCAAACAACAAACTAGTAGAAGACATTTGCAACCCCAAGTAGCTAACAAAAGCAAGTTTTCAGAATATCTAGTGAGCTCCTACAGATCAAAACCGAAAATGTTTAACTATCCAAAAGACAGGTTATTAGCATGCTTTTTCCCAAGGAGAAGACAGGAATGGGCAATAAAAATATGAAAAGGTTTTCCACATCACTAAGAAAAGCAGAAAATGCAAGTTTAATATCACAATGAAATTGCATTTTATACCCATAAATGTAGCAAAAATTCAAAAGGCTGACAGTGAGACTTGGCAAGTAATTGGGGTAAGTAGGTATTCTCAGCTGTGGCAAGTGGCACTTTGGAGAGCAAGTTGTCACTCCCTCGTTAGACTTACAAACACACATATTCTACAAGAGGAAGATTCTATTAATAAGACAAAAGTTAGTACCCAGTCTTTCTTAAGGAGGGATTCTTGATTTCTTGTGTGGAACAAGATGTTGTTACTTAGAACTCCTATGCACAGTAGAAAATTTAGCATTCTTGCCCCACCCCTTTCCCATCACAACAAAAGATTCTCCTACATTTCCAAATACCTAGGAGAGTGGGACCAGCCAGGCGAGGTTTACCAGGAGAACATGCAGTCTGCCACATACTTATGGGCATCTTATACTGTGCCCCAGTGGTCACTGCAGCTGAATAGAGATGTCTGTGTTGTGCTCTGTCAAATCCTTTGTTGTGACCAAAATTGTACACCCCCCAAACAGCCATCAGTTCAGAAATGGAGAATTAAACTTTAATATGGTCACAAAATAGAGCATTATAAAATAGTTCATAACCTAGCTCACAAAAAATGATGAAAATACTTCAAAAACAATATTCAGTAAATTATAATACACAGCATGATCCACCTTATAAAACGTTTAGAAACCACAGAACCATAGGATATGTTGTTGTGGACACACACATACATGCATTAGGTATCTACCAGATTCATAATAGTGGTTGTGAAATTGCCCTTTATAAAATTAATAAAGGGCCACAAGGTGGGAGCTAGGAGAGGGAAGACATATCTGTAACCAGCCATTGTTCCCTAGCTTGCTTTCCCATAATTGCTCACTACTCAGGCATCATACAGCTGAGGTTGTAAAGATTCTTAGCTTTCTTCATGGCTCCCATAAATAACATTGCCCCTAGGTTTTGAGGTATCTTCCGAACGGCTGACCCACCCAGACCCATGGGCCATACTGATTGCTCTGATGACTCCTACCCAAAAGCAGGCTCAGCAAAGAAGACAATTTCTACACCTCTATGTTTCTGCCCAGCCAAGTAGCAGACACAACTCCCTAGCTTTTTGTCTGCCAAACTGCCTTTAAAAATCCTTTCTTGCGAATTCTTGGGGAGACAGATTTGAGAACTTTCTCTCTTTTCCTCCAAATAGTACCGGCCATTGTTAAACTCTTTCTCTGTTGTAGGTCTCTTTCACTGCTGTCTCAGTGTATTAGCTTCCTGTTGAGTAGCTGGCAATGAATCTGGTAAGGCTGTTAACAGTTGCCTCTGAGGATAAAGGAAGAACTGGACTAGAGAAAGGAGATTTCAATTCTGTGTAGTTCAATCACTTAAAAGGGTATAGGTAGGATATGAAATAAATATGAGAAACAACATTTGTTTTTTTTGAGTGACAGGCACATGGATAGGAGTTTGGTGCATTTTCTTTTGTGTATGTCCATATTTTTATGTGCACTTGGCTGCCAAGAGGACAGTGAGTGAGCAGAAGGGTGAGGATAGAAGTGAGGTGTTACTGGGCAGTGCCGGAACCAGAGAGGGACCAAGCTTGGACGCCAGCCCCCCTACCTTGAACTCCAAGAGCATGCCACTTCTCTGCTTCATTTCTCTATAGCCCAAAAAGTTCTTTCTACGAGAACATTTCCCCCTGTGGTTTCCTCTTCCTTCCAAGTTTCAAAATTGTCACCTAAGGAATTTGTCAGCTACTAGATATTTTAGCAGAATGACACAATCAACTGATGTCTAAATAATTTAATTCCTTCCTATCCCAAACCTGTGACTTTACTTCAATGCTTTTTTTCTGTGCATTTTTTTAATTGTGGTAAAATATACAGTCTATAAAATGTACTATTTTAGACCGTCCAATTCAGTGGTGCTAAGTACATTCACAAAATTGTGCAGACATCACTGCCATCCATCTCCAGAATGTTTTCATCACCCCAGACTAAAACTCTATACCCTTTCCAGTGGTTCTCAACCTTCCTAATGCCTCCTAATGCGATGACCCTTTAAAACAGTGCCTCATGTTGTGGTGACCCCCAACCATAAAATTATTTTCGTTGCTACTTCATAACTGTAATTTTGCTACTGTTATGAATTGTAATGTAAATATCTGATATGCAAGGCATATTGTCATTGTTATGAAGGGGTCGTGACCCACAGTTTGAGAACTACTGCTTTAAATAGAAACTCCTCATTCCTAAGTTTCCTCAGCCCCCAGTAGCTTCTATTCCACTTTCCGGCTCTGTGAATTTAGCTACTCTAGGTACCTCGCGTAAGTGGAATCATACAATATTTTTTCTTTCTCATCTGGCCTATTTCACTTAATATATTTTCTTTTTCTTTTATTTATTTATTTATTTATTTATTTATTTATTGTTGGGGATTCATTGAGGGTACAATAAGCCAGGTTACACTGATTGCAATTGTTAGGTAAAGTCCCTCTTGCAATCATGTCTTGCCCCCATAAAGTGTGACACACACCAAGGCCCCACCCACCTCCCTCCTTCCCTCTTTCTGTTTCCCCCCCATAACCATAATTGTCATTAATTGTCCTCATAACAAAATTGAGTACATAGGATTCATGCTTCTCCATTCTTGTGATGCTTTACTAAGAATAATGTCTTTCACGTCCATCCAGGTTAATACGAAGGATGTAAAGTCTCCATTTTTTTTAATGGCTGAATAGTATTCCATGGTGTACATATACCACAGCTTGTTAATCCATTCCTGGGTTGGTGGGCATTTAGGCTGTTTCCACATTTTGGCGATTGTAAATTGAGCTGCAATAAACAGTCTAGTACAAGTGTCCTTATGATAAAAGGATTTCTTTCCTTCTGGGTAGATGCCCAGTAATGGGATTGCAGGATCAAATGGGAGGTCTAGCTTGAGTGCTTTGAGGTTTCTCCATACTTCCTTCCAGAAAGGCTGTACTAGTTTGCAGTCCCACCAGCAGTGTAAAAGTGTTCCCTTCTCTCCACATCCACGCCAGCATCTGTAGTTTTGAGATTTTGTGATGTGGGCCATTCTCACTGGGGTTAGATGATATCTCAGGGTTGTTTTGATTTGCATTTCTCTAATATATAGAAATGATGAACATTTTTTCATGTGTTTGTTAGCCATTCGTCTGTCGTCTTTAGAGAAAGTTCTATTCATGTCTCTTGCCCATTGATATATGGGATTGTTGGCTTTTTTCATGTGGATTAATTTGAATTCTCTATAGATCCTAGTTATCAAGCTATTGTCTGATTGAAAATATGCAAATATCCTTTCCCATTGTGTAGGTTGTCTCTTTGCTTTGGTTATTGTCTCCTTAGCTGTACAGAAGCTTTTCAGTTTAATGAAGTCCCATTTGTTTATTTTTGTTGTTGTTGCAATTGCCATGGCAGTCTTCTTCATGAAGTCTTTCCCCAGGCCAATATCTTCCAGTGTTTTTCCTATGCTTACCTGGAGGATTTTTATTGTTTCATGCCTTAAGTTTAAGTCCTTTATCCATCTTGAATGAATTTTTGTGAGTGGGGAAAGATGTGGGTCCAGTTTCAGTCTTTTACATGTAGACATCCAGTTCTCCCAGCACCATTTATTGCATAGGGAGTCTTTCCCCCAAGGTATGTTCTTGTTTGGTTTATCAAAGATTAGGTGGTTGTAAGATGTTAGTTTCATTTCTTGGTTTTCAATTCGATTCCAAGTGTCTATGTCTCTGTTTTTGTGCCAGTACCATGCTGTCTTGAGCTCTATGGCTTTGTAGTACAGACTAAAATCTGGTATGCTGATGCCCCCAGATTTATTTTTGTTACAGAGAACTGCCTTAGCTATACGGGGTTTTTTCCGGTTCCATACAAAACGCAGAATCATTTTTTCCAAATCTTGAAAGTACGATGTTGGTATTTTGATAGGGATGGCATTGAATAGGTAGATTGCTTTGGGAAGTATAGACATTTTAACAATGTTGATTCTTCCTATCCATGAGCATGGTATGTTCTTCCATTTGTTAATATCTTCTGCTATTTCCTTTCTGAGGATTTCATAGTTTTCTTTATAGAGGTCCTTCACCTCCTTCGTTACGTATATTCCTAGGTATTTCATTTTCTTTGAGACTATGGTGAAGGGAGTTGTGTCCTTAATTAGCTTCTCATCTTGACTGTTATTGGTGTACACAAAGGCTACTGACTTGTGGACATTGATTTTATATCCTGAAACATTACTGTATTTTTTGATGACTTCTAGGAGTCTTGTGGTTGAGTCTTTGGGGTTCTCTAAGTATAAGATCATGTCGTCAGCAAAGAGGGAGAGTTTGACCTCCTCTGCTCCCATTTGGATTCCCTTTATTTCCTTGTCTTGCCTAATTGTATTGGCTAGAACTTCCAGCACTACGTTGAATAGTAAAGGTGACAGAGGACAACCTTGTCTGGTTCCAGTTCTAAGAGGAAAAGCTTTCAGTTTTACTCCATTCAGTAAAATATTCGCTGTGGGTTTGTCATAGATAGCTTCAATCAGTTTTAGAAATGTGCCACCTATGCCTATACTCTTCAGAGTCCTAATTAGAAAAGGATGCTGGATTTTATCAAATGCTTTTTCTGCATCTATATTGAGAGGATCATGTGATCTCTATTTTTGCCTCTGTTTATATGGTGGATAACGTTTATAGACTTGCGTATGTTAAACCAGCCTTGCATCCCTGGGATGAAGCCTACTTGATCATGATGAATGACTTTTTTGATGATAAGCTGTAATCTATTGGCTAGGATTTTGTTGAGAATTTTTGCGTCTATGTTCATGAGTGAGATTGGTCTGAAATTCTCATTTTTGTTTGGGTCTTTTCCTGGTTTTGGTATCAGGGTGATGTTTGCTTCATAGAATGTGTTGGGGAAGATTCCTTCTTCCTCAATTTTTTGGAATAATTTCTGCAATATAGGAATAAGCTCTTCCTTGAAGGTTTGATAGAATTCTGGAATGAAGCCATCTGGACCAGGGCATTTTTTGGTTGGAAGATTTTTTATTGTTTCTTTGATCTCAGTGCTTGAAATTGGTCTGTTCAGGAGCTCTATTTCTTCCTGGCTAAGTCTAGGGAGAGGGTGTGATTCCAAATATTGATCCATTTCTTTCACATTGTCAAATTTCTGGGCATAGAGTTTCTGGTAATATTCAGAGATGATCTCTTGTATCTCTGTGGGATCAATTGTTATTTCCCCTTTGTCATTTCTGATTGAGGTTACTAGAGATTTTACTTTTCTATTCCTTGTCAGTCTGGCCAATGGTTTATCTATTTTATTTATTTTTTCAAAAAACCAACTCCTTGTTTCATTAATTTTCTGAATGATTGTTTTGTTTTCAATTTCATTGATCTCTGATTTGATTTTGGATATTTCTTTTCTTCTACTGAGTTTAGGCTTAGATTGTTCTTCTTTTTCCAATTCCATAAGATCTCTTGTGAGATTGTTGATGTGCTCTCTTTCTGTTTTTCGAATGTAGACATCTAAAGCGATGAATTTTCCTCTCAAAACTGCTTTTGCAGTATCCCACAGGTTTTGGTAGCTTGTTTCTTCATTGTTGTTATGCTCAAGGAAGTTAATGATTTCCTGTTTTATTTCTTCCTGCACCCATCTGTTATTCAACAGAAGATTGTTTAATTTCCATGCCTTTGGGTGGGGTCCAGCATTTTTGTTAGCGTTGAGTTCCACCTTTAGTGCCTTATGGTCTGAGAAGATACAAGGTAAAATTTCAATTCTTTTGATTCTGTTGATATTTGTTTTGTGTCCCAGGATATGATCAATTTTGGAGAATGTTCCATGGGGTGATGAGAAGAATGTATATTCTTTATCTTTGGGATGGAGTGTTCTATATGCGTCTATCAAGCACAGTTGTTCTAGGGTCTCATTTAAGTCTCTTATATCCTTGTTTAATTTCTGTTTAGAGGATCTGTCCAGCTCTGTAAGAGGAGTGTTAAGGTCCCCTGTTATTATGGTATTATCAGATATCATATTACTCAGACTGAGTAAGGTCTGTTTCAAGAATCTGGGAGCATTTCAATTGGGTGCATAGATATTTAGAATTGAAATGTCTTCTTGTTGTATTTTTCCCTTGACCAATATAAAGTGACCATCTTTGTCTTTTTTGACTTTAGTTGCTTTAAATCCACATGTATCTGAAAATAAGATTGCAACTCCTCTTTTCTTCTGAATTCCATTTGCCTGAAAATTGTCTTCCAACCCTTGACTCGGAGCTTTAATTTGTCTTTTGAAGCCAGGTGTGTTTCTTGCAGACAGCAAATGGATGGCTTGTGTTTTTTAATGCAGTCAACCAATCTATGTCTCTTCAGTGGGGAATTCAAGCCATTAACATTTATTGAGATAATTGATAAGTGTGGTAGTATTCTATTCATCTTATTTTGTGACAGTCCATTGCTTAGTTTTATCTTTTGCATCAGTGTGGAGGTTTGGTTCTGTCCTTTAATTTCTGAGTTCTTACTTTGCTGCTGATCCATTGCGGTGGTCAGTGTGCAGAACAGGTTGAAGTATTTCCTGTAGAGCTGGTCTTGTTGTGGCGAATTTCCTCAATGTTTGTATATCCGTAAATGATTTGATTTCTCCGTCAATTTTGAAGCTTAGCTTAGCAGGGTACAGAATTCTGGGCTGGAAATTGTTCTGTTTAAGTAGATTAAAGGTAGATGACCATTGTCTTCTTGCTTGGAAAGTTTCATTAGAGAAGTCTGCGGTCACTCTGATGGATTTGCCCCTGTAGGTTAACTGGCGCTTACTCCTGGCAGCTTGCAGAATCTTTTCTTTTGTCTTGACTTTGGACAGGTTCATCACAATGTGTCTTGGGGGAAGCTCGGTTAGAGTTGAGGCGACCTGGGGTCCCATAGCCCTCTGAAAGCAGTGTTTCAGAATCGTTGGTGATATTTGGGAAATTTTCTTTTATAATATTCTCTAGTATGGCTTCCATTCCTCTGGGGCATTCTTCTTCCCCTTCTGGAATTCCTATAACTCGTATGTTGGAATGCTTCATAAAGTCCCATAATTCTGACAGTGAACGTTCTGCTTTCTCTCTCTTCTTTTCTGCCTCTTTTACTATCTGAGTTATCTCAAAAACTTTGTCTTCTACCTCTGAAATTCTTTCTTCTGCATAGTCTAACCTGTTGCTGATACTTTCCATTGCATCTTTAAGTTCCCTTATTGACTGTTTCATTTCCTTCAGCTCTGCTATATCCTTTTTATATTCTTCATATCGTTCATCTCTTATTTGATTCTGTTTTTGAATTTCCTTTTGGTTATTTTCCCCTTTATTAGCAGTTTCCTTCATTGTTTCCATCATTTCTTTCATTGTTTTCAACATGTGTATTCTAAATTCCCTTTCTGTCATTCCTAACATTTCTGTATAGGTGGAATCCTCTGCAGTGGCTACCTCATGGTCCCTTGGCCCGGTTGTTCTGCACTGGTTCTTCATGTTGCCTGGAGGTTTCTGCTGATTCTTCCTCATGAGTGGTTTCTTTTATCTGTTTCCTTGCCCTAATTTTCCTTTCACTTCCTCTTGCTCTTTAAGTTCTCGTGCCTGTGGAAGTTGCGGGCGGGTTTAGACGGATTGAACACACGCGACCACTTGCCGGTTTTCCACTGTTTTAGTCTTCCTCTTGGGGTCCAGAGGTCTCTCGCTGACTCCCTGTATCCTCTCAGGGGTGATGCTAGGCAGATCCCTCCAGCCAGAGATGCCTGGAGTCCTATATGCCCAGACTCACGGTGCCCAGATGCAAGGAAGCTGTTACTCGGCTGCCACCCAACACCTGGCTATTTTTAAAGACCAGTATATTTTCAATATTGATTTATGTTGTACAATATATCAGAATGTCATTCCTTTTTTTTTTTTTTTTTTTTTTTGCAGTTTTTGGCTGGGGCTGGGTTTGAACCCATCACCTCTGGCATATGGGGCCGGGACCCTACTCCTTCGAGCCACAGGCACCACCCAGAATGTCATTCCTTTTTAAGACCAAATAATATTTCATTGCACAGAGATTATCCATTCATCTGTCAATGGACATTTGAATTGTTTCTGCCTTTGGTCATTTTGAATAATGCTCCTATGAACATTGGTGTACAAATATCTGTACAGGTCCTTGCCTTAAATTCTTTTAGATATATGCCCAGAAGTGAAATTGATGGATCAAAGCTAATTCTGTGTTTAATCTTTCTAGAGGCTGCTATACAGCAGCTGCACCATTTGACATGCCCATCATCAATGCACAATAATTCCATTGTTTCCATGATCTCACCAACTCTTGTTATTTATTTTTTTAAATATGTATTGGGCTGCACCTGTGGCTAAAAGGAGTAGGGTGCTGGCCCCATATGCCTATGCCGGAGGGGGCAGGTTCAAACCCAGCCCTGGCCAAAAACCGCAAAAATAAATATATATATGTGTGTGTGTGTGTGTGTGTGTGTATCATGGGTGTGAAGTTTTGAGTCATTATGGTTTATTCTTCACTTCTTTTATAATCAGTGTTAAGGAAACATTGTATAGGCTGGGCACTGTGGTTCACCTCTGTAATCCTAGCACTGTGGGAGGTTGAGACAGGAGGATAATTGGAGTTCAGGAGTTTAAGAAGAGCCTGAGAAAGAGTGAGATACTGTCTCTACTAAAAAAAAAATAGAAAAAATTCGTGGAGGGTCTGGCAGGCACCTGTAGTCCCAGCTACTTGGGAGGCTAAAACAGGAGGATTGCCTGAACCCAGGTGTCTGAGGTTGCTGTGAGCTAGGTTGATGCCACAGCAGTCTAGCCTGGGCAACAGAAGGAAAAGTGAGACTGTGTCAAGGAAAGAAGAAAGGAAGGAAAGGAGGAAGGGAGAAAAAGGAAAGGGAAAGAAGAAAGAAAGCATTGTATATGTCTTCTGTCTGACTGATTGATCTATCACAGTCATGTTTTTTAGTTTTTCAGCATTTCCCAAAATGTGCTCCTTGGAAAATAGGTCCTATGAGAGGCTTCTATTGGGTAAGTAAGGTGGGGGAAGGGACTCTCTGGTTAGGTAATATGTTAAAGGAAGCAAAATCTAGTAGAGTCATATCAAGCCCATATTTAACTTCTGCAAATTCCACAAGTGGGTGTAAAATGACTGTCCGAGTCTCCTTGGTTGGTCTCAGTTCCTTCAAGTATCTTATGCTGAGACTGATTCTGTTCCTAAAAGATGTACATCTTTTTATACAAATGATCCATAAATAAAGTCCATTCTTGAATGTTATGCTCAAAAACATTTTACCTGTTACAACATTGGGGGAAAACCAGCTCTACTGATGATGATGTGGTATGATTGTGGCACTTTTTCTCAAGTATTTTTCAGCATCAATTTTGACTATACACACTCTTCATTTTGAACTGGCTTTAGAAACTATCTCCCATGGAAGGTGCGATTTTAATATAAATATATATTATATATATTAACATATATAAATATGTTATATTTAATATATATGTTTATATATATAACATTACATACATGTTATATATATGTTAATATATATTAAAATATTAAAGAGTGAGAAAGAGTGAGATACTGTCTCTACTAAAAAAAAAATAGAAAAAATTCATGGAGGGTCTTGGCAGGCACCTGTAGTCCCAGCTACTTGAGAGGCTAAAGCAGGAGAATTGCCTGAACCCAGGTGTCTGAGGTTGCTGTGAGCTATCTTCTTATATAAAGAAGATACATATATCTTCTTTTTCCCTTGAGGATTGAAAATGTTTATTTTCAAGACCTTGAGAAGTCCTATAGTAAAGAAATCTTATCAACATAATTTAAAGGAGAAGTTGGTAAACTTTGTAAAGGGCCAGATAGTGGATATTTTCAGCCCTGTGGACCACACAGTCTCCGTTATAACTTTTCATCTGTGCAGTTACAGCTTCTTAATAACCATAGACAACCAGTACATGGTTGTCTGTGTTATGGGCAGGCAACCATGCTTTATTGGCACACATGTGCCACAGTAAAGCTTTATTTACAAAAACAGGCTGGATTTGATAGACAATCCGCAGTTTTCTGATCCTTGCTATCATGACTCAAGTTTATTGAATCAGGGCACCACTTCTTTTTTTTTTTTTTTTAACTTAAAACCTGTGGTAGACCCTTAGATCCCGGATTTGAATTCAAATATTAGAGGGATTCTGCTCTTCACAAATGACATTGAAGTCTAATGACTTGTAGAAGGTTGTTACTTTTCTGATGCTTGGATTTTCATTGCTGTGGCAAAACTAGTCAACTGGTGAGTATTATGGACTGAATTGTGCCCACCCCTCAATATTGATGTAGTGACGGCCTAACTCATAGTACCTGAGAATATGACTGTATTTGGAGCTAGCCTTTTTAAAGATGTGATTAAGTTAAGATGAGGCCTTTAGGATGGGCCTTAATATAGTCTGACTAGTGTCCTGATAAGAAGAAATATGGGCACAAAAAGAGACAGCAGGGATAGTTTACACAGAGGAAAAACCATGTAAGGAGGCAGTGAGAGCATGACCCTCTGCAAGCCAGAGAAGCCCCAGAGGAAACCAACTCTGTTGAAATCATGATCTTGAACCTTCAGCCTCCAGAATTGTGAGTAAACAGATTGTTATTGTTTAAGCCACCCAGTCAGCTATATTTTGTTATGGCAGCCCCAGCAAACGAATACAGTGGGGTGATCAAAACTCATCTACCCTAACCCACTGAGATTTTGAATTTTTGTGCTCATTCTCAGATACCTAACATCATGGGTATCTTTTACTGAATTGGATGGGTGAAAATATTTAGTCTAATTCTATATTCATATTTGGTATGTTCAAAGATCTTAATACATATTTCTCACACATGGTAGGAGTTACTGTAGAATGGATTACCCTAATGCTCTTAGCTCACTCTTCCCTTCTTTCTCTCTTCAGTTTCTTTCCAAATACCATCCACTTTCTTTCTATTCCTGGGCTTTGAGGGTTTCAAATAGATGCATATATCTTTGGCTTCTAATGCTGCTTGTTGCATTGCACACGGGGCCATGTGGAGTCTGAGAATTTACTAGCTGTATGTGACTCAGACACGGTATCGACTTCTCTGACTCACTTTCCTCCTCTGTATGGTATAATAACATCTATATTATTTTCAGAGTTTCTAGGAGCATCAGCAGCAATGTAAATGTCACGGCTGACACACGGTGTGGCTTTAGTAGAAACTCAATAAATAGTAGTTGTTGGATGCAATGAGGAAGAATCGGTTTTTCTTTTGTCTACCCTTACAATCTGAGTTGACATCAGCTGCGTTGTCTTTGTTAACGCTAGTTAAATGTTACACAAGACACCAGATACTTCTTGGTACATTATTTTATAGTGTTACCCTCAGAGAGCTTTGTCATCCAGCAGACACAGGAAAGACATGGAGAGACAGTGTAACAGAGCAGAGGATGTACTGAGTTCCGGCTCTACCATAGGTGACATTTACAAGTTGTTTTCTCTTTCTCTGGGCCTCATTTACCCTATCTATAAAGTGGCGATACCTCTAGTATATTCTTTTTACACTCTGGAAGTAAGAATTCTATTTCTAAAATTTTTATTTCATTATTATTTTTTTATAAATGTATTAGAGATTGAGTCTGGCTTTGTTGCCCAAGCTGGAGTGCAGTGGCAGTATCACGTAGCTCAGTGTACCTGGCCAAACATTCTTCATCCTGATTTTAGTACTGCCCAAACCATTAACCATCTGCACGACTCCTCTGTGCACATTAGCTCTCACTAGTTAACTTTTTTAGCATTTGGATGTTTAATTTTAAAACCTAATATAAAATTAACCTCTTACTGGCTTTGGGAGTTCAAAGATAAATGAACTATTTTGTTTGCCGAAGCAGTGTTTCTATTCCTCCTAAAAGCACACTGAAAATTAATTGTCTACAGGAAACTCCCAACCTGCTTGCCCTGTTGCATTGTCATTGTAGCTGAATCCTGCTAGAAAAGCCCGGGAGAAAGGGCAGGGGGCAGAGGTGCTGGTGAAGGATCCTGTTGAGTCTGTCAGCCTCCTGCGCCATCACCATCGCGCGTCACCTGCGTCGGTGTCTGGAGGGGGCAGAGGGTCAGATGGGGTGGAGAGGTGTGGAAAGCATAGTTCCTCAGGAGAGTTGCATGTGCCACAAGGCAGAACATAAAATGCCACACCTGCCACTTCTACTGTCCTCCTGGTCCACTTTCTACACACTGGAGTGTGTGTGCGTGTGAGAGAGAGAGAGAGAGAAAAAGAGAGAGAGGAGCAGTTTGGCCTCACAGTTGGCGAGGGAGAAGCGTGTTTATTGACTGAAGCAGAGCTTCTGCAGGAAAAGCTGTTTTCTGTGGAAGGGAGAATGGCAAACACATATCAATAAGGATATGGAAGGGTGTGATAGACATGTTCAGTTTCATCAGTATTCACAATGTGTTTCGTCCTCACCACAACGGACATCTGTTAAAAACTCGATTCAGGAATGCCACCCTGGCTTCAGGAATTCTGAAACCCAGATTCTGAGGCGATGTTTTACCGAGTCCTCTCTCCCACTCTGACGGTCCGATTTTACAACTGACCCTGGATAACTTTGAGCACTTCAGAATCTTCTCCTAGGGTGATGGTAAAAGTCTTAACACGCTAACATCATGGTGTATTCAGTGACATGCATGCTCGTAAGAACCCCATTTGGTATCATCCTTAGTTGTTAAGGAGGCTAGCCTTCATCTCATCTGTATTTTGAGAGAACTCTATTTTAAATCTCATGTAATTAGATGAATTTCTGAAACTGTGATTAAACTGTAGCCAGCCAGGGGAAAATTAGAAATAAATTAGAAATGTCAGTGACTTGAGATTTATAGTTCCTTCCCATGTGCCTACAGAAATTGAGGAGCTTCTTTCATCTGCATTGCAGGCTTTGATGAGAAATCTGGAAGAAAGAATGTGTGAAAGACAAAGATGACATCTGTGCACAGCAAACAAAAACTAAAGGTTATTACAGTGAAAACAAAAGGAAGGCAAGAGAATACTTTCTAGGTAAAGGTAAGTGGACCGTTCTGTAAATGCTGGACTCTGTGGTAATCTAGAACAAGAAAGTGGGTGTATGCATGTTTGTGCGTGAGTACACATTGATTGGTCAGGTGGGAGCTTGCACAGGGTGTGATATGGTAGATGATATGCCATGCCATCAAAACATTTGTCATATAGAAAATGATGAAGGCAGCTTGGCGCCCATAGCTTAGTGAATAGGCACCGGCCACATACACTGAAGCTGGCGGGTTCAAGCCAGGCCTGGGCCTGCTAAACAACAATGACAACTACAACCAAAAAATGGCCAGGCATTGTGGTGGGCACCTGTAGTAACCAGCTACTTGGGAGGCTGAGGCAAGAGAATTGCTTGAGCCCAAGAGTTTGAGGTTGCTGTGAGCTGTGGTGCCACAGTACTCTACCAAGGGGGACATAGTGAGACTCTGTCTCTAAACAAACAAAAAAGAAAGAAAGAAAAGAAAAAGAAAATGATGAAGGAAATTAGTGAATACAGTTACTCCCCTACTTTCTAATAAAAGCTAAATACCCAAAAATTGAAGGCTACATTTACATTTTACAGAGGTTCTCTTCCCAGAGACCAAAATAAAAAAAACAGGAGCCAAATAAACAATGTACTAACTGTACTGGCCTTAGACACATTTCCTAGGGTATTAGACACATTTCCTAGGGTATATTGCCAATATTTTTTATACACACATTTGTACAATTATTTACTTTTCATTTATAGTTGAACGTTCCACAACCTAAGTCCAGTGGGCAACTAAGCAAACCATTAATAGTTGAATATTTTTATGCATGCAGTGATTTTCAGCCTTAGCTTAATTGTAGTAAAGTTGTGCTTTGTATCCTTAGTATCAGTAGTTGAGTCCTTCTTTTCCATTGTTCACTGCTTTTTATAATACAATAAAGGGAGAAATGAAATATTGGAATGGTTATGCAAGGCGCAAGCATTTCCATAATGATGGCAGTGCTGTAGAAAGCTGACTGCGTGGCAGGCAGTACTATCACAGGATGTCTCAGAATATTTCTTCTTTTTTTTTTTTTTGGCCGGGGCTGGGTTTGAACCCGCCACCTCCAGCATATGGGACCGGCGCCCTACTCCTTGAGCCACAGGTGCCGCCCTCAGAATATTTCTTTATGAGCTGATTGCAGATGTTTATATTTGACAGGCAAAAGCTGTATGAAGGGTTTTGATGTATTGTATTTTACTTTTTTTGGCCCAAATTTTTGAGGGAAAAATAAGGATGTGCATTGTACATGAGTAGTATGGCTCAGGAATAGTATGGCTCCTGGGGCCACAGCACCCACTCTCCTGTCCTGCTGGTCCAACAGGGTTCCAGTCCAGGTGGATCCTGGATCTGGTGTGAGCCTGCCAGAACAGCCTTCCCCAAGCTCTGCAGTCAGAGAAGGGTGCTGGTGGGCCTGGCGAGGCAAGCGGCAGCCATGTGGGGCGAGGGTGTAGGCCCAAGGCCCAGCTGCTCAGACGAGACTAGAAGCCCCACACAGACTCCAGGGACCCACCTGGCTGCCTTTGGGCCATGCAGTCTCAGAAGTTCCCACCCAGTGGTCATACATGTGGCCATCTCCACGGTGGTGCCCAATATGGAGAGGAGGAAAAGATTCTGGGGAGAAAGGGAAAGGGCACACTTCATACAGCAGGTGGCTGCAGGAGTGTTAGACCTCCCCAGATATGTCTCTTCCAGCCAAAAGCTGGCCACTTTCTTGAGGGGTGTTTACCTGGAAGTTTGGGCCAAAAATGTGGTATGCATTATACATGGCAAAATATGATAAAATATGAAAAGTATGAACTGTAAGTAAAATGTGCAACAGTTAGGGGCAGTATTTACAGTCTTCTCAAAAGGCTTCCTCAAGTGAAATCAGCTGTAAGACTGTAATTCTGCCACTAGCACCTGCTGAAAAGAAGGATCACAGAGGATGCGGACTTTGCTCTACAACTTACCACTGTGTGACTGTGATAAAAGGATTCATCTCCCTTTCCTCAGTTAGAACGTGGGCAATGTTAGTCTGTACTCTCTAAGGTTGCTGAGTGGATGACATGGCAAAGCACTTGGAAGAATCCTGAGCACATAGAAAGTGTTCAGTCATATTTAGCTCATTTTGTCATTGAGAAAAGTGTACTTCAGGGACAGAAATTTCAGTTGTTTTAAAGGGGCTAAAGACGTGGAAGAGCATAAAGAATGTTGGGGAAGTAGAGAGTAACATCTAACATCTCTTTAATTCTGGGCATATATGCACTGTCCAAGCAGCAGTCACAGCACCTGCTGGGCATCAGGCAGAGTTTGTAACAGACAGCTACAGGAGGTTGGTGTATTTCTCAAACTCTTACTGATGATCTCCTGGAGAGTGCAGAGTTACATGATGCTGGATTTTCTTAAGTTACACATAAAACCATCTCAAACTCTTTGCTGTAATCCATTAAGTCTTGGGGTAACCTGGCCCAGCAAGGTCACCAGCCACACTACCGGAGCTCCCTGTGCTCTCTCCTGCCTCCTTCCAGGTCCTTCTAAAACACAGCCAGCTTTTTCCCTCCAGCAGCCTTTGCACACTCTACCTGCCTGGCTTTTCCACCTGCCTTGCCCCACCTCTTTTGTCTTTTCTTTTAAAGTCTCAGATTGGAACAGCTCTGTCTTCTCTACTAAAGGGGGCCCTCTGTAAGAAGTTAGCTCAAAAAATAGTGCCCCTCCTGGCATTCTCATCAACAGCGACTATGAGAGCCTGCTTGTTCATATCCTTGCAGCAAGGAATATCCCAAAATTGTTGCATCCTTGCCAGTCTGATAGGTGATGAACTTGATTATTTAAAGTTAGGTGATGAACTAACTTTAGTTAGTTAGGTGATTAATCACCTAAAGTTGGGTGATTATTTAAAGTTAGGTGATGAACTTGATTATTTAAAGTAAGAAAGGACACAGAGATAGGCAGTGAGGGCAGAAGTTGATCATTCAGTAACCCACCTTCAGAGCCTTGCCTGTTTCCTTTTCAGCACTCGTTCCTGCTGAGGGTTATTTTCTCTGTCTCTGCGGTTACTTTTCACCTGCCTTCCTCCTGGTGTGTAAGTTCAGTGTGACCTGAGAGAACACCATTTGCCATCTTCACAGTAGTATTAGTCTAGCAAGTGCTGTATACAAGGTGGTCAGTAGACATTTTGAGAGTGAAAGAATGAATGAGAAAAATAGGAGCTTGTAACTGAGATAGGAAAACGACAGCTAGAGGCTCAGAAACAGAAGGGGGCAGCAATCAATGAGTCTCACAAAAAGTTTGACTCATGTAGGCAGAGCAATATTCAGACTGTTAACAACTAACTAGTTGGCACAAATAAAGACCAACCTAAACAGTCATTGACATAGCACTGGGAAGGATGCAGGAGGGCCCCTTAAATTTCTGGATTATTGGGGATGGATGGGATTCCAGAGTAGGGCTTAGGGTACTAGTCAGTCGCCAACCACTGGGGAGGAATTGTCAATATATATTTTTATTGTTGGGGATTCATTGAGGGTACAAGATATCAGGTTACACTGATTGCATTTGTTAGGTAAAGTCCCTCTTATAATTGCCCTCAAAAGGTGTGTCACACACCAAGACCCCACCCCCCTCCCTCCTTCCCTCTCTCTGCTCTTCCTTTCCACCACACCCTCCCTCCTTCCCTCTCTGTCTCTGCTCTCCCCTTCCCCCACCCCCACCATGCACTGGGTCATTAATTGTCCTCAAATCAAAATTGAGTACATAGGATTCTTGCTTCTCCATTCTTGTGATGCTTTAACTAAGAAGAATGTGTTCCACTTCCATACAGGTTAAAACAAAGGATGTAAAGTCCGCATCCATCTTTTTAAATGGCTGAATAGTATTCCATGGTATACATATACCACAGCTTGTTAATCCATTCCTGGGTTGGTGGAAATTGCCAATATTTTAATGTCAAGCACAGCCACATGTGTGCTTTCCTTCTGACTGTCGGTCTTGATTTTAATCCAAGGAGAACCCCTTTTGCCCTGTTTGTACTGGAATCCTGTTTCTGCCTTGTATCGGTAAGAAGAGGCGTCCACATAGATTTGAGGACTCTGACACCCCCAAATTTCACCCCTGAGCACCCTTCTGCTCTCAGTGCATATGTGCAAGTCCTCCCTCATACCTACTTTCTTAGTTTGTAAATATCATAGTTGTACATATTTTGGGAGTAAATGCGATATTTTGATACATGTATTCAATGCGTAATGAACAAATCAGGGCAATTGGGATACCCATCACCTGAAACATTGTTCTTTGTGTTGGGACGTCTATTTTAAATAACCATGCTTATCACCTATGAGACTAGCAAGGATAAAAAATATTTTAAGTACTCTTCATTGGAAGGATATGGACAAAAAGGCTCTCATACTCACTGTTGATGAGAATGCCAATAGGTGCTAACTTGGCAATAGTTACCAAAATCCTAAATATACATTCTTTATTTTTTTTAAATAGTTCTTTTTTTTTAAATAGTACTTTTTTTTCTTATTTTTTTTTATTGTTGGGGATTCATTGAGGGTACAATAAGCCAGGTTATACTGATTGCATTTGTTAGGTAAAGTCCCTCTTGCAATCATGTCTTGTCCCCCACCAGGTAGTAGAACTTTTAGAAATTTGTCTTCCAGATAAACTGGTACAAATACAAAATAATGTGTGTATAATGCAAGTGTGTTCACTCTAGCTTTGTTTTTTTCAAGGGGGGTTACTCCCCTTTTTAGAGACAGGATCTTGCTCTGTCACCCAGCCTGAAGTATAATGGTGCTATCACAGCTGACTGCAGCCTTGAACTTCTTGGCTTAGGAAGTTCACCTTCCTCTGCCTCCAGAGTAGCTGGTGCTGCACACATATGCCACCATACCTGGCTAATTTTTTAGTTTTTGTGGAGAGAGCATATTGCTATGCTTCCCAGGCCCTTTCCTCAAACTCCTGGCTTCAAGAGGAGTACTAAGATCACATCTCAAAGTACTGAGATCACAGGATTATGGCAGCACTAGCTATATGGCTGTTGATAGGAGAGTATTAAATAAATGATGGTGGTTCCTGTAGAATACCTGGTGGGTTAGTATCAGGGTGGATCTCTCAAATGTTTAAAGTGAAACAGGAAAAAAAGCTGTCAAAATTGTGTGTATTATGAAATCCTGACACATCTGTAACATGTACAATGCTTGAGGACATTATGCCAAGTGAAATAAGCCAGTCACAAAAGGACAAATACTGTGTCGTCCAACTGATGTGAGGAACCTAGTAGAATGGTGGTTACCAGGGAAACCATCTGGGGGGAAGTGGGAGGGGAATTCCTGTTTAATGGGTACAGAATTTCAGTATGGGATGATAAAACTATTCTGGAGATGGGTGGAGGTGATGGTTACACAAAAATGTGAATGTACTTATTACCACCAAACCGTACCCTTACAGGTGGTTAAAATAATAAATTGTATGTTGTATGTACAGAGTGGCCATAAAGTTCATGTGCAATTTAGAAAAAGTATGCAATTTAAAATTACACATGGACTTCATGGCCACCCTGTGTATTGCCACAATTTTAAACATTGCTCAGAAGAGGAAAACTTAGCAACTTTTTCCAAATAAAAATGTTAGTAGTTTAAAATGTCACCACAATACATTGTAGTGATAGTTGGCAAAGATTTTTTTTTTTTCAGACAGTCTCTCACTCTGTTGCCCAGGCTAGCGTGCCGTGGTGTGATTATAGTTCACAGCAACTTCAAACTCCTGGGTTAAAATGATCCTCCTGCCTCAGCCTCCTGAATAGCTGAGACTAGAGACACCCACCATAAGGCCCAGCTAATTTTTCTGTTCTTAGTAGTGATAGAGTGTCACTTTGCTTAGTCTGGTCTTCAACTCCTGACCTCAAGTGATCCTCCCTCCTCAGCGTTCCAGAGTGCTAGGATTATGGGTTTGAGCCACTGCATCCAGCCAAAGGTACAATCTTTTCAAAAGGAAAAAAAAAAATCTATTATTTCCCTTTTAAATGATGTGTCAACTCCTAACTTTAGTAGCACAAATTAAGAGGCAACAAACTAGACAACTGCCCAGAACTCTTAAACACTTTACATGTATCATGAATTCATTCAGTCTTCAACAGAACAGAGAGGTTATGTAACATGCCCCAGACGACACAGCTACTGACAAGCAGAGCTGGTTGAAATATAGCTTCAGAACATAAAGCACTCTGAGCCACTGTTTTACCATTTCCTGACCCTAAAGAGCTTTAGTATCAGAAGGGCTGTCTGTGAACTGGGTGGGCATTTCTCAAATTTCTCCTACATAGTTATAATTGAAAAGCTTGAACACATTGGTAAGCAATTAGCTTTTTTTCCAGTAGAAGCTTGTGACCTAAAGTATGTAAATGATTTGTCTCTAATTGGGAAATTAACATTTACCCACTTTTACTAAAATACAGTCATCAAGGAGAACAAGGGAATGCTTCATTTAAAAAAGCAAGTTATCTAAGGTTTTAGCAGGAAGTGTTCTGCAAAGGAAATCTCCACACTGAGAGGAGAAAACATCATATCATATTATTTCTTTCCCACTAAGATTTCTGTCTCTTAAAATGTTAACATTAATCTTAAAGTGAAGATTTCATGTTTATGTTCAAATAAATTTAGGAAATACTGAACTAAAAGGCATTAAACAGTTTCTTTTTTGCAGGAATTCCTAGGGACTTAAACACTGTGAATTGCCAGGAAAAAGATATAATATGTAGTACGTATGATATAGAATACATATTCTTATGTATTATATAATATGTAATTGTTTCCTAGAGTTGTTTTACCACAAAGCACTTCTCCCATGGAAAATATTGAGGGGTTAATTAGTACTTCCTGGAACACCTTTTGGGAGTCTTCAAACTAGGGATTTTCCATATCTACCAGCAGAGGTCAGTTTTCCCTTCCTTTTATGTTGGTGCTAAACATTGACCAAAATTTTATTTTCTTGCAACACTCCTGAGATAGGCTGACATTTTCAGTAAACTTTGCTGAAAACTTTCAAGGGATGAGTGAAAGAAATAAGGAAAATGAGAAGCCCTATAAATAGTCATGTTTCTAAAATCTAGGCAGCTGAGCCAGAGAAATAAATCTACCAAGCTCTCTTGCACCAGCATGGAATGTAAGTTCTCTGCCATACTGCTTGGCTTTCCCCCTTCTGTTTCTCAACCACTTGGTCTTTCTGTCATCTCAGCCCCAAGAGCATCTGTGGGCTTATCTTATTACATCTGAGTATAAATCCCACAGAGCCTGTTTTCACAGCTCAAATTCTTTTCTTATCTAAATTCCCCAGGTCTGGACTATGATCATAGCTTAGAGGTACCTCCGCAGTAATGAGCTAATATCAGACTCCTATGAATGTTCCAGTCTTGACTGCAGCAAATTTGCAGTAAATGTGTCATCTTCACTTCCCTTGCCAAAACAGACATTATTAATCAACAAAGCACCCCCCCCCTTTTTTTTTTAACAAAACCCAGAATCTTTCCCGGCACATGGCTCCAGGCAGGCATTACCAGTAAATTGGCTTTAATGTAAGTGCGAAAATGTTCTCTTCCAAGCCTGGGATGTAAATTGCTCCCACTTCTGGAGCCTTCTATGGTGACTCTCATGGATGAATGTAATCTCCCAAATCCTCTGCCCAAACATACATATGTACACACGTTTTTAAAAGTCTGTTTCAAATGCACAATGATGATAATCTCTCCATTATAGCCCTCACATATCCTTATCCATAGCTATCTTTATAGCACACTGTACAGGTGCTACACCCAATTCAAAGGGAAGAGTTGTTACAGCCCAGAATGTGCCAGAAGCTCCAAATGAGGTTCGTTCTGTTGTCAAACTTCTGATTCCTATTGATGCCATTGTTGTATGCCCTATTTTAATTAGCACGTGCTTGGAGTTGCCTTTGTTTGAGGTGCTCAGGAAATAGTTTGTATTCTTTGCAAAAGCTGTGTAGCTGTGGCGGGTATTAAAAGGCCTAAGTTGTTATGGTAGATTCTGAAGCCAATTGTTATCTGACAGGTTTGTTTCTTTGTAATGCTGAACGTTTATTTTACCATTAGAAAATAAGAGGGAAAAATATAAAGTAGGTGTTAAGCACACCCTCTGGTGTTGAAGGGGGTTCAACTCTTGACTCCCTCACTTACTTGCTCTTGGGTCTTTAGTGAGTTACTAATGAATCCCTCCCAAAAGTAAAGATAATAATATAACCATTTCATTGTGGCTTATTCACTAGTTAACCTTTTCTGAATCTGTCTTCTAAACTCCCTCTATACCTATCTCGTTGAGCTTTGTTTATAAAATAAATGCTTTGTGCTTGTGCTTTGTACCAAGTGCAAAACATCATCTTAACGATTGGTGTTCAATTCATCCAATTATTACAATGATGTTAAATGTTACTATTATTATTACTCTTTTGAAGTACTCTTACAGCTGAAGCCATCCTGAAAGTTGGGAGCATATGAAACCATGTCTGTTCTTGAATTCCAAATTGATTAGAGATGAGCTTTAGGTGGTAGGCCAGCAAGCTCGATATTTAATTTTTAAATTGTGCTTTGGAAGTGAACTTTCCCCGATGGCCCGTTGGGTGTGCTGTGTGACCAGAATAACTACTTCAAATGCTGGTTTCAGGTGACAATGTCATTCTTCCCCTCAGCTGAATATGATGGAAAATGATGAGCACAAGTTCAACTTTGATGTTAATTCTCTAGCTTTTGTTTCCCATGAAATTTAACTCCATCCATGTTCTTGTGGCAGCAGAATTGATTAACATTTATTAAATATCCATTCCAGCCAATACTCTTTTGAAATGAAAAAAGAGTGCTTGTGAAATTTACAATGTAAGGAAGAAATAACGCTGATACGTTGGACACTTTCAAGAAAGCATATGGAAATACTATAAATGAGATGTTAACTACTGAAAAGAGATATTAACACTACGAAAAACCATGAAAGAGATAAAAGTTTTTAAAGTAATATGTAGCACCTCTCCCACCTTCCTATTTGCCTAAGTCACAGTCTGGCTGTACAGCAATGGGGAGGAGTTAGAGACCAAAGGTACCTAAAAGCAGAGGAGTTGGGGTAGGTAGAAATAAAAGGCTGTTACAGTCCAAGTCCTGATCACCAAAAGGTAAAGTTATTATCAACAGCATCTATGATTTTTTTATGTTACATCTAAATAACTTGTGATTTAGAATCTTGCATTCATTCTTTTAGCCTGGCCTCTTGGAATCAGCACCAGAAATTAACCCAAGCCCCCTAAGCAAATTTTAAATTCATCTTCAAATTTTTTTTTTGGTGTGTGGTTTTTGGCCAGGTCTGGGTTTGAACCTGCCACCTCCAGCATATGGGACCGGCGCCCTACTTCTTGAGCCACAGGCGCCGCCCCCATCTTCAAATTTTTAAAGAAGTTGCCTTTATGGAATTTCAACTATGAATTTCCATATTGGGATTTAAGGAAGTCAATATATGTCTTACCTCAGTCCATTTGCTTATAAAGGTAATTCTGCTTCAAATGATCTAAGAGAAAAATTTTTATCTCATTTGTTTAGTATTTATTTTTGATTATCAGTGCAATCAAGGGCTTTATCTTATATTTATTAGTCATTTGTTTATCCTGTGAAAATTTCTTATTCCCACCCCTCTTTCTCTACTGATTTGTTTATTATAGTAGTAAACTGAGAAAGAAAAAATTAATTCAGAGGGGACAGACTGAGGGACAATTTGCCTTAATAATACAATCCTGATCATAAAATAGTTCCAAATAACTTGGGAACACATGTGTTCAGCTTCTGCCTAACCGTTAGAGTGGCTAGTAACATCTTCTATTTGGAGTCAGTCTTGGGCTCACTGATGGCTGGTTCCTTTTTCTGAGGTCCCTGTCGGCCCTGTAGCAGGTGCAGAGGGCTGGAAGAATGTCTTTGTAGTCCATGCCATTTCCATAGAAGAGACAGATGGTGCTGTTGAATAGTCCTCCCTGGCAGATGACAGTGGCATCAATTCCCTAGGAAGGGGCACACTCCATCAGTCTGGGCAGTGATTGTCTTATTTATGTCTTTATTTTTCAGTTGGTGGAAATGTTGGCTCGATGAATGGCAAATGTGTTTCTTTACTTATTTGTGTGTTTTGTTTGTTTGTCACCCGGGAGGGTAGAATAAGTTAAGAGTGACTAGTTTTGCCAAAGTCTCTTTTCCCTTAGGGCCATGCTCTTAGAAGAAAGGGAACCTCTTTATCAAGTTGGCAAAGCTTATGGGTCTTTTCTTGGGAAAAAATGTTTTAAAATTAAATTTAAATTTAATCGTAAAGGAAGGCAGCTATTAAAACTTTAAATGTATTTGTGATATAAAAACAATGGTGCTTATGCAATAAATAAATTCTAGTCATGAATATAATAACTTATAATATCAAAATTGTCAGGAGTATAAAGAATATTTTGCAGTAAAGGCAACCATTGTAATGTGATATAAGAATATCTGTGTTTACTATCGGTGACTGAGTCATAAGTACTGCTAATATTTCTGTAGTTTACCTACATTCATAATTGAAGTAATGCTAAATTCCACTTAGAGATGATTGCTAATTTACAAAAAACGTAATTTTCTCTCATAATCCAAGTTCTATTTTTGAATTCTGTGCCAGGATCCTTTAGTGGTCATAGATGGCCTGGCCTCTGGACTGGGGTGGTGACAGAGGTTAACTACCAAGAGCATAGAGGAATCTTTGAGGTGCTAGAACTATTCAATCTTCAATATGGTGATGGTTACACAAGAGTATGTTTGTCAAAATCTTGTAGACTATATACCAAAAAGGGTGAATTTTGCCGTATGTAAATTCGGCCTTAAAAAAAGAAGTAAGGAAAGAAAGAAAGACTAGGAAGAGAGGGAGATTGGGAGGGAAAATGAAAGAAAGAAAGAATGATGAATTGAATATTGCCGCTAATAATGAAAGCAGCCCCTGTAGAAATTCTTTTTTTTTACTGGAGCTGGGTCTCTTGCATAATTATTCAGTGCTTTATGGAGGGTCAATGTATCAATAGGGAACAGGTGAAAAGTTCCCTAAATTTAAATTGTGGCTCTGCTACCTGTTTGCTGTGTGACCTAGGGCAAGTTACACGACATCTCAGTGTCTCACTGTCTTCATCTATGAAATGAAGATGATAATCACTGTACCTACCTAATAAGATTACTTGAGAATTAAATGCATTCATATATTTAAAGTGCTTGGAATAGTGCCTGTCACATAGTAAGCAGTATAATGTCATCTAACATTTAGAAATTTGGGGAAGAGGCCAGGGTGTACTAAGCTTAACACCAGTGAGTGTGTCAGTAATTGTGTAAAGATAGTATTTGGTCAATAAAAATTAGTCATTAACAAAAAAGGTTGAGTATCTGTGTCCCAAAGACACATAAACTTACTTCCTAATATTCTTCTAAATGCGTTCGAAACTTGCACCTCTGCTTCACCTCCTCTCTCAAATGGATCTGCTCCCAACATCCTTTTCCGTTTCTAAATAACTTCCCTTGCTGGACTATCCCACATGATGCATTTCCAAAAGACAAAGCCAGTGCATTTTATGTGGTATTTGCAAATAAAAATCACATCCAAGGACATAATAAAGGTGTCCAATGTCCTATAAAATCCTGGATGACATATGCAATGAATACTTATGTTTTCATGGGCATTTAGGACTACCCAGAAATCCAAAAATTGTGTTAAATATGTACAATGTGCAAAATGCTCATCAATGAAGTTTCCAGTGCAGTCCTGCCCTTAAGACCTCACCACGTTCCAAAGGCTCTTATATGGTGATTAGGTTTCAAAATAGGGATTTTGGGGAGATACACACATTAGAACCATAGCTAATTCAGTCATTCAGCACTAGGCTTGGTGGCCATTTTAAACAGCAGAATCACCAGCAAAAAGCACAAATGGATGAAAAACATGACACTACACAGACCATGAAAGGGACACTTGTACATAGCACAGGAGCTGAAACAAGAGGACAGAGTGGAGTGTTGCACCTCATCTGGGAACGTGAGCACTGGGTGATTCAGATTCTTCACTGTTCCCCAGGAGTTGGAGAATGACCACAAAAGTACCTCCAGTGTTGATTTTGGAGTTACAGATGAATTTCAGTGAGTAGGTGAGTTGGTAAATACATAATCAGTGAATAACGAGGATTGACTATCAATGAGGTCATTGCCCAAGAAAGAACCTGTGTGGTCCTTCCTTCCATTCCAGAACAACATTGGCTAAGTATAGAACTTACACTGAAGGAACGTCCAGCGACTCATACCTGATTCAGGGCTCAGCCCTCCTCGCCTTACAGTTCACCAGTTTCTGCATCAGAGAACAAGCAGGGCACAGCAGGGTCAGCAAACCACCACCTGAAAGCCGCACCCAGCAGCACACTGCCTGTTTTGATATTGTCCCAAGCTAAGAATGATTTTTTTTTTCCTTTTCTTTTTCTTTTTTTTTTTTTTTTTGGAGACAGAGTCTCATTATGTCACCCTCAGTAGAGTGCCATGGGGTCACAGCTCACAGCAACCTCCAACTCCTAGGCTTAAGCAATTCTCTTGCCTCAGCCTCCCAAGCAGCTGGGACTACAGATGCCAGCCACAACGCCCAGCTATTTTTTGGTTGTAGTTGTCATTGTTGTTTGGCAGGCCTGGGCTAGATTCGAACCTGCCAGCTCCGGTGTATGTGGCTGGCACCCTAGCCACTTGATCTACAGGCACTAGGCTGATTTTTTTCATTTTTAGATGGTTGGGGGAACAGCTTTTCATTTGACACATAAAAATTATATGAAATTCAAATGTTGGTGTCCATAGGTAAAGTTTTATTGGAACATAGCCATGCAGATTTGTTTGCATGCTACAAGTGTTGTCAATGGCTGCTTTCATGCAATAAGGCAGAGATGAATGGTTGCCATAGAGACCATGTAGTCCACCAAGCTAAAAATATTTACTATGTGGTCCTTAATAGAAGAGCTTGGGGACCCCTTACCTAAAACACTGCAGTTTGTCACACTTGGACATCTTGCAGAGGCAGTTAAAAACTCTGTGTAGAAGTGATATCTCTCCAAGATTTAGATTTCAAATCCTTGTGAATTAAAGAATTCTGGGAGATACTTTGTATGGTAAAGCAGATTAGGAAGTACAAGGCTGCTTCTAGTAACAAATCTATAGAAATCAGTTTAAAGGCAACTGGAGGGAGCTTATCAGTATGGAGATACTTTGTATAAGGTCACGCCACAAAATTCTACTAGCTTTGTTTCCTATCAATTAAAAAAGTAAATCATTTTACCAGAAGGACATTTGTACCAGAATGTTTATTGCAGCTCAATTCACAATTGCCAAGACATGGAAATTTTCTTTTGTCTTTATTTTGAGTTTGAATAGGTGAAAGTTATCTTACAGATCATTGGAACTGTAGCTATGCAAGAGAATTTTCTGCAAATCTGGACTTGTTCCATATCTGTATTATCTAGTAGGGTAGGCATTGATCACTTGAAAGGTAACTGGTATGACTGAGAAACTGAATTTTTAAGTAAAAATTTAAAAATGGGTGGCACTTGTGGCTCAAGGAGTAGGGTGCCGGCTCCATATACCAGAGGTGGCGGATTCAAACCTGACCCTGGCCAAAAACTGCAAAAAAAAAAAGGGAGAGACAAGATGGCAGACTGAAGCCAGCTTTCAACATAGGCTCCAGTCCAGAAGGAAAGTTAAGGGACAGGAATTTAGTAAGTATCCTGGTGAATTTGAGCCACACCAAGAGAGAAGGTTGAAGAACGCACATCAACACCGCTAAGGCAAGCTGTGATCACAAGGACGCAAACAAAAGCAAAACGGCTCACTTCTGGATATTCTGAAGCCATACCCCCTGTCTCCCTGGGCAACCAGAGGAGGCCACCAGTGAGCAAAGGATTTGCCTGACACTGCTCACAAACCCGGGAAGCTTCCAGGGCAGGGCCGACTCAGAGAGGTAATCGGACACAAACCTCCAGCAGCAAAGACGTTTGAACTCAGAACAGCCCATCTTCTGTAGGTGATTTTAGCAGAAACAGAGACAGAATCCCACAAAGTTGTCTGTTCTGTTCTGTTCTGTTAGCAACATCAATCAGGGACAGGGCTAAGCCTGATTGAACACCTCCCTCCAACCACCTGCATCAAGCACTCAAAGATGCCAGGCCCCATCTCCTCCTGCTAGATAGCGGCAGACTGCAGGGGCCTGGCAGACTTCCTTGCAATTCAGGCAGGTGCAAACCCCTGGAGTATCTGTTCACTACAGGCAACTGGGTTAGCCATCTGCAGAGATACCAGTGACTGGGTCCGACGGAGGGGCAAAGTGGGGAAGGAGACATCAACCTTCCCAGACTGATCTATTTGCTAGGTGGCTCCTCCTGACTCCATGCAGCACTGGAGTAAGCCATATCAGAGGAGTCACCAGACTCCTGTCATCCAGTTCCCAGAGACTTCTTGAACTCTCCCACCCGAGACAGGTGCCGATTGAGACAATCGATTTGGATCTTTTGAACTAAACTAATAGAGGACTTTTAAGGCAGTGCCCTGGGTATGCGGTTGTAGGAAGGTTTGACTTTCCTTTTCCAACTGGTGCAAGAGGTGGGTGGGCAGGGTGACTTAATTGCTGGTTTTTCCACACAGCTGAGACTTCAAGCCAGAGTAAATGTTACAATAGGATTGAACAGAAACCAGCTGAAAACAAAACAGAACCACTTATCCCCACCACACAAGACAGGGCCCCAGTTTCTCAGGCCACAACACTGTAGGGGCCCTCGATAAAGCCCCAGGGGAAAAATCAAAGGGAGTAAAATAACCATAGGGCGGAATCAGCGGAAAAACTCTGGTAACATGAATAACCAGAATAGATCAACCCCCCCCCCAAGAAAAGATACGGCAGATGTGATTGAAGACCCCATTCATAAACAACTGGCTGAGATGTTAGAAATCGAATTCACAATTTGGATTGCAGACAAGATCAATAAAATGGAATTAGGAATTCGAGGAGAAATTCAAAAGTTGTCTCAAGAATTTAACGAATTTAAAGACAAAACCACCAAAGACTTAGACACACTGATGCAAGAATTTCCAGCCCTCAAAGATATAAAAAATACAGAAGAAGCCCTCAGCAACAGAATGGAGCAAGCAGAAGAAAGGATTTCTGACATTGAAGATAAAGTCTTCGAATGCTCCCAATCTCTCAAAAAGGAAGAGAAATGGAGACCAAAAACAGACCACTCACTCAGAGAACTCTCGGATAATTCGAAGAAAAGCAATATACGAATAATTGGGATTTTGGAGAATGATGAAGTGGCCTCGAACGGCACAGAGGCCCTTCTACATGAAATTATGAAAGAAAATTTTCCAGACATGCCTCGAGAATCTGAAATTCAGATAGCAGACATCTTCAGAACCCCAGCACGATTCAACCCCAATAAGTCATCCCCCAGGCATATCATAATTAGCTTCACTAAAGTTAACATGAAAGAGAAGATTGTCAAAGCAGCCCAGCAAAAGAAAACCATTACGTACAAAGGAAAGAATATTAGAATAACTGCAGATCTCACTGCTGAAACTTTTCAAGCCAGAAGAGGGTGGTCATTGACTTTTAATCTCCTAAAGCAAAATAACTTTCAACCCAGGATCTTGTATCCAGCTAAACTGAGTTTCATTTATGATGGAGAAATTAAATACTTCAATGACATTCATATGTTGAAAAAATTTGCTATAAGTAAACCAACTCTTGAGGATATTCTCAGACCTATCCTCCACAATGACCAACCCAATCCTATACCACAAAAGTAAACTCATTCAGAAACTTCAGATCAAACTCCAACTTCCACACTGGTGAAAAGATTAAAAATGTCCACTGGACCTTTGAAAAACTCGATACCCAAAATTCCACCGGACTTATCAATACTCTCCATTAATGTGAATGGCATAAACTGTCCTCTAAAGAGGCATAGGTTAGCTGACTGGATACAAAACCTCAGGCCAGATATTTGTTGCATACAAGAGTCACATCTTAACTTAAAAGACAAATACAGACTCAGGGTGAAAGGATGGTCATCCATATTTCAGTTCAGGCAAATGATAACCAGAAAAAAGCAGGTGTTGCAATTTTATTTGCAGACACAATAGGCTATAAACCAACAAAAGTAAGGAAGGACAAGAATGGTCACTTCATATTTGTTAAGGGTAATACTCAATATGATGAGATCTCAATTATTAATATCTATGCACCCAACCAGAATGCACCTCAATTTATAAAGAAACTCTAACAGACATTAGTAACTTGATTTCCTCCAGCTCCATAATCATCGGAGATTTCAACACTCCTTTGGCAGTGTTGGATCGATCCTCCAGCAAAAAGCTGAGCAAAGAAATCTTAGATTTAAACCTAACCATCCAATATTTAGATTTAGCAGACATCTACAGAACATTTCATCCCAACAAAACTGAATACACATACTTCTCATCAGCCCATGGAACTTACTCCAAAATTGACCACATTTTAGGTCACAAGTCTAACCTCAGCAAATTTAAAGGAATAGAAATTATTCCTTGCATCTTCTCGGACCATCATGGAATAAAACTTGAGATGAGTAACAACAGGAATCTGCATACTCATACAAAAACATGGAAGTTAAATAACCTTATGCTGAATGATAGCTGGGTCAGAGATAAGATTAAGAAAGAAATCGCCAATTTTTTGGAACAAAACAACAATGAAGACACGAACTATCAGAACCTCTGGGACACCGCAAAGGCAGTTCTAAGAGGGAAATTTATAGCACTGCAAGACTTCCTCAAGAGAACGGAAAGAGAGGAAGTTAACAACTTAATGGGACATCTCAAGCAACTGGAAAAGGAAGAACATTCCAACCCCAAACCCAGTAGAAGAAAAGAAATAACCAAAATTAGAGCAGAATTAAATGAAATTGAAAACAAAAGAATCATACAACAGATCAATAAATCAAAAAGCTGGTTTTTTGAAAAGGTCAATAAAACAGGTAAACCTCAGGCCAACCTAATCAGAAAAAAAAGAGTAAAATCTCTAATATCATCAATCAGAAACAACAAAGACAAAATAACAACAGACTCGTCAAAAATCCAAAAAATCATTAATGAATATTACCAGAAACTTTATTCTCAGAAATATGAAAATCTGAAGGAAATTGACTGATACTTGGAAGCACACCACCTTCCAAGACTTAGCCAGAATCAAGTGGAAATGCTGAACAGACCTATATCAAGTGCAGAAATAGCATCAACTATACAAAACCTCCCTAAAAAGAAAAGCCCAGGACCAGATGGTCTCACGTCAGAATTCTACCAAACCTTTAAAGAGGAATTAGTACCTATATTACTCAACCTGTTCCAAAATGTAGAAAAAGAAGGAAGACTCCCCAACACGTTCTATGAAGCAAACATCACCCTGATCCCCAAACCAGGAAAAGACCCAACAAGAAAGAAAATTATAGACCAATATCACTAATGAATATAGATGCAAAAATATTCAACAAGATCCTAACAAACAGAATCCAGCAACACATCAAACAAATTATACATCATGACCAAGTTGGATTTATCCCAGGGTCTCAAGGCTGGTTCAATATACGTAAATCCATAAATGTAATTCAGCACATAAACAAATTAAAAAACAAAGACCATATGATTCTCTCAATTGATGCAGAAAAAGCTTTTGATAATATCCAGCATCCCTTCATGATCAGAACACTCAAGAAAATTGGTCGAGAAGGGACTTTTCTTAAACTGATAGAGGCCATCTACAGCAAACCCACAGCCAATATCATATTGAATGGAGTTAAATTGGAATCATTTCCACTCAGATCAGGAACCAGCTCATTGTCTCCATTCCTTTTCAACATTGTAATGGAAGTTTTAGCCACCGCAATTAGGAAAGAAAAGGCGAACAAGGGTATCCATATAGGGTCAGAAGAGATCAAACTTTCGCTCTTTGCAGATGATATGATTGTGTATCTAGAAAACACTAGGGACTCTACTACAAAACTCCTAGAAGTGATCAAGGAATACAGCAGCATCTCAGGTTACAAAATCAACATCCATAAATCGGTAGCCTTTATATACACCAACAACAGTCAAGTTGAAAAAGCGGTTAAAGACTCTATCCCATTCACAGTAGTGCCAAAGAACATGAAATATTTGGGAATTTACCTAACAAAAGACATGAAAGATCTCTATAAAGACAACTATGAAACTCTAAGAAAAGAAATAGCTGAAAATGTTAACAAATGGAAAAACATGCCATGCTCATGGCTGGGAAGAATCAACATTATTAAAATGTCCATACTACCCAAAGCAATATATAATTTCAATGTGCTCCCTATTAAAGCTCCACTGTCATATTTTAAAGATCTTGAAAACACAATACTTCGTTGTATATGGAATCAGAAAAAACCTCAAATAGCCAAGACATTACTCGGAAATAAAAACAAAACAGGAGGAATCACGCTACCAGACCTCAGACTGTACTACAAATCGATAGTGATCAAAACAGCATGGTATTGGCACAAAAACAGAGAAGTAGATATCTGGAACAGAATAGAGAACCAAAAGATGAATCCAGCTACTTACCACTATTTGATCTTTGACAAGCCAATTAAAAACATTCAGTGGGGAAAAGATTCCCTATTTAACAAATGGTGCTGGGTGAACTGGCTGGCAACATGCAGAAGACTGAAATTGGACCCACACCTTTCACCATTAACTAAGATAGACTCTCATTGGATTAAAGATTTAAACTTAAGACATGAAACTATAAAAATATTAGAGGAGAGTGCAGGGAAAACCCTTGAAGAAATTGGTCTGGGTGAGTCTTTTATGAGGAGAACCCCCCAGGCAATTGAAGCAGCTTCAAAAATACACTACTGGGACTAGATCAAACTAAAAAGCTTCTGCACAGCCAAGAACACACTAAGTAAAGCAAGCAAACAGCCCTCAGAATGGGAGAAGATATTTGCAGGGTGTATCTCTGACAAAGCTTTAATAACCAGAATCCACAGAGAACTCAAACGTATCAGCAAGAAAAAAACAAGGGATTCCCATCGCAGGCTGGGCAAGGGATTTGAAGAGAAACTTCTCTGAAGAAGACAGGTGCACGGCCTTCAGACATATGAAAAAATGCTCATCATCTTTAATCATCAGAGAAATGCAAATCAAACTACTTTGAGATATCATCTAACTCCACTGAGACTAGCCTATATCACAAAATCTCAAGACCAGAGATGTTGGTGTGGATGTGGAGAAAAGGGAACACTTGTACACTGCTGGTGGGAATGCAAATTAATACATTCCTTTTGGAAAGATATATGGAGAACACTCAGAGATCTAAAAATAGATCTGCCATTCAATCCTGTAATTCCTCTGCTGGGCATATACCCAGAGGACCAAAAATCACAACATAACAAAGACATTTGTACGAGAATGTTATTGCAGCCCAATTCATAATGGCTAAGTCAGGAAAAAGCCCAAGTGCCCATCGATCCACAAATGGATTAAGAAATCGTGGTGGTCTCGGCAGAGCAAGATGGCAGCCAAGTAACAGCTTCCTTGCATCTGGGCACCATGAGTGTGGGGATATAGGACTCCAGTCATCCCTGGATTGTGGGATCTGCCTATCATCACCCCCGAGAGGATACAGGGAGTCAGCGAGAGACTTCTGGACCCCAAGAGGAGGACTAAAACAGTGGAAAACCGGCAAGTGGTCGCGTGTGTTCAATCCGTCTAAACCCGCCTGCAACTGTAAGTTCAGTAGCAGCAAGACTGCAAACCAGAAAGGCCTTACCTGTGAACTGTTTTGGTGTCTTTGGACTTGGCACTCAGCTGAACTGCCTTGGGGAGAGCCTGAGCGGCAGTGCGGAGAACTTTGGCCTTTGTCGAGAGCCCCAATCTGAGCCGCTGAGCCAGATGGAGCTAATAGTGTTTGGCTCTGGGTCACAGGCAGACATTGTGAGCAATCTGCCCCGGCAAGCTCCGCCCTCAGGGTCGCAGAGCTGGAATGGGGTGGGAGCTGGTAACCCAGCGACCAAGTAGCCTAAGGGCGGGGTCTGAGCCGCCTTGCAGCCCTAACCCTCGGGGGCAGAGGGAGACCAGTTTTGACACACAGGGTAAGTGGATAGCCACTTCAGCAGTGATTCCAGCGACAAGCACTTCCCTGAGAAAGCTTCTGCTCAGTAAGTGAACAAGTTCAAAGTGCCTTTCAAGTGGGCTGAAGAGAGATTTAGGGTGTCTACCTGCCGGGGTTTGAGAAACTAGTAGCCTCCAGTTGTATCAGAACTGTGAATAACATCTCATACCCAAGAAGACCACATGTTGCCCAGACAATATTCAATAACATATACATACTGCTTTGTTTTTGGTTGTGTTTTTTTTTTTTTGTTCCGTTGTTTTTTTTGTTTATTTTGATGTTGTGGATTGTTGTTTTGTTTTTTAAGTTCAACCTTTTCCATACAGATCCTTTTTCTTTCTCAATTTTTCTAGTTTAATTATAATTTCCCATTGCTGCCTATGTCAATAATTAGAACTTCATTTTTGTTAGTGGTTCTACCGCTATTATTTGGTATTCCACCCAATTTTATCCCATAAAATTTTCTGTTTGCTTGTTTTGGTTTGATTTATAGCATTTTTGTCTTTCCTCTCTACTTGATGGAGGTGGGGTACTGTGTCTGATCAGGTTAGCAAAGAGCTGCTGACCTCAAGGGAACCACCCAACTGGGCACCCCCAGCAGGTGTTTTTTTTCTTTTAAGGTTGTATCAAAGTACCCTACTATACACCTATATTGCTCTGTCTCCCTCTTTCTGTGCCTCTCTTCTTTTTGTCAATATTCCTTTTACCCACCCCCTCTCCTTTCTCTATTTTTCTTTTTTTTTTTTTCTTATCAATCGGTCTTCCTTTCTTTCATCCCTTTTTTGTACTTAAGCCTTCTCACCCTTCTGGTCCTGTAACCCTTAGTCAACAGGCACGAGAACTTAAAGAACAAGAGGAAGTGAAAGCAAAATTAGGGCAAGGAAACAGATAAAAGAAATCACCCATGAGGAAGAATCAGCAGAAGACTCCAGGCAACATGAAGAACCAGTCCAGAACAACCCCACCAAGGGACAATGAGGTAGCTACTGCAGAGGATTCCACCTATACAGAAATGTTAGGAATGACAGAAAGGGAATTTAGAATACACATGTTGAAAACAATGAAACAAATGATGGAAACAATGAAGGAAACTGCTAATAAAGTGGAAAATAACCAAAAGGAAATCCAAAAACAGAATCATATCAGAGATGAATGATATGAGGAATATAAAAAGGATATAGCAGAGCTGAAGGAAATGAAACAGTCAATAAGGGAACTTAAAGATGCAATGGAAAGTATCAGCAACAGGTTAGACCATGCAGAAGAAAGAATTTCAGAGGTAGAAGACAAAGTTTTTGAGATAACTCAGATAGTAAAGAGGCAGAAAAGAAGAGAGAGAAAGCAGAGCGTTCACAGTCAGAATTATGGGACTTTATGAAGCATTCCAACATACGAGTTATAGGAATTCCAGAAGGGGAAGAAGAATGCCCCAGAGGAATGGAAGCCATACTAGAGAATATTATAAAAGAAAATTTCCCAAATATCACCAAAGATTCTGACACACTGCTTTCAGAGGGATATCGGAACCCAGGTTGCCTCAACTCTAACCGAGCTTCTCCAAGACACATTGTGATGAACCTGTCCAAAGTCAAGACAAAAGAAAAGATTCTGCAAGCTGCCAGGAGTAAGCGCCAGTTGATCTACAGGGGCAAATCTATCAGATTGACTGCCGACTTCTCTAATGAAACTTTCCAAGCAAGAAGACAATGGTCATCTACCTTTAATCTACTTAAACAGAACAATTTCCAGCCCAGAATTCTGTACCCTGCTAAGCTAAGCTTCAAAATTGATGGAGAAATCAAATCTTTACGGATATACAAACATTGAGGAAATTCGCCACAACAAGACCAGCTCTACAGGAAATACTTCAACCTGTTCTGCACACTGACCACCGCAATGGATCAGCAGCAAAGTAAGAACTCAGAAATTAAAGGAAAGAACCAAACCTCCACACTGATGAAAAAGATAAAACTAAGCAATGGACTCTCACCAAATAAGACAAATAGAATACTACCACACTTATCAATTATCTCAATAAATGTTAATGGCTTGAATTCCCCACTGAAGAGACATAGATTGGTTGACTGGATTAGAAACACAAGCCATCCATTTGCTGTCTGCAAGAAACACACCTGGCTTCAAAAGACAAATTAAAGCTCCGAGTCAAGGGTTCGAAGACAATTTTTCAGGCAAATGGAATTCAGAAGAAAAGAGGAGTTGCAATCTTATTTTCAGATACATGTGGATTTAAAGCAACTAAAATCAAAAAGACAAAGATGGTCACTTTATATTGGTCAAGGGAAAAATACAACAAGAAGACATTTCAATTCTAAATATCTATGCACCCAATTTAAATGCTCCCAGATTCTTGAAACAGACCTTACTCAGTCTGAGTAATATGATATCTGATAATACCATAATAACAGGGGACCTTAACACTCCTCTTACAGAGCTGGACAGATCCTCTAAACAGAAATTAAACAAGGATATAAGAGACTTAAATGAGACCCTAGAACAACTGTGCTTGATAGACGCATATAGAACACTCCATCCCAAAGATAAAGAATATACATTCTTCTCATCACCCCATGGAACATTCTCCAAAATTGATCATATCTTGGGACACAAAAGAAATATCAACAGAATCAAAAGAATTGAAATTTTACCTTGTATCTTCTCAGACCACAAGGCACTAAAGGTGGAACTCAACTCTAACAAAAATGCTCGACCCCACCCAAAGGCATGGAAACTAAACAATCTTCTGTTGAATAACAGATGGGTGAAGGAAGAAATAAAACAGGAAATCATTAACTTCCTTGAGCATAACAACAATGAAGAAACAAGCTACCAAAACCTGTGGGATACTGCAAAAGCAGTTTTGAGAGGAAAATTCATCGCTTTAGATGCCTACATTCAAAAAATAGAAAGAGAGCACATCAACAATCTCACAAGACATCTTATGGAATTGGAAAAAGAAGAACAATCGAAGCCTAAACTCAGTAGAAGTAAAGAAATCTCCAAAATCAAATCAGAGATCAATGAAATTAAAAACAAAAGAATCATTCAGAAAATTAATGAAATAAGGAGTTGGTTTTTTGAAAAAATAAATAAAATAGATAAACCATTGGCTAGACTAACGAGGAATAGAAAAGTAAAATGTCTAGTAACCTCAATCAGAAATGATAAAAGGGAAATAACAACTGATCCCACAGAGATACAAGAGATCATCTCTGAATACTACCAGAATCTCTATGCCCAGAAATTTGACAATGTGAAAGAAATGGATCAATATTTGGAATCACACCCTCTCCCTAGACTCAGCCAAGAAGAAATAGAGCTCCTGAACAGACCAATTTCAAGCACTGAGATCAAAGAAACAATAAAAAATCTTCGAACCAAAAAATGCCCTGGTCCAGATGGCTTCACTCCAGAATTCTATCAAACCTTCAAGGAAGAGTTTATTCCTGTACTGCAGAAATTATTCCAAAAAATTGAGGAAGAAGGAATCTTCCCCAACACATTCTATGAAGCAAACATCACCCTGATACCAAAACCAGGAAAAGACCCAAACAAAAAGGAGAATTTCAGACCAATCTCACTCATGAACATAGACGCAAAAATTCTCAACAAAATCCTAGCCAATAGATTACAGCTTATCATCAAAAAAGTCATTCATCATGATCAAGTAGGCTTCATCCCAGGGATGCAAGGCTGGTTTAACATACGCACGTCTATAAACGTTATCCACCATATTAACAGAGGCAAAAATAAAGATCACATGATCCTCTCAATAGATGCAGAAAAAGCATTTGATAAAGTCCAGCATCCTTTTCTAATTAGGACTCTGAAGAGTATAGGCATAGGTGGCACATTTCTAAAACTGATTAAAGCTATCTATGACAAACCCACAGCGAATATTGTACTGAATGGAGTAAAACTGAAAGCTTTTCCTCTTAGAACTGGAACCAGACAAGGTTGTCCTCTGTCACCTTTACTATTCAACGTAGTGCTGGAAGTTCTAGCCAATACAATTAGGCAAGACAAGGAAATAAAGGGAATCCAAATGGGAGCAGAGGAGGTCAAACTCTCCCTCTTTGCTGACGACATGATCTTATACTTAGAGAACCCCAAAGACTCAACCACAAGACTCCTAGAAGTCATGAAAAAATACAGTAATGTTTCAGGATATAAAATCAATGTCCACAAGTCAGTAGCCTTTGTATACACCAATAACAGTCAAGATGAGAAGCTAATTAAGAACACAACTCCCTTCACCATAGTTTCAAAGAAAATGAAATACCTAGGAATATACCTAACGAAGGAGGTGAAGGACCTCTATAAAGAAAAGTATGAAATCCTCAGAAAGGAAATAGCAGAGGATATTAACAAATGGAAGAACATACCATGCTCATGGATGGGAAGAATCAACATTGTTAAAATGTCTATACTTCCCAAAGCTATCTACCTATTCAATGCCATTCCTATCAAAGTACCAACATCGTACTTTCAAGATTTGGAAAAAATGATTGTGCATTTTGTATGGAACCGGAAAAAAACCCGTATAGCTAAGGCAGTTCTTAGTAACAAAAATAAAGCTGGGGGCGTCAGCATACCAGATTTTAGTCTGTACTACAAAGCCATAGTGGTCAAGACAGCATGGTACTGGCACAAAAACAGAGACATAGACACTTGGAATCGAATTGAACACCAAGAAATGAAACTAACATCTTACAACCACCTAATCTTTGATAAACCAAACAAGAACTTACCTTGGGGGAAAGACACCCTATTCAATAAATGGTGTTGGGAGAACTGGATGTCTACATGTAAAAGACTGAAACTGGACCCACACCTTTCCCCACTCACAAAAATTGATTCAAGATGGATAAAGGACTTAAATTTAAGGCATGAAACAATAAAAATCCTCAAAGAAAGCATAGGAAAAACACTGGAAGATATTGGCCTGGGGGAAGACTTCATGAAGAAGACTGCCATGGCAATTGCAACAACATCAAAAATAAACAAATGGGACTTCATTAAACTGAAAAGCTTGTGTACAGCTAAGGACACAATAACCAAAGGAAAGAGACAACCTACATAATGGGAAAGGATATTTGCATATTTTCAATCAGACAAAAGCTTGATAACCAGGATCTATAGAGAACTCAAATTAATCCACATGAAAAAAGCCAACAATCCCTTATATCAATGGGCAAGAGACATGAATAGAACTTTCTCTAAAGATGACAGACAAATGGCTAACAAACATATGAAAAAATGTTCATCATCTCCATATATTAGAGAAATGCAAATCAAAACAACCCTGAGATATCATCTAACCCCCGGGAGAATGGCCCACATCACAAAATCTCAAAACTGCAGATGCTGGCGTGGATGTGGAGAGAAGGGAACACTTTTACACTGCTGGTGGGACTGCAAACTAGTACAACCTTTCTGGATGGAAGTATGGAGAAACCTCAAAGCACTCAACCTAGACCTCCCATTCGATCCTGCAATCCCATTACTGGGCATCTACCCAGAAGGAAAAAAATCCTTTTATCATAAGGACACTTGTACTAGACTGTTTATTGGAGCTCAATTTACCATTGCCAAAATGTGGAAACAGCCTAAATGCCCACCAACCCAGGAATGGATTAACAAGCTGTGGTATATGTATACCATGGAATACTATTCAGCTATTAAAAAAAATGGAGACTTTACATCCTTCGTATTAACCTGGATGGAAGTGGAAGACATTATTCTTAGTAAAGCATCACAAAAATGGAGAAGCATGAATCCTATGTACTCAATCTTGATATGAGGACAATTAATGACAATTAAGTTTATTGGGGGGGGAGCAGAAAGAGGGATGGAGGGAGGAGGGTGGGTCCTTAGTGTGTGTCATACTTTATGGGGGCAAGACATGATTGCAAGAGGACTTTACCTAACAATTGCAATCAGTGTAACTGGCTTATTGTACCCTCAATGAATCCCCAACAATAAAAAGAAAAAAAAAAAAGTCATTCATCATGATCAAGTAGGCTTCATCCCAGGGATGCAAGGCTGGTTTAACATACGCAAGTCTATAAACGTTATCCATTATATCAACAGAGGCAAAAATAAAGATCACATGATCCTCTCAATAGATGCAGAAAAAGCATTTGATAAAATCCAGCATCCTTTTCTAATTAGAACACTGAAGAGTATAGACATAGATGGCACATTTCTAAAACTGATTGAAGCTATCTATGACAAACCCACAGCGAATATTGTACTGAATGGAGTAAAACTGAAAGCTTTTCCTCTTAGAACTGGAACCAGACAAGGTTGTCCTCTGTCACCTTTACTATTCAACATAGTGCTGGAAGTTCTAGCCAATACAATTAGGCAAGACAAGGAAATTAAGGGAATCCAAATGGGAGCAGAAGAGGTCAAACTCTCCCTCTTTGCTGATGACATGATCTTATACTTAGAGAACCCCAAAGACTCAACCACAAGACTCCTAGAAGTCATCAAAAAATACAGTCATGTTTCAGGATATAAAATCAATGTCCACAAGTCAGTAGCCTTTGTGTACACCAATAACAGTCAAGATGAGAAGCTAATTAAGGACACAACTCCCTTCACCATAGTCTCAAAGAAAATGAAATACCTAGGAATATACCTAACGAAGGAGGTGAAGGACCTCTATAAAGAAAACTATGAAATCCTCAGAAAGGAAATAGCAGAGGATATTAACAAATGGAAGAACATACCATGCTCATGGATGGGAAGAATCAACATTGTTAAAATGTCTATACTTCCCAAAGCAATCTACCTATTCAATGCCATTCCTATCAAAATAGCAACATCGTACTTTCAAGATTTGGAAAAAATGATTCTGCGTTTTGTATGGAACAGGAAAGTACCCCGTATAGCTAAGGCAGTTCTCTGTAACAAAAATAAAGCTGGGGGCATCAGCATACCAGATTTTAGTCTGTACTACAAAACCATAGTGCTCAAGACAGCATGATACTGGCACAAAAACAGAGACATAGACACTTGGAATCGAATTGGAAACCAAGAAATGAAACTAACATTTTACAACCAGCTAATCTTTGATAAACCAAACAAGAACATACCTTGGGGGAAAGACTCCCTATTCAATAAATGGTGTTGGGAGAACTGGATGTCTACATGTAAAAGACTGAAACTGGACCCACACCTTTCCCCACTCAGAGAAATTGATTCAAGATGGATAAAGAACTTAAACTTAAGGCATGAAAGTATAAAAATCCTCCAGGTAAGCATGGGAGAAACACTGGAAGATATTGGCCTGGGGAAAGACTTCATGAAGAAGACTGCCATGGCAATTGCAACAACAACAGAAATAAACAAATGGGACTTCATTAAACTGAAAAGCTTCTGTACAGCTAAGGAGACAATAACCAAAGCAAAGAGACAACCTACACAATGGGAAAGGATATTTGCATATTTTCAATCAGACAAAAGCTTGATAACTAGGATCTATAGAGAACTCAAATTAATCCACATGAAAAAAGCCAACAATCACATATATCAATGGGCAAGAGACATGAATAGAATTTTCTCTAAAGAGGACAGACGAATGGCTAGCACATGAAAAAATGTTCATCATCTCTATATATTAGAGAAATGCAAATCAAAACAACCCTGAGATATCATCTAACCCCAGTGAGAATGGCCCACATCACAAAATCTCAAAACTGCAGATGCTGGCGTGGATGTGGAGAGAAGGGAACTCTTTTACACTGCTGGTGGGACTGCAAACTAGTACAGCCTTTCTGGAAGGAAGTATGGAGAAACCTCAAAGCACTCAAGCTAGACCTCCCATTTGATCTTGTAATCCCATTACTGGGCATCTACCCAGAAGGAAAGAAATCCTTTTATCATAAGGTCACTTGTACTAGACTGTTTATTGCAGCTCAATGTACAATGGCCAAAATGTGGAATCAGCCTAAATGCCCACCAACCCAGGAATGGATTAACAAGCTGTGGTATATGTGTACCATGGAATACTATTCAGCCATTAAAAAAAATGGAAACTTTACATCCTTTGTATTCACCTGGATGGACGTGGAAGACATTATTCTTAGTAAAGCATCACAAGAATTGAGAAGCATGAATCCTATGTACTCAATTTTGATATGAGGACAATTAATGACAATTATGGTTATGGGGGGGGAACAGAAAGAGGGAAGGAGGGAGGTGGGTGGGGCCTTGGTGTGTGTCACACTTTATGGGGGCAAGACATGATTGCAAGAGGGACTTTACCTAACAATTGCAATCAGTGTAACCTGGCTTATTGTACCCTCAATGAATCCCCAACAATAAAAAAAAAAGAAAGAAATTGTGGTATATGTACACCATGGAATATTATGCAGCCTTGAAGAAAGATGGAGACTTTACTTCTTTCATGTTTACATGGATGGAGCTGGAACATATTCTTCTTAGTAAAGTATCTCAAGAATGGAAGAAAAAGTAGCCAATGTACTCAGCCCTACTATGAAACTAATTTGTGGCTCTCACATGAAAGCTATACCCCAGTTACAACCTAACAATAGGGGGAAGTAGGAAAGGGAGGGAGGGTGGTGGGTAGAGTGAGGTGGATTGGTGGGGTCATACCTGTGGTGCATCTTACAGGGGTATTTGCGACACTTGGTAAATGTAGAATGTAAATGTTTTGGCACAGTAACTGAGATAATGCCAGGAAGGCTATGTTAACCATTGTGATGAAAATGTGTCAAATGGTCTATGAAGCGAGTGTATGATGCCCCATGATCATATCAATGTATACAGTTATGATTTAATAAAAAAAACTGCAAAAAAAAATATTTAACTTCATGTTTTATTTTAATTAATTTTACATAGCCACATGTGGCTAATAGCTGCCTTATGGGACAGGGCACATATTTTATTTTATTTTATTATTTCTCATTAATAATCAGAGTAGAAATGTTTAGGTTACATTGTTTTCATTTCTAAGGTAAAGTACAGGTTGTAATTGAGCCCTTCACCCGTGGGGCATGCTGAACGCCCTCACAGGGTGCATATTAGGTAAGCTCCTGCTAGTTGCCCTCTTTCCTCTCTCCTCCACTCTCTTACCTCTCCTCTTCTCTCCCTCTTGCCTGACTATTTCTGTGTTTTATGTTTCATGTGGGTGTATAGTTGTTTATATATTAGTTTCGTATTAGTACTGAGTACATTGGATACTTTTACTTCCATTCTTGATATTCTTTACTAAGAAGAATGTATTTCATTTCCATCCAGGTAAACACAAAAAATGTAAAGTCTCCATCTTTTCTTGTAGCTGAATAGTGCTCCATGGTATATGTTTACCGCAGTTTGTTAATTCATTCATGGGTCGATGGGTACTTGGGTTGCTTCCATGTCTTGGCAATTGTGAATTGAGCTGCAATAAAAATTCTGGTACAAATGTCCTTCTAGTTAAATGATTTGGTATTTTGTTTTGTTTTGTTTTGTTTTGTTTTGTTTTGTTTTGTTTTTGAGACAGAATCTCACTGTGTTACTCTTGATAGAGTGCCATGGCATTATAGCTCATAGCAACCTCAAACTCTTGGGCTCAAATGATTCTCTTGCCTCAGCCTCTCAAGTAACTGGGACCACAGGTACCTGCCACAATGCCTGGCCATTTTTTGGTTGCAGTTGTCATTGTTGATTAGCAGGCCCAGGCCTGGCTCAAACCTTCCACCTTCAGTATATGTGGCTGGGGCCCTACTCACTGAGCTATGGCACCGAGCCTAATAAAATGATTTTTGTTCTTCAGGGTGGATACCTAGTAATGGGATTGCAAGATCAAATGGAAGGTCTACTTTTAGATCTTTGAGGATTCTCCATACTTCTCTCCAAGAAGGTTGTATTAGTTTGCAATCCCACCAGCAGTGCAAAAGTATTCCCTTCTCTCCATATCCATGCCAGCATCTACAGATTCAGAACTTTGTGTTGTGGGCTGATCTCACTGGAGTTAGGTGGGATCTCAGAGTGGATTTGATTTGCATTTCTCTGATGATTAGGATAATGAGCATTTTTTTTCACGTGTTTGTTGGTCATTCAGGGACAGGACACATCTTGACTCAAGCTTGCAAACTGGCCTGCAGGCTTGATTTCTTGCCAGCATTAAAAGATTGGGAGGTGTTATATAAAGGTCTGAATTCTGGCTTTGCATGGAAACTGGAACATCTGGAGACACCAGGAATGTCCTCACTGGACAAGACATGTGCTCTTTAGTGCCTACTGCTCCCTGTTGTCCTAAACTTAGGCCAGCTGCATCACTTTTGTTACCTGCCTGGTCTCTGTTGCCATTTGCATGTGCAATCCCTAATGTAATTCAACCCTAGACTTCTCATAGGGTAACTAAGGCCTGGAGACATGAAGTGCCATACCCCAAATCATTCATGATTAATACTTGGGCTGGCACCAGAATTCAGCCCCTGACTGGTATTCTCTTCCCCCAGGGCCTTGACTCTTCAGAAGTCTGGGAGTTGGTGGTGGAGGAAGGGAACAAGCTGTACATGGGTGTGTCTGAGCTGTGCTCACGAGTCTCATCCTCCCCCACTTCCAGGCCATGGGTAGGCTGGATATGGGATGAGTGAGGTCTCTTCTCATCTGGGATGACTCAGTGAGAACCACAATGGGAAGTAAGGGCGGACAGAGAGATGCCTGAACTTTCTCTGGCCACCTCCCTCTCTGACTTCCTCTCTCACCATTTACCTCTGACAGGTCCAGTGTTCTCAGGGCAGGCAGCTGAACAAGCACATCTGATAACCCATTGTTGGCCCCTGATCCTCCCTGGTAGCCCTGCTTCACATAGTTCTTCTGCTCACTTGGATCCACCTTTCTTTTTCCCAAAGGGCTTTTGACTTTTTCTGAAGTGTGGGTCAATTAAATCATGGGCCAAAATGAAAGTAGGCTACTTAATTAAATCCACAGAGGTAGCTTTGAAATAGGCTTTCACAGTAGGACAGTTAAACTTTTTTTTTCACTTTTTTTTTTTTATTAATTCGTAGCTGTGTACATTAATGCAATCATGGGGTACAATGTACTTGTTTTATATACAATTTGAAATATTTTCATCAAACTGGCTAAAATAGCCTTCATTGCATTTTCTTAGTTATTGTGTTAAGACATTTATATTCTGCATTTAGTGAGTTTCACGTGTACCCTTCTATGATGCACCCTAGGTGTGGTCCCGCCAATTACCTTCCCTCCACCCATCTTCCACCCTCCCCTCCCCTCCCTTGCCCCTTTCCCCATATTCTTGTGCTGTAATAGGATTATAGCTTTCATATGAAAGCTATAATTAGTTTCATAGTAGGGCTGAGTACATTGGATACTTTTCTTCCATTCTTGAGATACTTTGCTAAGAATATGTTCCAGCTCCATCCATGTAAACATGAAAGAGGTAAAGTCTCCATCTTTCTTTAAGGCTGCATAATATTCCATGGTGTACATATACCACAATTTATTGATCCAGTCATGGGTCGATGGGCACTTGGGCTTCTTCCATGACTTAGCAATTATGAAGTGGGCTGCAATAAACATTCTGGTACAAATATCTTTGTTATAATGTGATTTTTAGTCTTTTGGATATATACCTAGTAGAGGAATTATAGGATCAAATGGCAGGTCTATTTTTAGATCTCTAAGTGTTCTCCAAACATCTTTCCAAAAGGAACGTATTAGTGTGCATTCCCACCAGCAGTGTAGAAGTGTGCCTTTTCTCCACATCCACACCAACATCTCTGGTTTGTGGATTTTGTGATGTGGGCTACTCTTACTGGAGTTAGATGATAATCTCAGAGTAGTTTTGATTTGCATTTCTCTGATGATTAGGGCATTTTTTCATTCTCCTGTCCTGTTCAAATGAAGGCTAATTCAGAAAGAGGAAGTTTAGCTCTGTGACTCTGGAGACCTCTTCACTGGGATTTGAGCACTTGTTCTACCAGCTGCTAGGTCAGTGACCTCAGGAAAATCACTTAACTTTCTGAGCCTGAATTTTTCTTTTTTTTTTTTTTGAGACAGAGTCTCACTATGTTGCCCTCAGTAGAATGTTATGGCGTCACAGCTCACAGTAACCTCAATCTCTTGGGCTTAAGCAATTCTCTTGCCTCAGCCTCCCAAGTAGCTGGGACTACAGGCGCCTGCCACAACACCCAGCTATTTTTTTGTTGCAGTTGTCATTATTGATGTTAGCTGGCCCAGGCTGGGTTCAAACCTACCAGCTTTGGTGTATGTGGCTGGCACCCTACCCACTGAGCTTTATGGGTGCTACCCTGAGCCTGAATTTTTTCAAGTGTCAAAGTACTCACTTCATAGGGCTATTGGTGAGGAATAAATATGATTATGAATATAAGGTAGAAAGTGTGGTACCTGGCACATAATGATCACAGTGTAGATGAAAAGGATGTAGCTTCTTTTTTATTAAAGCATGTTCCTGTTCATAATTGTTACAGGCTTTTGCTAGAAAGGAATTCTGCCAGTTTAACACCCCTTCTGAAATCTTTCCCTGGGATTATCTTGTTTATTAGCTCCAGGAGATCAATCCCCATGACCCATTTTAATCCATTTTAACATCTCTTCCTGTATCTCAGCGTGAAGTTCTGTGCTGTGTCCATTTCCTGCTTGATTCTTAGGTTTTTGACTCAAAAGTCCTCTTCCAGCCTTTTCTTAGGTGTGGAATTCTATGTACTTTTACCATGTGGCATGCTCAATCATGGGCACCTGTGATTTTGCCTGCCCAATTCCCTTTCTTCTGGTAACAGAATCCCAGTTTTCCTTTAGACTTACGTGACATACCTCCCACCACTTTTTGGCGTCAAGGTTGGACATTGCCAGTGAGGGATAACTGAGACCCTTGCTAGAATCACTGGGAAAGATAATCTCACTTTCCACAGGGTGGTTCAAAGAACAGGACATGAGCCTGGACCTGTGAGCCAACCCCTCTGGCTCCATTGGAAAGGTCTGTCCAAGAGCAAGCCAGATCAACACTGGGGAAGGGGAACTGAGAAAGATTCCAGAGCATCAATGCCTGAAGCTAGATACTTCTGGACTTTTCAGTTATATGAGCCAATAAACTTTCTGTATTCACCTTTATTGAATTTATTTATTCTTGTTTGCTTCGGCCAGTTTGAGTTGGATTTCTATCCCTGTGAATGAAAAGAACTGGAAAGTAATAAGTTTCTCCTAAATCTCTCTCTCATATGTTTCCCAATTAATGTAAATCCATCTTCTCACTCTGAACCATTTTACATCTGCAAAATGCCTTTGCTTCCTGGTCTATTTTGCTGGCGGGGAATTTGATGCAGTTGACTCTCTTCATTGACCTGCCTGTGCTTATTCATTCCCTACCTGAGATCTGGAGGAAACACTTTGCAAACCAAGTGTATTAGTTTTTTGTTGCTGCATAACAAATTAACACAAATTTAGCAGCTTAAACAATGTATGTGTGGTGTGTGTATCACAATCATTAGGGTCAGGTATCTGGGCACAATTTAACTGGGTCTTCTGCCCAGGGTCTCATTGCTGAAACTAAGGTGTTGGCTGGAGCTGTGCTCTTACTGAGACTCAGGGACCAGGCAGGTCAAGTTCCAAGTTTCTGGCTGTTGGCAGAATTCAGCTCATTATTGTTATAGGACTGAAGCCCTTGGCTCCTGGAGGCCACCTGCAGCTCCCTCACATGCAGCCTTCTCCATGACATAGCAGTTGGCTCTTCAAAAACAGGAGAACATCTTTCTCACCAGTCTGCTAAGGTGGAGCAGTTGTGAGGATAATAATCCGTCAACTTGGGCAGAGATGTAACCTAATGAGGGGAATGACACCCCAGCATCTTTGCCATTTTATCTTGTCTAGAACTTACAGGTCTCAGCTATACCCAAGAGGAGGAGATTACACAGGATGTGACGATCATGGGTCCCAGATTCATGGGCCCCAGCATTAGAATTCTGCCTGACACATCAACCTCCAGCCAAATGTTCTAAGCACAACTCAGAGTGGTGACACTTACTGATTAGTAAAGTTGTTCTGTATATATGGAAAATTTTTTTTACTAAATATGTGTTACTAAACACATATTTAGTAAAATATGTGTTACTAAACACATATTTAGTTGTGCATGTATACATTTTAGGGTTGAAAAGGTGTAATAGGCTGAATAATGGCCCCAAAGACATCAGGTCCTATTCCCAAAGATTTTGCAGATGTGATAAAGTTAAGATTCCTAGATTATCTGGGTGGTTCCTACATGCTGTCACAGGTGCTTTTATAAAAATGAGACAAAGATTGATTAAGAGACACACAGAGAGAAGGCGATATGAAGAGAGAGGCCTAGATTGGAGTGATGTAGCCACACATCAAGGAACGCTGGCAGCCACCAGGAGCTGAAGACACACGGAATAGATGCTCCCCCCTGGCCTCTAGAGGGAGTTTGGTCCTGCTGACACCTTGATTTCAGCCCCATGAAACTGATGTTGGACTTCTGACTTCCAGAACTGTGATGCACTAAATTTCGGCCGTTTGAAGCCACTCATTTTGTGGTAGTTTGTTATAGCAGCCACAGGAAACTAATACAGTTACCACAGTAATCATAGTCTGATTTAGAATCAGGTTTGCATTTCAGGTTTTAGAGCCTGAAGACAATTTGGCCACATTTCAGTGAGTTTCAATCTAATAAAATAGTATTTCTCCAAGCAAGGTCTTGGACTCCTTTTCTTTCTTTCCATTCTTCTTTTCCTTTCCTTTCATTCCCCTTTCTCTTCCCCTTTCCTTCTTTTCTTTCTTTCACATAAGCCTTTAGCAGCTAAGAACACCTGCTTGGTATCCTTTGGGATGCTTGCTTAGAAGTGCATTATAACTACATGTATTATAAAAGTATCAAAATATTCATGGAGATGATAGGATAGTGATTAATGTCTGAGGAGGAAGGGAGGAAATGAAATGGGGAGGAATACGTAAGGAATTTTAAGTATTTTTATTGCTTTCTTTAAGGAATTTTAACTATTTTTATTGCTTTGTTTGTTTAAGAAGACATGAAGCAAAAAATGGCAAAATATAGCAGGTCCATGTATATTTATTATACTATACTCCAACTTTTTCTATATGTTTGAGATATTTTGAAATAAAATATCAGATTAAAAAAAAGAAGAAGTGCATTATTCTGAACAACCTATAAGTCTATGCCAGTTATCAAGGGCAGACCAAAAATTTGACTTTGAACTATTTGGTATACCTAGTGGTCAAAGCAAGAAGTGATTCCCCTATATGTGTATAAACCTTTTAATATTTAATTTTTCTAACTGAGTACTTTGTTCAGCCGGGAGTCTAGTTTTTCTTTTGTGTAAGTGATTAATTCCACAGGGAAAAAAGATGCATGCTAGCCTGTGCTGCTATCTCTCATCTGGTCCTTAATATGTCAGCCTGGTACTTTGAGTATTTCTTAATTTAAAAAATATTCCTTGAGCTCCCACAATGTCCCACACAGGATGGAGACAGAGTAGAGGTGAAAAACAGACAATGTTGCTTGCTTTCAAAAATCCTGCAGCTTCATAGACAAGATCAAAATTAAGAGTCCTGTGAATAAATGCAAAGTGCAGACTAAGGAAAATTTGAGGAAAAGAATCACAGTTCTATTGGCTCAGTGCCCATAGCACAGTGGTTACGGTGCAGGCCTCATATACCGAGGCTGGAGGGTTCGAACCCAGCCTGGGCCAGCTAAACAACAATGACAACTGCAACAAAAAAATAGCTGGGTGTTGTGGCAGACACCTGTAGTACTGGCTACTTGGGAGGCTGAGGCAAGAGAATCACTTAAGCCCAAGAGTCAGAGGTTGCTGTGAGTTACGACACCACAGCACTCTACCGAGGGCAATATAATGAGACTCTGTCTCAAAAAAAAAAAATGGGCAGCGCATGTGGCTAAGTGGGCAGGGTGCCGGGCCCATATACCGAGGGTGGCAGGTTCAAACCCAGCCCCGGCCAAACTGCAACAAAAAAATAGCTGGGTGTTGTGGCAGGCAATAGCTGGGTGTAGTCCCAGCTACTCAGGAGGCTGAGACAAGAGAATCACCTAAGCCCAGGAGTTGGAGGTTGCTGTGAGCTGTGATGCCACGGCACTCTACCGAGGGCGATAAAGTGAGACTATGTCTCTAAAAAAAAAAAACCACACACACACAGTTCTAAGAGGTTATTTAGTAGAAGAACCTGTCTAAGCTGAAGGAGGCATAGACAGCTTTCTCCTGGCCACGACAGTTCAGCAGAGAGCTGCACACCAAGTGGGGCTCAGCCTTGAGAAGGGTTCCACATGGAGGCAGCAGCACATACAGTGGCCATACGGGCAGGTAATGTGGTATGTTAGAGACAGAGAGGGAAGACGGGTGCAGGGCCTAACCATGGATACAGAAGGTCAGCTCCATAGGTTGAAGTGATAGAAAAATTGGGGGCATGGATCTGCTCCCAAATCCCCCATAATCATGTGAACCTGCTTCCCTTAAAGGCGTTTGTTGAACCCAAGAGGTCATGATGGGGCTTTCTCTATATCCATTCAAGTGAGTCACTCATATCATTGCCTGTTCATAAAACACAGATGTCGAGGATTCCTTCCTTCCCACTGAGCAGTGTTCAGCGCCTTCTTAGAAGATGTGTGAGCTGTGGTTCTCAACATAGCAGAGCCAAGGAGAGAAAGAGAGCTCCTCACGGGAGTCCCTGAAAGAGACACAACTCGGTTCGCTTCCTGGGCACACCCTCAACCTCAGGCAACCCCCGGGATGGTGTTAAAATACAGCCCCTCAAAATATGCTGTATGCCAAACCCAAGTAATGGCACAGCTCATCTGCAGCAATAAACAGCATCTATTGCCTGACCCTCTAGGACAGTGGTTCTCAACCTGTGGGTTGCAACCCCTTTTTAACAATGAAAATACATTGTGGCATTAGGAAGGTTGAGAACCACTGCTCAGGAGATCTGTGGTTACCATTGACTTTTTTCTGCCCATGGACTACTACACGTTCACTGAAGGAACATCTCCTAATTAAAAGGAAGCATTACTGTCCCTTACTGAAAGGAAGGATCATCTGTTTTCGAAGATGAATGGTTCCTAGTCACATAATATAAGTTTGTTAATGGCGAAGGGGAGCATAGTTGCAGTGCACTGAAACTGCTTTTGTGCTATTTTCTTTCCCACATCTGGTTTGTGCTACTCATCTACTTAATGGACAGCCTTGTCCTAGAGTGTCTCTCTCCATTGTTATAACGTTGCTTTTCTTTCCTCCTGATTGAGGTCTTTTGAAGAGGAATTTGTTTGTTTTATACAAGCTCCTATGGTTCTGTTCAGATTGACAGTAGACCCTGCAACCACCTTTCTCCTCTGGAAACTCTCTCTGTAAATGAAATATAATATAGCTATATGGCCAGGCACAGTGACTCACACCTGTAATCCTAGCATTCTGGGAGGCTGAGGCGGGAGGATTGCTAGAGCCATCACATCAGCCTGAGCAAGAGTGAGACTTTATCTCTACTAAAAATAGAAAAATCACCTAGGCCTTGTGGCGGCTGCCTGTAGTCCCAGCCACTCAGGAGGCTGAGGCAGGAGGATTGCTGGAACCCATGGGTTTGAGGTTGCTGTGAGCTAGGTTGATGCCATGGCACTCCAGCCTAAGCAACAGGGTGAGACTGTCCCAAAAAAAAGAAAGAAAGAAAAAGGAAATACTGTATAGCTGTGTGATGTTTTCTAGCTCTCTCTCTGGAGATGGAAACATACTTGTCTTGAGAAAAATTGTTGAAACAATCCATATGCATACCTCTTCCCCAGCCCAACATCATCCTTGATGAAAGAAACCAAATTCACAATAATAAAAATCACAATAAAAGAGCCCTGAATGGGGAAATTCCAGAAGGTTCTAAACCCCAAGGATGTGGCATGGCTTTAGTATAATAGAAGAATTTGAGCAAATAGAATTTTTTTCTCCACTTCTGTTCCTCTATATCTTCAATAGATAACTGGGAGCAATTTATACTGTTTTCTCCATCTTGTCTATGTCTCTGCAGCTCATGAAGAGACACAGGTTTCATTGTCCTCATTCTGCTGCTTGTTGAAATGCTGCACGTCTTTGGACGTGTGGCGAATTCATCACGTTCCCTTGAGATTAACGAGGCAATCAAGTCAAACTCTAAAGTTAGGACAAGAAGAAGATGGGAAACCTTGCTATTTCAAGCATCTTGTCTATTTATTTCTGACTTAAAGCCACTGCTAGGACTGGATGACTTTTTTGAGGAGGCTTGGTTAAGAAATGGGGTTACAGTAATTTGTAACTATAGGCAGGTGCAGCTGCGAGAGGGGCAGAATGGTGGGAAAGTATTTGAGAAGAATTTGGGATACACATGAGATACCTAATTGCCTTCAGCAGGGCAGCAAAATAAGGGCAGAGACAAGATGAGGTTAAGAGATGAATCTAAGGTCAGATTGCCTGGGGTCAAGTCCAGGCTAAGTGACCTTGAGTAAGTTACTTCACTCACTTTTTGCCTTGGTTTCTGTAAAATGGAGATAATCAGAATAATGTCTATATTATGGAGTCACTGGAAAATTAAATGAAATTATAATACATATAAGCACTTAGCTCATTAGTGCTCAATAAACATCAACAATTAGTTTTATTGATATTATTGACTAATTTTATGTGTTGGTCTACTTCGGATCTTTAATCTATTAATTCAACAAATGTGAGTCTTGTGCCCAGAATAAACCAGGCACTGTGCTGGAAGTCTGGAGTATAATAATGAATCATTATTATAGACCCTGGGGATTATGTCGTAAGCTGTCATTGTGAGACTACAGTGCAGGACCCAGGAGAGACCCTGAGAAGCCCAAGATCCACCTGCGATGCATATGACCACAAAGAACATTGCATTACATCACTGCCATTTGTGGGTGTTTTTTGTTTTGTTTTGTTTTGTTTTGTTTTGCTGAGACAGAGTCTCACTCTGTCAACCTGGGTAGAATGCAGTGGCATCGTAGCCCACAGCAACCTTAGACTCCTGGGCTCAAGTGATCTTTTTGCCTCACCCTCCAGAGTATCTGAAACTACAGGTACCTGCCACAACGCCTGGCTAGTTTTTCTATTTTACTAGAGACGGGGGATGCGGGGGTCTCACTCTTGCTCAGGCTGGTCTTAAACTCTTGATCTCAAGCAGTCCACCCACCTTGGTCTCCCAAAGTGCTAGGATTATAGGTGGGAGTCACTATGCTGGTCCTCCATTGTGTGTTAAAGAGAAACTTGGCCAAGTGAATTTCTCTTTGGCTTCTACAGAGAAAAACTTTGGACTAGGGACTATCTTTTTTCCCTTGCACATTTGGTGCAGTCCACATCCCACTCTTATCTCTTCCCCTTCCTGCTTCTCCCTTTTTCTTCCTTGAGTTCTCCCTAATCTTAGAGTTGTCAAAAGAAGAGCAGTCAGTAGAATAAAGTCAGCCTTCTGAAAGAAAGATGGCTGGTTGACCACTTACTTCTAAGTCCAGTAGCTACTTCTTCTGACTTCCAGGTGCCCTTTTGCTGTGACATCAAGTGTCCTCAGTTTATCTTTCTTCTGTTCTAATTCAAAAGGTCTTTTAAATCTGCATTTCAATCCACTGTGGCAGTTATCTTGGATGGTAGGGCTGGTATGCCTGGGTTTGAAACTTGGCTCCACCCTACCAACTGGAAAACCTTGTGTAATTTTCTTAATCCTTCTCTGCCTCATCTGAAAAATGGGGGTAATAATAGGACCCATCTTCTAGGGTTGTTGAGCATATTAGTAAGTTAATAGTTGACAAGTGCTGAAAGTAGTGCTTGGCACATAGTAAATGTCAGCCATTATTATTGTCATGTAGAGAAAAGTGCCATTTCTAGCTAGTTCAGCAAGCAAGTAATATTTTTGCTATATCCCTGAACACTCTCACCCTGATTTTTGCAACTCGGCTTCTGAACAATCACATTTAAAAATCACTCAGTCAGGGGTTTGTCCTAATCTGATATAAACAGTTGTTCAAAAGCATAGCCTTTAGAAATCTTCCACTTTAACAGGTGCAGGGTGTCCAAGGTTCACCCATGGGGGAGGAGGAGGAAAGGTGTATGGTGAAACTAGTTGGGAGGCTAGTATGTCAATAACTAGAATTCCAATGTCAATTAATGGTATAACCATGTCCCAAGATCATTATCCAAGATACTGTGAATAACATACTATTTTATTCAATGGACTTCTTAAAAGTTTCCCTAGACAGGAGTGCATGATCAGCCCTGGAATTGAAGATTTTGTTCAGTAGTCAAGTATTTTTATGAAGTCACGAGATAGAACATTTCTAATTCCTCATGCTTTTGCCAAAGAAATTTACCCTGCTGAGGGATTGAGTCTAGGATGATTCATATCCTGTGAAATGACAAACATTTCAGAAACCCAGCACTTTCCACTCCTCCCTCTCTACGCCGGGTTTAAGTGGTGTCTGATTAGATGCATTTATAATCATCTAAGTATAACTTGCTTCAGACTGAGGTGTGGATGGTCAAGTGTACTTTTCCTAAGTTGAATCATAATTGTGAATATGCTGAGGGTAACAAATTTAAAGGACTCCTACGTTAAACCTTCTTAAATCTGACAAAGCAATGGAGAATTTATAGCATGGGTTGCAAACTGGTGACTTACAGTTTAAATACCATGTGGATTGGTAACTGCCATACAGAAAATCAGGATAGTCCATGTATAAATCTGGATAACTTGCTCTCATGTGCTTTGTTTTAAAATCAGAGTTCTAGCACCATTGGGTTGTCATTACCACCTGGCAACACTCAGAACTAAGTGGTTTAATGGCACTTCCCCCCTCCCCTTCAGGGATGCCATCACTAGTTTACCACAGAACACAGCCCAGAGGGCTCATGGATTTTATCTGCCTCACCCATTAGGGTTTGTCGTCCCTTCCTTTTCTGTGGGTCAAGTACACACAAAGGCTGTCTGAAAATCATCCAGCCATTGTCAATACTATTTTCCATATTACATGGCTGTATACTTTCTGGATGGCCCTCATATTTTCAAACATAAATTTTTCCATTATAATAGAAATATTGTTCACAGGAGGCTGAGGCAGGAGGATCACTTGAACTCAAGAGTTAGAGACTTGCTTGGGCAATATAGCAAGACCCTCTCTCAAAAAATATGTCTATTGTTACTTTTTTTCCTTGCCCTATAACCAATCAGGCATTACTCTTAGTAAAAGAAGAAGCGGTGCCTGGATAAAATGACATTCTTCCTTCTCAGTGGCCACGTCTTGGTCATCCTATATATCCTGTCATCAAAGGGTGTCCGTTTGACAGTCCACCCCTAGATGGAACACTTTGTCAAGAACAGACTGTACACACCTTTGGGTACACACATTTGTGCTCCCACACTCACATACTTGCATACATATTCACACTTGCTCTTGCACAGACATGCTTGATCTCAGATGCACTTCAGACTTGTCCTCACATGCACATTCCGACACTCAATGCTTACACTCACATATGTATTCACACCCTCTCTCTTGCACTGTTTGGCACAGAGATGCCAGTACAAGGTGGAGACTGCTTGGAATTTCAGAGCGAATATCAGACCAGACTCGAAGTTGGTCGGATTTGGTGATGGCAAATCATTCCCAAAGGAGGGTCAGGGTAGAGAGGAGTGGGTGAGAGCAAGAGGGGGCTCAGACAGCAAGGGGCCAGAGTTAAGCTTTCTTCCTCCGTGTTTCTGCTGCACAGCCTGAGGGAGCAAGCCAGGCCCTGCTCTGTGTACTGGGGAAATGGCATCTGTGGTCAGGAAGTGTGAGCCATGTGAGGAAAGGGTGGAGTTCTTGCTGGCATTGCTGGGAGTCTCAGCGCTCCTAAAGGTGGAAGGTCCCACAGGACCAGCAAAAACCCCAATTCAAAAAACCAACAGAAGAACTTAAAGAGAAACTTCTCTAAAGAAGACAGACACACGATCTACAAACACATGAAAAAAAGCTCATCATCCTTAATCATCAGAGAAATGCAAATCAAAACTACTTTGAGATATCACCTAACCCTAGTAAGAGTAGCCCACATAACAAAATCCCAAAACCAGAGATGTTGGCGTGGATGTGGAGGAAAGGGCACACTTCTACACTCCTGGTGGGAATGCACACTAATACGCTTCTTTTGGAAGGATGTTTGGAGAATACTCAGAGATCTAAAAATAGACCTGCTATTTGATCGTATAATTCCTTTCCTAGTTATATACCCAGAAGACCAAAAATCACAACGACATCTGTACCAGAATGCTTATTGCAGCCCAATTCATAGTTGCTAAGTCATGGAAGAAGCCCAGGTGCCCATCGACCCACGAATAGATTAATAAATTGTGGTACATGTATACCATGGAATATTATGCAGCTTTAAAGAAAGATGGAGACTTTACCTCTTTCATGTTTACATGGATGGAGCTGGAACATCTTCTTCTTAGCAAAGTATCTCAAGAATGGAAGAAGAAGTATTCAATGTACTCAGCCCTATTATGAAGCTAATTTATAGCTTTCATATGAAGGCTATAACCCAACTATAGCACAAGAATATGGGGAAAGGGCCAAGGGAGGGGAAGGGAGGGGGGAAGATGGGGTGGAAGAAGGGTGATGGGTGGGGCCACACCTACGGTGCATCTTAGAATGGGTACAGGCGAAACTTACTAAATGCAGAATTCAAATGTCTTCATACAATAACTAAGAAAATGCCATGAAGGCTACGTTGAACAGTTTGATGAGAATATTTCAGATTGTATGTGAAACCAGCACATTGTACCCCTTGACTGCACTAATGCACACAGATATGATTTAATAATAAAAATAAATAAGGGCGGTGCCTGTGGCTCAAGGAGTAGGGCGCCAGTCCCATATGCCAGAGGTGGTGGGTGGTGGCCCAGCCCCGGCCAAAAACCAAAAAAAAATAAAAAAATAAAAATAAATAAATAAAACAAAAAACCAACAGAAACCTCAATTCAAAGCAAGTTAGACAATAGGGGTGTTTTTGCCTTATTTAACTGAAGAATCTGGAGGGTTCTAACTTCAGGTGAGGTTAAGGAGGCTGCCACTGTTCTCTGATTTCTCCCTACTCTGCCCTCACACGTCAGGGCATTGCCTTCCAGTTTTCATCTTGAGAGCAGCCAGAATGCTGATAGCAGTTTATTCCTCACATACGCGCTTTATAGTGACTTCCAAGCAACATCCTGTGATTCTCTCTGAGGACTGACTCCTGTCCCAAGTCCATTCATATGCTAATTGGCTTGTGGGGGTCGGGGTGGGGGGGTGGGGGTGGGGGTTAGGTTCACCCTGAAGTAGGCAGTGGGGTTAGCACTGGCTTGTGTGAGGGAGGGGTGGATAATGTATGAAAATCTAGATTTTTTTCTTTTTTGTCTTTTGAAGACAACAGGGTCTCACTCTGTCACCCTGGAGAGAGTGCTATGGCATCATAGCTCATAGAAGCTTCAAACTCTTGGGCTCAAGTGATCCTTTTTTCTCAGTCACCTGAGTAGCTAGGACTGCATGCACCCACCATAACACTTGGCTAGATTTTCTATTTTTAGAGATGGGGGTCCGCTTTTGCTCAGGCTGGTCCTGAACTCCTGAGCTCAAGCAATCCACCCCCTTTGGCCTCCCACAGTGCTAGGATTACAGGCATGAACCACCATGCCTGGCTGAAAATCTAGATTTTTCTTAGCAAGAAGGATGGGGATGCATCCCAGTGACTGCTAATCCTCTTAGAGACCCCTTGGGTATCTAAAAGGGACCAGGAAGTCACTCATGTGTCCCTCATACCTTATTAGGACAGAGTGGGGGTGTTAGAGTGCCATCCCACACACAGAGGAATGATGCTGAGCCTAAAAATCTCCTTGATTATACTGGTTACCTGTTTTATGAATCTTGCTTGGAATTTCTCCATAGCCTGGTGGATTTGCCTCTCCATGTTAAGGCAGAAAGTTCAAGCATCTAGCTCCAAGGTAAAGATTAAGCCAGAGTTTGCTAATAACCTACACCTTCCCTTTTCTGCATTCACACATTCAGCACAAAGAGGTGCTGAACCAAGTGAATGCCAGTTTTCCACTGAGATAGGCTGAGCAGTGGAATAGTGGCTATGGGCACCTTTTCCTGCAAACCCACCCTGCACAGGGAACTGGCCCTAGACACTGTTCATGTATTCCTCATGAATAACCTTAGGAAAAGGTGTTTTTCTCTCCTTTACAGATGCCTTAAAGAGGTCAGATAATTCCTCCCAAGATCATAGGTGGGTAAGGACGGAGCTGGAATTTTACCCAAAATTGGTAGAATCCGACTTTGAACCTGAGCTATTCACTGGCCTTTCTCTGCATAAACACACTCTAATTAGTGGTCCTCAGATGGCATTTGAAGGGTCAGGCTTCCAGTCTTCCACCCTTCCCTGCTTGAAATTCCCCTGCTGACAGCATCCATGCTCTAAGAATGTCTCTGACCCCTGCCAGAATCCATTCAGCTACCTCAAAATGCTGCTGGCCCTCAGCTCAGGAGAGCTGTCCTTGTTCACTGCTCCACCCAGAACTGTCTGTACAGCAGTTTATGATTTTGTTTTCCTGTTTTATAGCATTTTCCACTCAAAACTTACAGGTCCAATATTTCACTGCGTCGTAGCTCCACTCTCTAATATGTTCCTAAGGGCTGGTGGGTTGTTGGATTAAGTGTTCCATGGAGACAAGTTTATTTTTAACAAGGGCCTTCTGAAGGCTGAGCGTGGTGTTCATGTCAATAATCCCAGCAATTTGGGAGACTTATGCAGAAGCATTAATTGAAGCCAGGAGCTTGAGACCAGCCTGGACAACATAGCAACACCCTATCACTACAAAAAAAATTTTAAACATTAGCTGAGTGTGATAGCACATACCTGCAGTCCCAGCTACTCGTGTGGCTAAGGCAGTAGGATCTCTAGAGGCTGGGAGTTTGAGGCCTGAACTGTGATCAGGCCACTATACTCCTGCCTGGGAGATAGAGCGAGACCTTTCTCAAAGCACAGACAACAACAACAACAACAACAACAAAAAAAAACAAGGACATTCTGGAGAGAGCATTAATAGGTAGAACTTTTAGACTAGCAAGATGAGGCCATTGGGGACATTTGGTTTTGGAACCACACTTGGTAGGCAGCGGTCTCTTGCTTGCATGGTAGAGTTCCTGATGGTGACTATTGAAAGGAATATTTCAGGTCCCACAACTACAGAACTCTCTATCACTTCGAAAGGAACTTTTCAGGTATGCCCCTAAATCCCTTTCCAGACAGAGATTTTCTGATTTCATCTTCTCATGTCATCTATGCATTATCTCCTACCCATATCTCTCAGAGTCTGGATTAGGGGTTGGCTATGTCCTGTTTTTGTAAATAAAGTTTTATTGACACACAGTTATGCCCATTTGTGTGTACACTGTCTCTGACTGCTTTCCCCCAATGCTAGCAGAATTGAGTAGTTACAACAGAGGCCACATGTCCTGCAACGTCTAAAATATTTATAGGCAGATGTGATGGCACATGACTATATTCCCAACTACCCAAGAGGCTGAGGTGGGAGGGTCACTTGAGCCAGGAGTTCAAGGCTGCAGTGAGCTGACTGTGCCACTGCACTGCAGCCTGGGCAACACAGCGAGACCCTGTCTCTAAAAATAAAATATTTATTGTCTGGCCCTTTATAGAAAAAATGTGCCAACCATGAGGAACTAGATCATTAAGCCCCATAGGTACTCCTTTATGAATCCTTAACTTCTTTTTCCCTACGTGATCAGGAATAAAAACTTCAGACAATCTGGGCTCTAACAAGAAAAATAAAATAAATGCCTGATTTGAGAGGAAAAACACGATCCAACCCTGAGTTCCCTCTCAAAGAAGACAAGTAGGTGACCCTTCTTTAGCTACTTCTGGGCCTGTGGAAGACACTGCTGACAGTCACAGCACTCTTTCCCACAGAGCCTTAGAATGTTCTGCAAAGCAGTGCCCATGCAGCCACGACCTACCAGTCAACTGGCTTGGCATTCAAGTGGAAAACTGCTTTCCGCCCCTAGCCCAGTGGGCACCATCTAGATCAGAAAATCACATAAGACAAAAATCTTATTTAATAAGTAATTTTGGAACATCCTTTGGGTTGCCATGTCAGAGACAGATACAGCATCTCGTCGAAACTTACATCACTGTTTCTCTTTCTTTGAAAAGGGCCATGTTGTATGAAAAATGCCTCCCTTAAAAAAACGGATTTATTACATTGTACAATGCTGACATTATGAGAGATACCTAGGAACTAAGCCCCACTGAGAATATTCTAGAGTCTCATCTAATGCTCACCCTTAGTAACTCACTGACACTGTTCATGTTTTTTCTTTTTATGTCACAGCTAACCCTACTCTCTCTTATAGCCAAGCACCTGGTGTTGAATTCATATCTGGTAAAAACACATCTATAGTGTTGCTAGTGGCTGGGGTGGGGACATCTGCTTTACTGCCTTCTTTCTTATACTAAGCCACACTCACCCTTAGTTCAGGTTTATGTAATTTTCAGAAATACCCCCAAAGACACTTTTCAAATACTGGTACAAAAACTTGCTCAAAAATCTGACACTAATGAACATAGGTAATAATTTGCTACAAATAGGCATCATTATAGCTGTAGAGACCTGCCTCTAAGCTACCTTTATTGCCACAAAATTGACAGAAGCAGCTTCCCCTTAGGAGGTGGTGGGGAGGCTGCAAAGGAGCAGTATCACTTAGCAGTTTCTCACTTCTTTTTTCCTTCAGAAGTCAGAGAAGAGAACAGGAAGGAAAGTGAATATTTTACTAAGGAAATGTGGTGAGGCTATTTCAAAGGACGGTTGATGGGAGACACATGTCCCTTCCCCGTGGCCAGGGCATACCTGGGCCTGCAGGAATGAGGGTGGAGGGTAGGGAGGCTCTGATTTGAGCCTTGCACAGTTGGCATCTTGACAGCAGTTGTCAACTCTGAGAGTCGGCTGCAGTCCAGCACGGGGTTTTCCAAGGGCCACTTTTCATCGACCCTGGAGCTCTAGAACTTGAGCCTGTGAGTGTGAGCCTGCCTTTGGCCATTTAAAAGTTTTAAGCCAACTTTGGCAAAAGGCTATAGATGTTGGCGTCTTCCGTCTTTTTGTGTTGGATTTATGGAAAAGAGAGTAAGAAGTGTAAGGGAGAGAGCCTTTGTAAATGTTTTAATTTTTTTAATTCATGGGATCCTGATCAAAGTACTACTGTGGTATTTTATTATTCTCTGGGGGGAGGGGGACAAAAGCAAGGCATCCCTTTGCTTTGGAACAGATGGAAGAACTTAATAAGTATTATACCCAAGGTAGCACATAACCAAGCCATTGAAAATGCAAAAGAATATCACTTGAAATCACAGTAATATAAAGGACATCCCGATTAATAGGGTGTCCATCTTGCAGTATCATTTCACTAGGAGGGACTGTGTTAAGTTTCAGTTGGATGGACTGCCAGCCAACTTGAGGGCCTTTCTACAGATGAGAAAGCAAGTCACAATGGATTACTTAATTTCTGGTACAAATGAAAGCAGGACTTGGAAACATGATATCAGAGTGAGCCAGGTGTTATAGTGTGTCCCAGAATGAGGATGTCATGCTTTAGCAATGGTTCCTACCTTAGCTTGGGTATCAGTTTGCCCAGCATCCTCTTACCCCTTTCCTCTGGTAACAGATGCACCCTTTAATGGAGGAAAATGTTTTCTTTTATACTTCTGACCAAATTGTCCTTCAAGAGGCTGCCAATTATTGTATCCTCCCTCCTTCCCCCCTCCCCTGCCCCTTTAGACCCAGAGATGGCTTCTGCTTCTGGCTGAGCTGGTCACTACATAGACCTGTCTCTCCACTTGGCAATGATGCTTATGAGCATCAGTCAACATCCTTTCCTATGATTTAACCTACTGGAGTTGGCAAACAGCTTTCTTTCCTCCCTAAGTCTATGAGTACATGCCCTTAAAGAGGCCTTTTCTTGTGGTTTTATACCTTGCTGTGATAGCACACTCAATGGAATGAAGGACACGTGCAAAGGAACACAGTAGAGAGAGTGAATGAACCATGAGAAAGAAGCAGTGGCAAGATCAAGGGGAAGGAAAACATTTTTAATATCCATAAGACCTTCTGGACCTGCCTTCTCCCCAGTTTGGTCTTGTGAGCGAATAAATTCATTTTGCTTGAATTAGTTAGAATTACGTTTGCATCGCTTGCCAGCAAAAAGCTCTGACAAAGACTAATTTATAGCTTCTGTGTAACTAACTCTCCACATTTCTCTCTTGGCATGATTGACCGAATTTCTAACACCTTTTCTTGCCTGCTTTGGCAAGCTTTTGTGGACTGGCTGTGATGAGCAGGAACTGTAATAAGCTCTGAGAATACATTGATGGTGACTCAGGATCCCTGCCCTCTTAGTACCCATGCCTGAGTATAACCAGACCTCTTGCATCCTCTTTCTCTTCCCATGGAGTTTGAGTTTGCAGTACCTGACTCACCTCTCCCATGCATTCTCCATCAGTGGCATTCTGAGCTGCTAACATGAACTTGGCTTCTTGTTTTTCTTGACCTACTTGTGTCCAACTCCACCCAGTTACCAAGTGCTAAACTCACTTCTCTACCTGGATTATTGACATCTGTGTACTCCAATGTCTTGCTGTCTGCGGTGTATGGATCTAAACCACTGCTTGCATAACCTCTTTAAAACTCAGTTTTATCATCTGCAAAATAGAGGGAATAATAGTATTTGTTTCATAGTTCATGGTGAAGGTTAAATGCTTAATGGCTGCTTCATAAAAGCAAATCAGGGAGGCGGAGCAAGATGGCAGCCGAGTAACAGCTTCCTTGCATCTGGGCACCGTGAATCTGGGGAGATAGGACTCCAGGCATCTCTGGCTGGTGGGATCTGCCTATCATCACCCCTGAGAGGATACAGGGAGTCAGCGAGAGACTTCTGGACCCCAAGAGGAGGACTAAAACAGTGGAAAACCGGCAAGTGATCGCGTGTGTTCAATCCGTCTAAACCCGCCCACAACTGTAAGTTCAGTAGCAGCGAGACTGCAAACCAGAAAGGCCTTACCTGTGAACTGTTTTGGTGTCTTTGGACTTGGCACTCAACTGAACTGCCTTGGGGAGAGCCTGAGCAGGAGTGCGGAGAACTTTGGCCTTTGTCTAGGGCCCCAGTCTGAGCCGCTGAGCCAGACTGAGCTAATAGTGTTTGGCTCTGGGTCACAGGCAGCCATTGTAAGCGATCTGCCCCAGCAAGCTCCGCCCTCAGGGTCGCAGAGCTAAAATTGGGTGGGAGCTGGTAACCCAGTGACCAAGTAGCCTAAGGGCGGGGTCTAAGCCGCTTTGCAGCCCTAACCCTCGGGGGCAGAGGGAGACCAGTTTTGGCACACAGGGTAAGTGGATAGCCACTTCAGCAGTGATTCCAGCGACAAGCACTTCCCTGGGAAAGCTTCTGCTCAGCAAGTGAACAAGCTCAAAGTGCGTTTTAAGTGGGCTGAAGAGAGATTTAGGGTGTCTACCAGCTGGTGCTTGAGAAACTAGCAGCCTCCAGTCGTATCAGAACTGTGATTAACATCTCATACCCCAGAAGACCACGTGTTGCCCAGACAATATTCAATAACATATACATACTGCTTTGTTTTTGGTTGTGTTTTTTTTTTTTTTTTTTTTTTGGTTTGGTTGTTTGTTTTGTTTATTTTGATATTGTTTTGTTTTTTAAGTTCAACCTTTTCCATACAGATCCTTTTTCTTTCTCAATTTTTCTAGTTTAATTAGAATTTCCCATTGCTGCCTATTTCAATAATTAGAACTTCATTTTTGTTAGTGTTTCTACTGCTATTATTTGGTTTTCCAGCCAATTTTATCCCGTAAAGTTTTCTGTTTCCTTGTTTTGGTTTGATTTATAGCATTTTTGTCTTTCCTCTCTACTTTGGTAGAGGTGGGGTACTGTGTCCGATCAGGTTAGCAAAGAGCTGCTGACCTCAAGGGAACCACCCAACTGGGCACCCCCAGAAGGTGTTTTTTTTTTTAAAGTTGTATCAAAGTACCCTACTGTACACCTATATTGCTCTGTCTCCCTCTTTCTGTGCCTCTCTTCTTTTTCTCAATATTCCTTTTACCCACCCCCTCTCCTTTCTCTATTTTTCTTTTTTTTTTCTTAACACTCGGTCCTCCTTTCTTTCATCCCTTTTTTGCTCTTCAACCTTCTCACCCTTCTGGACCTGTAACCCTTAGTCCACAGGCACGAGAACTTAAAGGGCAAGAAGAAGTGATAGGAAAATTAGGGCAAGGAAACAGATAAAAGAAATCACTCATGAGGAAGAATCAGCAGAAAACTCCAGGCAACATGAAGAACCAGTCCAGAACAACGCCACCAAGGGACCATGAGGTAGCTACTGCAGAGGATTCCACCTATAAAGAAATGTTAGGAATGACAGAAAGGGAATTTAGAATACACATGTTGAAAACAATGAAAGAAATGATGGAAACAATGAAGGAAACTGCTAATAAAGTGGAAAATAACCAAAAGGAAATTCAAAAACAGAATCAAATAAGAGATGAACAATATGAAGAATATAAAAAGGATATAGCAGAGCTGAAGGAACTGAAACAGTCAATTAGGGAACTTAAAGATGCAATGGAAAGTATCAGCAATAGGTTAGACCATGCACAAGAAAGAATTTCAGAGGTAGAAGACAAAGTTCTTGAGATAACTCAGATAGTAAAAGAGGCAGAAAAGAAGAGAGAGAAAGCAGAACGTTCACTGTCAGAATTATGGGACTTTATGAAGTGTTCCAAAAGACGAGTTATAGGAATTCCAGAAGGGGAAGAAGAATGCCCCAGAGGAATGGAAGCCATACTAGAGAATATTATAAAAGAAAATTTCCCAAATATCACCAAAGATTCTGACACACTGCTTTCAGAGGGCTATTGGACCCCAGGTCGTCTCAACTCTAACCGAGCTTCTCCAAGACACATTGTGATGAACTTGTCCAAAGTCAAGACAAAAGAAAAGATTCTGCAAGCTGCCAGGAGTAAGCACCACTTCACCTAGAGGGGCAAATCCATCACAGTGACCACAGACTTCTCTAATGAAACTTCCCAAGCAAGAGGACAATGGTCATCTACCTTTAATCTACTTAAACAGAACAATTTCCAGCCCAGAATTCTGTACCCTGCTAAGCTAAGCTTCAAAATTGATGGAGAAATCAAATCATTTACGGATATACAAACATTGAGGAAATTCGCCACAACAAGACCAGCTCTACAGGAAATACTTCAACCTGTTCTGCACACTGACCACCACAATGGATCAGCAGCAAAGCAAGAACTCAGAAATTAAAGGACAGAACCTAACCTCCACACTGATGCAAAAGATAAAACTAAGCAATGGACTCTCACAAAATAAGACGAATAGAATACTACCACACTTAACAATTATCTCAATAAATGTTAATGGCTTGAATTCCCCACTGAAGAGACATAGATTGGTTGACTGGATTAAAAAACACAAGCCATCCATTTGCTGTCTGCAAGAAACACACCTGGCTTCAAAAGACAAGTTAAAGCTCCGAGTCAAGGGTTGGAAGGACAATTTTTCAGGCAAATGGAATTCAGAAGAAAAGAGGAGTTGCAACTTATTTTCAGATACATGTGGATTTAAAGCAACTAAAGTCAAAAAAGACAAAGATGGTCACTTTATATTGGTCAAGGGAAAAATACAACAAGAAGACATTTCAATTCTAAATATCTATGCACCCAATTTAAATGCTCCCAGATTCTTGAAACAGACCTTACTCAGTCTGAGCAATATGATATCTGATAATACCGTAATAACAGGGGACCTTAACACTCCTCTTACAGAGCTGGACAGATCCTCTAAACAGAAATTAAACAAGGATATAAGAGAAATGAGACCCTAGAACAACTGTGCTTGATAGACGCATATAGAACACTCCATCCGAAAGATAAAGAATATACATTCTTCTCATCACCTCATGGAATATTATCCAAAATTGATCATATCCTGGGACACAAAACAAATATCAACAGAATCATGAGAATTGAAATTTTACCTTGTATCTTCTCAGACCATAAGGCACTAAAGGTGGAACTCAACTCTAACAAAAATGCTCAACCCCACCCAAAGGCATGGAAATTAAACAATCTTCTCTTGAATAACAGATGGGTGCAGGAAGAAATAAAACAGGAAATCATTAACTTCCTTGAGCATAACAACAAGGAAGACACAAGCTACCAAAACCTGTGGGATACTGCAAAAGCAGTTTTGAGAGGAAAATTCATCGCTTTAGATGCCTACATTCGAAAAACAGAAAGAGAGCACATCAACAATCTCACAAGAGATCTTATGGAATTGGAAAAAGAAGAACAATCTAAGCCTAAACTCAGTAGAAGAAAAGAAATATCCAAAATCAAATCAGAGATCAATGAAATTGAAAACAAAAGAATTATTCAGAAAATTAATGAAACAAGGAGTTGGTTTTCTGAAAAAATAAATAAAATAGATAAACCATTGGCCAGACTAACGAGGAATAGAAAAGTAAAATCTCTAGTAACCTCAATCAGAAATAATAAAGAGGAAATAACAACTGATCCCACAGAGATACAAGAGATCATCTCTGAATACTACCAGAACCTCTATGCCCAGAAATTTGACAATGTGAAAGAAATGGATCAATATTTGGAATCACACCCTCTCCCTAGACAAAGCCAGGAAGAAATAGAGCTCCTGAACAGACCAATTTCAAGCACTGAGATCAAAGAAAGAATAAAAAATCTTCCAACCAAAAAATGCCCTGGTCCAGATGGCTTCACTCCAGAATTCTATCAAACCTTCAAGGAAGAGCTTATTCCTGTACTGCAGAAATTATTCCAAAAAATTGAGGAAGAAGGAATCTTCCCCAACACATTCTATGAAGCAAACATCACCCTGATACCAAAACCAGGAAAAGACCCAAACAAAAATGAGAATTTCAGACCAATCTCACTCATGAATATAGATGGAAAAATTCTCAACAAAATCCTAGCCAATAGATTACAGCTTATCATCAAAAAAGTCATTCATCATGATCAAGTAGGCTTCATCCCAGGGATGCAAGGCTGGTTTAACATACGCAAGTCTATAAACGTTATCCACCATATTAACAGAGGTAAAAATAAAAATCACATGATCCTCTCAACAGATGCAGAAAAAGCATTTGATAAAATCCAGCATCCTTTTCTAATTAGAACACTGAAGAGTATAGGCATAGGTGGCACATTTCTAAAACTGATTGAAGCTATCTATGACAAACCCACAGCGAATATTTTACTGAATGGAGTAAAACTGAAAGCTTTTCCTCTTAGAACTGGAACCAGACAAGGTTGTCCTCTGTCACCTTTACTATTCAACATAGTGCTGGAAGTTCTAGCCAATACAAGTAGGCAAAACAAGGAAATAAAGGGAATCCAAATGGGAGCAGAGGAGGCCAAACACTTCCTCTTTGCTGACGACATGATCTTATACTTAGAGAACCCCAAAGACTCAACCACAAGACTCCTAGAAGTCATCAAAAAATACAGTAATGTTTCAGGATATAAAATCAATGTCCACAAGTCAGTAGCCTTTGTGTACACCAATAACAGTCAAGATGAGAAGCTAATTAAGGACACAACTCCCTTCACCATAGTTTCAAGGAAAATGAATTACCTAGGAATATACCTAACGAAGGAGGTGAAGGACCTCTATAAAGAAAACTATGAAATCGGGGCGGCGCCTGTGGCTCAGTCGGTAGGGCGCTGGCCCCATATACCGAGGGTGGCGGGTTCAAGCCCAGCCCCGGCCAAACTGCAACCAAAAAATGGCCGGGTGTTGTGGCGGGCGCCTGTAGTCCCAGCTGCTCGGGAGGCTGAGGCAGGAGAATCGCTTAGGCCCATGAGTTGGAGATTGCTGTGAGCTGTGTGAGGCCACGGCACTCTACCGAGGGCCATAAAGTGAGACTCTGTCTCTTAAAAAAAAAAAAAAAAAAAAAAAGAAAACTATGAAATCCTCAGAAAGGAAATAGCAGAGGATATTAACAAATGGAAGAACATACCATGCTCATGGATGGGAAGAATCAACATTGTTAAAATGTCTATACTTCCCAAAGCAATCTACCTATTCAGTGCCATCCCTATCAAAATACCAACATCGTACTTTCAAGATTTGGAAAAAATGATTCTGCGTTTTGTATGGAACCGGAAAAAAACCCCGTATAGCTAAGGCAATTCTCTGTAACAAAAATAAAGCTGGGGGTATCAGCATACCAGATTTTAGTCTGTACTACAAAGCCATAGTGCTCAAGACAGCATGGTACTGGCACAAAAACAGAGACATAGACACTTGGAATCATATTGAAAACCAAGAAATGAAACTAACATCTTACAACCACCTAATCTTTGATAAACCAAACAAGAACATACCTTGGGGGAAAGGCTCCCTATTCAATAAATGGTGTTGGGAGAACTGGATGTCTACATGTAAAAGACTGAAACTGGACCCACACCTTTCCCCACTCACAAAAATTGATTCATGATGGATAAAAGACTTAAATTTAAGTCATGAAACAATAAAAATCCTCCAAGAAAGCATAGGAAAAACACTGGAAGCTATTGGCCTGGGGAAAGACTTCATGAAGAAGACTGCCATGGCAATTGCAACAACAACAAAAATAAACAAATGGGACTTCATTAAACTGAAAAGCTTCTGTACAGCTAAGGAGACAATAACCAAAGCAAAGAGACAACCTACACAATGGGAAAGGATATTTGCATATTTTCAATCAGACAAAAGCTTGATAACTAGGATCTATAGAGAACTCAAATTAATCCACATGAAAAAAGCCAACAATCCCATATATCAATGGGCAAGAGACATGAATAGAACTTTCTCTAAAGATGACAGACGAATGGCTAACAAACACATGAAAAAATGTTCATCATCTCTATATATTAGAGAAATGCAAATCAAAAACAACCCTGAGATATCATCTAACCCCAGTGAGAATGGCCCACATCACAAAATCTCAAAACTGCAGATGCTGGCGTGGATGTGGAGAGAAGGGAACACTTTTACACTGCTGGTGGGACTGCAAACTAGTACAACCTTTCTGGAAGGAAGTATGGAGAAACCTCAAAGCACTCAAGCTAGACCTCCCATTTGATCCTGCAATCCCATTACTGGGCATCTACCCAGAAGGAAAAAAATCCTTTTATCATAAGGACACTTGTACTAGACTGTTTACTGCAGCTCAATTTACAATCGCCAAAATGTGGAAACAGCCTAAATGCCCACCAACCCAGGAATGGATTAACAAGCTGTGGTATATGTATACCATGGAATACTATTCAGCCATTAAAAAAAATGGAGACTTTACATCCTTCGTATTAACCTGGATGGACGTGGAAGACATTATTCTTAGTAAAGCATCACAAGAATGGAGAAGCATGAATCCTATGTACTCAATTTTGATATGTGGACAATTAATGACAATTATGGTTATGGGGGCGAAGCAGAAAGAGGGAAGGAGGGAGGGGGTGGGGCTTGGTGTGTGTCACACTTCATGGGGGCAAGACATGATTGCAAGAGGGACTTTACCTAACAATTGCAATCAGTGTAACCTGGCTTATTGTACCCTCAATGAATCCCCAACAATAAATAAAAAGCAAATCAGCATACCGTAGCTAAAGTTATCTTCTGATGCTTCTAACTCTAACAATCAGGTCTCAAATAGTAGAGTTACATTTTTTAATGTTTAATATAAAAGAAAAGAATGCTATGAAAAGAATCCTGTAGATCAGAAAGCCTGTACTTTTTTGATTTTAATTTTTCCGAGTCCTATTATTGTGTACACGCACTCATGCACACGTGTGGGATAGAGAAAGAGAATGCTATACTATACTTCACAAATGATGTACATTTGAACTTGTAAGTTTCAAAAGTCCTCATACCTATCTTGTTTTCAAGCTGATGGCATTGAATGAACATTTAAAGTTTCTCCACTTTCAAACCTGTCCATCCTGTTTGGCCTGTCTGTGGGGGATCCTGCGACTGTGCAGCAGGAGTTGGATAGCAGTGGTGGGAAAGGGGCCTGCTTTTCTGGTCATATAATAGAATGGGCTGGTGGGTGTGACACCCCCTAGGTCAATGCCTGACACTACTGTAGCTTCTTTTCTAAAGAGTATCAGGAAGAAATCCATCTTCCTTTCTGAGGAATCTCCTCAGAAAACACCTAAATCTATGCTAAGTTTCAAAGCACCTCAGCAGTCCAAGCAAAATGAAGTGGTGGGGGTCTTAACTAGCTTTGTGTTTTACTTGTCTAGACACACACACACACAGTCATCAGAATCATCTGCATATCCAGCTATTACTGGTGCGTCCTCCTAGATATTCCACAGACACACAAGCATTGGTCCTCCTCTCCTTCCCTGCATTTTGTATTTGAATGATTAGTGCCATAATCAGGAGTTCCAGGGCTATACTTCCTCTGAACAAAATCATCACTTTGGGTGGGTCTTTTTCAATCACTCTTTTGGGGATGTACAACCTTGTTTCTTCTCTGCTGCACGTGGGAAGAAAAAGAGTTGGGCCACACATTAAATACACAAACACTAACAAAAGCTGATGAGCAAACCAAAAGTCCATGCATACTTTTTGCAATATCTGATTCCACAGGTGAGCAAAACAGTCTTCACATAATCTCCATGCAGCCTGCAGGCCACAGGTTGGACACCCTTTTAGCCACTGATTTCCATGTTTATATTTCATTGGTTCGTTACATTTTCTGATTACTGTTTGTAATCTGCAGTGTTCATATGTTGAAGTCAGCTGTCCCCTGGTGCCAACAATTCACAGCTGCCTTCATGTCATAGCGTCTACAACCTGGGTTGCTTACTTGGACCTTGAGTCTCCAGGTGGCCTATCGTTGATAGGGAAATTCACTTTGTACATCTTAAGTCTGATATTTGGTTCCATTCCTTCCTAGATGAGTACTTAGGGTATGTGAGATACTGTGCGCAGCTCTAGGATGCAACGATAAATAAGATACCCTAGCTTTACACTGTGTTTTATCTAATGTTAAATGTATCATTAAAGACCTCCTGAAGTAACACAGCATCCACACATTAATTTGCTCAATTAATAAGGAAGGATGTTATCTCATATTTCATAAGGAAATATCTCAAGATATCCTGAAGTAAGGCAGCTGGCACACAGTTCTTGAAGGCTCCAGTTTCCTTCTTTGTGAATGTCTTGTTAAAATCAAGTCTGTCTACTGGCTTCATCTTCAAGCAAACAACCAAATGGCTCTACCAGATTTAAATGAGGTTTGAGTGAAGCCCCCTCAGTACATTTCCCCTTAGATTTTTTTGTGTTTTTCTCTCTTTTTTTTGAGACAGAGTCTCACTCTTTCATCCCGGGTAGAGTGCCATGTTGTCATTGCTCACAGCAACCCCAAACTTCTGGGCTCAAGTGATCCTCTAGCCTCAGCTTCCCGAGTAGCTAGGACTACAGGTGCCTGCCACAATGCTCAGAGACTTTTTCTATTTTTAGTAGAGATGGAATCTCTCTATTGCTCAGGCTGGTCTGGAACTTCTGAGTTTGGGCGATCCACCCACCTCGGCCTACGAGAATGCTGGGATGACAGGGGTGAGCCACTGCAACTGGCCTTCCCTTAGCTCTTAATGGCCTATGCTAGATCACATGCTTTTCCTAAACCACCGACTTGGCAGGGAGGGTGGGATTATTATACAGCAGATATTGGGTTATTACCTATGACCACAGCAGTTGAGCAGATAACAGAAATGAGAAATTCACTATCCTGTGGTATCTGCTATGATTGGAGGTTCTGTGAGATTCCAGAAAAATTGCCTGTGCATAGGCTATCAGATTTAGTCCTTTATTGTGGAAAATCCTGTTTTTTTACTAAACTAAAAGCTTTTCTGAAGTCTGTATAGAATAGAACATTGTGATTTTATTCCTATTGTATACCACTGCGCTTCTTAACGCTGAGATACATACACTCCCCTCATCATTGTACAGATGTCCCAAAGATTATGGGACGCCAAAAATAAGCATAACATATCTTCCTGGAGCAGCAGTTTTACTTATTGTGTTTTTAAAAAGAAAATCAAAGATACATTATGAAGAAGAATGTAAAAGCCACCGGAATCTTTAAGATAAAAATAGGTAAATTCAATTTCTTTTTTTTTTTTTTTTTGTAGAGACAGAGTCTCACTGTACCGCCCTCGGTAGAGTGCCGTGGCGTCACACGGCTCACAGCAACCTCTAACTCTTGGGCTTACGCGATTCTCTTGCCTCAGCCTCCCGAGCAGCTGGGACTACAGGCGCCCGCCACAACGCCCGGCTATTTTTTTGTTGCAGTTTGGCCGGGGCTGGGTTTGAACCCACCACCCTCGGCATATGGGGCTGGCGCCCTACTCACTGAGCCACAGGTGCCGCCTGGTAAATTCAATTTCTAAATGCTAAAGTTGCTTTGAAACATCTGCCTGTCCCCCCATAGTATATATTCCCTCCTCTCTGTCCTGTAGTTTACTTGGCTGGAATAGTTGAAGTAGCCACGTCTTCATATATTTTCATTGCTGTAGAAGAAAATTAAATTAACCTGGATGCCTTACTCTCCACACAACCATATTTCAGTGATCATAGTCTTTTAAAAATTCTTCTCCAGCCTAAACATCATCTGGTGTTTATGTAGTTGTTCTTTATCATGCAAACACGTTATTTGCACTTTATATATTTCTATGCTGCCTATAGTAATTATTTGTGTTAATCATTTATCTTCTCTAAAAGCTTATAGTAGTGCATATGGAAAACAGCATCCAAAATGGAAGTAAAGAATACCAGTAACAGTTGACATTCTCTGCACTCCTGTAGTTAATCAGCTAACAGACTTAAGTATTCTCTTTTAAGAAGAGAATGCCACAGCACTCCACAGATAGAAATGGAAACAAAGAACAAATACACAAAGTAAATAAGTTCACATGGCCTCATCCTGCTCCTAGCATAGCTTGAAGTATTAAGAAGCAAAACTGGTTTCTGAAGGTCCCAGCACTCTTGCAAGGGACTTTAGGGAACTAAGCCACTTAGGAGGAACAAATATGTCTCAGACAATCCTTGCTGCTATTGTCAAAACCTATTTGAATCAGGTCAAATACAGATTAAGGTGATTCAAATCCAGACACCTTGGCCTCCATCTTCTTTCTTAGTGCCCTAATCTGTATTAGAAATATATCACACTCAAGCCATCTCTGATCACCCTCCTGGGCCTCAACCCTTTTACCCCAGTGTATTTTTCTTGTATGTTTGCTTGTTTGTTTTTCTTCCAGCAATTAGTCTTATCTGATACCAACCTCAGGTTTCTCCAGGCTTCTTCTTTGGGAATTGCTTCCAGACTAGAAAATAAGTTCCAAGCTTTGTTATTCTCATCTCCTCGGTCAATTTTTTTTTTTTTTTTTTTTGAGACAGAGTGTCACTTTGTTGCCCTCAGTAGAGTGCCATAGCCTCACAGCTCACAGCAACCTCAAAGCTTGGACTCAAGTGATGCTCTTGCCTTAGCCTCTCAGGTAGCTGGGAATACAGGCACCCGCCACAACACTCAGGTATTTTTTAGAGACAGGGTCTTATGCGTGCTCAGGCTGGTCTCAAACTCCTGAGCTTAGGCAGTTCACCCACCTCAGCCTCCCAGAATACTAGGATTACAGGCGTGGCCACTGCACCTGGCCTGGTTTTTTTCCTTTTAGGTGGCACCAATTTTTTTCTTTCTTTTAATGAGGAAATACTCTCCTGTTTTAGGGCCACTCAATCAACAGGTTTATTGAGTACCTACTATGAGCCTGGCACTGTGCTCAGAAATGGCAAGTCAACAGTCACAGGACAAGCATGGCCCCTGCACTTACGGAGCTTATGTTCTGGTGTCAACATCAGGCCTTCAGCAGGTAATTTTAAATATCATGAAGACAGAAGTTCAAGCTGCTACGATGGGGCACATACCTGCTTTGGGAGATCAATATTAAAGCTAAGACTTGAAAGAAAAATGGAAAATCACTGGATGAAATCTTTGGGTGGAGAAGGGAGTTCAGGATTGAGGGAATAGCAAATACAAAGAGCCTGAGGCAAAGGGGTTGGAACCTAAAAGAAGACCAGCATGGCACCTGTAGCCCCTGCTACTTGGGAGGCTGAGGTAGGAGGAACACTAGAGCCCAGGAGTTCAAGGTTGCAGTGAGCTATGATCACACCATTGCATTACAGCCCAAGCAACAGAGTGAGCCCCTGACTCCTGAAAACAAAAATAAACAAACAAACAAAAAAAATTTATGTGAATTTGGAGCCGCATTGCACTTAGGATTTTCCCCTTAAGATTTATTTGTTACAAATATTTTTTCTTCCTCCAGCGGTGCCTGTGTCTCAGTGGGGAGGGCGCTGGCCCCATATATCAGGGGTGGCAGTTTCAAACCCGGCCCCAGCCAAATTGCAACAAAAAAATAGCCAGGCGTTGTGGCAGGCGCCTGTAGTCCCAGCTACCCGGAAGGCTGAGGCAAGAGAATCACCTAAGCCCAGGAGTTGGAGGTTGCTGTGAGCTGTGTGAGGCCACGGCACTCTACTGAGGGTGACATAGTGAGACTCTGTCTCTCTAAAAAAAAAAAAAAATTTTTTTTACCATGATTGATTCGATTCGATTCTCTTAGGTGTATACTATATGTATGGAAAGTTCTTTCAAAAGAGTAAAGAAATAGCAATACATTGACAGCAAAAGGCAATATAATATAATCAGAACTTAAGTATTTTTAAAGAAATCATACATTCCCATTAGCAATGTATGAAAATTGCAGTTTCTCCACATTTTTGCCAACATTTGTTATTGTCCATCTTATTTATTACAGACACTGTGGTAGGTGTGGAGTGCTATCTCATTGTGGTTTTGATATGCATTTCCTTAATGATTAATGACAAATGATGTTGAATATCTTTTCATGTGCTGACAAAATTTCCATTTTGTTCCTTCTCTTCAAAGAGGAATCTCTCTTCCAGAACTCTCTGGAAGGCTTTCCTATAGGCTGAACATGATCATTCATCCCTATAATCCTAGTACTTTGGGAGGCCAAAGCAGGAAGATCACTTGAGCTCAGGAGTTCAAGACCAGCCTGAGCAAGAGTGAGACCTCTGTCTCTACTAAAAATAGGAAAATTAGTTGGCATTATGGTGGGTAACTGTAGACCCAGCTACTCAGTAGGTAGAGGCAAGTGGATCACTTGAACCCAGAAGTTAGAGGTTTCAGTGAGCTATGATGACACCACTGCACTCCAGCCTGGGCAACAGTAAAAAACAAAACAAACTCCCTCCAAAAAGCTTCACTTTATATCTTATTGCCAAAGTGGGATATTGTGTCTTTCCTTTAGATCAATCATATTTCATCCCCAGCATCCTAGACAAAGGCCACCCATAAAATCACATTCTCTGAAAAAAGAAGGAATAGCTAGTGGATAGACAACAAATATTATCTGCCAAAATATATAACATACAAAGAATAAACCACAATTATCTGTAGCCCCACCATACTGAAATCATAATGCAACCTGTTTAGGGTAAAGAAGTCGACCTTAATTTCTTTGGTGCTAGCTCCTTCAGGAGTGAAATCTCTCTTCTTTCTCTGTTACTGACTCAAGACCAACTCATGCAGTTCTTCTCTTCATTCCTCTTGAATACTATCTAGAGCTCCCTGAGCTCTTGGTATGAAGGATACACAACTGTTTTTTCAACTATGTAAAATATCCATGGGCCTTGAGGCTGTAGCATTGTGACCTTCCTGCAGCCTTTTATTCTTACAGATAATCTGTTTTGTGGTTGAGAACAGTGTGTCACCACCGTGAACTCTGAAATTGATTTCAGAATAACAAGATACAAGAAATATTTTTACAGCCCTTTTTTTTGTACACTCGACTTTGCTTTTGCTTTTACTGCTGAGGGCCAAATAATTGAAATTCCTAGCAATAATCCTACCAAATTATTTTGTATTTTTAGTGATGTTGGGAAAATAGTCTATTTCTATTTGCCCATATTTGTTTGATGGCCAGAGAATACCTGGTCTGGAGAGTCTTTAATTTGATATTGGCTGATTTCTTACTCATTTTATCATAGTTATCTACACCTAAGTAGCGTGGTTGGTCTTTGGAAGGTCAAGATTTTGCAAGTATCTTTTTTTTTTTTCTTCTACCATTAATTGCATAGGAGTGAAGAGCTATTGAGTTCCTCCCCCCGACCCCCAAAAAAGAGCTATTGCGTTTCCCTTCTATCTCCCATAAAAAATTTTATTACTTTTCTTTATAGATTTTCTTTTTCTTCTCATCATTGTTTTATTATTATTTAGATTGGGTAAACCTGAAGGGTGGACTTTTTAAACATTAAGTTCCTGGAGTAATAAAATGCATCCTAGAGCCATTTCTTTTTTCTTTTTTTTATTAAATCATAGCTGTGTACATTGATATGATCATGGGGCATCATTCACTAGCTTCACAGACCATTTACCAAGTTTCACATATACCCTTGTAAGATGCACTGCTGGTGTAATCCCACCAATCCCCTTCCCTCTACCCACCTCCCCCCTCCCTCCCCTCCCTTTCCCCCTTCCCCCTATTCTTAGGTTGTAACTGGGTTATAACTTTCATGTGAAAACCCTAAATTAGTCTCATAGTAGGGCTGAGTACATTGGGTACTTTCTCTTCCATTCTTGAGATACTTTACTAAGAAGAATATGTTCCAGCTCCATCCATGTAAACATGAAAGAGGTAAAGTCTCCATCTTTCTTTAAGGCTGCATAATATTCCATGGTGTACATATACCACAATTTATTAATCCATTCGTGGATCGATGGGCACCTGGGCTTCTTCCATGACTTAGCAATTATGAATTGGGCTGCAATAAACATTCTGGTACAAATATCTTTGTTATGATGTGATTTTTGGTCTTCTGGGTATATGCCCAGTAGAGGAATTACAGGATTGAATGGCAAATCTATTTTTAGATCTCTAAGTGTTCTCCGTATCTCTTTCCAAAAGGAATGTATTAATTTGCATTCCCACCAGCAGTGCAAAAGTGTTCCCTTTTTTCCACATCCGCGCCAACATCTCTGGTCTTGGGATTTTGTGATATAGGCTAGTCTCAGTGGAGTTAGATGGTATCTCAAAGTAGTTTTGATTTGCATTTCTCTGATGATTAAAGATGATGAGCATTTTTTCATATGTCTGAAGGCCGTGCACCTGTCTTCTTCAGAGAAGTTTCTCTTCAAATCCCTTGCCCAGCCTGCGATGGGATCCCTTGTTCTATTCTTGCTAATGTGTTTGAGTTCTCTGTGGATTCTGGTTATTAAACCTTTGTCGGAGACATAACCTGCAAATATCTTCTCCCATTCTGAGGGCTGTTTGCTTGCTTTACTTAGTGTGTTCTTGGCTGTGCAGAAGCTTTTTAGTTTGATCAAGTCCCAGTAGTGTATTTTTGAAGCTGCTTCAATTGCCCGGGGGGTTCTCCTCATAAAATACTCGCCCATCCCGATCTCTTCAAGGGTTTTCCCTGCACTCTCCTCTAGTATTTTTATAGTTTCATGTCTTAAGTTTAAATCTTTGATCCAGTGAGAGTCTATCTCAGTTAATGATGAAGGTGTGGGTCCAGTTTCAGTCTTCTACAGGTTGCCAGCCAGTTCACCCAGCACCATTTGTTAAATAGGGAATCTTTTCCCCACAGAATGTTTTTAATTGGTTTGTCAAAGATTAAATAACGGTAAGTAGCTGGATTCATCTCTTGATTCTCTATTCTATTCCAGACATCTACCTCTCTGTTTTTGTGCCAATACCATGCTGTTTTGATCACTATTGATTTGTAGTATAGTCTGAGGTCTGGTAGCGTAATTCCTCCTGCTTTGTTTTTATTTGTGAGTAATGTCTTGGCTATTCGAGGTTTTTTCTGATTGCATATAAAACGAACCTAGAGCCATTTCTATAGACTATGGACTAAATATTTGTGTCCTCCCAAAATTCATATTTGAAACCCTATTCTTCAGTGTGATGTAAGGAGTGACCTTTGGGAAGTAATTGGATTTGGATGAGGTCACAGGGATGGGGTCCCCAACAGTGGGATTGGTACCCTCATAAGGGAATGAAGAAACAAGAGTTCTTTTTCTACCATGTGAAAACACAGTGAGAAGACAGCCATCTGCATACCACAAAGACACTTGTCATCAGAAACTGCATTGGCCAGCACCTTGATCTGGGACTTAAAGTGTCCAGAACTGTGAGAAATAAATTTATGTTGTTTAAGGCACCCAGTCTATGGCAGTTTTACTTACAAATTTTAGTTTATAGTATGAGGCCAAAGCAAATTATAACCTACAAACTCAAAACAAATGTGTTCTTTTGCCTCTCAATTAAAGTAGAAGGACTGAAAAATTAGCATCTATACCATTTGAAAATGCTATTATCAATGCTTCTTTCACTGATCTTTGCCAAACCATCCAGCTTCTCTGAGTTTCAGTTTCTTTATTTATGAAATGGGGCCAAAATAACTTTCTCTACTGAATCTTAGAAAAATATGTATTGTGAGAATGAACTGATGATATAAGTAAAGCTGCCTTTATTTATGGAAAAAGGGTGCTATATGGACCAATTTATTGCTATTTTATTTTTGTCATTGTTGATATGCATCTCAATTAAGTAAAAATAAAAAGTGGCAAATTCTGGAGGTGGGAGGTCAGTCACAAGATCGATCCTATTTCTTCTTCTTTCATAAAGAAGGCCAGCTCTTTCTCTTTGATGTCCTTGGAACCATCCTTCCCTTCATGTGCTTTTACATCTACACAGATGACTTCTAAAATTTGACCTGGCAAGAATATCCAATATCTGCTCGGGAGATCATCTAGTAAAAATGAGCACACTTAAAAGGCTAGCACCATGTTGTTCCCTCTCTTGGTTCATCTTCCTACAGTAAAGAGAGCATCCCTCCTCTTTCCTTTGAGCAAGGGGAATTTGATTTGATAAAATAAAAGATGAGGTTTTTTGAGAAAGATGAGAAAATTTTGCTTCATTTTCTTTTTTTTCCTTCTAGAAATAGAATGCATTTGCCAAAGAAAAGAGGCTGAATAGATGCCTTACTGCTGGATATTATTTTGCTTGTAGTGTTTATAACCCTTTGTGACGCCAAAAAGCCTTTCCTGGTCATGAAAGCAGTTGTAGAACCGAAGGGGCTGCAGTCAGTCTTGGGCTGTGGTGACAGTGGCCACTTCCTTCACTGCAGGCTTCCTCCACATCTACACATTTTCCTCCTTCAGCTTATTTAGTTAGGCATTTCCACAACCTTTCCTGTGCAGCTGCCTCCTCCTTGGGCTTCCCTGGCCCCCTATCCTCAAGCTTCTTCTTCTGCCCTTCTCCATGAAGTCTCACAGATGTGGGATCCTTCTTGCCATAGGGCCGTGTCTCATGGCTCCCCATGCTTTGGACTGCTACAGTGCATGCCCATTACCTGGCTTTCCCCAACTAAGCCTTCAAGACTCAGCGGTAAGGGCAAGTCCTCTGGGAGGCATTCCCTGACCCCCATCCTCCCTCATGTGTCTCTGTCATAGCCCCTGATGTTCAGATGTCTGTCTGTGCTCCTCTCAGACTCTTCTAGACAGAGACGGTCTTGGTTTTGTCTCTGTGGTCTAAGTGTAGTTCCCTGCCTGATGCATAGTCCAAACTCAAGACATGATCTTTTAATGAACAAGGGTATGTATGTTGGGAATGGATGAATCACTTTCTGTATTCATTGTTGAGATAAATAGTCATTTATTGGTCAGTTCAATGTGTATCATCCATTGCATGCTATGTGCCAGCCACTGGGGAAACAAATATAAGTAAGATTCTTTCCCAGCTTCCACCAGTATTTTCTATGTAGCTACCACCCCACATAGGGGCAGTCAGTAACATATGGGAGAGCTTATTGTTGTTGCTGTCACAATAACTGGGGCTTTACTGGCATTTAGTGGGAAGAATTCAAGGTTACTAAGCACCTTTTGCATTGACACTTGGGCTCAAGGGACACCTTTCTATTCAACTTTGCCTCTGCATCATGTCATGAGTTCCTTCCAGAGCCAACTAATAGAGAAAAGTACGCTGAAAGTGGCACTATCTACCATGTGTTTAGGGGGAGACTTTTGTAATAGTGCATCACCCAAGGGAGGCATCAACATTCCTTGTTGGAGTCAGCGTGGGAGGAATTTCTTTTTTCAAACGTGTCTAACGCTCTACTACTACTAAAGAGCCTCTAATTTAAATGAAATGATGAAAACCAAAAAATAAAGTATGAAAATGAAAATAGCTCATGATGAGACATATTCCCCCTTTTCGATAATTATCAAAAAAAGATAAGTTAGGATGGGCATGGTGGCTCACGCCTGTAATCCTAGCACTCTGGGAGGCCGAGGTGGGTGGATTGCTTGAGCTCACGAGTTCAAGACCAGCCTGAGCAAGAGAGAGACAAAAAATAGCCAGGTGTTGTGGCGGGCGCCTGTAGTCCCAGCTACTTGGAAGGCTGAGGCAAGAGGATCTCTTGAGCCCAAGAGTTTGAGGTTGCTGTGAGCTGTGACACCATGGCACCCCTAACTGAGGACAAGAAAATGAGACTCTGTCTCAAAAGAAAAAAAGATAAGTAAAAATAATGGGAGATGACATTCCCATTATTTCTCTAAAGGCTTTGAGTTCATTTTACTCAGAATTGTGAGTAAGTGAAAACCGTTACAGAGTGATTGCTTCATTTCTTCTCCAATCTGCCTTTCGGGAAGAAAATATCAAGAGGGAAGAATGTTTCTTCACAGTGAAAGTCATGTGAGAGGAAGAACAGGACTGCAGAATTTAACTAGACCAGAGTTTCTTGGCCTCTGCGCCAGTGACATTGTGGGCAGGCGAGTCCTTTGCTGTGGGGGCCGTCCAGTGCATTGTAGGATGTTCAGCAGCCCCCCTGACCTCGACCCACTGGGTCCCCGTAGTACCTCCCAACTGTAACTGCCAAAAATGTCTCCAGACATTGCCAAATGTCCCATGGTGGGGGAAGTGTGTGTGCAAAAGTGCCCCGATTGAGAGTTATTACTAGATCTTGTTTTCATTCACCTCAAGCGCCATGTCAGATGCTCCTGGTCTGTCAGAAATTAGCCACACTGGTTTTGCAGGTATGGAGAGAGTACAGTTCAAAAATGTCCAGACATTAAGTTGACTTTGTGTTTTTGCCAGGCAGAGGGGACCACTGGACACACTCTCTTACCAACTTGCTCCCTTTTCCTAGACAGATGATTTGACAGTTTGTCCCATCTTCCTGGCACTGCCAATTGCTCACAGCAGAATCTATAGGAGCCTCAGAGATAATAAGAATTTCTCTTTTGCGTTCATAGCAGAGCTCCCAGGTGTATGAGTAACGCTGTCACCCAAAGCATCTTCTTAAGCCTCCAGAGAGAGCTATAGGAAATTACAGTGTATTTCAGGGAACTCTGATGCTGAGGAGGAAAGAAAATCCTCTTCTTAAATTAAAAAGAAAGAAAGAAAAAGCAAGACAATTTTGAAGCTTAGCTTGATTTAGCTGTCTTTCCATGGAAAATTTTAGGCCAGCTTCAAGGATTTGGGTCTAGGTGGCTTGTGCCATGTGGCTGGTACATTTGAAGGATGCCACCCTTGGGTCACACTTTTCTCCACTGCTCCACATCTGGGTTCCCTTGTCACCCACTGTCAGTCCCTGCAGGGGAGGAAATTGCTTCCCTCCCTCTGCAATCCCAGTCATCCTCATCCTTCTAACTTCTTCTATAGGAGAGAGGAAAGCCATTTGGATAAGAAAATCCATCCATGTTTATGTTGGTGGGAACAAGATATTCTAGCCTGTCTTGCATCCAGCTTTGATCCTAGGATAATTTTCTGAATACACAGGAAAGGTTGCTCTGGAGGAGAACAACCTTCAAAAAGCTCTTTGGGAATTTACAAGAGAGCAACAGAACTGTTCCCTGCAAACAAGTTGTCACCAGTTTTTATCCCAAACAATCAGAAAGGAATAGGAAAGTCTATTAGTTGAAAATTAGTTGAAATTTTAAAACATGTTGACTCATACCTGTTTTGTCTGAGTACCAATTTCTGATTGGGGTGGTGATGGTGAAACAATTCCTGATTTTGGTAATGACTTTGGTTTGTTTTCTTTGGGTGCTCACCCTTTTGCCAGACACCATGTTAACCAAACCATACAGAATATTTTACTTGATTTTCCTCAAATCCTTGGTAGTGGGTTCTGATAGCCTCATTTTATGCATGAGGACATTGATACTATGCTGGTTTAAAGAGTTTGATCAAGGTCCTACAGGTCCTAAGGAGCAGGGATTTGAAATCAGGAGTGTCGGCTTTAGGAGATTTAGCTCTAACCACCATACCTACTATCTTGGTAGTTCTCCAATTTGACTATGAGTTGGAACCCCCCCATAGGCTGGGTGAAAACTCAGATTGCTGACCTCCTACCCATGGTTTTGATGGTGGGGCCACCTGAGAACTAGCATTTCAACAAGTTCCCGGGGACACTGATGCTGCTGGTCCAGAGACCACATTGTAAGACCCCTATTATAATCACATCCTATCTTCTAAAACGATAGTGCAAGTTCTGCCTTTGTAAACTCTGAATGACAGTGATGGAGGTTGAAATTGACCGCTGACATTAGACCTATGCACAGGCAGCTAACAGCAGAGGTGTTTCTAGAGCATCCTCTCTCAGAGGATGGTGTCATGAGACAGGTAATTGACCTGTTACAGGTGTTATTCTGGTATTCCCTTGGCTGCCTGACATTTCCGAGAACGCAGTCAAACTACATTGTTAAAAATAAATAAATAAATGTACCACTACCATTTGTTCATATCAACAGGCCATTTTTAAAGTTCAATAGTTTTCTGTCAGCATGATGACATTTCTTTTTCAAAACTTAGTTCATTTTCTTTTGATTCAGAAAAACGTATTATGTTCAGATACTTCATAAATGCCGCCACCATTATCTTGGAAAAAAACTGCCAGAATACTGACACATAATGAGGCCATAAAGTAGATTTACTGCGAAGAAAGGTTTGCAAATCTTGGATCAGGTCTTGTGTCCTATTAACTAACCGAATTTGTCAATTTTATTAGTTATAAAAGAAATGTCATTTAAAAGCTTTCTGATTATATTCACTTTGAAAACAATAGGCACTTTAAGGGCGGATTTTGTGTTGTCTTTTGACTAATTGAATTTCACCTGAATTAAGATTCTAAAGACACATTTGAAACCTGAAATCAAGCTGATTTATTTGTCGATAATCTGTTCTGGAACTGTCTGAGCTCCTTCAGGAAAAAGGCTTTGGTGCCTCCCCTTTCTGCCACTTAATAGCAAAGATAACAATCCAGGTGTGAAACTGCCAATATAATGCCGACAGCTGTCCTCCAGTTGCATTCGAGAGAAACTCCGTCCTGAAATTTGCTGCAGTGTTTTCGCTATGAGAATGGTTTTGAAATTTTCATGTTGTAAAAAGAAAAAAAAAAAAAAAAAAACAGAAAAAAAGGAGGGGGCTTTCTAGGTTCCCTTTTTCCAAATACCATCAACAATACCAATTACTGAGACAATTATGACTACATGAGTGGTAGGACAGTTTGGTTTGGTTGAAGAATATGAAGAGTAAACTACACTCAGGTTTGTGCTGGCAGCTGAGGTGAGACATGTTCAGCAGCTGAATTTTCCAGAACCAAACCTCAGATGCTCTGATGGGCTTCTGTTTCCTAGCACATAGTAACTGGAAGCTATTTGCTACAGATCAAAAACTGTTTTCCTTGGTAACTGACTGCTGCCTTGCAATTAGCAGCATCTTACTGTGATGGAACCTGCCTTCCGGGGGGGTGGAGGGGTGGTGGTGCAAAAACAGGGTGTTATTTCTCAAGACCCTCAAGTTAGGAGCAAAGGCAGGTTCTGCAGCTGCCTACATACTGTTCCGTTGAGACTTCATCTCCCAGCTTCAGCAGAACCAAGGAAACATTCAGTGCTGTTCCCTCAGGAGTGGGATCCAAAGGGATCTGTGGGAGGATTTTTTTTTTTTGCCTTCTGCATCTGTGGCTGCCCAGAGGTGTATATTAGTGTGGACAGGGCAAGATGCCAAACAAATGCCCTGTAGTGTGAAGTCAGGCGTTCCCCAAAGCAGATTAAGGAGACTCCTCAGGCGTGTGTGTGTGTGTGTGTGTGTGTGTGTGTGTGTGTGTGTGTGTGTGTGTGTGTGTGTGTGTGTGTGTGTGTGTGTGTGTGTGTGTGTGTGTGTGTGTGTGTGTGTGTGACGTGCAAGCCAAGCGCGCTGAAATTCATCTGTCCTCCCCGCCTGCGAAGAGCTGCGCGGCTTCCCTCTCTGCCCGGCGCCCGGGGGATCGCCAGGGGAAGTCCGGGCCGGCCTGGACGTCCCGCGCCCGCAGCGCCGCGGGCTCGCCTGCCTGGCGGAGCATAGCGCGGCTGGCTCGGCGGCGCCGCGAGCGGGCGGGGGTGCACACTGGGCTTCTGTTGTGCCAGTCGCAGCCGTTGGCTGGCGGGCGCCCAATCCCAGGGCATGCCGCGGGAGCCTGGCCAGGACGCACGGCGAAAGCCTAGTTTGGTGGCAGGCTTGACCCCCGGCCGCTAGTCGAAGCCGGCGTCGGGAGCCGCAGCGGGCGGGGTCGCAGGGAAGGAGGCGGCATGGCTTCGGTGTTCATGTGCGGGGTGGAGGACCTGCTGTTCAGCGGCAGCCGCTTCGTGTGGAACTTGACCGTGTCCACGCTGCGGAGATGGTACAGCGAGAGGCTGCGGGCTTGCCACCAGGTGCTGCGGACGTGGTGCGGGCTGCGGGACGTGTACCAGGTGAGCCGGCGCGGCTGGCGCGGGCCCGGCGCTCGGGGAACCCCGCTCCACCTGTGGGATTTTATTCTCTCTCCCGCCTCTCTGTAAACTCGCAGCGCGCTGCTTGGCCCTTGAGGCTCAGCACCTCCGGTACCTGCTGCCTGACAACGCGTGTGCGTTTTCCAAACCGGTCGTGGGGGGCACTTGAGGAGTTCGTCCCCGCGTTTAGTGAGGGTGCAACTGGCTTGGCACTTGGCTAGGAAGGCTGGAGCTTTGCAGCAGAGGGTCTGCAGAAAATGAGTTATACATTCAGATAATTTGTCCTTTTTTATTTCGTTGAGGGTGGAAGTGGCTATTTCAGAGGCAACGGTTTCACACCAGTTTACTGTCAGAAGAGGTCTTAATGGCTCTGCGTTCCTCCCTTTCATTTTACTTCAGTTTTCCAGCAGGCAGCCCCAACTTGAATGACATAGCCAGGAAAAGCTGATTCTGTGTCTGCTGGCTTTTAGAAGGAAGGACAGCAAATTGTGAACACTTGACAGGAGGATGACAGGCTGGGGAAGGGAGGGGTGGCCTGGCGGAGCGTTGGAACGCTTACGTGTGGATTTACTCCCTGTCTCACAACACTGCCCTTTATTTCTCTGCTGCGTCCCTTTCTGCAGACAAAAAATGCAGCAACTTTGTTCAACTAGGAGACTGTTTATCCTCTCTGGGACTGCAGCTTGCCTGTTTTCTTTTTAACCAGTAATTTATGGATTTCAAAGTCCTATGTTTAGTTGTTAATATCTTTGAGGTTAAAACATAATTTACATTTCTAAATTAGACACATTATCCACGTGTTCACCACAGGAACACAGCATCATATTTTCTTTCCTGTGATGTGGAACAGCTTTGTTGCAGTACCTGGGTTCCCTCCACCCCAACCCCATCCCTCATGTAGCTGGAATTTATATCTCATTATATTATGTCCCATAAGTGATCAAGGACCTGGTTTTGACAAGCCATAGTCTTCCATCCATCAGGCAAAATGAAAAGGTCAGTACTTACTGTTAGACTATGGGAGTCTAGAGAGTAAGTGTCACCTTGTCATCCTTGTTAAAATGGGAGGAGCATTTGAATTTGGGTTTTCACAGCCTCTGCTTTGTATAATTACCTGTGATATCTTGCATTTTGAAAGGGAATCTGAAAGTCAGGTTGAGAACCAGGGCAACTGTGAATATATCCCATCTGGCCACATTACACAACTCTTCTGGCTTTTTAGAGCCAGAGATGTGTCTGTCTTTCAAGCCTTTTTCTCTCTTGGGAAATCCTTATTCAGTTTGATCTATAGGATAAGTACACCTTGTTTTGTTCTGATTTTTTTTCTTTTTAATGTTTGTGAAACTTTCAAAAAGAGAATGCAAATATCATAGCCAACCAGACAGGCTCTGGGCCTCACTCCCCAAGGATTTGGGGATTTATGGCTTATCTCTAATACTGTTGTTGACCAATTCAAAAATGAAGAGTCCAGAATGCTGAGACCCTGTCAGTTCTTTATAAGGTTGATTGATAATTCTTTTTAAGCATAGCAGCAATTCAAGAGACTAAGCTACTAAAAAAATATATTTTCTTTTCTGTAAAATGCGTGTTTACTGAGCCAATGCTCTTATTATCTCATAATAATAAGAACATCTAAAATAATGATAGTGGCCAGGCATAGTAGTGCACGTCTATAGTTCCATCTGCTCAGGAGGCTGAGACAGGAGGATCACTTGAGGCCAGGAGTTCAAGGTCAGCATAGGCAACATAATGAGATCATCTCTGAGGGAAAAAAAAAAAACTACTTCTTTTTAATATTATTCGTTTGTATGTTCTAGAATTGATAGAAGAGAATAATTTATACGTCACTGGCCTGAAGAAAGATAAATATTTAAGGTGATGGATATCCCAGTTACCCTGATTTGACTATATCATTGTATCAGATCAGCACATGTACCCTGAAAACTTGTATATTCAATATGTATCAATAAAATAAATGATGGCTTTTACAAGTATTGAATCATAAGTAGAGGAAAATATTCTCTAAGTTTAAAGTTTACTATATCTTTAGAGAAATAAGGTTTTCAAAATTATTTTCAGCCTTTGAAGAACCACAGTATTCTTAATTGTGCAACATACTTCTTTGCAAAGAGAGGTAATTTTCTTTAATGCTTTTCAAATATTGAGCCCAAAAGTGGTGACTTAAATTGTGTAGAACTGAAAGTCAATGAAGTGATTAGTACCTCACACTCCAAGTTAAATGGACAAAGGAGTGAATCTAACTTCTCCCTACATACGACCCTGAGTAAGTTAGTCTTCCTATGCTTCAGTTTTGTAATTTATAAAGTGGAAAAGATAATAGTACTAATCACAGAAATTGATAAGAAAATTAACTGACATGATATTTAACATACTGCCAGTTAGGACTTTTTTATTATAATAAGTAACTCAAACTATTCTACAGAGTAAAACAAAGTGACTTTTGACACAGCTGAAAAGTCTAGCAGTAGAATGAACTTCAGATATGTTTCAATCAAGGTTCTGTGCTTATTCCCTATAATTCTCTTAGCCCTGGTCTTATTCATATGTTGGCTTTATCCTCAGCTGGTTTCTTCCCACACAATAGCAGATAACTGCAGCAGTTCCAGGCCTTAGATCAATGCATCCAAAAAGAAAGAGCATTTCTTATATCAACCAACTATCAAACAAAGCTCCAGTTTGCTTACTGGGAGTCCATTTTAGGGTCTGTGCCCACCCATAATCCTATGCACTGATTGGAACAGGAGATGGGATTCTATTTTTTCATTTCTTTTCTTTGCTTTTTTTTGTTTGAGACAGAGTCTCAGTATGTCGCCCTCGGTAGAGTACCCTGGTGTCACAGCTCACAGCAACCTTAAACTCTTGGGCTTAAGTGATTTTCTTGCCTCAGCCTCCCAAGTAGCTGGGCTACCTTTTGGTTGCAGTTGTCAAAATAAACGATGGCTTTATTTTGGCTGGCACCCTACTCAGTGAGCTACAGACGCCGAGCCAGGAGATGGGATTCTAATTCATACATTCTCAATGAGAGTGATATGGCTGAAAAAGGTAAAAAAATATTTTGGGTGAAGTGGCAAAAATACCTCCTTCTAGGTATAAAGCACATGTATCCATACAACACGTAACAGATGCACAGTGTATCTGTGGCATTAGAATTCAGGAGGGATGACTAGCATACAAAAAAATACATTAAAAGGCTCCTTACAGGGGTAACAGTGAACAAAAAGGTCGAGAAAACACTGGAAGGCATTGATTAATGTAAGGCAGTGGGAAAACAGACCCACTTCTGAAACAGAGTGGGGTTGGCCCCAGGCAGACCACATAGCTGCCCAACAATGAGGGAGGCTCAAAGGCTTGGTTGAAACTCCACCAGCAATGTCCACTGCATTATTAGAATCTCAAATCCGTGCTTTTCCCCCATAAAAGTAGTTATTTTTAGGGAAAATTAAGCAAAGATTAACACATAAATACTTTTGTAAGTATTTTGCCACAGTCATTTGAGTTAGGAGTATGGGGACTTATCATTAGAATGAGTGTATTGCTATCGCATAATTATGCATTCTAAAACAGAGGACCTTTCCACCATACTGCCCAGGTGTCAGCATATGAACTGGAAATGAACCAGGGAATTACATATTTTACTGAACCCAATTTTTTATTATCTCACTGATAAAAAGGTATCATTTTTCTTGCATCTAGTCTGAATAGTCTTGTTTGTAAGAAAATCCAAAGCTCAGTCACTCTAGAGAGAATTAAAGGTGGGGCGGGAGGTATCCATTACATGAAATACCTGGCAGTCCCCTGGGGGTGTTTTGTTTATTCATGTACTATAAGTGAAATTAGATCTCTCACCTATTCATAAATTTGGCAACAATGTTATTGCCTGGCCAGCAAAGCTGGGGAGGGGTAATTTCTTTGGAATTAAACACTTCCTCCATTTCGGGATATTGGAGAGGCAAGTGACTTAATTTGCCAACAAACCATGAATAATTAAAACACTCGCTATAAGGCATTTCTGTAGTAATGCAACTAAATGAAAAGCAGGCAGAGGCTGCATCTGAGGCTGCTTTTGAACAAAGCTTTACTTTATGAGTAAAGTCTTGAAACAGGCTAAAAGTAGCTGATGAAAGCGTTCACCTTCAATTCAAGCTAAATTCCAAAAATTGATATTTCATCCATATGTAACTATCCTGCTTATATCTTGCCTGTAGGCATTATGTTACAGCAATTAATTAGGTTTAACAAATAAGTCAGGTGGAGAGTGGTAGAATATTGTTGAAAAAAGATCAAAACTCTTTGGTTTTTATTAGGTGCAGCCTGTTTTAACAGAGCCCTACTTGGGATTAGGTTATCCTCTTCTTCCCAAAGTCCCAAAGGTAGAATTTCTTGCAAACCCTGAATGGAGTCTTTGCCTCCAACAGAGGCAACTGGAACAGAGTCTGGGATATTTAAGTGATTATAAGAGGCTAGGTCACCTCCCATGAGACAGGCAGAACAGGGCAGGGTTTGTAGGCTCCACTTGAGCTAAGTTGATCTTGAGTAAATTGCTTTGCCTGTCTGAGCCTCATTTCCTCCTGGGTAAGAGGGAAAAACAGTAATAGCTGCATTATAGGAAAACGTGAAAAATCCATATGGTAATGTATTTAACACTTAGCACCATGCCTGGCACAAGAAAATGCTCAATAAATGTTGGCTCTTGGTTATATAAAGGACTTAATGCCAACACTCAGAGAAGGCATTTGATAAAGGGTAGCTAAGGGTGTTACTGTGTTTTTATATGTTTTATAAACATATAAATGTTTATAAAAGACAGAATGTAAATGAATCAGCATGGCTGTGTGCCAATAAAACTTTATTTAGAAAGACGGAAGGTAGCCCAGACTTTGTTTGTGGGCTATACTTTTCTGGCCCTCCTTCTAGTCCATGTTACTAGTTGTGTGGAAACTAAATACCCATCTTTACCTATAAGGATGCTCAGTGAGAGACTGTGAGATTTCCCCCAGCAGCATGTGTAGGGTGGACCTTCGGTATTTGAATTGTGTTCTACTTGTGTCCTCTTTTAAGTAAGCCTATATGTAAAATCTCGGAGGCCACAGGCATCTCACACTCAGGTCTGTGAGGACATAACCTCCCTGTTTCCAAGAATCTAATGATCCATAAACTAGTCCCACCCCAATGTTGGATCTCACCTGAACTTTGGATCTTCCCACATTTGTTGGCAAAGGTCAGTTCCCCACTGAGTGTTAGTGACCTAAGTGCATTTCAAGCCATGTACTGCTTGCTTGTCTCTACCTTTCACACTCCACAGAATAACATAGACTAGAAGGAGGGCCAGAAAAGTATGGCCCACAAACAAAGTCTGGGCTACCCTCCATCTTTCTAAATAAAGTTTTATTGGCACACAGCCATGCTGATTCATTTACATTCTGTCTGCAAGGCTGCTTTCACACTGCAATGGCAGGATCAATTGAGTCACAGAGACTGCGAGTTGAGTTGAGTTGTTGATACAAAGACCGTATTGCCCACAAAGCTGAATATACATTTATTTACTATCTGGACCTTTCAGAAAAAGTTGCCAAACTTTGGACTGAAAAGAGGCAGTATACTGGGTAGAGAATGTTAGAGGAAGAAAAGTCTGTGATTTTATCATAGAAAAACATAACTTAAAGGAATAAGAAAGAATTTTTTTTATCAAAAACCTTGGTCACTAGGAAATTAATAAATAAATATTCAGGATGAGTGCTCAGTTTACCTTTACTGGGTCTTTCTTCTCTTTTTCTTTTCTTTCTTTCTTCTTTTTTTTTTTTTTAAACAGAGTCTTACTTTGTTGCCCTCGGTAAAGTGCCATGGCATCATAGCTCATAGCAACCCCAAACTCTTGGGCTCAAGTGATCCTCTTGCCTCAGCCAGGCACCAGCCACAATGCCGGGTTATTTTTAGAGACAGGGTCTCACCCTGGCTCAGGCTGGTCTAGAACTTGTGAGGTCAGGCAATCTATCCGCCTCGGCCTCCCAGAGTTCTAGGATTATAGGCATGAGCAATCACGTGGGTCTTTCATTGTAAAACATCATGATCGAAGTTACAGATTGATTCATTCATTTGTTCATTCATTCATAGCTAAAATATTATCAACTGCTCAAGTCCCAGTTATTGTGCCAAAGTGTTAGCAACACAAAGACTTTAAGAAATACATTGTAAAAAACAAACTAAAAAACCCATTTTCAAGTGGGGGAGACCTGAGACAGTTAAGGAAATGAAGCTCTATGAAAGGGCTTTGTCCTTTCAGATGAACATTAGAGGGACAAAGCCCTTTCATAGGCAGGAATAAAGCAAAGGGGAGAAAAGCCAAGGAAGCTTCCTGGAGGAGGTGACTCTTAAGCAGATCTTTGAAGGACAAATAAGAGTTAGGTAAATGAAGGAAAGCAGAAGGTATTTCAGGGCATAGAATAACATGACTTTTGTGGGAGAATTCTTAAAAGGGCTTTTTTTTTTTTAAGCTTTTTCAGGCTCAGTCTTTCGATTGAGACTAGCACCTGAACTTGAATGATCTTGTACTTTCGAAGTCTGACATTTAGGAGACCTTAAGGGGGAAAGATGAGGTTGATTTAGAACTTTCACTGGCAGCAGTGAGGCTGATAGACTTAGGGGAGGGTGGCATAACAGAGGCAGGAAGGAAAGGGGATTTATTACTGGCAGTAATAACGATGTGCCAGTTGGGATTGGACAGGTTTAGCTGTTGCAACAAACAGCTCCAGGATCTTAGTGGCTTAAAGCAATAAAATTATGGATTTTGCTCATACTACCTATCCAATCACTGGTTGGCTCAGTTCAATACTGTCATTCAGGCCCAGAGAATGTTCTTGAACATTCCCAGGTGCCATGGTAGAGAACAAAGAGCTCTTTAGGGTCTGGATTTGGCAGTTAATGCTTGGCCTCTAAGTAGCTCATGTCGCTTCTTAGTCATGGGCAGAACTGTCACATAACTCAGGGGGCCAGGAAAAGCAATCCTACCTTACATGGAACAGCACAAATGCTGATGAAGATTTGGTTTTAGGAGGCAGACTCTGAAATAGAGATTAATAAGCAGGAAGTTTACTATAAAGCCCTGTGATGTTCAACACCTAGAAGGGAATAAAGAAGTAGGACTAAGCTGAGGGAGAAGTTGAGCTACAATTCAGGCTCAATGAAGAAAGCTGCTGACTTCAGAGGTAGCTCAGAAGCAGGTTGGAACAAGAGGGTTCATCAACCCATCATTGGAGGTGGGCTGCCCTTGAAAAGGGGTAACAGAGACCTGGGATGAGGCAGCTCTCTTTAGGGGGGCAATTTCTGGAGAGGGCTGAGAGCTGTCAGCTCACAGCACTCCCAGCAGCTGGGGGAGGAAGTCTGGGTAGCACCTCACAGCATCCTTTACAGCTGCCTACCAAACAGGTGCAAGGACCTCAGCCTGAAGTGAAGCAGGGATGGCAGGAAGGAAGGTGAAAGTGAGCTTGTATTGACATGAGGACATACAATCTAGCTTTAAAAGGTGGTCAGCCATCCGGACAGTCTCCTGACTAGATCGTATGCTTTTTTGAAGGAATCAGGCAGTCGCGGAGTCAGCTACTTACTAGCAGTGTGTAACATATACAGAAAGGAGAAAAGGCTTAGGTAATAAATGAAATGAGTCCACTTATCCCTAAGAACATTCATCTTCCACTTTTTTTAACAACCAAAGGGGATTTTAGGGTGGGGAACTAAGATGCTATGGTACCCCAAAACTGAAATGGAAAACCACCTTAATTTTTCAGCCCATCACTTAACACAAATACACGTCTGTAAGAATTGTGTCATTTAAACTCAGCAAGATGAGTCTCAGGATCTTGGGAAGCATGAACTTTTGTTGCACCACTTGACAAAGATCACACTGAGGATGGACTCTCCTGCCTTTTCAAATGGGTGTCTGTTTTTCTCATTCCATCTTTTCTTGGTGGAGCTGCAGCATAAAATAACTTCCTCATTCATCCCCTACTTAGGTTTATTCTGAACCTTATATTTTTGATGTCTCGGTTGTTGTGGAAAAGTTTGAATGACTCCAATGAGGAATCAAATGTGCAGTTCTAAATTTTATAAATATGACTTACAAATTTGAAATTAAGCTCAATTTAAAAAAAATTAAAATTAACATTCATATGTAATTGTATATATCGTGTATATGTGTACATACACATACCCATTCTGGCATCCTGGAAACAAAGTTTTGGTATGAAAGAGGCTACAAAATATGGCAAATGAAATAGTCGTTCTATTTTCACCAAATGTCCATCTGAGTCATTTTTAGTCTCTTAAATTTTATGCTTGTGCTTGGGTACAGCTTTTTGCTTAAATAGCTGTTTTATCTTTAACTAGTACTTTTGTATAACCTAACTGCCTTAACTTGACCAATAGCTACGAATTAACTTTTAGCAGCTGTTATGAGTTAGACCTTACACTTGGTACTTTGCACATACTGTGTTTAAGAAAAAAGAACTTTTAGGGTTTATTTCAGTGTACAGAAATGTTAAAGATAACATAGGTAAAAACTCTATGCTTTTACCACCTGGTTTAAAGGTATCTTATTACTATTTTGCCATGTTTGTTTCAGTTACATTTTTGTAACATAATAAAAGTGTACAGATTCAGTTGAAACCTCTTTTGTTCTGCCTCCTTCTCCCTAGAAATAATCCTACCCTGAAGTTTTTCATTCCCAGGCATGTTTTTATAATTATGCTACATCTGTTTGTATCCAGAAACAATATGTATTACTTTGTGTGCTTATAGAATTTATATGTCATTCTTGTACCTGCTTTTCTTTCAACAACTTTTTGGGATTTATCTCTAAATTCATCTTAACCCTTGTATTTCGTTGCATGACCGTATCAGTGTCTTATTGGTGGACATTTAGGTTGTTTTCAAATTTTTAGTGTCCCAAAATACTTCAGTGAAAATTTTTATATTTGTCTTTTTGTACATTAAAAATTATATATTTTAGCTACTATTCTACCAGATGTCATCATTCCTTATTTAATGAGCACTTTTATCGAGCAACATTTATGAGCCAGAGTTTTGCTCTAGAATATACTTGTAGGAAGAATTGCCAGATTTTCCACTTTATTAGCTATGGTGCCTTGTGTTTTTCCTCTTCGAGATGATATCATGAACTCCATTTTACTGATTTTATGTACTTACTAGCTAATAAGTCACGATGTTGGAATTTGAACAGCACTCTAGCTGACTCCAGCACTCAGCCTCTGGCCACCAACTTGCTTCTGTATTTAAAGGTAAATGATGCCAATAGAATTTTATCATTTATTCACTTGTTCATTTATTCAATAAATATTGGGTGGAAACAGCTTAGTGCTGAAGTCTATGAACTCAGATCGCCTGCATTCAGATCCGGGCTTACATTTTGGTAGCCATATGAATTCTCTGAATTTTGTTGTGGTGTAAAATGTGGACAATTATAGTTCCTACTTCAAAGAGCTGTTTTACTGGGATTGTCATAAAAATTAAATGAATCAGTATTTGACAGCAGTGAAGGCAGTGTTAGATGTGTGATGACTAGATAGGTAAAGAGATGGACTGTGCCTGCCAAATCACTATCCTCATATATGTATTGCTCAGTTTCTTTTGGAGCGTCCAAAATCTGCAGAAGTCTTCCTTCTTCTCTCCATCCCAAATGGAAAGTCATATCCTGGACGGCCTCCAGGAAAGGGGCCCACCCACTGCCACATGGAAGTACTGTGTCCACGTGGTTTTACATGGCATCTTAATGCTTCTTGGTTTATTCTAGGAAAGTAAAGATGCTCACAACTATTTACTTGGTTTTTTTTTTTTTCTGTCTCTCCAACAGGAAGCTATTAAACTTTCTCCCAACCAGGATCCCCACTCTCTAGGATTAAGAACCCTATATCGTCATGCATAAAAGCTCTGGGACGCCATAGCCACTATCTTTCTTATTTGTGGAAGCTGTTCTCCAATATGACCTTTAGATTTTCAACTGCTTAGTTTGTCTTATCAAAATGTCATTAGATGCTTGTTATCTAAGAGAAAAAAGTTCTTTTCTAAAATAGGGAAATAGACATGGGTAGAGTCAACTGGGCCTATGTTAAAATCAAATCACATCACTTACTAGCTGTGTGACCTTGAGCTAAGCTGTTTAACCCCACTAAGTCTGTTTCTTCACCTATACAAAAGATATTATAAAATACGGTTAAAAGTAACATTGATTGAGAAATAGTAGCTTTTCAAATGTAAAAATTTGGACCCTGTGCACAAACTTGATCATAAGCCAAAAGAGTATTATGCTACAGTGCAAACTGTGAGAAAGATTTAAGCCCAAACAGCCCTATTTAATAATTATGTGACATGGGCAAGTGACCATTGACCTCTTGGCACCTGATTTCCTCATGTATGAAATGGGGATACAGTGCCTACTTCCCAGGATTGTTGAGGGCACAAAACAAGATTATGATGTAATTGAAAATCTGACTAGGGTTCCTGGCTACCTTAATCACTTAAAATGTGTACGTTATGGTTATATCTATTTTTTGTGTGTGTGTGTGTGTGGTTTTTGGCCGGGGCTAGGTTTGAACCTGCCACCTCCGGCATATGGGACCGGCGCCCTACTCCTTGAGCCACAGGCGCCGCCCGGTTATATCTATTTAATGAACAATTTTCTATATGTTGAACACCATGCTAGGCACTTTATCATTTTATTTAATTCTTCGAACAATGACAAGAAACAGGTATAATTAAACCCATTTGGCAAATGCAGAAATTGTTTACAGCTGTTAATTAGGTGTTCAAGAGCAAAGATTGGAGCTCATTTGTATCTAAATCTCATTCACTTGGGTCATTGAACAAAATGAACTTAGTTTGCTATTTACCTAAATTCATCCTCTTCTTTTTTCACATTTGCCTTCTTGGAGTCCTTTCTCTAATCCCCCCAGTCTCTGATTTTTCCCTCTACCAAACTCTGCAGTTGATAAACTCATTTAGACTAAAGTGAGAAAGGTTGATAGATTGCCTCCTTTATTTCTGTAAGGAGTCTTTCTTTGCACTTTAAAAGTAGACAAAGTCTGGGGCGGCACCTGTGGATCAAAGGAGTAGGGCTCCAGCCCCATATACCAGATGTGGCGGGTTCAAACCTGCCCCGGCCAAAACTGCAATACATAAATAAATAAATAAATAAATAAATAAATAAATAAAAGTAGACAAAGTCTCTGGCAAAGACATTAACGTCCAATTGTAAACATGCAAGCATATACAAACACATGACTAAGAGTTCTCTCTCTTCCTCCCACCCTAGTTATTTCGTTTCTTTTCTTTTTCTTATTTTCTTTTTTTTTTTTTTTTAAGATAGAATCTCACTCTGTCGCCCTGGGCAGATTGCTGCGGCATCATTATAGTTCACAGCAACCTCAATCTCTTGAGCTTGAACAATCCTCTTGCCTCAAGCTCCCAAGTAGCTGGGACTATAGGCAGCTGCAACGAAGCCTGACTTGTTTTTCTATTTTTTTGTAGAAGAAAGGTCTTGCGCTTACTCAGGCTGGTCTTGAACTCCTGAGTTCAAGCAATCTACCCTCCTTGGCCTCTTGGAGCACTAGGATTACAGGTGTAAGCCAACAAAACCAGCCTGACCCCAGTTATTCCTAATGACAAATCCTGGAGGGGTTTACATCAATACAGGTGATCCCGATGCATCTTAGGGGTTAAATGCATGGACACGGAAGCTACACTGCCTGGGTTCAAGTCCCAACTTCACTACTACTGGTGTCACCTTGGCCAAGTTACTCCACCTCTTCGTGCTTTGTTTTCTATTTTTAAATTGAAAATATATATTTTTTTATTATTAAATCATAGCTGTGTACATTAGTGCAATCATGGGGCACCATACACTGGTTTTATATAACATTTGACATATTTTCATCACACTGGTTAACATAGCGAACTATCAGAACCTTTGGGATACTACAAAGGCAGTCTTACGAGGGAAGTTTATAGCACTGCAAACCTTCCTCAAGAAAATGGAAAGAGAGGAAGTTAACAACTTAATGGGACATCTCAAGCAACTGGAGAAGGAAGAATATTCCAACCCCAAACCCAGCAGAAGAAAAGAAATAACCAAAATCAGAGCAAAATTAAATGAAATTGAAAACAAAAGAATTATATAACAGATCAATAAATCCAAAAGTTAGTTTTTTGAAAATATCAATAAAACAGAAGAAACTTTGGCCAACCTAACCAGGAAAAAAAAGAGTAAAATCTCTGATTTCATCAATCAGAAATGGTAAAGATGAAATAACAACAGACCCCCTCAGAAATTCTAAAAACCCTTAATGAATATTACAAGAAACTTTACTCTCAGAAATATGAAAATCTTAAAGAAATCGACAATACTTGGAAGTACGCCACCTACCAAGACTTAGCCAGAACGAAGTGGAAATGTTGAACAGGCCTATATCAAGTTCTGAAATAGCATCAACTATACAAAATCTCCCTAAAAAGAAAAACCCAGGACCAGAAGGCTTTACATCAGAATTCTACCAAACCTTTAAGGAAGAACTAGTACCTATATTACTAAACCTCTTCCAAAATATAGAAAAAGAAGGAATACTACCCAACACATGCTATGAAGCAAACATCACCTTGATCCCTAAACCAGGGAAAGACCCAACAAGAAAAGAAAATTATAGACCAATATCACTAATGAACATTGATGCTAAAATACTCAATAAGATCCCAACGAACAGAATCCAACAACACATCAAAAAAATTATACACCATGACCAAGTGGGATTTATCCCATGGTCTCAAGGCTGATTCAATATACGTAAATCTATAAATGTAATTCAACACATAAACAAACTTAAAAATAGAGACCATATGATTCTCTCAATTGATGCAGAAAACGCTTTTAAAAATATCCAGCATCACTTCATGCTCAGAACACTTAAGAAAATTGGTATAGAAGGGACATTTCTTAAACTAATAGAGGCCATCTACAGCAAACCCACAGCCAATATCATATTGAATGGAGTTAAATTGAAATCATTTCCACTTAGATCAGGAACCAGGCAAGGTTGCCCATTGTCTCCACTGCTCTTTAACATTGTAATGGAAGTTTTAGCTATTGCAATTAGGGAAGAAAAAGCGATCAAGGGTATCCTCATAGGGTCAGAAGAGATCAAACACTCACTGTTCGCAATGATATGATCGTATATCTGGAAAACACTAGGGATTCTACTACAAAACTTTTAGAAGTGATCAAGGAATACAGCAACATCTCGGGCTACAAAATCAACACCCATAAATCTGTAGCCTTTATATATACCAACAATAGCCAAGCCGAAAAACAGTCAAAGACTCTATTCCTTTCACAGGGGTGCCAAAGAAGATGAAATATTTGGGAGTTTATCTAACAAAGGACGTGAAAGATCTCTATAAAGAGAAGTACGAAACTCGAAGAAAAGAAATAGCCGAAGATGTTAACAAATGGAAAAACATACCATGCTCGTGGCTGGGAAGAATCAACATTATTAAAGTGTCTATACTACCCAAAGCAATATATAATTTTAATGCAATTCCTATTAAAGCTCCATTGTCATATTTTAAAGATCTTGAAAAAATAATACTTCGTTTTATATGGAATCAGAAAAAAACCTCAAATAGCCAAACCATTGCTCAGAAATAAAAACAAAGCAGGAGGAGTCACACTACCAGACCTGAGACTGTACTATAAATTGATAGTGATCAAAACAGCATGGTACTGGCACAAAAACAGAGAAGTGGATGTCTGGAACAGAATAGAGAACCAAGAGATGAATCCAGCTACTTACCATTATTTGATCTTTGACAAGCCAATTAAAAACATTTGGTGGGGAAAAGATTCCCTATTTAACAAATGGTGCTGGGTGAACTGGCTAGCGATCTGTAAAAGAGTGAAACTGGACCCACACCTTTCACCATTAACTAAGATAGACTCTCACTGGATAAAAGATTTAAACTTAAGACATGAAACTATAAAAATACTTGAAGAAAGTGCAGGGAAAACTCTTGAAGGAATCAGACTGGGTGAATATTTTATGAGGAGGACTCCCCAGGCAATTGAAGCAGTGTCAAAAATACACTACTGGGAACTGATTAAACTAAAAAGCTTCTGCACAGCCAAGAACATAGTAAATAAAGCAAGCAGACAGCCCTCAGAATGGGAGAAAATATTTGCACGTTATACCTCCAAGAAAGGTTTAATAACCAGAATCCACAAAGAACTCAAATATATTAGCAAGAAAAGAACAAGTCCCATCTCAGAGTGGGCAAAGGACTTGAAGATGCATGGTCTACAGACACATGAAAAAAAGCTCATCATCCTTAATCATCAGAGAAATGCAAATCAAAACTACTTTGAGATATCACTTAATCCCAGTAAGAGTAGCCCACATCACAAAATCCCAAAACCAGAGATGTTGGCGTGGATGTGGAGAAAAGGGCACACTTCTTCACTGCTGGTAGGAATGCACACTAATATGTAGCTTTTGGAAGGATGTTTGGAGAATACTCAGAGATCTAAAAATAGACCTGCCATTCGATCCTATAATTCCTTTACTAGGTATATACCCAGAAGACCAAAAATCACAATATAACAAAGACATCTGTACCAGAATGTTTATTGCCACCCAATTCATAATTGCTAAGTCATGGAAGAAGCCCAAGTGCCCATCAACTCATGAATGGACTAGCAAATTGTGGTACATGTATACCATGGAATATTATGCAGCCTTAAAGAAAGATGGAGACATTACCTCTTTCCTGATTACATGGATGGAGCTGGAACATATTCTTCTTAGCAAAGTATCTCAAGAATGGAAGAAAAAGTATCCAATGTACTCAGCCCTACTATGAAGCCAATTTATAGCTTTCATAGGAAGGCTATAACCCAACTATAGCACAAGACTATGGGGAAAGGGCCAAGGGAGGGGGAGGTTAGGGTGGATGGAGGGTAATGAGTGGGGTCACACCTGTGGTACATCTTAGAATGGGTACAGGCAAAACCTACTAAATGCAGAATACAAATGTCTACATATAGTAACTAAGAAAATGCCATGAAGGCTACGTTGAATAATTTGATGAGAATATTTCAGATTGTATATGAAACCAGCACATTGTACCCCTTGATTGCACTAATGTACACAGCTATAATTTAACAATAAAAAGAAATGAAATAAAATAAAATTTATCCTAAAAAAAAAAAAAAAGAATGGAATATCCAGTGTACTCATCCCTACTATGAAGCTAATTTATAGCTTTCATAGGAAGGCTATAACCCAACTATAGCACAAGAATATGGGGAAAGGGCCAAGGGAGGGGGAGGTTAGGGTGGATGGAGGGTAAGGGGTGGGGCCACACCTATGGTGCATCTTAGAATGGGTACAGGCAAAACCTACAAAATGCAGAATACAAATGTCTACCTACAATAACTAAGAAAATGCCATGAAGGCTACAATAACTAAGAAAATGCCATGAATAGTTTGATGAGAATACTTGAGATTGTATATGAAACCAGCACATTGTACCCCTTGATTGCACTAATGAACACGGCTATGATCTAACAATAAAAAATGAATTAGTTAATTTTTAAAAAAAGGAAAAACAGATTTATAAATAAACACATGGTAAAAAAATGTTGAAATATATTGGCATTTCTGAAAATTTTTATTTATTTTGTAACAGTTTGTTGAAATATAAATGGCATACAGTCAGCTGCACATATTTAAACTGTGGAAGGCTTGCAGTGCTATAAATTTCCCTCTTAGGACTGCTTTTGTGGTATCCCAGAGGTTCTGATAATTTGTGTCTTCATTGTCGTTTTGTTCCAAAAATTTGGCAATTTCCTTCTTAATCTCATCTATGGCCCAGCTTTCATTAAGCATAAGTTTATTTAACTGCCATGTTTTTGTATGAGTGTGCAGATTCCTGTTGTTACTGAGTTCAAAGTTTATTCCATGGTGGTCCAAGTAGATGCAAGGAATAATTTCTATTCCTTTAGATTTACTGAGCTTAGACTTGTGACCTAAGATGTGATAGATTTTGAAGTATGTTCCATGAACTGATGAGAAGAATGTGTATTCAGTTTTGTTCTGTAGGATGAAATGTTCTGTAGATGTCTGTTAAATCCAAATGTTGGATGGTTAGGTTTAAATCTAAAATTTCTTCATTCAGCTTCTTATTGGAGGATCTATCCACCACTGTCAAAGGAGTGTTAAAATCTCTGACTATTATGGAGCTGGAGGAAATCAAGTTGCTCATGTCTGTTAGAGTTTCTCTTATAAATTGAGGTGCATTCTGGTTGGGTGCAAAAATATTAATAATTGAAATCTCATCATATTGAGTATTACCTTAACAAATATGAAGTATCCATTGTTATCCTTCCTTACTTTTGTTGGTTTAAAGCCCAGTGTATCTGCAAGTAGAATTGTAACACCTGCTTTTTTCTGATTTCCATTTGCCTGAAATATGGATGACCATCCTTTCACCCTGAGTCTATATTTATCCTTTAAGGTATGATGAGATTCTTGTATGCAGCAGATATCTGGCCTGAGTTTTTGTATCCAGTCAGCCAACCTGTGCCTCTTTAGAGGATGGTTAAGCCATTCACATTAATGGAGACTATTGAGAAGTCTGGTAAAATTTTGAGTATCGAGTTTTTCGAAAGTCCAGTGGACATTTTTAATCCTGTCGCCACTGTGGAAGTTGGAGTTTGTTCAAAAGTTTCTGAAGGAGTTTACTTTTGTGGTAGAGGATTGTGCTGGTCATTATGGAGGATAGGTCTGAGAATATCCTGACGAGCTGGTATAGTTATGGCAATTTCTTCAACATGTGAATGTCATTAAAGTATTCAATTTCTCCATCATAAATCAGTTTAGCTGGATACAGGATCCTGGGTTGAAAGTTATTTTGTTTTCGTAGATTAAAAGTCAATGACCACCCTCTTCTGGCTTGAATGATTTCAGCAGAGAGATCTGCCGTCATTCTAATATTCTTTCCTTTGTGGGTTATGGTTTTCTTACGTCTGGCTGCTATCAGAATTTTCTCCTTCATACTAACTTTAGTGAAGTTAATTATGATGTGCCTGGGGGATGTCTTATTTGGGTTGAGTCGTGCTGGGGTTCTGAAACTGCCTGCTATCTGAATTTCAGGATCCCTTGGCATGTCTGGAAAATTCTCTTTCATAATTTCATGGAGAACGGCTTCTGTGCCTTGCGAAGCCACTTCATCACTTTCAGTGATTCCAATGAGGCAGATATTAACCTTCTTCGAATCATCCCAGAGCTGTCTGAGAGAATGATCCATTTTTGCTCTCCATTTTTCTTCCTCTTTGGGAGTTTGGGAGCATTCAAAAGCTTTGTTTTTAATGTCATAAATCCTTTCTTCTGCTTGCTCCACTCTGTTACTGAGGGATTCTACTGTATTTTTCAGATCTTTGAGGGCTGCAATTTCTTGCTTCAATGTGTCAGAGTCTTTGGTGATTTTGTCTTTAAATTCATTGAATTCTTGAGAATCGTTTGAATTGCTCCTCGAATTTCTAATTCCAACTTTTCCTCCATTCTATTAATCTTGTTTGCAATCCAAATTCTGAATTCAATTTTCTGACATCTCAGCTGTTTATGAATGGAATCTTCAGTTACATCTGCTATAGCCTTCCTTGGGGAGGTTCATCTACTCTGGTTATTCATGTTAGCAGAGTATTTCTGCTGATTCCACCCCATGATTATTTTACACCGTTTGACTAGTTGAGTGGATAAAGAAAATTTGGGCTCGGGGCTCCAGGGGTAGTGATTAACCAGCCGTTTGCCCAAACGCTGGGACTGGTGTCTGTACCTTTTCCCTTGGAGCTTTGCCAAGGACCTGTACAGTAGTACGGCCTGAGAAACTGGGGACCTGCTTGGTGTGGTGGGGCAAAGGGGCTCTGTCTTGTTTTCAGCTGTTCTCTGTCTGACCCTTGTGAATCAATTACTCTGGGTTGAAGTCTCAGCTGTGGAGAAATACCAGCAATTAAGTCACCCCACCCCCCACAGGCAACAATGGGAAAAGGAAAATCAAACCTTCCTCAACCACACACCCAGGGTACCACTTGGATAGTCCTCGGGTGATTGGCCCAGTTCAAGAGGTCCAAATCAATTGTCTCAGTCAGCACCTGTCTCAGGTGGGAGAGTTCAAAAGGTCTCTGGCAACTAGATCACAGGGGTCTGCTGACAACTCAAATATGACTTGCTCTGGTGCTCTGTGAGGTCAGGAGGACCCACCCAGAAAATAGATTAGTCTGGAAAGGTTGATGCCTCCTTCCCCACCTTGCACCTCTGTCACACCTAGTCACTGATAACCCCACAGGGCTGTGACCCAGTTGCTTCCAATGAGCAGATACTGCAGGAGTTTGCACCTGCCTGAATCACAGGGAGATCTATGTGTCCTCAGCCAGGCCGCTGCTCTCTGCCACTATCCAACAGGGGGAGGTGAGGCCTGACAACCTCACATGCTTAATGGAGGCTGGGGCTGTTCACTCAGTTCCAGCCCCACCCCTGATTGATGTTACTGACAGAACAGAAAAACTTTGCGGAATTTGTTTCTGTCCCAACTAAATTCCCCTGCAGAAGAGAAGTTGTTTTGAGTTCACTGAACCTGTGCCTCAGGCCCTGTTTGTGCCACTGCTCAGTCTCAGCTGCAGTTTGTATTCCAGCCTCTGCCTGCCCTCCTTTGTCTGGGCTAATGATCCCCTGAGGACCAGGTGCATCCCAGGCTCCGTAAAGCACTCGTCTGGGTCAGCCCTGCCCTGGGAATCTGCTGGCTCTGCACGTGCATTTTTCTAGTCCCCATTCTCCACCCAGGCCAGTACCGCCTCAGGCAAACCCTTTACTCACAGGGTCTGCTTTTCGGTCCCAGATCTGTTCTGCCAGTTGCTGCCACCAGCGAAGATGCTCAGCCTCCTCTGGTTGTCCAGAGAGATGGGCCTGTGACTCCAGAATATCCAGGAGTGAGCCCTATTATTTCCCAAAATGGCTGCTGCTCTGTGCGTCAGGGCACCGCCACTCCTATGTGGTTCCCTCTCAGCCAACGGTCCTCTCCTCACTCTCGTGCCACAGAATCAGCACTGACCAGCAGCAGTTCATGCCCTGTCCACACCTCTCGAGAAAATACCCAAGAATCTGGACTCCTGGGGGACAGGCCCTCAGACCTTAGCGTGAGAGCGGATGGGAGTGCTGGGAGCTCAGAATTGCAGGTAGAGAATGTATACAGTTTTATGCCTGGCAGGAGAGCACCATGACACCCTAGTAGGGGAAGTAGGTCCAGTTTTTAGAGGGTCTTTCCTGTGAGATACAATGGTAGGACTTCTGAACTCTGCTCTTTTGTTTGTATGGAGTACTCCAAACTGTTCTAATGGGGGAGGGGACTCCCGTCCACTTGGCGATGGATTTTGTACCTTTTGTTTGTATCCTTGGGGTCACAGCTCACCTCAGCAGGGTTGATGTGCATTCTTCACTCTTCTCTCTTGGCTCAGCTCTAATCCACCAGGTTACTTGCTGAATTTCTGTCCTTTAACTCTCCTTCTGGACAGGAGCCTCTGTGGAAAGCTGGCTTCAGTCAGCCATCTTGCTTCCGCCCTCTAAATTGAAAATATTTATACCATACTTCTTAGAGTAATTGTGATAAATAAATAAATGACTACATATATAGGCATGTACACACACACACAAACATGCTGTGCATTAAATATCCTGCATTTTAACTACTATTGTACCAGACATCATCATTCATCATTTATTGAGTACTCTTTGCTGAGCAGTATTTATTTCCTTCCAGGCACTTTTCTGGGCACTGGGGATACAAAAACATCAGTGATGACAGGGGACATGTGGCAGAAATCTTTTTTCCAGAGGTTTTATTAAAGCCAAGATTACCAGAAGGAACTTGACATGTACTGACCAAAGAGAGCAGCATCCCAGTGGAGGTGTTTTTTTCCCTCTGAGCTAAGTAGGTCATGTTTAAATGTATAAATAAATAAGTTATGTATGTTTGCTATATATGGAAAATATATAAATGTTGGAGACTTTACATCCTTCGTATTAACCTGGATGGAAGTGGAAGACATTATTCTTAGTAAAGCATCACAAGAATGGAGAAGCATGAATCCTATGTACTCAATTTTGATATGAGGACAATTAAGGTTATGGGGGGGAGGAAAAGCAGAAAGAGGGACGGAGGGAGGGGTTGGGGCCTTGGTGTGTGTCACACTTTATGGGGGCAAGACATGATTGCAAGAGGGACTTTACCTAACAATTGCAATCAGTGTAACCTGGCTTATTGTACCCTCAATGAATCCCCAACAATAAAAAAGAAAAAGGGAAAAAAAAAAAGAAAATATATAAATGTTTGGGTGTAGGTGTGTATGTATAGGACTGTGTATCTGAAGTTTTCCCAAATGCAGTGGGATTGAGACAGGAAAGAACTGAGCATGTTGGAGGGATGGAGAAAAGAGCAGAGTGGCCGAAGTATAGGAAGAAATGTGGAGGGCATCCAAGTTGAGTTTGGCAAGATATCAGGGATTAAATCACACAATGCCCTGATGTTCTGGAGTTTGCCCTAAGTGTGGTGAGAAGCCTCCAAAGGTTTTGCAAGTGTAGAAATAACTTATTCATTCATTCAACAAATACATACTGAGGCCCTATTACATTCTCAGCCTCGTGAAGGCAATTGAAACATAACAATAAACAAAAATCCCTGCCCTCTTGAGGCTTCTTTTCTAATTGGTGACTTTTCCTTACAGTCTGACCCTTTCTAATAAAATTTAGATTTACATCCTAGCTGCATCTCAAATTCACTATGTCAAACTTTGAACTCCAGATCTTCCCATCAAAACTAGCCCTTTCTTTAGTAAATGACAAATCCTTTCTTCCAGATGCCCAGGGAAAAGCCTGGGGTGGTCCTCCACTCTCTCTTTCCACCTGTAATGCATCAGCAAACCCTTTGGCTCTACTTTCAAACTGTGTATCTCCTTCTCAACATCTTTCCCACCATGAGCCTGGGCCAAGCCAGCCCCATTCCTTACTCAGCCAGATGATTGCAGTAGCCTCCTAACTGGTCTCTCTGCACATGCTCTCTTTGCCTACTGTCTGTTCTTCACCTAGCCTCTACAGTGACCTTCTCTAAAGTAAGTCTGATCGTGTCATTTTTCTGTTCAGAACCCTCCAGTGACTTCCCAGCTCTGAGAAAAAGTCAACCTTACCATCCCTGTGGGCCCCTGTGTGCTTGTGTGATCAGTACTCCCTCTCCTGGGCTCCTCCCAAACCCAGCAAACACACTCAGCCTTGCTCTTAAGTCCCAACACTTTTCCCCTCTCTGGCTCTTCTCCAGCGGCACTGACCTCTTTGCCCTCCCTCCAACCTGCCAAGCAAAATTCCCATCTCAGTGCTGCTGCCCTCAGACAGTTCTCTGCCTGGATGCTCGTCACCCAGAAAAGTCCATGTGGCATTTCCCCACTCACTTCCCAGAGGTCTTCCTTCAGATGTCACCCAACCAGAGAGGCAACCCCTAACCATATTCTTAGTGGGTTTTGTATTTTTCAATGTAACCCTTATCTTCTCCTGATTTTAAGAATATATTTGTTGATATGCTTTTTTTGTGTCTCCCTAGCTGGAATGTTAGATAGAATGTGTGAGACTTCACTGTAGTGTCCTCAATACTTGGAACAGTCCCTGGAATCTACTATGTGCTTCTCTACTTGCTGACTAAATGAGCAAAGGAATTTGCTTTACACTTTGAGATACTCACAGTAGCCGCTTAGGGAGAATGGATTGGAAGGGGTAAGAGCTGTGTGAGAGAGTGGGGACCTCTGTGGGGATGGTGGTGGCAGCACATGGTCTGGGAGGACTCTGTGCATTTGGAGAGAAAGGAGGAGGAAGCAGTTTTGGTGGGACTCCGACCAAAGGGAATGCTAATTGATCACAGCAGGTTTGCACTTAGTAAAGTTTTAGAAACCTCATACAGAGAAAAAGTTAAGTGTGTTGAAATATGTTTATCTGTGTGTGTTTATTCTTTTTCCTTATTGAAAACAGCCCCAAGCCAGTGTTTAAGTTGATTGAGAATATGTTCGTCTGGCTTCTTGAATGATCATTTTTGTGAGAAAAGCTTGCTTTAGATACCAGAGTAGGTTTTTTCCCTCCAGACTCTTTGAAAAAGAGCTTACCCAAGGACCCCAGCTGTTGTGTACTGCCAGCTGCAAGTACCCACTGTGCCCAGCCCAGAGCAGGGAATTTGGCAGTCTCTGCAGTTCTTGTCAGCTCTGGGTGTCAAATGATCGCTATTTCCTGCACCCGGCCAGGCTCTGGAAGGTGCCCTGTTTTTCCTGACAGACATTGCAGACCATTTGCTTTCTCTTTTGGCATTTCTGTGGACATCGTTTATCATCCTCTTCCTGTCTCAAGTCATTCTCATACTCTGGAGTTAAAGGATGGAAGAACCCTCTGATTAGATTTGCTAGATTCTTAGGAGCAAGACGCAGAAACAAAAAACACACACACATTTTTCTGGTCTTTATTAGTGTTTAATTAAAAGCTTGTTTTGCACAACCTGGATGGAATGAGACCATTCTTCTAAGTAAAGTATCACAAGAATGGAGAAACCAACACCACATGTACTCAATACTGAATTGGAACTAATTGATCAACACTTATGTGCACATATGGAAGTAAAACTCAATGGAAATCAAGCAGGGGGAGAGAGCAGGAAGGGATGAGTAAATTTACACCTAATAGGTACAGTGCACACTCTCTGGGTGAAGAGCTCACTCAGAACTTTGATTCAAGCTATACAAAATCAAATTTTGTAACCAAAATATGTGTACCCCCTAATATTCAAAAAAAATGTATTATTATTTTTTTTATTGTTTGGAATTCATTGAGGGTACAAAGAATTAGGTTACACTGATTACATTTGTTAAAGTCCCTCTTATAATTGTGTCCCACCCCCAAGAGGTGGGACACAAAACAAGATTATCCCATGACCCCCCACTTGCTCATTCCCCTACCTCCCCCCACCTTGTATTAGGTCATCTACTGACTTCATATAAGGATAGAGTACATAGGATTCTTGCTTCTCCATTCTTGTGATGCTTTACTAAGAATATTGTGTTCCACTTCCATCCAGCTTAATACCAAGGATGTAAAGTCTCCATCTTTTTTAATGGCTGAATAGTATTCCATTGTATACATATACCACAGCTTGTTAATCCATTGCTGAGTTGGTGGGCATTTAGGATGTTTCCACATTTTGACGACTGTAAATTGAGTTACAATAAACAGTCTAGTGCAAATGTCCTTATGATAAAAGGATTTTTTTTTCTTCTGGTTAGATGCCCAGGATCCACCCAGGGATTGCAGGATCAAATGGGAGGTCTAATTTGAGGATTCTCCATACTTCCTTCAAAAAAGGTTGTATTAGTCTGCAGTTAAGAAAAAAAAGAAAGCTTGCTGAAAAAAAAAAAAAACTTCCTTTCTCTAATTCTTTGGCTAGATTCAGAGTTTTTAAAATTCTATAAGCACAGATAATGTAAAGAGAATTTGACTCCAAGTTACAAAAGCTAGTTATTGTCTCTAAGACAGTGCAGCAATAAACATTCTTTTGCATAAAACATTTCTGGAAGAATTTCTTTAAGATAAATACCTTGAAGTGATACTGCTAGAATTTGGAAGGAATTTGGTTTTCCAAAAAGGTTGTACATATTTTTATACTGCTACCGGGTGAACAAGAATTCTTCTTGTCCACACCCTAGCCAACAACTTCACTGGCCAAAGAATTTATATTTTATGTCTGTTTTTGTTTTGCTTCATTTATTAGAAAAGCTGTCCAACCACCATGACTTTATTGAGGGCCATGATGCTTGGAACACAAGAACTGTTCTTGCTCAATAACATGGGGGGAAGCACAGTCTACATTTTGTCACAGTATGAATTGGTTTTTATGTGTCCACACATAGGCTTGAGAGCAAGTTACAGTCTCTTAGAAAATATTTCTCGGGGTGGCGCCTGTGGCTCAAGGAGTAGGGCGCCGGTCCCATATGCCAGAGGTGGTGGGTTCAAACCCAGCCCCCGCCAAAAAACCACAAAAAAAAAAAAGAAAATATTTCTCATCTCAAAGTGATATAGAATTTCCTTGTATAGTTAAAATAGGTTTATGTAGACTAGAGCATTGCTGGTTAAAGCCCAAGTGTCATAAAGATAGATGTTCACAATCTTTCTTTTATGCATTAAAATCTTAAGGTTAACAAATAGCTGAGAATCCCAGGGTCCACCTTTAAAAAAAAAATAGCCTTTATTACAAAAAAAAAGAAAAAAGAAAGAAGAGCAAGAGAGAAAAAGGAGAGGAAAGGAGAGGGGAGGGGAGAGGAGAGGGGAGGAAAGGAAGGTCGGAAGGAAGGAAGAAAGAAAGAAAAGGGAAGGGAGGGGAGGGGAAGGGAAGGGACAGCTGAGAATAGTTATTGCTTTTTACAGTGACTATATTGTTTAGTTTCCTTCTATGGTTCCTCATTTACTATTTAGTGAATTTCAGTGATTCTGTTTTATCTCTTCTGTAAGTGCTTTAAACTTCATTTAGATAAACTGAAAAGGAATCACCAAGGCCTTTAGTTATTTATTTATTTATTTATTTATTTATTTATTTATTTATTTATTTATTTATTTTAAACCAGGAAGAGAGCTTGGGGCAAGAGAACAGAACTATGTGCCCCTTATTTTCTTTCTCATCTTAGATGCCCGGGGCCTTTGAGCTTATTTGGCCCTCTAAATCCATATTTATTAACTTGAATATAATTTAACCAGAGTTGAATTGTCTCGATGAAATTTCATAGCCACAGGCAACCATGAAGCTGTCATTTGTTTCATTTGGGGGAGGCACCAGAACTGATTACTCCAGAGATGATTGAAACTGCTGGTCCCATTAATGCCCTGGTTATTCTGCAGATAGTGCCCTGAGGATGAAGATGGGTCAGCCTGCAGATTTGTTTGTGTATGGACTTTAATCTGAGCTAGTCTTACTCATATGCAAATTGGAATTGCTAAAAGAAGTTTCCCAAAGAGGGCTTCTGTCAATTGTTAGCTGCCCAGCCCTCACCATTGGCATCCTGTTAGGGCCTAATCTCTGTTGTGGAGGAGTCCACCAGGCAAATGGCAAAACAGCAGGTCACACTGCTTGCTTGCTTTCTACCAGGGCCACCAAGGGGCTCATCCTTGGTCTGCCTTCTGGTTCAGCCTGGCCAGTGTGATGCTCCCATACTCTCATACTCTGAGTTTGAAGATGGAATGTTTGGAAGTCTGAATCGTGAAGGCAGCAACTCAAGTGGGTAGGACACATACAAGACAGTTGGATGATGTAAATTGGCTGTGTTTTTTCTCCCTATGCGCTATCCTGTTTTGTGTTCATTTTCCAAGCCCACTTTCAACAACCATTTTTTCCTTCTTTTATCCTAAGAGCACTGATTTGGTTCAAGGATCAATATCACCCTCTGACATGTGACATGGGGAAATAATGACTGGTCTCCAAACCAATGCTTCCCAGCTCTTTTGTGTCATAGGAAACACAGAAAATGAGTGTTTGTATGGCAGCCAGGCAAATGGATATGACTGCTCAGGGCTGGAGGTAACCATTGCACAGTGTCTGGTTGCCAAGGGCTAAGAGGACCAATAGCTCAGGATTCCTATGGTGCCCCAGCACAGTGGCTCATGCCTATAATCAATCCTAGCACTTTGGGAGGCTGAGGTGGGAGGATTGCTTGAGGTCAAGAATTTGAGACCAGACTGGGCAACATAGTGAGACCCCCATCTCTAAACAAAATTTAAAAATTAACCAGGTATGGTGTCATGTACCTATAGTTCTAGCTACTTGGGAGGCTGAGCTAGGGGACCTGGATGTTGCAGTGAGCTGTGATCATGCCACTCGGTGACAGAGTGGAACTCTGTCTCAAAAAGAAAAAAGGATACCTGTTACTCATTACATCCATACAGTGGTGGTTGTGGTTGAAACTAAATTAAACATGATGACCTTATTCCTCTGCCAGTTATTGGTTTAAGGCAGCAGTTCTCAACCTGTGGGTCACAAGCCCTTTGGGGGTCTCCTGCATATCAGATATTTACATTACGATTCATAACAGTAGCAAAATTACAAATATGAAGTAGCAACTGGTTGGAGGTCACCACTACATGAGGAACTGTATTAAAGGGTCGTGGCATTAGGAAGGTTGGGAACCACTGGTTTAAGGGTAAACATATGACCCGGCTCTAGGAAATGGACAGCCTTTTCTTGAAAAACTCTCTACTTTTAAAAAGAGGCACAGAAAAAAGAAATAGTCGCTCTCTTTTTTTTTTTTTTTTTTTTTTGAGTAGAGTTGTGCCGATTGCAAGTGGAGGCTCCCCTGCAACTGTGGGAGGATGCTAGCTTAATGAGAATGTGCTGAGTGGAAAAACGGAAGAAACCTGGGACTTTGAGGTTGTTAATCTGTGGACCTCACCAACCTTGAAACTTCCCTACCTCGAAATACTACATGATAGATCCATATTATTAAACTTTCTGTTACTGCAAAAACATTCTGATATGATATCTGCTCAGGACTTAAGAGTTATCCAACAATAACAATAAGAAGAAAGGTGCTCAGAATAATAAACTGTTGAGGAAAGAATAAAACTAGAGATGTGCTGATAAAAGGAAAATATTTAAGTTAGTTCAAACTAAGATGGGCAAAAGTAAAGGAAGCTATTTAAAAATCAGTGTGTGGCTCGGCACCCATAGCACAGTGGTTACAGCGCTGGCCACATGCACTGAGGCTGGCAGGCTCCAGCCCTGCCCAGGCTAGCTAACCAACAATGACAAATGCAACCAAAAAATAGCTGCGTGTTGTGGCAGTCACCTGTAGTCCCAACTACTTGGGAAGCTGAGGCAAGAGAATCGCTTAAGCCCAAGAGTCTGAGGTTGCTGTGAACTGTGATGCCATGGCACTCTACCAAGGGCAACATAGTGAGACTCTGTCTCTAAATAAATAAATAAAATCAAGTGCTTTACATTAAAGAAAATAAGATTTGTGTGTGTGTGTGTGTGTGTGTAGACAGTCTGGCTGTGTCACCCAGGCAATAGCCTCAGCCTAGCTCACAGCAGCCTCTAGCGCCTGGACTCAAGCAATCCTCCTGCCTCAGCCTCCCAGAGTGCTAGGATTACAGGAGTGAGCCTGTAGCTGAACTATAGGTGCCAGCCACTACATCCAGCTAATTTTTCTATTTTTAGTAGGGACAGGGTCTTACTCTTGCTTTGGCTGGTGTCGAACTCCTGAGCTCAAGCAATCCTCTGCCTCAGCCTCCCAGAGTGCTAGGATTACAGGAGGGAGCCACTGCTCGTGGCCTTAAAGAAAATAAGATTTTTTTAACATGATAGTTAAATATTTGCTAGTATCTCAGTGAAGTGTTAGAGAAAAGGAAAGGATTCTAGTTAACAATTGTGAGGAGCATAAGAGCATCCACGTCACGGCTGAACCTTTGAGCCAAGCTTTGCCAAGTTTTGATCTGGTGCAAGATCAAAACTTTGTGAGGCCAAGACAGGAGAATCACTCAAGGCCAGGGGGTCAAGACCAGCCAGACAATATAGCCAGACCCCAGTTTTACAAAAAGTAAGATTAGCCAGACATGGTAGCATATGCCTATAGTTCCTCGCTACTCAGAGGCAGAAGGATCTCTAGAGCCTCAGAGCTCGAGGTTGCAGTGAGCTATGATTACACCACTGCACTCCCATTTAGGCAATAGAGTAAAACTCTCTCTGGAAAAAAACAAAAAGAAAAAGAGAAAGGTTCGGCAATGATATGGGACAACCAGACCTCTCATACATTACTGGTGGGAGTATAAAATGGTGCAACCTTTTGGGACACTTGCAGGTTCATCTACACTGTAATCTATTAGCTCCACTCATGCATGTTTATTCAAAAGACATTAAAATATATTAATTTACATGAATACACACACAGACTCACAACCTTATATATTTGTTTATAATAACCCCAAACTGGAAATAACCCTGGTTTCTATTAACAAGAGAGTAGATAAATAAATTGTGGTATACTCATGCAATGGATACCACTCAGCAGTAAAAAATGAATGAACTGCTAATACATGCCACACCATGAATGAATACCAGAAACATTTTGCTCAGTGAAAGAAGCTAGATATAAAAAACTGCATGCTCCATAATTCAATTTATATGAAGTTCTAGAATAGGAAAAATTGATCTTTTGTGATAGAAATCTGAACAGTGGTTGCTTATGATAGGTGGAGGAAAATGGCAGAGGTAACTTTTTAGAAATGTTTTCTATTTGGAAGGGGTATGGATAATGTGGGTAAAATTCCTAAAGTAGTATGTATTATTTATCATATATAAATTATAACACAAATTTTTTAAACAAAACAAAAAACAGTAACAGATGCTGCCCAGGTTTGGGGTAGTAAATGTACAAGATGAGCATCTTGTCATCCCAGATGGTGAGGAAGCCCTCAAAGACTGCAAGGTTTTATCAAAGGTAGTCAGGAACTGGCTTGAAGAGGCTCCCACTGGCCAATGGAGCAATCTGAATATCAGTGAAGATAACTAATAGATTGAAACACGTAAGTTTGGAGTTTTTATTCATTTTTATTTTATTTTATTTTTTCGGAGACAGGATCTTAAACTCTGTCACCCAAGCTAGAGTGTAGTGGCATCATCGTAGCTCACTGCTACCTCAAACTCTAGCTAGGCTTAAGCAGTTCTCCTGCCTCAGCCTCCCAAGTAGCTGGGACTACAGGTACAGGACACCACACCCAGCTAATTTTTCTATTTTTTGTAGACACAGGGTCTTTCTCTTGCTCAAGCTGGTCTCGAACTGCTGGCCTCAAGGGATCATACCACCTTGGCCTCCCAAAGTGCTAGGGTTATAGGTATCAGGCTCTTGCCCCACTGAAACACTGAAATTATATTTAAATGCATGTGTTCATGATAGCTTGAAGAACATTTTGGCCACCATTGAAAAGTGCCAATTCATTATTTTGGAAACTGGGAAATAAAGGTAAAGAATTCAGCATTTTCTCTGCCTTTACTGTATGAATTATACTACTGGGTGTAGATGAGGGGAAATCTCTTATTATAGAAATATTCTAGCTGGGGCAGCACCTGTGGCACAGTGAGTAGGGCTCTGGCCCCATATACCGAGGGCTGCGAGTTGGAACCGGCCCCAGACAAACTGCAATAAAAAAAAAAATCCAGGTGTTGTGGCAGGCACCTATAGTCCCAGCTACTTGGGAGGCTGAGGCAAGAGAACTGCCTAAGCCCAAGAGCTGGAGGTTGCTGTGATCTGTGAGGCCATGGCACTCTACCAAGGGCGACAAAGTGAAACTCTGTCTCTTAAACAAAAAAAAAGAAAGAGTGTGTCACACTTTATGGGGGCAAGACATGATTGCAAGAGGGACTTTACCTAACAATTGCAATCAGTGTAACCTGGCTTATTGTACCCTCAATGAATCCCCAACAATAAAAAATAAAAAAAAGAAAGAAAGAAAGAAATATTCTAGCTGGTGTAAGGAAGGGATGATGGAAGTAGAACATCAACATACTGCAACCCCTAAAGAATTAATGATCTTTCTGTTGGGCATCAACAGCTGCCTATGTCACAAAAAGAAATAGCCCTTGTTATGAAAGAACACAGGTCACCAATGTGACAGTCTTGCCAAAAATACCAGCTGGGATCTGATCAGGCCCAAAAAATCTATAGGAACCATAGTAGACAGAAGAACATCATAAGTGACAGCACAGGAGTGCAGTCAGCAAAACCAAGATGGTAGGGGATTTACAGGAGAAATAGCCTGGTTCCTTTAGCAAACAAATTGTAATGAGAAAGAAATGCATGGAAGGGGAACCTATAGACGAACAGAGACCTTGGGGAAGTAATAACCTACTGTAAAAAGTGGACCTGTTTTAGATTTTGATTCAAACAAACTTGAAAAAGAAAGAAGCCATTAAGTAAAACAGTCGGAAATTAGAACACTAACTAGATATCTGATGATACTAAGGAATTATGGTGACTTTTTAAAAGGCATTTGGGGTTATGTTTTTAAAAGACCTTATCTTTTTATTGAAATATTTACAGATAAAATTAATTAAAGGCTTAAGTTTGCTTCAAAATAATACATTCAGGAGGAGAGAGAGGAAGGAAGAATATACCTGAAACAAGATTAGCCATGTGTTGATAACTATTAAAACTGGGTGGAAACACGAGGTTTTATTACACTGGTCTGTCACTTTTTGTGGGTAGTTGAAATTTTCCATCATAGGAACTTTTGTTTTGTTTTTAAAGGAATGCAAAGGGAGAGAGAAAGGGAAAAACAAAACAAAACACCAAATTCTGCAGAAAGACAGGAAGGAAATCCAATAGAATGCCTGAGTGTTAACCCCTGGCTGCATTTCACATCATCTGCAATGCCTAAATGTATAAGGACATGGGTCCCAGGTTCAAATCCTGTTCTTCTTAAGCCCAGCTCTACCAGAATTTTCTGAGCCTCAGTTTCTCATTGATGAAATGGACTTCAAGAATGAACTTTGAAGCCTTTTGCTCTTCATTTTTCCAAACTCAGGGATGTGATTAGGTTTCAGAAAGTGATGTCCTGAAAACAATTACATGTGCCTTAAGGTAAAATCAAACCAAAAGGAAGCCCCTACTGTGCCTGCTCTGCTCCCTATATCCTTTCACCTCTGTTTTTCCATCTATGGTTAAGAAAGCAAGAAAATTGTGTGCCTAGCACAAAAATTAAAAAAAAACAAAACTTCCCTCTTTTTCTGCCTGGAAGGGAACATGAGTAATGAACTTTTCCATTGGGGTTGTTTGTCCTGGACATGGCACACCCCTCCCACAGCTGAAACATGTGATCCTGAAGGAGACCTTAAATAAACTTCAAGTGTTCCTTATCGGTCAGTTCCAGTTTCTACTAAATTATGAATTAATTTTCTGTATTTGGTGCTTTTCCTTTTTAAACAGAGGTTCTATTCATTCCAAATATTAGTTCAGAGATTTCCAGGTACCATGTGTTATAGCCCAGAACAAGGCAGAAATGGTCCTGAACTCAGCCCCAGCTATTCGTTCCTGCTTAACCTCAAATCTCAATCCAGGAGTCAACTTTCAATAGGTAGTGCCTCCAAGCTTTGTTAGCCTGTCCTCTGGCTTTGTTTTCTTCCTAAACCCTACTCTCATTTGAAGGTTGCCCAGTTATGAATGAAATTATTTTTTATTTCATGCCCCACTATGGGTATTTTTGTTGTTGTAGTTCACCTCTATGTTCCCGCCACCTAGCACTCTGTGCAGTAGAAGTAAACACAAAATTTTCAGGGCTCATGTGTCCTAGTCCATTTTCTGCTACTATAACAGAATACCACAGACTGGGTGGGTTATGAAAAAAAGAGACTCCTTTGGCTCATGGTTCTGAAGGCTGGGAAGCCCAAGAGCATGGCACTGGCATCTGGTAGGAGTCCTCCTATGGCAGAAGGTGGACGATATATCCAAAAAAATAATCACTGGAGTGAATGCCAGTTCAAGACTAAGCATCAAGTTATCCAAGGAGCTCTGAAGTACAGACTGGTAAAAGATTAAGAACAGAAACCAGCATGTGTGTGAAAGGGTTGCACAATTTTTTGGCTGTAGGGTTCTCTCTATAGGGGACAAAGTGATCAGGTCAAGTCTATAAATTCATTGAGAGTTGGAACCATAATGTTTTTACTTTTGACTTTCCTGTAGGGCTTATGCATGTATGTGGTGCTCAAGGAATATTTGAAATTGGTTCTAGAGGCTGAATTAGAGAAGAATGACAAATTATGAAGGAAATATTTCTTTTTTAATGCGAACTCTCTAAGTTTAGGAGAAGAGCCAGTGTTAAAGTTTGTCATCTCAGTTTATGACAAATAGTTTCAGTGTTACATTCAGCCATCAGAGTTTAGGAAAATCACAATAAATTGCCTGTGTTTGGTATTGGTATTTTATGGTGTGTCTGGCATTCATTCAGTATATGAAGTGTTCTGTGATGAAAGTGATAGTTTTGTGATAAATGAAAAGTTTCATTTAAAGATTCCTTTAAAAGGACCCCGAAACAGGACCCTGTATCTTTCCCTAAATTGGTGAACATATTTTCCTTATCATGCTTCCAGAAGCAATAAAAGCCCCCACAAAGTCACCAAATACACCAGTACAAGCTCACAAGTTGGGTGATCATCCGGCTGTGTAATATTTGCATTTAATAGGGACCATTTCCCACATATGCTCATGTTTCATTTGGACCTATTTTAGGGTTTAGTTTCATTTTCAGTGGGATTCCTAAATAGGGCTTCCTAAATCCACATTCCTGCATCCCATGTTAAGCCCTGACCCATGGCTGACTGTGTGGCAGGAGCTATTTGGAAAAGCCGTGGTTTCGGGCTGGATGTAGAGTGAGCTTTGCCACTATCCTATTATGGCCTTTGGATGCCAGTTCGCTAGTCCCATTCTAACTGATTTACTGACACAAAACTCCTACTACAGTAATAATCCATTTCTCCAAAATTGAGTCCCTGGTTCCTGGGCCCTCCTTCTGTCTTTTCCCCCAGAGCCTAGCGGACTCCCACATCATGTTTATAAGCACCCACATTCTTGAATAGTGATGGTGTCCGATCCAAACTATCCTTTCTCCCACAAACTTGAATAGGAAGTAGAATGTTTTTGTTTGCAAATGAATTTTGGTTTAAAAATCCAAACTAGCTTAAGCAGAAGTGGAATTTAAAGACTCCATAATTGAACAGTTCTAGGAATAACCTCAGGTTCCGTGGCTTCCAGTAATTCAGGCAGTGACATTGGAGTCTCTCTCTCTCTCTCCAACTCTTCTGTTTGGCATGAGGTGTCCTGATAGTCCCAGACTCTCATCCTAGCAGCTTTATAATCCCAGAACAAACAAAACCCAATATATTTCTTCCCTGATCCCTTTAGCAAGTGAGTATTGGGGGTAGAATAATTCTATTGTTTAGTTAGTCTTGAATCACATGTTCATCTCCCTGATAAGGGGATATGGGTGAGCCCCACCCCAATTATTTGGATGGTATACCCATAGGAAAGCAGGAAGCTATGATCAGAGAAAGTTGAAACAGACCCTGAATGGACAAAACCAACAGACATTTACTCCGACTAGTCTCCTAGTTTTAATCCTCCTCCCATCCTTGTGTGTGCCTACACCATAACCTGGCTTCATCCTCTGAACTTGGTCTGGCAACCTTCACTTGGCCCTTCAAGCTTTCTGGTCTCCTAGTTTTAGGCCTCCCTAACTGGCCCACTTTAATGCCCCAATTCTGAAACTGGTTATCAAAATTCTGGTTGTCCTTCAAAGGTGAAAAATTCTCCTCAGACAATCAGAAATGTTCCTCCATTTCTTTCAATAAACTATCCAACCCACAAAAGTTACCATTTATTGAGTTTTTACTGTTATATTAACAGAGAGAACACTCTCCCAAATAAGGCAACTCTCCACCCTCCTAATGAGAAGATAAAGAACAAATGTTTCAGGGCAACCTGAACACGTAAAATTTTAGGAATGCATATGAAATACTATGCATTTACTTCTAATATTTAAGAACACCCATATGGATTAATACTTTGAGCGATTTCTGTCTTGCATGATTCCTCTTTAGGATGCAGGGATTTTTTTCAGCTTCTTTACATGCATCTGTGGTTGGCGCTGAGGCAAAAGTCCTCTTTGACTCTCAGCCTTGTATATTTCCTAAGGACAGCATCTTTACTTCCAGCTGAGTCCTTTGAGCTACAGCAATTTTTGCAACTCCATCTATCTACAAGTATGATGCTTCCTTGGGAATATTACGGCACAGCATTTTTTTCTTTTTTACATCTATCCCATAAGTGTATATCCAGTCTTTTAAAATGATGTTTAAGCTGGGTGCAGTGGCTCACGCCTAAAATCCCAGTACTCTGGGAGGCCAAGGTGGGTGGATTGCTTGAGCTCAGGAGTTCAAGATCAGCCTGAGCAAGAGGGAGATCCTACCTCTAAAAATAGCCAGGTGTTGTGGCAGGTGCCTGTAGTCCCAGCTACTCAGGCGGCTGAGGCAAGAGGATCATTTGAGCCCGAGAGTTTGAGGTTCCTGTGAGCTATGATGCTACAGCACTCTACTGAGGGTAACAAAGTGAGACTCTGTTGCAAAAAAAAAAAAAAAAAAGATGATGATAAATAAAATGTTTAAGTAATTTGTTTATTCTAACATCCAACCCCTCCTTTTGTGAGGTCACATGATCACAAATAATTACTACACCTGCATTAAATACTTTTTACCACCTTTTCTATTAATAACATCAAGTGAAACTTGATTAGCTTCTATAAAATATGCTTCCAATCTTCAGGCTGTTTCGTCCTGCCTGAGCAGTATATTGTGTTTAAGAATAATTAAAGTCGTTGAAAGGACTTGAAGATAAAGCCACTCCCCATTTCTGAGGAATATATATTTTAGGGGGAAGGGGAAGTACCTATATTTAGATAGCTGTGGTATAAACCAGGCGAATTCTTTGTGCTTTGAGCACTCTGTCTCCATAATTCCCCCAACACTTCCTAGGAAATTGGGATTTTTATCTCCCTTTTACAAAGGAGGAAACTAGTTCTCAGAAACATCACGTAAGTTTCCCAAGGACATACACAACTGCAAAACACCAGGTTTCTCTTTCTTTAAAACTCATGTTCTTAGCCATACCACCCTTGTATAATATTCCAAAAAGTTCCTTTTTTTTTTTTTTTCAGATGAGAGAAGCATGGTACCACGTCACAAGTTCATACTTAACCATTCTCAAAACAAAAGTAAATTTATTATTTTTTTTTGGATTCTGTGTGTTTTTCTCTCTGCTTCTCCTTGAAATATAATTTTTTTTATTATTTCCTTTCCAATGAGTAATTGCAATAGTAATGATTTTGTTCAGTGCGAGTGGTGAAATGATTCCTCTCTCTGAGGCCACCTTTATTCTGCCCAGATTTTCTGCTGTGGCTGGTATCTCTGATACTGACTGATAGGACTGAGGTTGTCCCATGGAATTCTGAATTTCTTTCTGAGTGAAAAAGCTGTTGACATCAAATAGCAAAACTGAGTTAAATATTATTTTAATTTAGATTCATTAAATTCCCAGCTTCATCTAGAATATATGCAGAACAAAGAGCTGAAATGGAACTTTACACAGGTATATGCATAGCCTATCTCTGAAGAATGACCCACCCAGCAGATACATTATCACTGAAGTTTAGAAAATAGTAAACAACATTTCATCCTCCTTTTTAAATGTACTATATAATGAGGAGCAACTCTGGGTGGCCAAGAGAAATAGCAGAAATTTTTAAGTTGTTGTCTTTTTTTTTTTTTTTCTTCCCATTGCTCCCCTGACTCATGTTGAAAGGCTTTTGTTTCTAATCAAAGCAACAAACGGTATGGTCATTTCCTTGAGATTATATGGCAGCGGAAGGCGTCAGGGGGTTTTAGGTTCCTACTTCCACCAGCTTGTAGTTGGAGAAAACGAACACACACACACACCCCCAACAAGGGCTTGCTGCATGCGCCCTGCGTCTTGCCTGTCCTCTCTAGTTCCTGTCAGTGAGCCGAGGTCATGGTTTGGAGGTAAGAATCATTTCTCTTACAATCTTCTACCTACAGACAGTGTAATGGGGTTTCTTGAGCTTTCACGGGTGTTTCTCAGGCATATTTTAATATTGTACTGGAGGTGCACTTATCTGAGTACTAATCTTCCAGAACCCAATTTTCAGAAAAGGAAATTACCAAAAGAAGGTTAATTTTTGCTCTTTTCAAAGAATTACACTTTCCAAAACAGAGTTGGAGATGTTGCATTTGATACCAGAGTAACCATAGTCCTTATCACCCATCTTCGGCAAGGGGGTGGGGGGTTCCTGTCATTTTAAATCCTGTCTTTGCTCCTTTAAAAGTCCTGAAAGGCTGATTTTTGTTTTGCTTCAGAACTTTGGTAATTCCTGTTGAGGTCTATAATCCCACCTCATAATCACCAACCCCTTGCTCACCCACCCTCTTTCTTTTTTCTTTCTTCTTCTTTTCTTTTTTTTTTTCTAAATTTAATTTTAAAGACTAAAGTTTCTCTACGGATATAGAAAGGACAGAGAGAGGGAGGGAACTGTGTCAGTAAGCAGCATGAAAATGCTTTTGGACATATAATTGTTAATCATTTCATCAGCAAGATGTGTTTGGGGCCGTCTCTATTTTTGTGAGCACTTGGCAGCAAAAATCCTGTGGTGTCCTAGAACTCATTAATAGTCTCTCTGAAAGGACCTTTTGATGTACGTCCCTGTTTTGCCTTGAGAAAGAAGCAGGAAAGTTGAATTCTGTCCCGTCTAGTATATGGGGTGAGGACTCTGTAATCAGAATTCAGCAGCTCAAGGCAGAGACTTCAGAAATGCCATTTTGGGGGATGGCTATCAATTTATTAATAAAATTTTTATGATTTGCCAGAGGAAGTCCTACATCCTTATTAAAGGGCAGCTTTTTTTTCTTTCCTTCCTTGTAATATGGTTATGATAAACTCATTAAGTTCAACTCGCTGTGTCCATTTTTCTTCCGTGATAGGTAGATGTTGGTAATGGAGGAGGGGAGGAAAATCTGGGTAGAAAGCAAAGGAAATTATCTCATCCAGTACACTGCAAAACTCTTGGGGATAGAAGGAAGTCAGTAGAGGAAGTGGGTAGGATTGGGTAGAGAACAGAAACATCAAAGAAATAAATATATCACAATAGGGACTGGGATAGTAGCCCTTTGCCATAGTTCGCATAAGAGTGTGACCTTAGGAATGAATCATTTGTCTCTACATCAGTCCTATCAAAAGGTGTCTAATATCTGAAGGGGTGGAAAGGAACATGATCTTGTCCACAATGCAGTCCTGTGCCCTGGATTCTCCCAGTGGCAGTATAGCGACCTAGGGCCCCATGTGAAATGATCCTGTTCTTAAGATTCAGGCCATAGAACCTCCTTAGACGTAATACCATCTTGTTTTGCAGCCTTTTCAAGGACTGGAAACTCCAGCTCTTAGAAAAGGGTTGCAAATACTCCTGGACATACCAAATTCCACTCCAGAGCGTATTCTGTGAGTTCTAGTGCGCTGTGTTTTCAGTTCTCCGTTTGGAGTACAGGGGAAGTAGTTACTGCTAGGATGGAGGTTTCTGCACACAGGTGCCATGTCCCTCTCTTGGAGAGACTGTCAGTAGCTATACAGAGGCAAGAAGAAGGGCAGTGGGCAAATACTGTAATGGTGAGTAAAATTCCTAAGTTTATTTATGCCGCAAAACACTTAAGCCAAAAGAAACTTTATAAATCCATTTTTCCAGTTTCCTCATTCTATTACTGAAAAGATTAAAAACTGAGAAAAGTGGAAGAAATTTCCCAAGACTCATATCCTGTTAGGGCAGGGGCACAGCCTGGATTCCAGGTCTCCTGAGTCTCGACTCTACCCTGTCCAGTCTTTGCTCTTTCTAGGCCAGCTGCTAGTTTTTCCTAATCTTCAGTATCTCTGCATTTCACTCAGTGTGAGCTCCTTCTCCGGGGTGTGAACAGAACGGTGGGTGCTGCGTTCCTAATGACACTCTGCTTTCTTTTTTTTTTTTTTTTTTTTTTTGTAGAGACAGAGTCTCACTTTATGGCCCTTGGTAGAGTGCTGTGGCCTCACACAGCTCACAGCAACCTCCAACTCCTGGGCTTAAGCAATTCTCCTACCTCAGCCTCCCGAGTAGCTGGGACTACAGGCACCTGCCACAACGCCCGGCTATTTTTTGGTTGCAGTTTGGCCGGGGCCGGGTTTTAACCCGCCACCCTTGGTATATGGGGCCGGTGCCCTACCGACTGAGCCACAGGCGCCGCCCATCTGCTTTCTATTACACATAACTTCCAGCTGCTGGGGAAAGCCTGTGAGCGAGTGCTCAGAAGACCACAAGAAAATGAACCAACAGTCTTGTCTCTTGTCACAACAAGCTATAGTACTAGGTAAAGAAATACAAAAACACTTTCTCTGTGCTTGGAAAGCATCGTAGCAACCATTAAACTATTAGTGAGCTCTCAGCAGAGGCCTGTTTCAGGATCATAATTCCAGAACGAGACCCTTGTTTTTCCCTAAGGTGGTTTCTGGAAAGCCCCAATGAAGACATTTTTCTCACTTAATGTTGGAAAACAAATTTTTTTAGATGCAATATTTTTCTAAAATAGAAAGATAAAGCTGAGTACAGGTGAACTACCTTAATGTTTATGTGATTGAGCAAGGTTCGTATCATTCCAATAAGAGCAATCTAAGAAAAAAGGGCATTGGGCATATTCCTTGTTTATTCCTTTCTTCTTTAAAGGAAGGATGGGGCTTTAAAGGTATGTACACTCCTATTTTCTTGTATTGGTTCATTTTCTCTTGTGGGTTTTTTTTCTTTTATCCTTTTAAGTTACAATGAATAATTCTTTATAGTTTTCACTTGTTCTTTTTAGACTGTACTTCTAGTCAGTGAAGAGGGACTTGCATTAAAAAAAAAAACTATTTTTTTATATCATCATTTCTATTAGATGTTTATAGATTCAGGTTTTCCAGTCAGGAATAGGAGTATCCCAGAAGGTGGCCTTACAATAATGGAGAATCTTTATCCTCTACAGCAGTGTGGCGTGGCTGAAGAGCCCAAGAGGAGAAAGGGAGAGAGAGAAGGCGCTTGCCTGTGAGCTGGACTCCATGTCTCTTACCAACAAACTATGTGGGCTTAGGGAGCTACATTTTTCTATCCAGGCCTCAGAATCCGTGTTGATGAGTGAAGATATGAGACTAAGGCTGATTCTCCTTTTCACCTTGCAAATACTCTATATATAACCCTAAATTATCTGTAGTTACTTCCCTATTACCCAGACACATTGCAGCTATAACTGTCTCTCTGCTTCCCTCCATCTGTCTTCCTCTCTCCCTTTTGTCTTTCCTTTCCTCTCTTCTCCTTCTCTCCCTTCTTTCTTCCTTTTCACTGATATTTTCCTTTTCACCTAAAAAGGAATTCAGGGCACAGACTGTAATGACCCAGATGCCTGCAGAGCCAATGGCAGTGTATGGGTAGGGGGCAGGGACACATTTAGTGAGGCAAAGCCAGAAATGGAGAAATTGCCAAAGCCACTAACTGGAATCAGACATTGAGATGCTCTCTTGGAAGAAATCAGGATCCTTGGGTAATGGATACAATTGTCCTAATGAAATGTGACACTGCTCCTTGAATTCCAAATTCTTTAAATGCCTACACAGATCTCCTGGGTATTACTGTATCAGCAATGAGTCAGGCTTGGGCATGCAAAGGTGACTGAGACACAGCATTGGCACTTATGAGGGCGTAACCAGTCAGGGAGTACAAATAAGGAACTCTCCAGGGACTGTCTGTAACTCTTACAAGCTAGACTTGTCGTTCATTTGCTGCACACTCTTGGGGAGCGTAAAAACTGTTGAGTGAAATGGCTGTGAGTAGTGGCATTTAATTGATATTATTTTGAGGTCACAAGATGAAACTGGCAGGGGTGTGTTTAGGTAGAAATTGAAAAATGTCAACTAAGACAAACAGTAACTCCAAAAGTGATCAGGGGTTCTGCTTGTGATAGGCCCTCTCTATGTGGAACAGAGAGAAAGAAGAAGCATGAAGAGTGAAGTATTAGCATGCGTCTTTCACGTTAATCCTGCTCCGCCATTTACAAATGGAGTTCCCCTCTGTGCTCACTGATGGGCATAACTAACACTAACTTTTAACAAACCCCTCTCTTGCCCTTCTCATACTCTAGTATTTGTTAAAGGCTTCAAAATTACAGCTAGAAAGAAGGAATAAGTTTCAGTGTTTTATATCTCTACAAAATGACTATAGTTAACAACAATATATAGTTTCAAATAGCAGAAGGAGGGTATTAAATGTTCTCAAAACAAATTATAAATATTGGAAATGATGGTATGCTAACTACCCTGATCTAATCAGTATTCATCATGTGTGTTGAAACATCACTGTGTACCCCATAAATATGTGTAACTATTATATGTGAATTAAAAATAAAATAAAAATAAAACTGCCTTTTAACATTGTCAGGGGGGTTAGAGTTAGCATCTTGCATGGAAGATGTGCCTAATAAGTGGCAGTTAATATTATCTAATATTATATAACATCCTTTCCAAAGACAATAGGATCAAGAAAATATTTATGTACCACCAGAAAATGGAGTGTATAAAGTGATGAATAGATAACTTTTTCTCATCACCCCTAATGTTCAGGAGAGCATAATAGGAACCAGTTATTCATTAGCCCACATTTGGATGTCTTTGAATCTCAACATTATCTGGACATTCATCAGCCTTACATCATTTAGACACTTGAGATCACTTGACCCACAGACTTTTGTCTGGATTTCAAGGGACAGAGTTCACAAATAAGTGATCGCAGTAGGTCTGTTGTAGACTTTGGTCTTGGCTTATGGTCGAGTGTTCATCTTTTTAAGGATCTGTTTCTCAGCCATTTTAAGGATATGGACCCCATACAATCTGATAAAAGTTATAGCAAGTCTTTGTAGAAAGATTCTCACTAACACGCCTATCCTTGGAGTGGGGACAAAGGTGCAAACTCCTCCAGCCTCATTACTAGGCCTCGGAGAGGTCCCCCTTAAGAACTACTGGGTGGTGCTTGCTTTGGTAGCAGATATACTAAAATTGGAAGGATACAGAGAAGATTAGCATGGCCCCTGCACGAGGATGACATGCAAATTCGTGAGGCGTTCCATATTTAAAAAAAAAAAACAAACAAGAACTATTGGATGTGTCTTTCAGAGAAATGGTGAGAAACTACTTGGCCTCTGAGTGGGATCCTTGTCTTAGCCCATTTTGTGCTGCTACCACAAAATAACTGAGACTGGATAATTAAAAAAGAATCAGAAATGTGTTTTTTCACTTTCTGTAGGCCAGTGAATCTGAGATCAAGGTGCCATCATCTGGTGAGGGCCTTCTTGCTGACCTCATGTGAAGGCAGACGGGCACGTTAGCCAAATGCTGTGTGAAGCCTCTCTCAAAAGGCTTCCATCCCATACACGACAGAGCAGCCCTCATGGCCTGCTCACCTCTTAAAGGCCCTGCTTCTTAATACTATCACATTGGCATAGCCTGGAATTTGGAGGGGAACATGGGAACCACAGCAATGGTCAAGATACAAGATGTTGTGTGTGGTATCCCAGAATTGACATGGACTCTATAAAGGGTATTTGGCACCTCCCCTTCTGCAGCTATTTATACTGTTCCCGTGGGAGCAGGATTCATACCTTTAGCAACAACCAGGTGCAGAGGAGGTACAGATTCCCTTTTAGTACTCGGCCTTGTGTTGAGTTGAGAGTGAGGTCACTCTCATGGGACCTGAAAGTAATTGCATTCACCATTAGAACATACATCTGTCTTTAGGGGATTCACCTATAAATCTGCAGAGATATCACAGAAACCAAGCATTCGAGTCAGAAGAATAGGAGGTTGTTTGTGGTAACTATACCCATCTCCAAGTGCCCACCTCAAGGTGCAAACTCCTTTTTATTAGAACAAGGACTGAGCTCCAGTAAGCCTCCTTCTTCTTTTTTTTTTTTTTTTTTTTTGTAGAGACAGAGTCTCACTTTATGGCCCTTGGTAGAGTGCCGTGGCCTCACACAGCTCACAGCAACCTCCAACTCCTGGGCTTAAGCGATTCTCTTGCCTCAGCCTCCCGAGTAGCTGGGACTACAGGCGCCCGCCACAACGCCCGGCTATTTTTTGGTTGCAGTTTGGCCGGGGCTGGGTTTGAACCTGTCACCCTCAGTATATGGGGCCAGCGCCCTACTGACTGAGCCACAGGCGCCGCCCAAGCCTCCTTCTTTTTAAAATAAACTACTGATCAACCAGTGGCACTTTTAAATTTTATATGAAGCTTGGCACCCGTAGCTCAGTGGTTAGGGTGCTGGCCACATATACTGAGGCTGGTGGGTTTGAACCCAGCCCCAGACATGTTAAAAGAATAATGACGACTGCATCAAAAAAATAGCTGGGCGTTGTGGCTGGTGCCTGTAGTCCCAGCTATTTGGGAGGCTAAGGCAAGAGAATCGCTTAAGCCCAAGAGTTAGAGGTTGCTGTGAGCTTGGCACCACAGCACTCTACCAAGGGTGACATAGTGAGACTCTGTCTCAAAATAAATAAATTTTATATGAAAAAAAGAATAATATGTTGTTTTTGTAATTTTTCATTCCACAGATGTTTACTGAGTAGTGGCTTTTGCATAGTGCATACTATAAGCTGGGAGTGCAGTGGTTAAGTAGACGGGTATAGCACCTGGAGACAGATACTTAACAACAAAGTACATAATTATTTAATTACATTTGTGAAAAGTGCTACAAAGGAGAAGCATAGGGAGCTAAGAGAACAAGTAGTACTCATACGAAGAGCTATGGAACCCAAACCTATTCCAGGCACTCTGTGTGCATGAGCTCATTTAAACCAGTGTCATTTCCATTAGAGATGAGGTCACTTGTGTGTGGTGGTGACGCTAGCAAGGCATCTAGGGCAAGCAAGATTTGAACCCTGGGTGGTCTGATTCCAGAGTCTTCACCCACAACGACTCCACATGGCTTCTATGGGGAAATGATTGTTAATCTATGGTTTTAAGGATAACTTGGATTAGCAAGGCACTTTTCCCCACTGCCTCATGCCTTTAGGTGGAAAAGGGATCAAGCAGAGGAAAAGCCAGTGTGGCTGGAGCCCAGGGAGTGATGGGAAATGAGCACAAAACCAGAAGAAAGATGAACAGGGACCAGGTAGGGCAGGATTTGGTAGCCTCCTTTTTTTCCTGATTGGATTAGGTCAGCTCTGAAGCTCAGTCCTCCCTTCCCAACCCGCCCCCCGCCCCAATCAAGACTTCCCTCTCAGGACACCCTGTGCCTGTAATATGAATACACTAGGATGTGTTCTCCTGAGCTGGCTGGGTTTAGTATCGTGGTCGTGAGGTGCAGCTTACATGGGGATGTTTCATCTGTACCATCAACCCATCCCACTGATTTTTCTCCCAAACCAAAATATTTTCAGAACTATATATATACTTTGAGAAAGAATCTTGCTCTGTTGCCCCAGGTAAAGTGAAGTGTCATCGTAGCCCATTGCACCTTCTGACTCCTTGGCTCAGGTGATCTTCCTGCCTCAGCCTCCCAAGTAGCTGGGACTATAGGCACATGCCACTGTGCCCAGCTCATTTTTCTATTTTTAGTAGAGACATGATCTCACTCTTGCTCATGCTGGTCTCCAATTCCTGAGCTCAAGTGATCCCCTCACCATGGCCTCCTAGAGTGACAACTATATTTTTCTTAATGGTTCACATAGCCACATCTTCCCTGTAGCAGGTTCAGTAATTAATAATCATCATGCTTACACTGAGTGCATGGCACTATTCTGGGTGCTGTTGTAGCCTGTGCTCTGTTACGTAGGTACTGTGATTATCCATACTTTTCAGACAAAGAAACAGATATAAGGGGAATAAATGACTTGCCCAAGGCCCGACCATCTGGTGTTAAAGTTCAGTCTTCCATACAGGTTTCCCTGATATGGGAAAGTCCACACCTCCCCCTCCACTATGTCGCCTCCCTGCAGGCAGCACCTCTTATTTTATGACACAAAAACTTTCCAAAGTTAAAGATAGAACTGATTATAAAACTCAGGTTTGACATTAAGTTTCGTTTTCTAGGCCAACAGTGAAACCTCTTAAGGGAGGGGGAGAAAAGTAAAATGAAAGGAAACTGAATAGAACACCACGAACCTTCACCATGACCTGAACCAGCCTTGCAGACGTGTTGCAGTTTGACCAGCTGAATTGGCCACATCGGTATAAATAGAGGAGAGGGGTCTAAAGGGAAGGGATCTGTGTTTGGACAATAACCAGCAGGAGTTTTGGGAGAGCAAATTAAGGGGCAAAACAGAAGAGTTTTAATATTGACTGGGTGCTTCATGTGTGTGAAGCACTGTGCAAGCTCTTTATACGTATTGACTCTTTCAATCCTTACAACAATCTTATGAAGTTGGTCATATGTATATCCCCATTTGACAGATGAAGACCAGTGCAAAAGCCTAGTGGATTCTCCTTCTTCCACTATGGCCCTCCCTCTCCAGACTTTTCTCCTCACTGTGGGCAGTTGTCCTTTACACATGGCCTCAGATCATCTCCTCCATGCTAAAAGCCTGCGGTGGGTACCCCTCTGTCCTCTAACAAGCTCTAGTTGACACTGTGGTGCTACCTCTGGGCCTGGGGCCTCACTTTGAGAACCACCAATAAGCCGTCATTAATTGTCTCCTGACCTTATCTCCTGTTCTATCCCTCTTGGTGACAAATCTCCACTTGCTGCTATTTTCTTTCCTTAAAGTATGCATTTTCAAAGGGGTAACTTCACCTGCAAGGGGAGTGAAAATTGAATCTTCAGGGGTAAAGAAAATCTTAGTCATTAAAATAGTTTATGGCCCTTTGAAGCTTAGCTCTACCTTAAATATTTCATGGAAAAGGTGGGTAATAGGGGGATAAAGTCTAGAAAGTCTCCTTAAGAGTGCATTCTTTTTTTCTTTTTTTTTGAGACAGAGTCTCACTATGTTGCCCTGGGTAGAGTACCCTGGCATCATAGCTCACAGCAACCTCAAACTCTTGGGCTTAAGCGATTCTCTTGTCTCAGCCTCCCAAGTAGCTGGGACTACAGGTACCCACCACAATACCTGGCTATTTTTTGTTGTTGTTGGAGTTGTCACTGTTGTTTAGCTGGCCCAGGCCAGGTTCCAATGCACCAGCCTTGACGTATGTGGCCAGCCCTACTCTTTGAAAAAAAGTTTTTTCTGGGACTTTGGTCTGACAAATGCAATTAGTGTAACCTGGATCTTTGTACCCTCAATGAATCCCCAACAATAAAAAAAAAAATGTATAAAAAGAAAAAAAATAGTGTTCTTACTAAGTATTAGAAAAGAACAAAAATTAAGAGTATAATGATGGGGGAAAGGTTATGCAACTGTATCTTAAACCAGGCATGTTCTACCTCAGGGCCTTTGCACTTATTGGCCCTCTTTCTGGAATTCACTTTTCTGGATTCTTCCTAAGGCTGACCCCTCACCATTGCCATCTCAGATTAGATGTTACCTCCTAGATAGCCCCTTCCTGATGGCTCTGTCTAAAGTTAACTCTCCTCCATCACATTATTGTATTTTCTTGTTTTCATGGTACTTAGCACAACCTAAGATCTTATGTTTGGGTTTGTTTGCTTGCTGGCTGGCTGTCTCCTTCATTACCCTGTTTCCCCGAAAATAAGACAGTGTCTTATTTTAAGGTGTGCTCCCAAAGATGTGCTAGGTCTTATTTTCAGGGGATGTCTTATCTTTCCTGTAAGTAGCTCTTATTTTTGGAGGATGTCTTATTTTCGGGGAAACAGGGTAGCAAGTCTGTGAGAGAGGAGCATTTTGACTATCTGGTTTATGTTGCTGTTAAATCTGCAGAATCTATTACAAAATCTGGAACATAGTAAGATCTCAATAAATATTTGGGAACATGTGAATGAGTGTCAGTCACACAGTTGATAAAGTGGTGGATTTGTATTCAGGCCTTCATACTTCAGACCCACTGTTTAACAAGTGCTAAAACTTGGGCATGGGTTGAGCAGAGGTACCCCCACAAGCAGAGTGCCTTTTCTAGTTTAGTTTACTGGTGCTTTTTACAGATTACTATGATCACCTTCTGAGTCTAAAAGGCAAGGCATTTCAAAAAACTTGATACCCAAAATTATACCAGGCCTATCAATATTCTCAATTAATGGGAATGGATTAAATTGTCCTCTAAAGAGGCACAGGCTGGCTGACTGGATACAAAAACTCAGACCAGATATCTGCTGCATACAGGAATCTCATCTTACCTTAAAAGATAAATATAGACTAAGGGTGAAGGGATGGTCATCTATATTCCAGGCAAATGGAAAACAGAAAAAAGCAGGTGTTGCAATTTTATTTGCAGATACAATAGGCTTTAAACCAACAAAAGTTAGGAAAGATAAGGAGGGTCACTACATATTTGTTAAGGTCAAGACTCAATATGATGAGATTTCAATTATTAATATTTATGCACCCAACCAAAATGCACCTCAAATTATAAAAGAAACTCTAACGGACATGAGCAACTTGATTTCCTCCAGGTCCATAGTAGTCGGAGATTTTAACACCCCTTTAGTGGTGTTGGATAGATCCTCCAAGAAGAAGCTAAGCAAAGAAATTTTACATTTAAACCTAACCATCCAACAATTGGATTTAACAGATATTTACAGAACATTTTATCCTAACAAAACTGAATACACATTCTTCTCATCAGTTCATGGAACATTCTCCAAAATTGATCACATCTTAGGTCACAAATCTAACCTCAGCAATTTTAAAAGAATAGAAATTATTCCTTGCATCTTCTCAGACCATCGTGGAATAAAAGTGGAACTCAGTAACAACAAAAACCTGCGTACTCATACAAAAAACATGGAAACTGAATAACCTCATGCTGAACGATAGCTGGGTCATAGATGAGATTAAGAAGGAAATAAACAAATTTTTGGAACAAAACGACAATGAAGACACGAATTGTCAGAACCTCTGGGAGACCGCAAAGGCAGTCCTAAGAGGGAAATTTATAGTACTGCAAGCCTTCTTCAAGAGAACAGAAAGGGAAGAAGTTAACAACTTAATGGGACATCTTAAGCAATTGGAAAAGGAAGAACATTCCAACCCCAACCCCAGCAGAAGAAAAGAAATAACCAAAATTAGAGCAAAATTAAATGAAATTGAAAACAAAAGGATTATACACCAGATCAATAAACCAAAAAGTTGGTTTTTTTAAAAGGTCAATAAAATACATAAACCTTTAGCTAACCTAACCAGGAAAAAAAAGAGTAAAATCTCTAATTTCATCAATCAGAAATGGTAAAGATGAAATAACGACAGACTCCTCGGAAATTCAAAAAATCCTTAACAAATATTATAAGAAACTTTATTCTCAGAAATACGAAAACCTAAAGGAAATCAATGAATACTTGGAAGCATGCCACCACCCAAGACTTAGCCAGAATGAGGTGGAAATGTTGAACTGGCCTATATCAAGTTCTGAAATAGCATCAACTATACAAAATCTCCCTAAAAAGAAAAGCCCAGGTCCAGATGGCTTCACATCAGAATTCTACCAAACTTTTAAAGAGGAACTAGTACCTATATTACTCAAACTTTTCCAAAATATCAAAAAAGAAGGAATACTACCCAACACATGCTATGAAGCAAACATCACCTTGATCCCCAAACCAGGAAAAGACCCAACAAGAAAAGAAAATTATAGACCAATGTCACTAATGAATATTGATGCAAAAATATTCAACAAGATCCTAGCAAACAGAATCCAGCAACACATCAAACAAATGATACACCACAACCAAGTGGGTTTTATCCCAGGGTCTCAAGGCTGATTCAATATATGTAAATCTATAAATATAATTCATCACATAAATAAATTAAAAAACAAAGAACGTATGATTCTCTCAATTAATGCAGAAAAAGCTTTTGATAATATCCAGCATCCCTTCATGATCAGAACACTTAAGAAAATGGGTATAGAAAGGATATTTCTTAAACTAATAGAGACCATCTACAACAAACCCACAGCCAATATCATATTGAATGGAGTTAAATCGAAACCATTTCTACTCAGATCAGGAAACAGGCAAGGTTGCCCATTGTCTCGATTGCTCATTAACATTGTAATGGAAGTTTTAGCTATTGCAATTAGGGAAGAAAAGGCGATCAAGGGTATCTATATAGGGTCAGAGGAAATCAAACTTTCACTCTTCACAGATGATACGATTGTATATTTGGAAAACACCAGGGATTCTACTACAAAACTCTTAGAAGTGATCAAAGAATACAGCAATGTCTCAGGATACAAAATCAACACCCATAAATCTGTAGCTTTTATATATACCAACAATAGCCAAGCTGAAAAAACAATCAAGGACTCTATTCCATTTACAGTAATGCCAAAGAAGATTTGGGAGTTTATCTGACAAAGAACGTGAAAGATATCTGTAAAGAGAACTATGAAACTCTAAGAAAAGAAATAGCTAAAGATATTAATAAATGGAAAAACATACCATGCTCATGGCTGGGAAAAATCAACCTTGTCAAAATGTCTATACTACCCAAAGCAATATACAATTTTAATGCAATCCCTATTAAAGCTCCATTGTCATACTTTAAAGATCTTGAAAAAATAATACATCATTTTATATGGAATCAGAAAAAAACTCAAATAGCCAATACATTACTCAGAAATAAAAACAAAGCAGGAGGAATCATGCTACCGGACATCAGACTATACTATAAATCAATAGTGATCAAAACGGCATGGTACTGGCACAAAAACAGAGAGGTAGATATATGGAACAGAATAGAGAACCAAGAGAGGAAACCAGCTACTTACCATTATTTGATCTTTGACAAGCCAATTAAAAACATTCAATGGGGAAAAGATTCCCTATTTAACAAATGGTGCTGGGTGAACTGGCTGGTGACCTATAGAAGAATGAAACTGGACCCACACCTTTCACCTTTAACTAAGATAGACTCTTACTGGATTAAAGATTTAAACTTAAGACATGAAACTATAAAAATACTAGAAGAAAGCACAGGGAAAACTCTTGAAGGAATAGGCCTGGGCAAATATTTTTTAAGGAGGACCCCCCCAGGCAATTGAAGCTGCATCAAAAATACACTACTGGGACCTGATCAAACTGAAAAGTTTCTGCACAGCCAAGAACATAGTAAGTAGAGCAAGCAGACAGCCCTCAGAATGGGAAAAGATATTTGCAGGATATGTCTCCGACAAAGGTTTAATAACCAGAATCCACAGTGAACTCAAATGTATTAGCAAGAAAAGAACAAGTGATCCCATCTCAGGCTGGGCAAGGGACTTGAAGAGAAACTTCTCTGAAGAAGACAGGTGCACGGCCTACAGACACATGAAAAAATGGTCATCATCCTTAACCATCAGAGAAATGCAAATCAAAATTACTTTGAGTTATCATCTAATTCCAATAAGATTAGCCCACATCACAAAATCTCAAAACCAGAGATGTTCGCGCAGATGTGGAGAAAAGGGAACACTTCTGCACTACTGGTGGGAATGCAAACTAATACGGTCCTTTTGGAAAGATGTTTGGAGAATACTTAGAGATCTAAAAATAGATCTGCCATTCGATACTATAATTTCTCTACTAGGTATATATCCAGAAGACCAAAAATCACACTATAGCAAAGATATTTGTACCAGAATGTTTATTGCAGCCCAATTCGTAATTGCTAAGTCATGGAAAAAACCCAAATGCCCATTGACTCATGAATGGATTAATAAATTGTGGTATTTGTACAGCATGGAATATTATGCAGCCATAAAGAAAGATGGAGACTATACCTCCTTCGTGTTTACATGGATGGAGCTGGAAAATATTCTTCTTAGCAAGGTATCCAAAGAATGGAAGAAAAAGTACCCAATGTACTCAGCCCTAATATGAAACTAATTTATAGCTTTCATACAAAGGCTATAACCCAATCTCAGTACAAGAATATGGGGAAGGGGAAAGGAAGGTGAAGGAAGGGGGAGGAAGGGTGGAGGGAGAGTGATTGGTGGGTCCACACCTAGGGTACATCTTGGAAGGGCACAGGTGAAGTTACTAAGTGTAGAGTATAAGGGTTTGAACACAATAATTAAGAAAATGCCATGAAGGCTATGTTAACCAGTTCGGAGAAAATATTTCAGACTGTATATGGAACCAGCACATTGTACCTCATGATTGCATTATTGTACACAGCTATGATTTAATTAAAAAATAAATAAATAAATAATAGACTTTAAAAAAAAGTAAAAAAAAATAAAAGGCAAGGCAAAGGAGCAAAATTTTCCCCCCAAAGTTTTCCAGACTGTTTAAACCCAGTCCCACAGTTATCTTTTCCCACAGTTGTCATAGCAGAAATAAGATAGGAAGGGGGGACCTCAGTGCTTTGAGGTTAGGAGTTCTATGCTGAGGATTATGGATAATATCATCCTCCCATTTTACAAATGAGGAGACTCAGGCTCAGAAAGCTAAACTAAATGTCCAGTGCTATATAGGCAGCAATTGAAAAGAGTGTGAAGCTAGCCTGGTTGGGTTTTTTTGTTTTGTTTTTTGTTTTTTGTCTGGAATCTCTCCTGGTTCTGATTCTAGCTCCATTATCTTTAGAGTGTCAGCCATATCCAACATCCAACACTCTCTAGAACATTGCTGTTATCACAATTGCTGTTATCAGCAGAGAGATCTGTTGGACATCACTGCAAAAGATTTTCCCTTTTTCAGCCTTGCCTCTTCTATTTTGGGAAAGTGGGAACTTTACTTCCAGTGACATATCTCATGATCTTTAAATAAAAGAAAAAGAATTTCTGGCTACTTCAACTATGGCTTAAGACACCCACCCTCCAAATGCACAGTACTATCTCCAAGAGCCTGGCACAGACTAGATGCTCAAAAAAAATAGTTACTCACTGGAAAACAAAACAATGAATGAAGCTAGCAAAATGGACATTGTTCACAATTTGTTGGAAATTGGGTATTTGATATTCAGGAGAAAGAAGTGAGAAAATAGAATAAGATCCAATTATGGAGGACAGACCCAGGCCCAGTTTTCCCCCGTACAGTTTTAGTTGGTAACTTACTATTGTGTTTGCAGAGGAAGAGACACATGTGAATGTCTATAGTAACTACCCAGAACTCAAATTGACTGTAACACAAAAAAAGACATTGTAATGAAACAGAACTGAAAGTTCTACAAATATTTCTAATTCTTGGCCAAAATATTCATGGGAATGAACAAGCTCCTTTGACTGTTCCAGGCTTATCTCTTTCTTCTCCAGACCTCCAAGTCCTCGTCTGCACCACTGGATCCACTTTTTTTATTTAAACAAATCATTTCTCTTTGATAAAAATCTTTCCTGCTCTAATGCATTAAACCTCTAAGATTCTGAAAAGTAACAGTAGTTAGAATAATATTCCCCAAGCCAGAAAAACTAGGGCTTTTAGCTTCACTACTGTTGGAGAATTCTCCAATTTTTTTTCTTCTCATCCACCTCAGTCTAATAAAAAGTATCAAGGACTGGCCAGCTAAACCATTGAGGCAGCCATGACCGTCCTAATGCAGCATTGCAGATTCCGAAAGCACCCCCAGACTGGAAGAGCTGTATTCACTTTATAATTCTACTTCAATGCAATGGAAGTCTTCCCACTGTAAAAGGCCCAAGATGAAGCCTTGCATACAAGAGGTGGCTTCTACTTTACTTAGTTTGGGGATTTTTAACTCCATTTTTTGGTGGATATTTTCAGAAGGGCCAGGAGGTTGTTTAGGGTAATAGGAAAAAAGGAGGGAATCTTGTGTCATCTGGCTGTGTGACCAGAAGTGGCATCCTGTCTTTGGGGCTCCATGGCTTCATCTTTAAAACGAGGGTACAATATTCCTGGCATGTCAAGACTTGTTGTAAAGTTTAAAAGAACAAATCAGGTGAAAATGTCAGGCGCTCCAGACAGGCAAGGTGGTAACTGAGTGATCAGGTCAAGTTTATACATGGCCAGAGCTACCTGCCTCCTTCTCTTCTGCACTCTGCAGGTTTTGGGAACAGAGTGAAACCTGTTCACCACCTGCCCAGTGCCAGAACATGGCCTTTGAGAACATCCACCCTGAGACAGTGTGTAGCAAGTGCTTGTTTGTTATTAGTGAAAGTATAATAGCATTATTAATCATTATTGCTATTTATAGAATATGTACACTGCTCAGGATTTCATATGTATTATGTCATGTGAGCCTTGGGAGATGGCAGCTATTGGTATGTCCACTTTCAGATGAGGACAGCAACAGTCCAGAGAAGTAAGGAACCTATACAAGGTCATACAGGTAGTACAGAGCAGAGCGGGTAAACCCAAGTCTGTGCTGTTAACCTTCACACTTCTTCAACTATACACTGAATTTTGAAAAATAATAATATAGAACACTTATAATGCCCTAGGCAAAATTATCCTACTTCTATAACAGCTAGTCAGAGAGGGTACATGGCTCACCTGAAGTCACCAGCTACTGAAAGGCAGAGCCAAGGTCCAACATTATACCCATCTGACTCCTGAGGGGCTGCTGCCACCCACTGGTTCGCATTGAGGGGCTAAGTGGCCAGTCCCTCCCACTATTATACCCCTGCTCAAACAGAGTCTGATTAAATTACAAATTCTGTTCTTTAATGACTTCCAAGTGAATTTGCATAATCTACCTGTCCAGGCCACTCTTACCAGAAGCACCAGCACTTTTGTAAATGACCCAGCTCTTTTTTCCCTTCAGAAATGCTGGTCCACAAGAGCAAGTCTAGGAAACAATGCTGAGGCAGAGCCCCAGGGAAAAATATTTGGTTCCCTAGATACAGCCCCAAATGTTCCTCTCACAAGACTGGTCCCTTCTAATGGAGGCAAAACGGAACTGAGATTAGAACAGAGCAGGAAAAGAAGTGGGGAGAAACTTGCCGACAGAGCATAAGGACATGTGCTCAATTCTGCTTGTGAATGAAAAAGCTGGAAACGTCCTCCACCCATGCTTTCGGGTCACGGCGCCTTCTTTAGCAGGGAAAAGATTCCAGAAGGCTACCCTGTTTCCCCGAAAATAAGACAGTGTCTTATTTTAAGGTGTGCTCCCAAAGATGCGCTAGGTCTTATTTTCAGGGGACGTCTTATCTTTCCTGTAAGTAGGTTTTATTTTCGGAGGATGTCTTATTTTCGGGAAAATAGGGTAGCAGCAACATAGCCAGGAGGAATCTGGCAGTTGCAGAGCCGAAGGAATCAAAACATAATGATGTACACTAATTTTTTTTTTAAGAGACAAAACAATCACTTAGTTGCCAGGGGACCTTAACAGTAAAATGGGTAGAAAACTCAAAAGTAGAGCAGGAGATAGAAATGAAAGAAAACTGAGTCATTCGTTCATTTCGCTGAATATTTATGGAGATCCACAATGCAATAGGCCTTGTCTAGGAAAGCACCAGTAAATGAAACAAATCCCTGCCCTTATAGAACTTACATTCTACTGCAGAGAACTAAAAAGGAAAATGACACTGCAGATTTGATATGACAGTGGCAGTCCTAAGTCTGGAGAACCTCAGCCATGAGCTTGCCCACAAGGTCACCGTTTATGGCAGGCTCTGATAGTCAAGCTCTGTGTCAGCATGTAAGAGCATCACAATCCTGTCAGCAGGTGTTGTTAAACCCATTTTAGAGATTAGTAAGTATTAGAAATAGTAAGTCCGACAAAAGTTCAGTACACTGGACTTTGAACACACATCTATTAAAATCTGAGGCCTCTGTTCTTTCCTTTTTATCATGTGGTCCCTCTGTAGCCTCAACATCTCAAGTGTTCTGAACATCACTGTTGCCCAAGACCTCTTTCTCCCATTGGTCTTTTCCACTGGTATGCTGGTGTTTGACGACCAGCTGTCTGATGAATGGGTGCCGATTTGTCACAATTACTAATTTCTGTAGTAACAGTTCTCTCACCTTGACCAATTTACTGAGTTGGGAATTGCTGCTCCCGGACAGATTCAACAACCTCAAGAGCAAAGGTAATACCCTGTTTCCCCGAAAATAAGACAGTGTCTTATTTTAAGGTGTGCTCCCAAAGATGCGGTAGGTCTTATTTTCAAGGGACGTCTTATCTTTCCTGTAAGTAGGTCTTATTTTCGGAGGATGTCTTATTTTCGGGGAAACCTGGTAGTATAAATGTAGTAAAATAATTGGAAAGTGAAGAGTTTCAAGCTTTATTACCTTTATTTGTAAGGCAAAACCCCTAACTGTATATGTCCTAGCCAATTAGAAATAGGCTAGGACTCCGTGCCTTACCCAGTTCATTTGTATAAATTATAAACTCCCCAAGGAGGAGTTATTTCAGCCTCTATGCAGGGACCAAAGATAACAAAAGAGACTTTGAAAAGTATAAATCAGAGATATTCTAACAAGGTTGATGAAAAATTGAAATACGAAAACCCTGACAATAAGCCTGTACTCCAAAATGAATGGAAAGTTAATTCAGGTTTTCTAATTAATTTTAGTTAATTTGTAAGTTCACAGGGCAAGGTATGTGATTGTTTTGCTCCGTAGTTGTCTTATATTAAGCCCAGGGTTTCCAGATGTATCATACAGTGAATAAACAGTACCTAGAATACCTTTAAATTACCAGTCCTGCAGTTTATTTTTAAAAATCCCTTTACCCAAGCTGCTCTTGTCTTTACTTTAAGTTTTTGAAAGACACTACTTTTGCTCCCTCCTACAGGCTGTTTTTTTTTTTCCACGGGAAAAGAGAAAACTGACAGTTGGCAAAGCAAAAAGTTTCCAAACCACAGGATGTCGGGTACTTGCATAATCACTAAAGCCAAAATTTCCATTTTCTACAAAGCGACTGGAGAACTTTTCATTTCTGGTTAACCTGAACTGCAGACGAAAATGAAAATCCTCCCTATACCCACAGGCTGTGCTCTCCAGCTTTCTTGGTTATATTTTGTGACTTTTCCTGTTTACAGTGTCTTGCCCTCCCATATTTTTTTTTTTGACTCATTGATACTGTACCATGATGTCTAAAAATACAGCCTAACAACTGGTTTTAAGTAAAGAGGATGTTTCTTTCTGCAGAGGAACAGCAGAAATATCCTGCATGTTTTTCTGAAAATAAACATTTCACAGTCTCTTCTCAATACCTAAAACATGAGGGTTTTTGTTTTTTTTTTAAAGACAGAGTCTCGAGCTGTCGCCCTTTGCCATGGTGTCAAAGCTCACAGAAATCTCCAACTTTTGGGCTCAAGTGATCCTTTTGCCTCAGTTTTTCTATTTTTAGTAGAGATGGGATCTTGATTTTTTTTTTCTCAGATGCTTAATAAATAGTGTGTTACTGGTGATATATCATCTGTGATCTAGAGGTTGATTTTAGGTTCAACATGCTTTAATACAAGAGACAAAGAAAAATGCAATTGATTTTATCTTTCCCGTTTCACAGAGGCAGAAACTGAGATTTAGGGAGATACTATGATACTCAGGTAAATATCGGGGCCAGGACACAGATCCAAGCCTCCTAACTCTAAATCCTGTGCACATCTCATTGACACCAGGCTAAGGTATCCTGCTGGTGTTCAGCTCCAGACTTACTAATGTTTCTTTCTCTCTTCCTTCCTTCCTTTGAAACCTGGCTATTCTTTTCACCAGACTTATGACGTCAGGCTATAATCTGATAAGGGATTGTCTTTTATGAGAATGTCCTTCCCCAGGGAATGTCTGCCCAAAGCTGACTGGAATTGCTGGCCAGGTTGGTGCTGGTGCTGGAGCTGCAGAAATGACTGTCTACTTCCTGGCCAGCCTTTCTTGTTTCCTTCCCCTGACCTCTGCCAAGCAGAAAGGAGCTCAGAGTTAATTGTCCAGAAAACAGGTCGTCCCTTCAGTCTGTACTTGGGAGCCACTTCTCAAGAGCAGTGGTCCAACATAAGTTCTCTTCATCAAGTTCCTCTTTTCCCATGCTTCCTGGGTAAGGAGAAGTGAGTTTGGAAGTAAGTTTTACACATGCTCAAAACTCAAAGCCATTGCCAGTTTATCTACTTCAGCTCCCTTATTGTTATCTGAAAAATCTTATTTGTTTAATTATTAATAGTTTCTTTTCTTCTCGTTACCTCTAGAACAATCACTCTTTAAAGGGATGACTTTGTGCCTCAGGGGACATTTAGTAATGTTTAAAGACATTTTGGGGGCCAGGAGCATGGCTCACGCTTGTAATCCTAGCACTCTGGGAGGCTGAGGAAGGAGGACGGCTTGAGCTCAGGAGTTCAAGACCAGCCTGACCCATCTGTGCTAAAAATAGAAAAATTACCCAAGGGTAGTGGCATGCATCTGTAGCCCAGCTGCTTAGGAGGCTGAGGCAGGAGGATTGCTTGAGCCTAGGAGTTGGAGGTTGTGGTGAGCTAGGTTAATGCCATGGCACTACCTGGGGTGACAGAGAGAGACTCTGTCACAAAAAGAAAAAAGAAAAAAAATTGAGGGTCACCACGGAGGACTAGGATCTATTGACATCTAGTGGGTGGCGGTCAGGGATGCTGCTTAGCACTTTACAGTGCCCAGGACTGTGCTCCACTGGCTGTAAAGGGTAAACAGTGTTGGGGTTGAGAACTCCAGTCTTATCTGCTGGTATATATTAGTATTGAGAACACTTCTTGCCCTTAGGAAGTAGTTAGTAAATATTGATTAAGTGAATGAATGAATACATGATCCAGAGCTTTTCCACACCAAATTAATTACCTGTGTGCTAGGTTATATCTCAAGCCTGAAGCAATGTGGAGTCACACTCAGGAGGTCGCATCACTGATAAATGTCATCCTGAACCCTGAGTGGTCAAATGGGCATGACAGAGCCATAGAAGCAGCCCAACAGGTGGGGAAGAATTCCATCCTGACTGCTGAAGGGAAATCGATAGCAAACACAGACTACATTTTTAGCAGCTGCCTGTATTACTTCATAGTGAGGCCAGGAGATAGCCAAGGGATGGTGATTGCACAAACTTTGCTCCTCTTCTGGGCTTGCTTCCAGGTGGTGGCCTCAGTCTACCCTAGTTTGATAAGTCTAGATCAAGCTTTTCCCAAGATGATGGGTTAAATGCCTTAGCCACGTGTGGTTTAATATGTAAGATATATTAGATGAGAAATGCTTTGCAAGCTAATGGAGCAGTTAAGAGTACAAATTCTGGAGTCAGAACACCTGGGTTTGTATCCTACTCTGCCTCTTCCTGGCTCTATGAACTTGTAGGCTGGGGCTAGTCACATACCTTTTCTCAGATTCAATTTTCTTTTCCATAGAATAAAGCTAGTGATGGAGTCCATCTCACAGGGTTGTTGTGTAAATTCACTGAAATAGCCCATGAAGTGGCAGTGTCAGGCACACAGTCAATAGCCATTACTTTTTATTAACATTTTTCTTCTTCTTCTTTTTTTTCTGAGACCTAGTCTCACTATGTCACCCTAAGTAGAGTGCCATGGCATCACAGCTCACAGCAACCTCAAACTCTTGAGCTTAAGCCATTCTCTTATCTCAGCCTCCCAAGTAGCTGGGACTACAGGCACCCACCACAACGCCCAGCTATTTTTTGGTTGCAGTTGTCATTGTTGTTTAGCTGGCCTGGGCTGGGTTCGAGCCCACTAGCCTCAGCGCATGTGGCCAGCACTGTAATCACTGTGCTACAGGTGCCAAGCCAACTTTTTTAACATATTTCTTAAGACAGATTATTCGATTTCAGCTTTGGCAAACCGAACTCCCCTTCTTTACCATTCCTCCCCTCACCCTTCTTCCTTTGCTTCTATAACACTGTCAGCTTTTCATCCTTTCTCGCCATCTCTTTTTTTCCTTCTCCCCTTCCAGGGACCCTATGAGGAATGCACAAGTCCTACTTTGGTACAAGCTCTGGAGCCTGCCCCTTTGCCTGACTTCGTAGCAGTATGAGCAGAAACCATTTAACCTCTGTGCTTCAGTTTTGTCATGGATAAAATCTAAATAGTAACACCCCCCTACCTCGTAGTCTTGTTAGCAGACTGAAAAAAAAGAGACTGCATATATGAAGTGCTCTGCACTCATGTGACATGTAGTGCTTACTAGAAGCTGAGAATCATTTATTGACACCTAAAGAAGTCCCCAGTGATTGAGCATGGGAGGATAGGCACCATCTTGAAAGAACTTGAGGGAAAATCACAGCTGACTGCGCCTGGAGATGTCTGTGTCAGTCTAGGCCATTCTCTGAACAGGAGCATCAATAGCTCATATTCAGTCAACACCCAGAGTTGATATAAAGGGGCCCTGTTCAGCTTGGGTTGACATCACTGGGGTGAAATATAAAACTCCATCCCCTCAATAGATCCCAAAGTGAGAACGTCCTAGATATATTCTTATCCTGCTCTCCAATTCCTCTAGATGTCTCATCTGATGAGGAGTTTAATAGTGCACCTTGTTCTCAGGTGGAAAGCTTGTTTTTTATATGTAAGATTTTCTGGGCCAAGCCTTGGGAGTTGATTGGGACATCCTCGCTTCAAATTATTTTCTGTCAATTTAAATCATTTGTGAATGTATTTTAGTGTTAACTGTGTCTGAGTTCTGAACAGTCGAAGCATTCCTTTACTCAGCAGATATTTATCATACATATCATATTCTTTTTTAATTTGATCGATTGATTGATTGGAGATAGAGTCTCACTCTGTTGTCCAGGCTTGAGTGCAGTGGCGCCGTCATAGCTCACAGCAACCTCAAACTCCTGGGCTCAAATAATCCTCCAGCCTTGGCCTCCCAGAGTGTTGGGATTACAAGCAGAAGCCACCGTGCCTGGCAAATATACCGTATTCTTTAAAATATGCCACTGTTCTAGGCCATGGGGAAACAAAGCAATCAGCTATTGGATAGTTATCAACAGAGAAGTGAAGGGATCTGATGTGTGTTTTGAAATTAACACTCCGTGGCCAGGTGGAGTCCATCGGACTCAGTTGGAAATATGAATAGCTGACTTTTCACTTCCAGATGGCAGATTACACTCTGGAAGGATCATTCCACAGAAAACCCTGAGGAATCATCTTTATGAGGCAAGCCTTCTCATGCTAAGCTTTCAAAAAAGGTTAAAAGGGAGCGAGGCAGCGGTGGGGACGGGGAAGCCACTGCTTCCTTATCAAGCTTTCGTGTTTCTGTGTTCAGAAGAACAACTAAAGCTAAAGTAGGCTGGAGTTTTGGCTTTTTTTTTTTTTTTTTTTTTTGTAGTTGTTGTTTCCTGTTACTTTTCAGGTTGATCCTGGTGGTTGTGGGTGGTCCCACACTGCCCTGTCTTGAATTGCCTTTTGGTTTCTCCCATGCTTCTCTCCTCTCCTAAGTCAGTGTGATAGGGGAAAGGATGAGGATATAGGCTCTCTTGTAGACTAGAGTCCCACCATATCTGGGAGCCCCAGGAAACCAGAGATGTGGCCTGTAGCCGAATCTCACTTCTCTTCTGACCTTCCTCATCTGACCACTGACCAGATGGACAAAGTGTTTCCACCAGCAGTCAGCACTTACACTCTGAGGACTGACCCTTACCCACTGGAGAGCAAACACAGGGCAGCCACAGACTGAGGTGGGAGTCTTAATCCAACATGCACAATTTTTACCTCTGAATTACTGGGGTTCAATGGGGGAGGGGGTAGAGAGAAAGGTATCGAGTCTGGGTGGATGTTAAGAAAGTGATTTTTTTTTTTTTTTTTTTTGGTGAGCCATTGTTACTATTAACTGCCACTAGGTAGGGATTAGTTCTGAAACTGTTCCGATGGTCTTTGTGGGGTTCAAAATGATCCTGTATCTGTATTCCTTATGCTTCATGTACAACTTTCTTTAACTGTGACTCCTGTTTTGACATTAGAAAATAAAGCACGGATAACTGTTATGTTTTAAAATAAATAAGGGCCAGGCATAGTGGCTCATACCTATAGTCCTAGCACTCTGGGAGGCCAAGGCGGGAGCGTCCCTTGGGGTCAGGAGTTCAAGACCAGCAAGAACAAGACCCCATCTGTACTAAAATTAGAAAAATTAACCAGGCGTTGTGGTAGGTGGCTGTAGTCTTAGCTCCTCAGAAGGCTGAGACAGGAGGATCGCTTGAACCGAAGAGTTGGAGGTTGCTATGAGCTAGGCTGATGCCACAGCAGTCTAGCCTGGATAACAGTATGAGAATCTATCTCAAAAAATTAATTAATCAATTAATTAATTAAAAAATAAGAAATACCCAGTTTGGATTTTTTTCTTTTAGTTATAGTATTTTAAAAATTAAAACAAAATTAACCCGTTGGAAAAAAAGTTCATTTGAAGATGATGGCATTTATTATTTGAATAACCTTGTGCCCATCATTTACCCTCCAGCCTGGGAGCCCTGAGTTTTAATTTCAGGTCTGGCATTAATTAACTGCCTATGTCATGTAGCTTTGAGCCCATCTGTTTCTTAGTATCCCCATATCTAAAATAAGTGGGGGTGAATACTTGCCTTCCGAGAGTCTTTCTATTTACAAATTCCAGAATTCTAACTATTCCTACTCAAACTGTTTTCCTGGGTGGCACCTATGGCTCAAAGGAGTAGGGCGCCGTCCCATATGCCAGAGGTGGTGGGTTCAAACCCAGCCCTGGCCAAAAAAAAAAAAAAAGGCTCAAACTGTTTTCCTCTGGAAATGAAATGAGTTTTTATGCCCACTTGATGATACTTGTTTTTACTTTTCTATCCATTTATCTGATCCATTGAGAATGGGCTGTGTGGAAGCTTCCTTAAAGTTTGTCACTTGGTCATGTGTGTCACACCATGAGTATGGTAAACATTTTGGTGAAGTGCTTGGACTTTGCATTTGGGTCTAGTTGTGCCATTTGTGAATCTTGTTATTAAGTGACGAGAGCAAACCTTCTGTTGCTAGCGACCATCAAATCAGTGCCCTGACCTCCCAGTGGAACCATCCTCTCACCAGAGGAAAGAAAGGGCTCAGTGAATAGTGATCGTCACGTGTGCTGTGTGAGCATGAAACTGCCGTGTCCTTTCTCTCTAGTTCTACACTGCCCTTCTCCAGCCTGCCCTGTGTGGTCTCTTATCACAACATAATAGAGGGCTTTGTTCCCTTTCCTCCCCAGATGTCAACCTTGCTTGATAGTTGTGTTGTATTTTCACTGATATGAGGGAGCATGAGTGATTATGTGTGGGGACTCTACCATATTAATGACATCAGTTAGGGGAATTCTGTCCTTAATAGCAAATCAGCGGTATCTTATGAAGATGCTTTTAGTTGCAAGAAGCAGAAGCCCATTCAAGTTAACTTTAGAGAGAAGAAAAAGTGGATTTGTTGAAGGAATGCAGGGTAGGGTGTTTTGTGAAACTCAAGGACAAAAGTTCACCCAGACCAATGGAAGGGTCTAGAAGTGACAGGAAAGACATTAGGAACCCTCACAGCGGCTCTCAAGCCTTTCCTCTCCGGTCACATGCTTCCTTCTTGCCTCCTTCTTACTACTTGTCTCCTTCATTCTCTTTTCTGTCTCTCCTTCATTCTCTCTGCTTTCCTTTCTTCACATACATTACCAGGGGTCCTCAGACTACGGCCCACGGGCCACATGAGGCGGTGTGATTGTATTTGTTCTCGTTTTGTTTCACTTCAAAATAAGATATGTGCAGCGTGCATAGGAATTTGTTCATAGTTTTTTTGGTTTTTTTTTGGTTTTTGGCCGGGGCTGGGTTTGAACCCGCCACCTCTGGCATATGGGACTGGCACCCTACCCCTTGAGCCACAGGCGCCGCCCTGTTCATAGTTTTTTTTTAAACTATAGTCCAGCCCTCCAAAGGCCTGAGGGATAGTGAACTGGCCCCCTGTTTAAAAAGTTTCAGAACCCCTGCATTAGACAGTGGCCACCCCGCAGCAACCACGTTTTCATCCTCTCAGACCCAATTCCAGATTCTCTGGGCTGAGGTTCTGATTGGCCCAGCTCAGGTCACGTGTCTAACCCTAATCTAATGTCTAATCAATTGAGGCAGAAGGAGCAGGGTGAAGTTGTTCAGACATGGCCACTACTGCCCATGTTTGTCATAAGATGATTAGACACACCAAAAGACATTTACTGTTTAATCTTCTAGCTCAAGAGAAGATCACCAAAGCAAAATAGAAAGGCAAAAAAAAAGATGATTTTTAAAAATCATCTAATAAATTTATTTAGATTATAGAACAGAGTAGCTTGAAATATTTTCTGAGTTATGACATGTTCCTTAATGGATTCATACTGTGTGATGTTTTGAGCATGATTTTGTTATATCTTTCTGCACTTCAGATTGCCTTTGGTGGGTGGTTTTACCAAAGAAGTAAAATGACTTAAACTGATACATTTAATTTTTCTCTTATTTATTTCCTCCTCTAGTATTGAAAGTAGGAGGGGAAAAAAAGATCTTTTTTTCTTTTTTCAGTTAGACTTTAATTCAGATCTTCTTGCCCAGGTAACTTTGAATAAATTACCATGAGCCGTGTACCCTGATTTTCTCATCTGTAAAATGGGGATTTTTCCATGTTATTGATCTTTTTAGCACTTTAACGAGGTAAGATACATAAAGTGCCCAGCTCAGTGACTAGAACTAGCAAAGGTTTGTTCTCTTTCTCCTTCCCACTGAAGATGTGTACTTGATCTTGGTTTTGCAGAGGTAAGAAAAGAATCTGTGGCCATAGGACCACATAGTTTGCTCTGCTCTCACTTACCTCTTTGCCTACTTGGTTCCTGTGGGCTGAATCACCATAATGCCATGATCTAACCAGCTGTGTGACTTTTAACACTATTAGAGCAATGCGTAAATGTAAAAATCAGTGTATTTTATATTGAAAACAGGTTACATATACTACTCCAAGCCTCGATTTCCTCATCTGTTAAATGACAGTAATAATACCAATTCCAGATTGTAACTGTGAAGCTCAGAAATTATTTAAAACACCCAGTGCGGCTCGGCACCTGTGGCTCAAGCAGCTAAGGTGCCAGCCACATACACCTGAGCTGGCTGGTTCAAATCCAGCCCTGGCCTGCCAAACAACAATAATGGCTGCAACCAAAAAATAGCCGGGCGTTGTGGCCGGCGCCTGTAGTCCCAGCTATTTGGGAGGTGGAGGCAGGAGAATCACTTGAGCCCAGGAGTTGGAGGTTGCTGTGAGCTGTGATGTCACAGCACTCTACCCAGGGCAACAGCTTGAGGGTCTGTCTCAAAAAAAAAAAAAAAAACACCGTGCAATGCTGAGTACACAGGTGGCCCTCAGTAATAGAAGCTGTTTCTATGTACCTGGTTTCTACGTATTTCCAAGTCTTACAGTTTTGCAGAACAGCTGAGAGACAAAATGCTGCCCTTGCTTTTCAAAAGTGACCCAGGAATTCCACCACCACGCACAAAGCCCAGTGTGCAAAGTTCACGGTGGCATTGCTTGTATAGCACAAGAGTGGGGACAACCTAAGTGTTTCTCAGCAGGATACTCATTGAATTATCATATATCCACAGGATAATTGAACCTTTCAAAAGAATGAGCCCCATCTATATGTGCTGACCTTCAAGAGCTCTCCAAGAAATGCTGAATTTAAAAAGCAAGAGTAAAAACAGTGAGTTTATGCCAGGCGCGGTGGCTCCCACCTGTAACCCTAGCACTCTGGGAGGCAGAGACAGACAGATCGCCTGAGCTCTGGAGTGAGACACCAGCCTGAGCAAGAGTAAGATGCCGTCTCTACTAAAAACAGAAAAGCTAGCCGAGCATAGCCATGCTCAGTGGGACTAGCCTGTAGTCCCCTACTTGGGAGGCTAAGGCAAGAACATTACTTGAGTCTAAGAGTTTGTGATTGCTGTGAGCTATGACGCCACAGCACTTTACTTAAGACGGCAGAGTGAGACTCTGTCTCAAAAAAAAACAAAACAAAAAAAGTGAGTATAACATAGTCCTACTAATACTTGGATTGAAAAAGAAAGAAATATACACACCTACACACGCGGAGCTATACATACAGAGGTATGTATTCATACTACCTTTCTGGATGGTTACAAAAACAATTAAGAGTACTTCATTTGTAGAACAATATATTCAATATAATAATATGTATTAAAGTAAAATATGTAAAATGAAAACATTTTTAATATGTACACATATATTTGAAAATACAGAAAAGCAATCTATGAAGATTCTCATCAAACTGACAAGATGGGCTCGGCCCCTGTAGCTCAGTGAGTAGGGCACTGGCGACATACACGAAAGGTGGCGGGTTCGAGACTGGCCTGGGCCTGCTAAACAACAATGACAACTGCAACCAAAAAATAGCTAGGCCTTGTACAGGTGCCTGTAGCCCCAGCTACTCGGGAGGCTGAGGCAAGAGAATCATTTAAGCCCAAGAACTGGAGTTTGCTGTGAGCTGTGGTGCCAGGCATTCTGCCAAGGGCGACATAGTGAGACTCTGTGTCAAAAAAAACAAAAACAAAACAAAACTGACAGGATGGGGTTTTCTGCAGATAAAATGGTTTGAAGAATGAATTAATCAAAGGAAATTTTGGCATTCTGTGAATTGATCAAATATTTTACAATGAATATTTCCCAGTATTGCGATTTTAAGTGATAAAAAATTAAATATAAGTGAAAACTTATACATCAAACTATTCTTTTTTTTTTTTTTTCTTAAGACAGAGTCTCACTATGTCACCCTCAGTAGAGTGCTATGGCATCACAGCTCACAACAACCTCAAACTCTTGGGCTTAAGCAGTTCTCTAGCCTCAGCCTCCCAAGTAGCTGGGACTATAGGTGCCTGCCACAACACCCAGCTATATTTTTGTTGTTGTTGACATAGTTTAGCAGGCTGTGGCCAGGTTTGAACCCGCCAGCCCCAGTGTATGTGACTGGCACCCTAACCACTGAGCTATGGGCACCGAGCTCATTGAGCTATTCTTAATTATGTATCTTCACCGTTTTTAACTACAGTGGTGATATATACTAAGAAGGAAGGCAAAGGACAAAAGTTTCCAAAATAGAGACTTTTTCCTTTTTCTTTTCTTCTTTTTTTTTTGGAGACAGAGTCTTACTCTGTCGCCCCTAGGTAGAATGCCATGGCATCCTAGTGCACAGCAAGAGTGAGACCACAACTGACGCTGGCCACCATGCCCAGCTAGTTTTTCTGTTTTCAGTAGAGATGGGGTCTCACTCTTGCTCAGGCTGGTCTGGAACTCCTGAGCGCAAGCAATCTGCCTGCCTCCCAGAGTGCTAGGATTATAGGTCTGAGCCATTGCACTTGGACTTTTTTTTTTTTTTAAGAGACACAGTTTTGTTATTTTGGCCAGGTTGGTGTGTAGTGACTATTTACAGATTGATTATAGTTCACTGTGACTTTGAACTTCTAGGCTCAAAAGACCGTCCTGCCTCAGCCTCCCAAGTAGCTGATTCTATAGGCATGTGCCACCACACCCAGTGATACTTTCTACTTTAATTTTAGTCTGTGTTTTTCTTCTTATAATAATGAGTGCATGGTATTTATTAAAACACACCTATGAGTAAGGCATTTTTCATTTGAAAAACAGTGATTTGAGAAAAAATGCAGTAGTTTCCTCTGGGAAGACCTTCTTTTCATAATACATGTATAATTTTGTGTACATTGTTTGAACCTGGCATGATGTATAGGTGCTACTTTTTCAATATATAGACTAGCCTTTGTTTTCTGTTCTTTTCTTCTTTTAAATCCAAGTTAGTGCCATATAATAAATCTGTTTCTGGCCAAGTTTGTTGATTAACTCAACTGAGGCCATTTTTAGACTGAGCATGTACTATATAAAATAAATAATACGCATTCGAGCAGGTTTGCTTGCCAGCCCTGTCCCTGACACCACTCTTACTGTCTTGTTTCCACAGATGACAGAAGGCAGGCACTGCCAGGTGCACCTCCTGGATGACAGGAGACTGGAGCTGCTGGTTCAGGTAGGTGCTGCCCGGGCAGGTATTATCCAGGGAGGTGTCGTGCAGGTAGGTTTTAGCACAGGTAGGTGTTGGCTACACAGGGATACCCCAGCCTGTTTCCCTCTCTGAGCCTCTTGGTCTGTGTTCAGGCTGCTATCTGTGCCTCAAAGCCAATGTCTCAGGATTGATTAAGGAGGAGCAGCTTCAAAGTAAAAAAAGCTTGGTCTATTTATAAGAGTAGTTTTTTATTTACTTCTTTCATTCATTCATTCATTTTTGAGACAAAGTCTCATTCTGCCACCCCGGGCAGAATACCATGGCATCATAACTCACAGCAACCTCAAACTTTTGGGCTCAAGCAATCCTCTTGCCTCATCCTCCCTAGCAGCTGAGACTAGGTCTCCTGCCACAATGCCCAGCTGTATTATTTCTATTTTTAATAGAGACAGGGTCTCGCTCTTGTTCAGGCTATTCTCAAACTCTTGAGCTCGAGCAATCTACCCACCTCAACCTTCTAAATTATTAGGATTACTGGTGTGAGCCACCATATCTGGACCATAAGAGTAGTTTTAACTTGGCGACATGGATTCGGAGACATGTAGGTTTCAATCTCAGCTTGATACTAAGTAGCTGTGTGACCCTGGGCAAATGACTACTTCTCTGAACCTCTCTATAGTAGATTGGGAATCATAATACTTTCCCGAAGGAGTTATTGTGATATGAGAATCTGCATTCTGCCACTTTCCAGCTGCATGGCATTGTGCAAGTTAAGAGCCACGATTAAGACAGCCTAGTCTTCATCACAGAATTAGAGTTAAAACCAAGCTAGATTATACATGGAAGTAAAATATCTTTGTAATACATATAGCACTATATGAATGATGCTATTTTAATTGTTGATGCTTCTCCTATTCAACCAATACTCTGGACCAAGAGTCTTGAGAAATTGTGGAAGTCCCTGCAGACAGACCATACCTACAGCTAAGCTAGAATTCCCTCCTCTGACCAAACCTAAATTCTTTTCCCTTCCGAGGCTTGTCCCTAGCCCACTATGCTTAGGCCTAGAGTAAAAATAGTATAGTCAACAGTAGTTTCACCAAAGTAGACGGGCAACAGTAGTTTTACCAAAGTTTCTCAGTAGGCAAATCTTTTAGTCTAGATTTCTACCTGTTTCTTTTTTTTATTTTTTTTCTCTAAATCATGTCCATTTTTTCTTCCCCAACAACAAACACCCAACCTTCAAACCATCATAGTGTACTCTTTGGCTCAAAGTTCAAGAAGAATCCATCTGGAGTACTTAGCAGCAATCACCCTTTCATTCCCCAGTACCCGTAAATCCAGTATCCATTATCAGTCTAGATAGATATTCTGTCGGTTCCAATCCATGCTTTTCCGCTGGGGCCCAATGTTTCCCAAAAGCTCACAGATTAGATACCTCTTCTCCCTAGGCATTCAGTAAATGCTGCTGTTGCTAACGTGTTGGATGAGCACACTTACTTGATCCTTAGAAAGGAAAAGCTTAGGCTTTGGAATGAGACAGAACTGGAAGTTCAAATCCTTGCCCTTGCTAACAATGTAACATCAAGCAAGGTGCTTAACCTCTCTTGGCCTTGTCTGACTCATCTATAAAATGGAAATAAAAAGCCCTATCTCACACGCTTATTATAAGGATTAGATGAGATAATGAATATGAGTTCAGCATAATAAATGGTTATTGTTATTATTATCATTTGTTAGTTCCCTCTGTGGCTTCAACCTAGGGTCTTGAGCTTCTTCATCTGGCCACCATCAAGTGATTATTTACACAATTTTTTTTTTTTTTTTTTTTTTTGTAGAGACAGAGTCTCACTGTACCGCCCTCAGGTAGAGTGCCATGGCGTCACACAGCTCACAGCAACCTCTAACTCTTGGGCTTACGCGATTCTCTTGCCTCAGCCTCCCGAGCAGCTGGGACTACAGGCGCCCGGCTATTTTTTTGTTGCAGTTTGGCTGGGGCTGGGTTTGAACCCGCCACCCTCGGCATATGGGGCCGGCGTTGCCCAGGCTGGTCTTGAACTCCTCCCCTCAAGTGATCCTCCCCTCTTCACCTCCCAAAGTGCTGGGATTATAGACGTGACCTACAATCTTTTATAGTATCTCAGGTAACTAGTCAGTGAAGTGTTTAATACTCTTGGTCTTGGGCACTCACACCATGCTACATATAAAAGAGTGTTTTTTCCAAAACACCAACATATCAGAAAGCATACTGTTACCGTAGAGGGGAAAAGTAAGGTATTCAAATGAGCTGCAAATACATGAAAATGATGATCTTATTAACATTCCTATTCCCATCTTCTCTCCTTCCCTCAACTCTTACAGAGTGATCTATAGCAAATGAACCTAATCAGAAAATCGGCAGGTATTTAAAAACAAACAGAAGTTTCTTTAAACTATTGAGCAGTGGGAGAGAGAGGCAAACAAATTGCTTCTAACCGGATTTTTGTTTTGACAGCCCAAACTGTTATCAAGGGAATTGCTGGACCTTGTGGCTTCACATTTCAACCTGAAAGAAAAGGAGTACTTTGGAATAACGTTTGTAGATGACTCGTAAGTGTTTTAATAGTTTTCATTTCATTCTTTACTGTTTGCCTGGACTACCTACTTCCTGTCATTTACGATTAGTGAAAAGGGGAAAAAATGCTCCAAGAATTAGAATATGTTCTGCTTAAAGGTTTTTTAATACAAGATTTTTCTCCTCTGACTGTTGCAAAGGAAGAGGAAAAGAAATATTGACCATTTTAAGAACTCAAAATGTTGTTTCAGAAATTTGTAGCAATGATTTTGTTATTCATTGTTATTATTGATTGTCTTCACATGTCTTTGATTGAGGTTGTGCTTCTAATTTAGCTTTCATATCAGTGATAGAATTACCACATTGTTAGCCACTCACATCTTGAAACTGAATCAATGTTTTGGTGTTGGTAGGAAGACAGTTTAAAAGCAAATTTGTGACTCACTTGAAAATATGCATGTAGTTTAATATGAAATGATCTTTTCCACCACCACTTAGGTCCATTTTATGTTGCATTTTTACTATCTTTTTTCTTTTCCTTTCACGTTTTATGCTAAGTGACTGGATATTGTGTATATTTATCAGTCATACAAATCCTCTCTGAAATGAGGCAGTATATAAAAATAAATACATGGGAATTTAAAACTCTATGTAAGTGAATGTATTTGGATTTACTAGCTCCTGGCTCTTTGTGTGTGTGTGTGTGTGTGAGTGTCTGTGTCTCTTTTATTTCAGTCAAACTTACCTGCATTATATGCAACCTGATACATTATCAGAGGAATCCTTGCCCCTTTTGGAGTTAGTTTCCAAAGAGCTTCTTAAATATTAAAATTCAAGAAAATGTGTTCCAGACACAAAATATGTTGGCCAACTACCCAGCATTCTTTCCATGAAGCTCCCAATTGAAGTGCTTTTTTTCAGTTGTTCAGTTTAACCAGGTGGAAAGTAATCTCAAGAAGGAGTTTATTATTTTCAACACCTTGTGGCTTCTGATTACTTCCAACCTGGGTGACACTTGAACCCAGAGCCTGCAGGAAATGCCAACAGGCCCGGGACTTGAGCTGGATAAGAAACAGGCATCTAGATTGTCAGAAGACAGAAAAACCTGAAATTTGTGATTCTGGACTATGGATATTTCCTGAAGAGGGTTCAACAAAGCGGAAAAAGAGTTCATTGGCCATGCCCCCCCCCCTTCACTCTAAATCACAGAAGGATCTGTTCATGCATTAGCTACTGTGGAGAGATTCATGATGATCTGTCCTCTGTTGGATGAAGTGGAAAACACAGATGCCTATTGACTATAACCTTGAGCTGGAAAGTCAAAAACACTTCATATGAATTAGTGATTGAACACAAACACACATGGAGGTTGATCCTGAATGTGAATGAAATGCTAGCAAACAGGATAACACATAAAACCATAAATACATAATGGCTTAGTTGTATGGTATAAATTGTAACTGCTACAAGCACAGTAATTTAGGGAGAGTAGGGATTAAGAGCATAAGTATCAAGAGTAATTTATTCACTTAACAAATGTTTCTCAAATGCCTGCTCAATGCCAAGTGTTCTAGTCCCCAGGATTCAGCTATGAGCAACACAGACAAGGTCCCTTCCCTCGTGGAACTAATATTGCAGTGGTATAGACTAGCACAAAGAGTAAACAAATAGATAAATGAGAAAATACTGGAAATTATACATGCATTGAAGAACATAAAATAGGAGGCCATGATCAAGAAAAGCTGAGGGTTGGTTTAGACAGGGTGAGGTAGGGTGGCTTCTAGGAAGTGACATATAATGGAAAGCAAGACCCAGTGCTGCAACAGACTGGGGACGCAATCCAAATAAAAGCCAGTGCAAAAGTCTCAGTGGGGCTGAGCTTGACTTCTATAGTATGTTTTGGTTTGTTTCTGAGAAAGAAAAAACACAGTCAGTGTGCCTAGAGAGTAAGAGGCAGAGTGGTACAAGATGAGGGTTAAGAGGGAGGCAAGAGCAGGTATCATGGAATCTTGGTATCTGTGTGACCTTAGGCCAGTCACTTAACATCTCTGTCACTAAAGTTTTCTCATCTATACACTGGACTAATAGTACCTCTATAGTAATACTAACAGTAGTACCTATATAGTAAGTGCCACATTAGGCATCTGTTGTAATAGGGTTCTAATATTAAGTAGTGGTTAAATCAGGTAAGACATGCAAGGCTCATAGCACAGGCCCACAATATCAAACAGCCACCACATTATTGTCCATAGCCATGGCAGTAAGAGAGTGTTCAAAGTAGCTGAAAGAGGACTAGAGTGGGCTTCACACAGAAATGTAACTAAAATTGGCTCTGCAAGAGGGGAGAGGAGATGGCATTCCAGATAAGAGGTATTTTGTGAGCAAATGTACCACATGATAATGAACAAGATACGTTTGCCCAATGGTGAAGACATTGGCCTGATCATGTGAACAACATCACAGGTGAGCACTGTGAGTCACATAAATGGGAGGACACCCCCAGGCCACAGAAAATCCTGACTCATGACTGCAGTATCGAAGTGTCCTTAAACTGCAAGGTTTATGGCAGGCTGGGAAAGAGCTTCCTGGCTTTATGGAAGGCTTCTGGAAAAGCTCCAAGCTTGGTTGAGCTTAAACTAACAGTGTATAAATCAGAACTTCTCTCCAGAAAGAAAAGGAATAAAATGAATGACTTCCTTCAATGACCTGGACCACTGTCCTCCTTATCTGCCCAGGGATTTCTTTCTCAAAACTATATTGGGAAATGACCAGGTGCAGTGGCTCCTGCCTGTAATCCTAGCACTCTGGGAGGCCAAGGTGGGTGGATTGTTTGAGCTCAAGAGTTCAAGACCAGCCTAAACATGAGTGAAACCCCCATCTCTAAAAAATAGCTGGGTGTTTGGGTAGGAGCCTATAGTCCCAGCTACTCAGTAGGCTGACCCAAGAGGATTGCTTGAGCCTAAGAGTTTGAGGTTGCTGTGAGTTATGATGCCACAGCAATCTACTGAGGATGACAAAGTGAGACTCTGTCTCAAAAAAAAAAAAGAAAAGACAAGACTATATTGAGAGGAAAAGGACTTATGCAAGCCTCTTTGTCAGTTATCTCCTTTGGCTACACTAGTCAATGGTTATAGTCTTTCCAAAAACCCTGGCTCCAGAAGGTCCTCTGTGCACTCCCCTGCAAGTGACATCAGAGTCTCCTTTTAAATTAGGACCAATTTGAGAAGATGTCTTTCTGGCTCTAGCCATGAGCTGGGGTTTGGGGGAGGGGCCATAGAAATTGATCGTTTTCACTTTCCTGCAGAATAGGTCTGGAAAATTGCTTATGTCTAAAGGTGTCTCCGTGGAATATCTTGGTCACAGGCCTAGTCCTTTTACTTTGGTAAATACTTTTGGAAAGTATTTTCTTTCAGTACTTCCCACCCCCACACCCATAAAACCACCAAGTTAGATTCTTCCCAGGATGCTGTCAGAATAGCATTTTCCAGCTTCGACACCATCACCTTTTACTTTTGGTAGACGTCTTTAAATAGAGTGAGGCAAAGCTGAGAGGGATATTTTGTTAGTGAAACTAGCTACTTTCTATATACTCATTCACAGACCAAGAAGAGAAATGGAAAAATAGACTGCGGTTGTATAATTAAAGTAGTGATGACCGACCAAAACAAATTCCCTGGGGGTTAGAGGGAGAGAGAAATCCTGGGTTGACACTGGCCGGTGAGTGCCTTCTGCAGTGGTGTGTGCAGGGTGAGTCTTTCACCCCTAGAGGGCAGTCATGGCCCTCCTGAGGCCTCAGCCCTTCTAGGCACCATAATGGTTTCCATCTCATTTTTTTTTCCTTCCCATGTTTTGAAAAGCTTTGCTGAATAAGTTTTGGATTTATTTTTGCGAAGAAATAACAACACAACTGTGACTTTATCACGGTCCCTTTTGCTGGTCCTGAGATGAAGGGCCTTACATGGATATAATTCTAGCCAGAAAGAAAACTTGCTTTGGTTGATCTTGCTTTGGTTGATGAGGATGGATACGACTGTCTTTTTAAGGTATTAGTTCTGTTGTACTTTCTGATGAAGAAAAGCAGGTTAGAAGCAATAAGTAACCTTGACTATATCTCAATGGTAGTGTTAAGGGTAATTTTCATTTTTTATTAAATTATTTCAGACTTTTTCCTGTTGGTAAGATGGTGGTTGGATTTTTTAAATAATTTATCCTTATTAAAAATTGTTTTATATTATACATATATGAATATCTTCTTTTAAAAACATTTAATATCTGAGTTCATTCCCTTTTGATTACCTCATGCTCCCATTATAGTTTCTTCTGTAGAGTAACTAATATTAGTAATTTCCAGAACTATATCTAAAAATTTTCATCCACATTTAGTAGTGTTTGTTGATTGTGCCTCACCAGTTCACATAATTGGTTTATACTGTATACGTTATTGTACAACTTGCTTCACTCATTCTTAGACACCATTCCATGTGAGTTCATATAAGTATACACAATGCTTTTTAAACGATGCCACGTTTTTTCTACATAAAAGCCTAAAGGACAATTCAAAATTAGACTCATTTTCCCTAAGAAAACTTTTAGAACTTGATATTATATAATATTTTATGTATTTTAAGACACATTGAACACACATCTCTGAAATTGGAATATGTCTTTTTAAGACACATATCTCTGAAATTGGAATATGTCTTTAAATCAGTGGCATCCTAAACTTGATGAAATAGGCATAAGAATCTCTAAATTTCAGTCCCCTGCCTTTATTTATTTTATATACAAAATTAGTAGTTCTAAGAATCTTCCTTATGTTATTTTTATCAGCTTATTTATCTTTATAATACTCCTCCAAGGAAAGATAGAGGACCACTTATCAGAAGGCTTATCTTGTAACTATGGAAACAAAGATACACTTTTCCCAGTGTTAAAACTGCTCAGTTATCACAGAGTAAGCCAAAAGTTATAAAAGCTGATTGACTCTCCATCTCATTTTCTCCAGTAGTGAAAGTCCTGGATTCAAATTTCTATTTTGCCACTTTCCTTGCAGACTTATTATAATATAGCTTTAATGTATAAGAAATTCTAGCTGGGGGCGGTGCCTGTGGCTCAGTGAGCAGGGCACCGGCCCCATATACCGAGGGTGGCGGGTTCAAACCCAGCCCTGGCCAAACTGCAACAAAAAAATAGCTGGGCGTTGTGGCGGGCGCCTGTAGTCCCAGCTACTGGGGAGGCTGAGGCAAGAGAATCACCTAAACCCAGGAGTTGGAGGTTGCTGTGAGCTGTGTGACGCCACGGCACTCTACCGAGGGCAATAAAGTGAAACTCTGTCTCTACAAAAAAAAAAAAAAAGAAATTCTTAGCTGGGCTGGCAGAGAGTAGTTGCTCAGTAATGAATGGCTGTTATGCTGGGTGTGGTGGCTCATGGGAGACCAAGGTGGGTGAATTTCTTGAACTCAGGAGTTTGAAACCAGCCTGAGCAAGAATGAGACCCCATCTCTACTAAAAATAACCAGGCATTGTGGTGGGCGCCTATAGTCCCAGCTACTGGGGAGGCTAAAGCAAGAGGATTGCTTGAGCCCAGAAGTTTGAGGTTGCTGTGAGCTATGACAACAGGGCAGTCTACCTGGGGTGACAACAGGGCAGTCTACCTGGGTGAGACTCTGTCTCAAAAAAAGAAAGTTTCTTCTTATTATTATTACTTGTGCCCACTTTTACTATCTGCTTATAATGAATACAGCTTAGAACAGCAGTTCTCAACCTGTGGGTTGCTACCCCTTTGGGGGTCAAACAACCCTTTCCCCTTTCACAGGGATTGCCTAAGACCATCGGAAAACACATATTTCAGATGGTCTTAGGTACCAAGACACCACTCCTCATGTATGGGGGACACCACAACATGAGGAACTGTATTAAAGGGTCACGGCATTAGGAAGGTTGAGAACCACTGGCTTAGAATTTTCTGATTTGGGTTTTTGATTGGAAAATGTCTTCTGGCCCATTATAGATTTTGTTACAATCTGACACCCCACCCCACTAAAGTGAGCATGTTCTTAAGTTGAATTTTATGTAAGCAAGTAAAATGAGGTCTATGCCCTGTAGGAATTTACAGTCTAACAAAAGGACTAGTTGGACAACCTTGGAAAGCCATGTAAACAGTCCTGAGCCACAGTGTCAATCAATCCTTCTGATCCCTTAGAGGTCAAAGTCTAGAGAGAACGTGGTGAGGCTCTCAAGTAAATAAATAAGTACATACTTAAATATTTGTAAGTCCATAATATAGATACAGAGCTAGCACCCAGAGAGGACTAAGACCTGTACTTTTTAAAAATCTGTGGTGTTATCTGTGTCTGCTTGATTTTTGTCAAACCAGAAGTTTCCTCCTTCTTAATTATCTATAGTATTTCAGGTTTCAAAGCCAACCACGGTAGCTCAGGCCTGTAAGCCCAGCACTCTGGGAGGCCAAGGCCAGCGAATGATGCCACAGCACTCTACTGAGGGCAACAAAATGAGACCCTGTCTCAAAAAAAGAGAAAATACATGTTTCATAAAAATGTAAAGCTTAACATAATGTTACCCAGTTTTTTAACTCCAAAGGCAAGCCATGTTATCAGTTCCTTATTTTTCCTCTCAGGAATTTTTTTTTTTTTTTTTTTTTTGTAGAGACAGAGTCTCACTTTATGGCCCTGGGTAGAGTGCCCTGGCCTCACACAGCTCACAGCAACCTCCAACTCCTAGGCCCAAGCGATTCTCTTGCCTCAGCCTCCCAAGCAGCTGGGACTACAGGCGCCCGCCACAACGCCCGGCTATTTTTTGGTTGCAGTTTGGCCGGGGCTGGGTTTGAACCCGCCACCCTCGGTATATGGGGCCGGCGCCTTACTGACTGAGCCACAGGCACCACCCTGTCAGAAATTTTTAAAATATGTACATGCACACATGTATGTCTATTCTTTCTTTAATTTAAAAAATGGCAATATACTGTACTTACTGTTACACATCTTGCTTTTCATTTAATATTGTATCTTAGAAATTGTTCACAACATGTTTGTAAATAGCCTCTTCAGCCTTTTCTCTTTTTTTAGAGATAGAGTCTTGCTATGTTGCCCGGGCTAGCATGTAGTAACTATTCACAGGTGTGAAGATGGTACATTACAGCCTTAAACTCCTGGGCCCAAGCAATCCTCCTGCCTCAGTCTCCCAAGAGGCTGGGACTACAGGCATGAGCCACGGTACCTGGCTTCTCCAGCCTGTCTTATAGCTGTGTTGTATTTTACTGTACAGTTTTAGATCATTTTTTAGCAATACTCTATTGGACATTGAGGTTACTTCCACCCTTTGTGCTACTTCAAACAATGCTACAGTGAGTGATTTTACATACAGATCATTTGTCACATGTGCAAAATGTGATATACTCTTGGAAAGGGGAATGCTGGTCAACTTGATAGAACTTGCTGAAGAGGTCTCATCACCAATTGTAACAGTTCTAGTAATACTTGGACCATCACTGTATGACATTAACTGTTTCCCTGCAGCTTTGCCAACACTGCGTGGTATTGAGCTTTTCTGACCTTCTGTTTAATACTGTTCCTTTGCTTTGCTCACAGAGGTCAGCAGAACTGGCTACAGCTAGATCACCGAGTTCTTGACCATGATTTACCCAAGAAACCAGGCCCAGCCATTTTGCACTTTGCTGTGAGGTATGTATCCATAAGACCCATCCAACATCCCTCTCCATTTTTTTTATGTCTTTTATTGTTTGTTTGTTTGTTTTAACATTTGGGGTGATCAGAGAGAATAAAAAGAAAAGAGACCAAACAAAACAATATTATGTGAAAGAGATTCGCTGAGACCAAGTTACCATAGATACTATATAGAGTATTTTCTTTGAAAATGAAGGGTAAAGATACCTTCCTTTATTCTGCAAAGCCTCTGAGATCCATTTACAGCTGAAAAACATGAGTAATATATTTTAATACATAAGCCTGTTCCACACTCAACATATTTTTAGTATTCTTTTTTGAAATACAGCAGACATTTTTCTATTATATTTTATGTAGGAATAATGTTTTCTAGAGACTTGGAAATAATTGAATTTTTTACAATTTAATGCCTTAATTCAAATAGAAGATAGAATGTAAATAAATGCTCACAGAAAGAATTATCTTAACAGTACAGAGGTCTGAGTTTTGTTTGCATGCAGAGAAACTGCTGGAAATAAGGCAAGGACTGGGCCCTGTACTTTTTGTTTTTTTTGTTTTTGCAGTTTCTGGCCGGGGCTGGGTTTGAACCCGCCACCTCCAGCATATGGGGCTGGCACCCCACTCCTTTGAGCCACAGGCACCACCCTGGGCCCTGTACTTTTTTTTTTTTTGTAGAGACAGAGTCTCACTTTATGGCCCTCGGTAGAGTGCCATGGCATCACACAGCTCACAGCAACCTCCAACTCCTGGGCTTAAGCGATACTCTTGCCTCAGCCTCCCCAGTAGCTGGGACTACAGGTGCCCGCCACAATGCCCAGCTATTTTTTGGTTGCAGTTCAGCTGGGGCCAGGTTTGAACCCGCCACCCTCGGTATATGGGGCTGGCGCCTTCCCGACTGAGCCACAGGCGCCACCCAGGGCCCTGTACTTTTTAAAAGCTGTGGTGTTGTTATCTGTGTCTGCTTGATTTTTGTCAAACCAGAAGTTTCCTTGACTCCTTCTCTGAGCTCTGCTTGGGCAAGTCATTAAACCATATGCTGAAATGGATGCATTCACCTAAACCAGTGATTCCCAAAGCCAGCTCCTCATGGAACTATTTTTTTAGCATTAATGATTCACAATCTAAGATAAATAAAATATTATGGGAATAGTAATATCATGTTCCTGTACCTAGCTTAAGATACAAACCATTACAAATTGAGCTAAAATTTCCTCTTTATGTGCTGACCCTCTCTCCCTATTATCCTAAATTTGATGAAAAATGTTATGACAAATTTTTTTTTCCTGGTCTAAAGCCAAAGATGATAAAATAAGCTAAGGTAGTAGATTTCTCATAAATCTAGTTCATTTTCATAAAGCTAGATCAACCTGAAGAATGATCCTTTATTCTCAGATTATGTTAATTTTTAGATGACAAAAATGTACTCTGTTTTATGCACTGAAAGTGGAAGCTTCATGCTTTTCTTTTTTGGGGGAAGGGGCTTTTTTCCCCTCTATTATTGCCTCACAAAATTACATCAGATTTTACAAGCACTCTTCTTTCTTGAAGTTGAGTCAGAATTGAGTCTGTTCCGTAAAATCCAAAAGTGTGGTAATAAGATGTTCTACCTTTTTTTTGAAAACATCTTTTTTAATATGAATTGATGGTGAACATGGAGTGCTGCTCCTTACTCAGCAAATAAAGTGTTGACACATCCCCAATTTTTCTTTTTTTTTGCTTTTTTCTCTGCAATCTGGTTTAGAATTTCTTTCTTATCAGATGAAATTGTATGTTTAGGCTCATCTCCCGTAGCTCATTGAGAAGGGCACCGGCCACATATACTGAGGCTAGTGGGTTTGAGCTGGTCTGGGCCTACTAAACAACAATGACAACTGCAACCAAAAAAAAAAAAAAAATAGCTGAGCATTGTGGTGGGCAATGGTAGTCCCAGCTACTCAGGAGGCTGAGGCAAGAGAATCGCTTAAGCCCAAAAGTTTGAGTTTGTTGTGAGCTGTGATGCCATGGCACTCTACCGGGGGTGACGTAGTAAGACTCTATCTCAAAAAAAAACCCATATGTTTAAAACCCAGGAAAGGACCAGGTGAACTGGTTCACACCCGTAATCCTAGCACTTTGGGAAGCCAAGGCGGGTGGATTGCCTGAGCTCAGGAGTTAGAGACCAGCCTGAGCAAAAGTGAGACCCTGCCTCACAATAGCCGGGCATTGTGGTGGATGCCTGTATTCCCAACTACTTGGGAGGCCTAGGCAAGAGAATCACTTGAGCCCCAGAGTCTGGGGTTGCTGTGAGCTTTAATGCCATGGCACTCTATCAAGTGTGACAAAGTAGGACTCTGTCTCAAAAACAACAAAAAAATCAAAAAAGAAAACATGGTAGTGGAGGGACCAATGACTGAAAGAGAACATACTAAGGGCTTCTCAGGTGCCATAATGCTCTGTTAAGAGTCTGTCTCAAAAATAAAAAATAAAACAAATGAAACCCAGGCAGGCAGTAGCATAGTGGTGATTTGTCCAGGAGCATATCTGGTATGGAAAAGTACACAGAAATCCTTCAGAAAAATATTGGATTTTCCGAGGAAGAATGTGATGTAAATAAATGCTTTTGTCCATGGAAATGGAGAAAGAGAAAAACACAACCACCAAGCAAAGGGATAAACTGCATGTAAGTAACTAAGCAGGTGTCAGAGAATAGCAAAATTTCAATCTTGCATTATGTAGGGAAAATGGTTCAACATTAATTTTTATAGAGAATTACATTATCACTATAAACATTTCAAACCACAAGAACATATAGATTGAAAAGTAAAAATTGCTCTCTACCATCTTCAACCTTCACCTCTACCCGCCAGTTTTCTCCCCTTCTTAGAGAAAAACAACATAAGGTATCTGGTAACTTACTTTTTCTTTTAACTTGGAGAGCTTTCCTTGGGTATATAAAAATCTATTTCATTGTGCTTCTATAATTCAGCTATCCAGTCTCCAATTAAGCATTTAGGCCATTTCTAGTTGTCAATGTTTATATTAAAATTGATGTTGCAGTTGACATTCTTGCACTTTCATCTTTGTGCACACGGTACCATAACTACTCAGCATTATATTCTCAGGGCATCTAACAAGCTCCATTTATTTAGTAACCAGATTTGTATACTAGTTCTTTGACAGCTATATCTGGTCTATTTTTGGTCTCAAAATATCAGAGAAGGGAAAACCTTGTCTTCCCTTCTGCAGAGTCATTCATAAGGCCGCTCTATCTTTTCCAAGCAGCTTCCTGAATTCCAGAGCTGCTGCTACCTGTTTCTGAGTTTCGGCACTTACTTAGAGTATTATCTTAAGAGTGTCTCTTAATCACTTGGCGTTTCTTTCCTTTAACTACTTGCACAGTTAAAACCCTTATCAAGTTTTTAATTATTCACTTAATTCTTCCTCCCAACAGTCTAGTGAGATCATAATAGTCTTTGTTATTAGTCCGATTAAGTAGTTGTTGTTGCTACAACTTAATTAAAGAGATGATAAAGCCAGAGCACACCCCAAAGATTAAGCACACTGACAGAGGTCACTGAGTGGAAGGCAGTTCTGTCTGGGTCTTACGAGTAGGGTTGTCTTATGCCCCTTGTGAAATCAGTTGCCTCTCACAAGGGCTTGGTACATCTGGCATGGTAGACATCAGCACCAGCCCTCTAGGTTGCCTGTATTGACTGTAAAATAGAACCAAAGAGATTATTTGGTTCTGTCTTGGTGTTTGCACATTATAGAAGCCTCTGGAAGAATGGGAGCCTCCTTGGAGATCAAGGTCTTTGCCTCTTGGCCCAACATAGCACTGCTGCATGCACTGGAGCATGGAATACAGGAGCCCCCAGTCCTGGACACCAGGGTATGCCGTCACAGGTAGTAAACACATTGAGAAAGGAGGCCCATCAGTGGCAGGAGTCTCCCCACCCCCCTGGACACCAGGGTGTGAGATCACAGGCAGTTAACACACTGAGAAGGGAGGCCCGTCAGTGGCAAGAGTCCCCCTACCCGCCCCCCCAGTCTTGGACACTTTTTTTACTTTTTTGTGTATCACAAGCAGTTAACACAGTGAGAAGGGAGGCCCGTCAGTGGCAGTACCTCACAGGATATGCCTCAGGGTTATTCCTGATGGAAACAATTAGAAACATCCAAATGCCCACAGTGAAGATAGGTTCAGTGAGGTACGGCATTTTTATAGGGAACTATGAATCATTTTAAACAAAAGAGATTAGATGAAAAAGCACATGGCGTTTCAGAGCTTCTCTAGGAGAGGCAAAGCACATCTGAATCACCTTGGAAAATTTTTCAGACTACAACAGTTACTTCCCTCCAGCTTCAGATCCCCTGCCTCACCGCATTCCTAGCCCAGATTCAGATGCAGGGCCAAGACCCTCTCTCCAACCCTCCTCTTATGAATCACTACTTTAATAAATTCCTGTTACCTGGGATATTGTCACGCATCTTATCTCTTATGCAACTTGGGAGAGAAGCTATATCATATGTGAAAAAAAGAAAATCAGTATACACTTGTTTTTTTTCTTTTTTTTTTTTACTTTTTTGAGATAGGGTCTCATTCTGCTGCCTGGGCAATAGTATTAGCATAGCTCACAGCAACCTCAGATTCCTGGGCTCAAGCAATCCTCCTGCCTTAGCCCCCCAAATAGCTGGGACTACAGGTGCCTACCACCATGCTCAGCTTATTTACTTTTATTTTTTGTAAAACAGGGTCTGACTATGTTGCCCAGGCAGATCTTAAACTCCTGGCCTTAAGCAGTCTTCCCACCTTGGCCTCTCAAAGTGCTGAGATTACATGCATGAGCCACCATGCTTGGCCTAAATGTACATCTGTAGCGTAGATTACTACTTATGCCATGGAGAGAAGTTCAAGTTATATCAAGTTTTTTTTTAAGTTGATATGTTTTATAAACCTGTATAAATCGGTAAGTGCTGAGAAAATATCTGGAAGGAGGTACACCAAGGCATGAGGGATCATTTCTTCCTTTCTTTTTTCCTTCATTATTGGGCACCCACACTGTGCTTTGCCCTGTTCTAGCTCTGAGGACACACCCGTGAACAAAGCGAAAGTCTCTGCCCCATAGTCAGCAAACACGTAAATGAACAGATGCACTATGCAGTGCCAGTTTACTTAATCATGCGCTCAGTAGTGCCTTAGCACCTACTGTGTGCCTGGCCCTGGGCTAGGTGCTAGGGGTGCACCTGTGGTAGAAAATGGCAGAATCCTGCTCTGGTGACTGCCTAGTGGAAGAGACTGACATTAAATTCTATATGCACAGAATCTTTTTTTTTTTTTTTTGTAGAGACAGAGTCTCACTGTACCGCCCTCGGGTAGAGTGCCGTGGCGTCACACAGCTCACAGCAACCTCTAACTCTTGGGCTTAGAGAGATTCTCTTGCCTCAGCCTCCCAAGCAGCTGGGACTACAGGCGCCCGCCACAACGCCCTGCTATTTTTTTTTTTGTTGCAGTTTGGCCGGGGCTGGGTTTGAACCCGCCACCCTCGGCATATGGGGCCGGCGCCCTACTCACTGAGCCACAGGCGCCGCCCATGCACAGAATCTTATATGGGAGAAAAACTACAGTAGGGAATGGTGGCGCCCATAGCTCAGTGGGGAGGGTGCTAGACATAACACCCAGGCTAGCGGTTCGAACCTGGCCCCAGCCAGCTAAATAGCCATGGCAACTGCAACAAAAAACTAGCCGGGGCGGCGCCTGTGGCTCAGTCGGTAAGGCTCCGGCCCCATATACCGAGGGTGGAGGGTTCAAACCTGGCCCCGGCTGAACTGCAACCAAAAAATAGCTGGGCATTGTGGCGGGCGCCTATAGTCCCAGCTACTCGGGAGGCTGAGGCAAGAGAATCGCTTAAGCCCAGGATTTGGAGGTTGCTGTGAGCTGTGTGATGCCATGGCACTCTACTGAGGGCCATAAAGTGAGACTCTATCTCTACAAAAAAAAAAAAAAACTAGCCAGGCGTTGTGGCAGGCACCTGTAGTCCCAGCTACTTGGGAGTCTGAGGCAAAAGAATTGGAGTTGGAGGATGCTGTGAGCTCTGACGCCACAGCACTGTACCCAGGGTGACATCCTGAGACTGTCTCAAAAAAAAAAAAAAAAACCTACAGTAGGGCGGTGCCTATGGCTCAGTCGGTAAGGCGCCGGCCCCATATGCCGAGGGTGGCAGGTTCAAACCCAGCCCCGGCTGAACTGCAACCAAAACATAGCCGGGCGTTGTGGCGGGCGCCTGTAGTCCCAGCTACTCGGGAGGCTGAGGCAAGAGAATCGCTTAAGCCCAGGAGCTGGAGGTTGCTGTGAGCTGTGTGATGCCACGGCACTCTACCGAGGGCCATAAAGTGAGACTCTGTCTCTACAAAAAAAAAAAAAACCTACAGTAGGGAGGAGAGATAGGGAGGGTGAGTGGAGCTGGGGCTGCAATTATAAATAGGGTAGTCAGGGAGGGCCTCCCGAAGAGGGTGGCATTGATCAAAGACATGCAGGAGATAAGGTGGGAACCAGGCTGACCTCTGGGGAAGTTTCTCCCAGCCTGAGGGAACCGCAGGTGCACAGGCTTCTGGAAGGGAGAACGCCTGAGTGTGTCCGCCCCCAAGGAGGAAGCCCCACAGAGGGAAGGTGACAATGTAGGATTAGGCTGCAGAGCATTGGGACCTGTGGGTTTTGATCTTGAGAGCATAATAATCTGATTTCTGAGGTGGGGATGGAGCAGGGCAGTTAAGGAGCTGTTGCAATGGTGCGGTTCAAACATGAGGGTGTGCACAACTCCGAGTCTCACTCCACATTTGCTGGAGAGTGTGCTCTCGGACAAGCTGGTTGTGAGAACTCCAAGAGAGAGCAGGGGACACAAAATGATCTTGTGAAATGTTATACAAATGTTAGAAAAGATCATTTTGTAATTGTAGGTTTTGTGGAAAAGAAAAATATGGTTTTGCTCTTAAGAAGTTTTCTCTGTATTGAAATGTAGCATAAACCCCATAGCAGGCGTGGGGCTAAATATTTGACATGTATGTGTCATTTACTCATGAGCTAAGCGCTGAGGTCCTGCAGATGGGGGTGGTTAATAAATCCCTGGTTTAATGTCCCCTGGAATACATGGAGCAGCTTGGAAACTTATGCTGCTTCTGCACAGGGCAAAGAAAATACAGTAAGGCTCGTAGCCGTCCCTTTAGGACTTCAGGATGAACCTTTGTCTTTTCTCTCCAGTTCTAAAATCTTAAAGATACATGCTAAATATGTGTATGAGCTAAGTGTTCATAGACATCATAATTTACTTACGTACCATAATTGATTTAACCAGCTCTCTATTTCTGTGTGAGTCCAAACTTCCCTAGGTTCCTGGGGGGCTTCTCCAAGCTGGGGGTTGTTAACTCACTGCCATAAATTATCTTCCGCAAACACATGGGCCTCTTTAGTAATGCAGCCCAGATGTGAGCATTTGAAATGCTAGATTGGGAGCAAGCATTTAAACAGGAATGTAGGGACTTGGGTGACCTCACTGGAAAAGCTCCCATTCCCTCAGGGGAGAGCAACCTCAGGTGGCTCAGGCTGGTACCACCCCGTTCCAGTCAAAACTCTTCGGAATGCCTCTTGCTTTTTTTTTTTTTTTCCCCTATTCTTTTTATTGTCTTCCCTCTTCCTTTCCCTTCTTTTCCTCCTCCTTTTCCCAAGTCACCTTTGCCATGTCCTAAGACTATCTGTGACCACCCTGAGCATTGTCTGTGACACTCCTGGTTAATTACAACTCACTACATTAGTGGGAAATTCTAGGAGAAACTGTGAAGGCAGACTGCTGCCTCTTTGTCAAAGTTGCTGCAAGGTCAGAGCCTTTTTAATTCAACCAAGCCTGGATTTGAATGTACATCTTTGGACTGTTTGACGCAAGGAAGCACTATGAAGGCTGGACACAGCAGCACATGTCTGTAATCCTAGCACTTTGGGAGGCCAAGGTGGGAGGATCCCTTGAGCTCAGAAGTTTGAGACCAGCCTGAGTAAGAGCAAGAACCATCTGTACTAAAAACAGAAAAATTAGCTGAGTGTTTTATGGCAGGTGCCTTTAGTCCCAGCTACTCAGGAGCCTGAGGCAGGAGGATCGCTTGAGCCCAGGAGTCGGAGGTTTCTGTGAGCTATGATGCTACAGCACTCTAGCCAGGGTGATGGAGTGAGACTCTGTCTGAAAAAAAAAAGAGAGAGAGAGAGAAGAATGAATGAACAGTATCCCAGAATATGGGTTCTGCACCTGCTGATTGCATTAATGTCACCCATGACCCCTAAGTGGCCCAAACTATTCTGAACTTCCATCTTTGAGGATCCAACAGGGGTGTCCAATCTTTTTTCCCCTGCCATACATTGGAAGAAGAGTTGTCTTGGGCCACACGTTAAATATACAAACACTAACAAAAGCTGGTGAGCCAAAAAGAGGTTTGTGTATAGTTTTCCCTATATCCGACACCATAGATAAGCAAAATAGGCTTCAAATAAAATCTGCATGCAGCCCGCTGAATACCCCTGTCACATGGGAGAGTTCAAGAAAAACACAGAATTCTTTGAAACACATGCTTAAGCCTTCCAGTTTCTTCTTCTCTCTCTCTTTTTTTTTTTTTTTTTTTTGCAGTTTTTGGCCAGGGCTGGGTTTGAACCCGCCACCTCCAGCATATGGGGCCGGTGCCCTACTCTGTTGAGCCACAGGTGCCACCTCTGATTCCAGTTTCTTATAGGCTGTTTCTTAGCATGCTCCCTGAGCAAATATCACAGAGCGTTTCTGGAAATCTGCGCATTTTCCTCTCTAATCTTTTGGTTTTATCTTTTGGTGGGTGTGCCTAGTGTTTTTGAAGTTTTAAGAAACAGATAGGCTGGGTGTCCTGGCTCGTGCCTATAATCCCAGCACTCTGGGAGGCCAGGAGACCTGCCTGGGCAACAGAACAGAGACCCCATCTCTACAAAAAAAACAAAAAAAGAAAGAAAGAAAAGAAAAGACAGGGAAAAGGAAAAGAAATTAGCCAGCAGTGAAATTGTTGGGTGAAAGGGCCGTGCGTACCTCCAGCTTTATTGGCTACTACTAAGCATTTTTCTAAAGCATTGTTTTTTTTTAATTTCAGATTAATATTAGGATACGCATAATTAGGTTACATAGATTGCTTTTGTAAGGTTCAGTCCCTGTTGTAGTTGTGTCCTTCACCCGGAAGTGTACCATGTGTCTGTGCATTGTACCAGCTGGCGAGAACTTACCCATCCCCTTCTCCCCTTGCCCCTATTTGAATTTAATTTAGTTTTTCTGTCATGTGAGCATGTATTTGTTAATTTTCTTTTTTTATTTCTTTGCTTATTTTTTATTTTTATTTCTTTGCTTTTTGTTGTTGTTGTTGAGATAGAGTCCTACCCTATGCCCTGAGCAGAGTACAATGGCATCATAGCCCCCTGCAACCTCAGACTCCAGCTGTGAGCATCCTGCTGCCTCAGCCTCCAGAAGCTGCTGGGATTAGTCGGCTGAGTTTTTACATTTTTTTAGGATTCAGGGTTTCACTCTCATTAGTTTCAAATTGGAACTGAGTACATGTGATGCTTATTTTTTCCATTCTTGTGATACTTGTTTAGGGGAATATTCTATAAAGCTGCCCAGGTTGTTATAAAAGATACAAAAATCTCTGTCTTTTTATATAACTGAATAGTATTCCATGTGTTCCATTCCATAGACTACAGTTTATTAATACATTTGTGTGTTGAAGGGCGCTTAGATTGTGTCCACATCTTTGCAGTTGTGAATTGGGCTGCTTTCAAATGCAAATGTTCTTATGGTAAACTGTCCTTTTCTCTTTTGGACAGATATGCAGAAATGGGATTGCAGGGTTAAATGGAAGGTCTTCCTTTAGTTCTTTGAGGAGTCACCATACTTCTTCCCATAGAGACTGAACTAGATTGCAGTCCCACCAACAACACTGCATGAGTGTTCCCTTCTCTCCACCCCCACACCAGGATTGGTCACTTCAGGAGATCGTGATGTGGGCCATTCTCATTGGAGTTAGGTCGTATCTCAAAGTTGTTTTGATTTGCATTTCTCTGATGATTGGGGATGATGAGCATTTTTTCATGTGTTTGTTGGCCATTCATCTATCCTCATAAGCAAGGTTTCTGTTCGTGTCTCTTGCCAAAATTTTAATGGGCAAGAGACGTGATTGTTGATTTTCTTAAGTGCTTTCTGGATTCTGGTTGATAGCCTTTTGTCATAGCATACAACTATCTTCTCCCATTCTGATGGTGGTCTCTTTCTTTTGTTGATTATGTCCTTAGCTGAGTAGAAACTTGATCAAGTCCTATCTATCTGTCTATCTCTCTATATATTTATTTATTTGAGACAAAGTGCCACGCTGTTATCCTGGGTAGAATGCTTTGGCATCGTAGCTGACAGCAACCTCAAACTAACTCTTGGGCTTGAGCAATCCTCTTGCCTCAGCTTCCGAGTAGCTAGCACTGCAGGTGTGTGCCACTACAACTGACTAGTTTTTATTTTTAGTAGAGACAGGGTCTGGCTCTTGCTCAGTCTGATCTGGAACTCCTGAGCTCAAGTGATAACCCACCTCAACCTCTTAGAGTGCTAGGATTATAACCCTGAGGCATTGCATCTGGCCTTATTTGTTTATTTTTTGATACAAAGTTTCACTCTTTTTTTTTTTTTTTTTTTGTAGAGACAGAGTCTCACTGTACCGCCCTCCGGTAGAGTGCCGTGGCGTCACAGGGCTCACAGCAACCTCCAACTCCTGGGCTTAAGCGATTCTCTTGCCTCAGCCTCCCGAGTAGCTGGGACTACAGGCGCCCGCCACAACGCCCGGCTATTTTTTGGTTGCAATTTGGCCGGGGCCGGGTTTGAACCCGCCACCCTCGGTATATGGGGCCAGCGCCTTACCGACTGAGCCACAGGCGCCGCCCACAAAGTTTCACTCTTTTGCAGCAGACTTTTGCAGCTGATGCAGTGGTATCAGCCTAGCTCAGCAACCTCAGACTCCTGAGCTCAAGCAATCCTCCTACCTCAGCCTTTGGAGTAGCTGAGACTACAAGTACCCACCACAATGCCCAGCTAATTTTTCTATTTTTACTAGAGACAAGGTCTCACTGTTGGTCAGGCTGGTCTCGAACTTACAAACTCAAGCAATCTTCTTGCCTCAACCTCCCAGAGTACTAGGCTCACAGGTGTGAGCCACCTCACCTGGCCCCCATTTATTTATTTTAGTTATTGCTGCTAGATATAGAACCAACATATGTTTACATATCTCACAAAAAAAGCCTGTATAAAAATACGCACCATATCACTACTCATAATAGCTCGAAACTGAAAAGAAGTCAAATGTTCACCAGCAGGGTAATAAGTAAATTGTACCATGTTCCTAACATGGAGTACAATACAACAATGGGAATAAAACATTGCACCTCCCAGCAATAATCTCACAAATTTAATGCTGAGCAAAAAAGCCCTATTCAAAAATAGAGGGAAAAATCCTACTGTATAACCATTTATATAAAGTTTAAAACCAGCAAAAATAATCTATGCTACTAAAGGCACAACATTGGTAACTTTGGGGGCAGGGCACTGTCTTGGAAGGAGTAAAAGGGGACTTCTTGAACTGTTTCGTGTTAACATTTACAAGTGAAATGTACACTTGTAATTTGTGTACATTTTTTACTGTTATACTTTAATAAAAAGTTTATTTTCAAATGAAAAAAAGCAATTAGTCAGAAGTGGTGGCTTACACCTGTAGTCCCAGCTCTGTGGGAGAATGAGGTGGGAGGATTGCTTGAGGCCAGGTGTTCAAGACCAGACTAAACAAGAGCAAGATCCCATCTCTATAAAAAGTAGGAAAAACATCAATTGTTCATGGGAGTGGGGGGAGGGGGGGTTACCTCTAGTCCCAGCTATATGGGAGGCCAAGGCAGGAGGATTGCTTAAACCCAGGAGTTAGAGGCTGCAGTAATCTATGATGGTGCCACTGCACCCTAGCCTGGGCAACAGAGTGAGACCCTGCCTCAAAAAACAAAAAAACCCAGGACTATGTGTGTGTGTTTCAGGCCAACGTAGAGGGAAGCTTCAAGGTAACATCAGAAGGAAAGAATTAGTGCTGTGAGGACAAAAGAAGCTATAAACCAAAGAGGTTAAAAACTTGGCCTTCAGTTCAGGGCTTTGTCACTGTGGCACTGTTGACGTGGGAACTAGATCATTCTTTGGTTAGGGAGCTGAGCTGAGCTGGAGACACCAAGCAGCGTCCCTGGGCTCCACCGTGATGCCATTATCTCTCCCCCAGTCATGACAGTGAAAATGCTTTCGGCACTGCCAGACACTCATATTGCCAAGTATGTTGAGAGCAGTGCTTTACCATCATTCTCAGGTTCAAATCCCAGCTGCGTGTGACTTCTGACACCCTTTCAGATCAGTTTCTTTATCTGTAAAGTGGAGCTGGTGGTAGTACCTGTCTGCCAGGGGTGGGACGGGGGTGGGGGGGAGGAATACAAGTGTTAACATGTAATGCAGACCCTCTATAAATGTTAATTGTTTGGAAGCTATAACTTTCAGAGGCTGCCTTAAACCATGTTCAGTGGGGGAAACATTCTATCACATGTTATATAGCCTTTGCATGTGGAAGGCTTCAGCTTGTCTAGCTTGGGTCTGACCTATTCCCCTCTGCCCTGGGTGGAAAATCTAATTGTGTATCTTCCATTCACCATACCCAGCTGTTACCTCCCTACGCAACTGTCCTTCCCACTCCCTCCCCAAGCAGCTGCCCCTGCTTGGGCAGCAGACTGTTTTCCAGGGAAAAGGTGAACACTTGGAATTTACATGACCTGCCATTGCATGCAGCCTAGGGGAGACGGCTCCCTCCCCTTCCTGGCAGGTCACAGCAAGGCCCTTTCTCTCCTGAGCTTTCAGCCCTTCTAGCACATTCAGGAAGAGTCACACTGCAGGAAAGGAGCCAGAGGGCAGGTTCCTACAGGCTTACCTGGTACCTTCTCTTGTTCTAGCCTTGTCTGGAAATTCAGAAATGAGGAAGAGCGTTCCTGGCAGCAGAGCACATAGTCGAAGCAAATAGTGCTTCCCCTGGGGATTCTCCAAGGCTGCTCCCTCCCAGAGATGAAAGGGAACATATTGGACTCCCCTCCCCTAACCACTGCATAATAGCTTGGGGAAAGTGAAATATGCTGAAATTACACTCCAGCCTTCAGCATGGTTATAAAGCAAGACTGTGACTACATTGCAGGATCATTATGAGCAATAAACAGAGATCTCCCTGCTCAGAACATGGCTGAGGATCTGATAGAAATCTCCTTAAGTGTGCAGCTGCAGTGGGTGCCTGAAATTACCCACAGTAATTAAACAAAACCTAGAATGAGGCACTTTGACTTAGCCCTCACTGGCCGCCAGTCATAAACCCAGCATTGTTCAGAATGCAGAAACATTGAGCAATTCTTGCCCAATTCACCTTCTTTGAAGATAATCAGTCAGACACAGCAGAAGCCCTGGAAAACAAAGAAAATGTACTTAATTGGGGAGAAACAATCATAAGTGGTAAGGAAGAGCATTGGTTTCACACTGTTTTCTTGTTTTGTGTTAAATCAAGACCACAAAATGTAGCATTTATTTATTTTTTTAAGAGACAAGGTCTTATTCTGTCTCCCAAGCTGAAGTACAATGGCAATATCATGGCTCACCATAACCTAAAACTTAGAGTTCAAGTGATCCTCCCACGTTAGCTGCCCAAGTAGCTGGCACTGTAGACATGTACCACAAGCTGGGCTAACTTTTCTATTTTTTGTAGACATGGAATCTCAGTATGTTGCCCAAACGGGTCTTGAACTCCTCAACTCAAGCAATCCTACCCCGTTGGTCTTCCAGAGCATTGGGATTACAGGTGTGAGCCACCGCACCCAGAACCATTTACTGCCTTGAGAAAAAGACCGCAGGGAAGATCTTTGAAACGTCTATTCTGATTTTTACAGTTAAAATTTTAAAAATATTTTCAACTGAGTCAATGCCTTTATTGTTCTCCCATGGGTGGAGCAATAACAATATAGTATTAATAATCACTGCCACTCATTGGTAGCTGAACTGCATGCCACCCACTATGTTGAGCGTGTTTAAAACATCTCCATTTCTCCAGTGTGTGGGGCAAGAGGAGGCAGCTGGCCCAAGGGCCCAGGACCTGTCAGCATTAGCACTAGGATTTACACTCCTGCTTAACCAACAATCAACACTTGTGCCACTGATGAATAAGTACCACGAGATGAAAGCAGCAGCCACCTAAATATAAGTGACTATTCAAAGGACAGCCCATCTTGAGGAGTTTGAGTTTTGTGCCTTTTGACAGCCATGTGTTGTCATCTGGCTGACAGGCCTGCATCCCCTCAAGACGAGCCATCTTTGTCATGCCTTGTGGTGTGATGTTCTGTCATCACTGATGAGTGATTGGGTGAAGGAAGGAAGGGGAAAAAAATGCTAATGGGAAGAACCCAACTGGTGGAGACAAAAACCTTCCCCAGCAAATTATTTTCTCAAGAAATCATACTTGTTAAATACTTGTGTGAGGTTTGTCTCTAAAACATGTGCCTGTTCAAAAAACCTGGGTTTATTCTGAAATTGAAAATTGACACATGGTCTTCAACTTAAAGTCTTAGTGAAATCGCTCACGTAAACATGCAGAAAGGAAACAGTACCCTTTTGCAAAAAGGGCTGAAACAAAAGGTCTTTATTTTGTGAGTCTGGGATAGGCTGTTTCGTTTCACTAAGAATCCCTAGATTTTGTTTGCAATTCATGGTGTGTGTTGATAGGTGTGCCCAAAGAGCCATTTTCCCCAAGGATCATATGTACTTTCCATACACACCATAAATAGGAAGAAATTACAATGACCTCCTTGACTTGAGGGAGAGGTGGCAACTGGATACCCAGGCTGCACGAGGCTCCAGGGTGGGTGGCCAGAAAATAGTGGGAAATAAGGTAGGGACCTGTTTGCTGGAACTAGGATATAGCTTGCTGGGCTTGGACTTCAGAAACAAGGTGAACCCAGTTTCTGGCACAAAGGTATCTGTTCAGATTTGGATGGGCCACAGACTGATTTGGAACAGAGCCACCTAGCAGCCTGCAAGTGGTTTCTGCAATGCGCAAAGACTGGCAGGAAGCTGGTCTGGCTGATAAGCCCTCTGCCTGGAATGCACTTCCTACCTTGGTTACCTGGTGAACTCATGCATTCTTTAAGACTCAGCTCAATTGTTCCCTCTCTTGTGGCACTTAGTCCTCTGGATTTCAGTTTGGCAGCATCCTCCCTCTTAATTCATATAAGATGGTGCACATCTTATATTTCCATATGATTGTTATCATGAGAAAGCAGTCTATTATATTGGTTTGGAATATGAACCAGACCAGGCCTCAGTTTGAGTCACGGCTCTACCACTTCCTAGCTTGTATGCCCTGGAGATGATGACTTTCCATCCCTGTAGCCTTGAGACTTTTGCATATAAATGTGACTCCTGCTGAAGACCAAGACAGCTTTAATCATTGTATAACAAAATCTCAGAATTTAAAAACAAAGTTTTTTGGAGACAACAGGAACATTCAAATGAAGATTGTATTTTAAATAATACTAAGAAATTATTACAAGCCTTGTTAGTGTGAACATTTATTGCTGTATGTTTTCAATACAATCTTTCTCTGTTAGCGATATATTGAAGTAATTAAAGTGAAGGAAAAAAGTAATGACAGACACAGTAGAAAACAGACCTTGAGTTCTGCTAATCTGACCTGGGCTCTGAGAGGAGCAGAGAGATCACTTCTTTGGAGAGGCCTTGCCCTTCTGAGACTATTCCAACTTTAAGAAGGATTTTTAGGCCGGCCCAGTGGCTCATGCCTGTAATCCTAGCAATCTGAAAGGCCGAGGCAGGTGGATCCTTTGAGCTCAGGAGTTTGAAACTAGCCTGAACATGAGTGAGACAACACCACCCCCACCCCCTGTCTCTACTAAAAATAGAAAAAGTAGATGGTCATTGTGGCGGGCACCTGTAGTCCCAGCTACTTGGGAGGCTGAGGCAAGAGGATTGCTTGAGCCCAGGAGTTTGAGGTTGCTGTGAGCTGTGACGCCATGGCACTCTACCCAGGGCAACTGACTGAGACTCTGTCTCAAAACTAAATAAATAAAAAGGATTTTTAGGCCAGGGGAGGTAGTTCGCACCTATAATCTTAGCACTCTTGGGAAGATGAGGTGGGAGGATTGCTTGAACTCGGAAGTTCAGACCAGACTGACGAAGAGTGAGACCCTATCTCTACTAAAAATAGAAAAATTAATCGGAATGCCTGTAGTCCCAGCTACCGAAGAGACTGAGACAAGAGGATGGCTTAAGCCCAGGAGTTTGAGGTTGCTGAGCTAGGGTGGGGTCACAGTCCTGTGGCCTCAGGCAACAGGGTGAGACTGTCTCTTAAAAATAATAATAATAATTTTTGTACGTTAATTCAAAAGCTATCACTTTATATCTTTTGCCCACAGGCTTTGGTTTGCTTTTTGAAGCAATAGAGAACAGATGTAATTCTGTACATACTAACATTTTACTGAGTATCACACTAGTTTCTCTGCCTGCTTTTTCTACATGACTGAGATGCCCATAATTATTGAGAGCTTAGCATCCTGCTAAGTACTGGTTGAATGAACCAGAAGAGACAGCTCAGGGGATTTTCGCAAGATCATCATCAACTACTGATTAGGCATGGTGGCTATGCTGTAATTTTAGCACTCTGGGAGACTGAGATGGGTGGATTGCTTGAGCTTAGGAATTCGAGACCAGCCTGAGCAAGAGGGGACCCTATCTCTACTAAAAATAGAAAAAGTAGCTGGCCTGTAGTCCCAGCTACTCGGGAGGCTGAGGCAAGAGGATCTCTGGAGCCCAAGAGTTTGAGGTTGCTGTGAGCTATGACACCAGGACACTTTACCCAGGGTGACAGAGTGAGACTCTGTCTCAAAAAAAAAAAAAAAAAAGCATTGTCAGCAGAGTCAAAGAGCCCCAAATTAAAACCAAGGCCCTCTGCCCGGTGGCCAGATCCCTGAAACTCGGTGTCTGCAAAATGTATGTCTATGAAAAGGTATCTCCTGCCAAGGTTGTTGTGATGATTAAATGAGGTAACACATGGAAAGCACTTAGCACACTGCCCAGCACATAAGTAAAAGCTCAGTAAATGTCAACTGGGAGCCTGCTGCTTCTCAGGCTGCCAATAGGAAACCGGGTAATGTTATCTCCCTTTATAGGCATAAAAATGCCCAGGAAAGCCACAAAAGCTGGAAACCACCACAACCACCTAGCAGAACTGGTATGTTCTTAGAGATGCAAGGAAACTTGCATAACGTAAGTCGTCTTAGCCTTGCAGCTAAGCTCATCTCCTCCACTGAGGCCTTCTGGGGTTCCATGCATGATCGACTTGCCCATCCACGATCCAACGTGCAGAGCCTCTGCTGAGCACAGCTCTCTCTCCCCTCCAGGCCCCTGCACCAGCTGATCAACTGGCCGCCTCTGAGGGGCCCATGTTGTTCCTCACTGCACGGGTCAGGGTAGAAGGAACTAAACTCATGGGAGCATCCTGTCCACTAAAAGGAAGAAACTGAGGCAAAGTTAACAGAGACAATTTATTTGGGCCACAGTTGAGGACTGAGGACTGCAGCCAAGGACACACTTTCAAGCTGCTTTGGGAAGTACTTGGAAAACAAAGAGGAGCCTCAAGTTTGTTTGGTTTTTTTTTTTTTTTTAGTTGCTGTTTGGCCAGGGCTGGGTTCAAACCCGCCATCCTCGGTATATGGGGCTGGCACCCTACCCACTAAGCCACCGGCACCACCCAAGAGTTTTGAAAGAAAAAAGGGCAATTACAAAAGTTATTTGTCAGGAATTTTCTTTGGTTTACAGAAATAACATTGATTAGTGATTGGCTATGCATAAATTATGGGGTGAGTTATGGTGTCCAGCATCTTGCATTTTATGGCTACTTGAAGGCAGTTAGTCTAGAGCCCACAGAGTAAGCGGCTTCAAGAGCTAATTATTTAGCTCAAGGGGGAGTGAGATATGACTGCAGTTGCATTTTAAATACCTCTTTGGACCTGATCATTTAAAGAGCCTCACATTCCTGAGATAAAAAAGAATTTTTTTTCAGCCAGGCATGGTGGCTCATACCTGTAATCTTAGCACTGTGGGAGGCTGACGTGGGTGGATTGCCTAAGCTCAGTAGTTCAGGACCAGCCTAAGCAAGAGCAAGACCCCATCTCTATTAAAAATAGAAAAACTAGCTAGATGTTATGGCGGGCGCCCATAGTCTAAGGCTACTCAGGTGGCTGAAACAACAGGATCTCTTGAGCCCAGGAGTTTGAGGTTGCTATGTGCTATGATGCCACAGCCCTCTACTACCTATGGTAACAGAGTAAGACTCTATCTCAAAAAAAAAAAAAATTATCTATACTTAGATTATAACTGCAAATTCTGTCTTGGTGAAAGCCAAACTATGAATGTTTATATTTCCCAAATTTACCTACAGTATGTTCCCCACCTGGATTTCTTTTTATGCTGTGGAATTCCATGTTTTCTTACCTTTCAGATATAGTTCAAATCCCATCAGGTGCTTTAAGTTCTTTAAACATAATGCAAGGTTTGCCAAGCCTCAGTAGTTAGAATTTTTCTGTCTTTCTTTCTTTCTTTTCTTTTCTTTTTTTTTATTTTTCTGAGACAAAGTCTCACTTTGATGCCCTTGGTAGAGTGCTGTGGCATCGTAGCTTACAGCAACCTCCAACTTTTGGGCTCAAGCGATTCTCTTGCCTTAGCCTCTCAAGTAACTGGGACTCTAGGCTCTAGATGCCCACCACAACACCTGGCACTTTTGAAGTCTCACTATAGCTCAGGCTGATCTCTATCCTATAGCCTTTCTCCCCCCCAACTCTTCATTTCCTTCACTGCTTTTGTACTTAACTTTTTCTTCCCATCAATCTAACTAACACTCCTCAAACTTCATTAATCGCCTTTATGAGTTAAGCCTTTATAAGTATAAATATAAAAATATAACAATTTATTCTCTTTCTGGAACTTCCCTTGATGATTCAACATTAAGGTTTAGAATTTAGCAAATGATTTTACTGTGGCAGTGATAAAGTCATTCACAGCCTTTTCACCTACATTTATCAAATGTTTCATGATTTTTGAAAGAGAGGAACCCAGCTTATGATTCTGTGGAGCTACCCCTGGCTGACCATGACTCTTACAGATCTGAGAGCAAGTTCTCTTTTGGCACTCAAAGCTGTGAGCTGTCCTAGGCCATTGTGTCTCTTTGTGTATTATTCATCAAAAGAGGCTCCAGAACTTGAGGAAAACTGCTGGGCCCCATGTTGCCCACTGGCACACCCCAGGGTGCCAGCATTTAGAGGCCAGCCACATCATTTCAGGATGGTGACAACAAAGTTGTTAAAGACTCAGCCTCCTTCCTTCCCTGTGGTGGGGCTGTCAGAGTGCTCCTAAAATAGGGGCCTGCACCTCTGCTCTCAGTAGTGAACAAGCAACATCTCAGAAAATGGGGTAGAGGGAGTGAGGCCCAGAATTCTCTGATTTGCATGAGAAAAAAAACAAGATTGATGGCTACTGAGAGCTTGGCTTTTAGCCAAGGGAAAACCCAGTGCCTGGAAGGATGAGAGGGAATGAGGGAGGGTGTGATTAAAACTCCCCCAGACATGGGGGTGAGGTAGGCATGGGGCCCTCAGACCCAGGAGTCTGAAAACCACTGAGCCTCAAGCAGATCTCCGGGTTCAGTTACCTAGTGCTTGCTCAGCGGACTTAGGCTTTCAACTCTTAAGAGTTCACCTGAGCTTTGTTTTGAAGCTGTTTGAGGTATTGTGAACTCCCAGAAGGAGTTTCAAAGAATGAGCAATACCGGATAAATTTGTGTTTACAGTTGGATGCCATTTGGGGTTTCTCTTTAACTCATCTTGTGTACGCAATTTTATCTGCAGGTGTATACATACATACACTCACACCCTCCATAGTGTGCAAGCCTGGACTGCAGGTTTCTTTTTTAAAAGGGGGAAAAATAAAGCACAATCCTCCCCTAGTTCTTCAAAATTCTATCTCTGCTTTTGGGAAACACTAAATGAAGAAATGAACTCATGCTGAGAGAAGGAAATAAATCTAATGAATAAACTCCTGTGTTGTTTTTCAGGTTTTACATTGAGAGCATATCATTTTTAAAGGATAAAACCACCGTGGAGCTGTTTTTCCTGAATGCAAAATCCTGTGTACACAAGGTAAGATGCCTTGCTTGTCCTGTTCATCGAGTGTCCCCAGAGTGACAGGATTAGAGGGAGAAAGGGTCTTCCTCTGTGCTCACGCTCAAACTAAGAAAAAAAGCCACAGTGGTTTCTGTTGATAGTTCCAACCTCAGCCCCCCCCCACACACACACACTCACACATACACAAATGGCAGCTCTTCCCAAATTCTGGGTGGGGTGCGGCACCCATAACTCAGTGGGTAGGGTGCCAGCCACATACACAGAGGCTGGCGGGTTCGAACCTGGCCTGGCCAACTTAACAACAACTGCAACAACAACAACAACAAAATAGCCGGGAGTTGTGCACCTGTAGTCCCAGCGTCTAGGGAGGCTGAAGCAAGAGAATCACTGTAGTCCAAGAATTTGATGTTGCTGTGAGCTGTGACGCGACAGTACTCTACCCAGGGTGACAACTTGCGACTCTGTCTCAAAATAAAAACATATTCTGGGTGGGGAAGACAGCCGTCTCCACACACTCAAATGGCAGCTTTTCCCAAATTCTGGGTGAGGAAGACAACCATGTCACGTGTGCGCACACACACACACATACATACACGCACGGCAGCTCTTCCCAAATTCTTAGTGGAATCATGCTTACACACAATCACTTCTTTAAATGCAGTGAATACTCGACACAGAATGACCCCAAAAGACACGAAGATGGATCAATCAGATTATGATTAAAACCTCTAGGTCAGAAGTGTTTTTTAACAAGGTATGCCCTTCACTTACCATAATTCAAAACCCACATTCTGCACACATGTGCCACCTTAGATCTGGGGAAGCAGAGTTGTTTTCAGGTAGTATCTTAGATGCCAGTGGTGAAGAAGCAGGGTTTTTTGTTTGTTTCATTGTTTTTTATTTCTATCCAATCCATGAAGGGCAGATTCTTTCTGTAAAATTCAATGAACACACATTGCTAGAAAAGTAATCCCGGGCTTGGATGTTGCAGTCATGCCAAATTGCTACAAAAATTTGGAAACACTCAATTTTTATCTCATCGCCTTGCAGACTACCATAGTTTTAGACCGAGCTTCCACTCTAGCCTCCTGAAGCCACCTCCTTGGCAAGGGGAAGGAGGCCAGAGGCCAAGGCATGGCCATCTGCAGCCTATCTCCTCTCTTTTCAGTTATGTTCTGAATCTTAGGGCCCCAGAGTTCCCTGTCTAGACTCGATAGCTTCTTCCAGGCCTTCTTTTGAATTTATTGAGCATTTTATGTTATCAGTTCACCTCTTTTATGAGTTATAACTCTTTTATTTCCATGGTTGCCTTAGGGTTTATAGTATATATGTTTATCTTCCCGCGTAATACAAGAACCTTACAGTACATGCGCTGTATATTTCTGTTTCTCATCCTTCCTACTTTTAATACCATACATTTATTTTAGATACCCTACAGATGCACATGGTGTTGTTATTTTTATGTAAACATTCATTTATCTTTAAAGAGATTTAAACAATACCCAAAAAAGCTTACGGATATACCCATGTAGTTACCATTTCAGTTGCTGTCCATCCCTTTGTGTAGATGAATATTTCTGTTGTTATAATTGTCCTTCTGCCAAAGGACTACTTTAGCATTTCTTACAGTGTGAGCTTGCTAGTGATGAGTTCTTTCAGCTTGTGTCTGAAAACATCTTTATTTGCCTTTGGTTTTGAAAGATAGTTCACAGACTATAGAATTGTATGTTGGAGATTTTTCTCTTTCTTTTTAAAATGTATTTATCTATTTATTTTCCGAATCTCTAGCTACAAAAGGGACAGTTTTTCTCTTTAAATAATTTAAAAATATTGCTTCACTCTTCTTGCTTGCATTGTTTCTGATGAGAAGTCAGCTATCATTCTTATCTTTGTGCATCTATATATAATATCTTTTTCTCTGGCCGCTTTTAAGATTTTCTCTTTATCACTGCTTTGAACAATTTGATGATGAGGTGCCTTAGTGTAAATTTCCTCAATTGGCATTTATTGAGTGTCTTGGACCTGTAGGTTATTGCTGTCATCAAACTTGGAAAAATTACCACCATTATTTCTTCAGATTTTTTTGTTTTTTGCCTGCACTTAATGCCTTATTTGCAACGCCCAATTATGCATGTATTAGGACACATGAAGTCCCACAGTTTAGTGATACTTTATCTCTGTCTTCCGTTTTTTGGGAGGTGGGGAGTTTTAGTGTATATAGTTTCTATTGCTACATCTTCAAATTTATTCTTCTTTTCTTTTGCAATCTAATCTGCTATTATCTCATCCAGCGTATTGGAGGTTTTATCTCTGTAAGTTTGATTTGAATCTTTTTTACATCTTGCATATGACTATTTAACTTTTTGAATATATGAAATAGTTATAATAATTATTTTAATGTCCTTCCTTGTTGACTTATTCTAATATCTGTGTCAGTCAAGGTTGGTTTTGATTTATTTTTCTCTTTATTATAGGTCATGTTTACGTATCTGGTAATATATGATTGGATGCTAGACATTGTTAATTTTATCTTTTGAATGCTGTATGTTTTTTGTATTCCTATAAAAATTCTCAACATTTATTTGGGGATGCAGTATAATTGCTGGAATACAGGTTGACTTTTTTCATGTCTTTCATGTTTGTTAGGCTGGCCCAGAGCACTGCTCATTCCGCAGCTAATCTTCCTCTCTAATGTCCTTTCTAAGTACTATATTCATTGCCCCAGGAATTAGGAGTTTTTCAGTCTGGCCAGTGGGAGCGGGCACTATTTCCAGCCCTGTATGAGGACTAGGCACTCTGCCCTATCATCCTTAATCATCTTTTCAGATGGTCTCCATCTTTGGGTTGTTTCCGTTCATACATGGAATGGTCAGTTCTCTACTGAATACTCGGCGGGGACCCTCTACAGATCCTCAGGGTTCTCTCTCTGTGCAGCTGTCTTTTCCATGACACTCTGTTCTGTGAATTCTACTCATTTTGCTCTCCTCAGTCTCTCCCTTCTATTGCCTTAACTCAGCAAGTTCATTGTGTTGCCCTGTGTTTCTCCCTCCACAGCCTTGAACCCTCTCTACAGTAAGTGGGGGCAGTCAGAGGCCTCAAATTTTCAAGGTTTAGCCTTTATTACTGAAAGTTCAGTATTTTGAAATCTGTTGTTTAATTTATTTTGTCTTTTTTTTTTTTTTTTTTTTTTTTTTTAGTTTTTTTCAGGTGAGAGGGAAAATTCAGTCCCTGTGACTCTATCTTGGCCAGAAATGAAAATATTCAGCGTTTTTAGCTAATTCCATAGGGAAAATAAAATGTTTCCAGAACCAAAAGCTTTACTGGAGCTTCTTTCTGAGACTTGGGTTTCCTTTAAAACTCTAAGGGTTGACTGATGAGTAGACACCTAGATTGCAAACACAGCCTTACTAACTCAGGAACACATTCCATAAACCACAGTTGGCCGCCCTCTCCTGTGTGGAGAAATACAATTGCCCCTTTTGATATGTTTCACTGCCCAGCTGGCTGTGGTCCAGTGAAACCATCTTCTCCAAGGCTTGTTTGTTCTGTTGCTAATGCAGAAATGGTTACTATGCACATTTTTAACTCATGAGATTTCTCTTTGTATGCTAAATTTTATTTGTCTTGAGAAAGTCATGAGAAACAGAAATCTTTTAAATTCCACTCCGTCTTACAAATGTTAGTTGCTGGGAGCTCCTTTCTAAGTGAGAGTGTTTCATGACTTGTTGAAGAATTTGGAACTTTTACGAAACATAATATTGTAAGGGACTATGACTGTTTTTGAGATAATTTTTAAAAATTTAACTGCAGGTTCCTTACGATGGGAGACCATAAAAATAAGGTCAAATAAAATTTAGTTGTAGGAATTTAGGGGCAGACATTTTCTATCTAATTATTATGCAGATGGCTGGTAACAATTCCAAGAGATGTTATGGGATTAGGTAGACTTTGGTCAAGGAGCTTTCAAGTAATTTCTTAAGACATATGGTTATTTGAGAACATTCCACATAAGGAATATCATCTTGACTGTGGCCATCGGAGTAAATAAGTCTAAGGAGAAGGTAGTCTCGGCTGTAGAATGCATGTAGGTGGATTTATTGATTAGTAAAATTAGTCACTGAAGGTGGGTAGCTGCTATTAATTCAGGGCTGACTTGTGAATCTGAGAGTGAATGAGTCTCCCTCTATACTGCACAGAGGACATTCTTCCCACCAGTGATGTGTTCAGTCCCTCTAATCATCCCCTACCCACACTTCTTTCCTACCAGACAGACACCTTTCCCCTACAGCCAGTTCCTTCTTTCCACTGGGAACAGAAAAATACAGCCAGGAAAAGAAAGAGCTCTTATTTGCAAATACTGACAAAAACCACAGTAACTTTTTCTATACTTGCTTAGTAAGAAATATGACTGTGGTAGGATTTAATACAGTTGATAAGCTCTGCAGAGCTATGTAAATATGGATTTATAGTCACAAAATCCAGTCTCATGAGTATATTATTTGAAACACTAGGTGGGTCCTAATGGTTTTGTAAATACCATTGCCCATACTGCGTAAAGAGTAAGCTATTGGTGACACTTAAATGCGTTGGAAGAAATATTATGCCTCATTTCTGAGTTTGCATATCTGAAAAAGGGATAAAGATTTTACATTTTTGTTTACTGCAGACCTCCTGTATATGCATTGTGGCCCAGATTGGGCATTCACTGAATCGTTGACTAAATAAATGAATAAATGTTATTAATAATCAATATTTGTTTCCCAAGAAGACAAGTGATAAACAAAAATGTATCATTTGACTAGGAGGAATCATACAAAAATATTCATATTTACTAAGGAATTTAACATTTATGTTAAAAAAAATTTTTCCAGGGATCACTGAATAACATTTAACAATGCTGTGGTCAACACTAATTCAACACTAATTATAATCTTTATCAAAGAGTGAGTAAGAGTGAGAAATTTTCATGTCTAGTCTGAAATATATATATATATATATCTTGAAAATATATATTGTTTTGTTTTTTTTTTTTTAGACAGTCTCACTCTGTCACCTTAGGTAGAATGCCATGGCATTACAGCCTCCCAAGTAGCTGGGACTACAGGCACCTGCCACGATGCCCAGCTATTTTTAGAGATGAAGGTCTCACTCTTGCTCAGGCTGGTCTTGACCTCCTGAACTTAAGCAATCCACCAACCTCAGCCTCCCAGAGTTCTAAGATTACAGGAGTGAGCCACCATACCCGCCCTAGTCTGACACGTTTTTAAAAATCAAGCCACCTATAATCCTGGTACTCTGGGAGGCTGAGGCAGGAGCATCACTTGACCCCAGGAGTCGAAGGTTGCTGTGAGTTAGGCTGATGCCATGACAGAGTGAGACTCTATCTCTCAATAAATAAATAAATAGAGACATAGACAGATAAATAAAATATTTGTTCTCTGCCAATAAAAACTACCTTAGTAATAGTTTTGATAAAACCTAGCTTAACATATGCCTGTCCTTATAAAGTAACCCAAATAATTGGGGTTTTTCTGGTTTTTGTTCATCATGACCACCTATAATTTGCAATATGAGAAAATACATTAGAAATAATAATGTGTTTGATCTTGATAAGGAAATGTAATTGTAAAGAAAGGTCTCCAGGCTAGGGTTACTCTTGACTCTAACAGCTGCGCGATCTTGGGAAAAGTACTTAACCTTGCTGAGCCCCTGTTTATCCCATTTCAGAGTGACATGGTGAGGTGAGGGCAGGGGACCAATGACTTCTTCCATCAGATTTACAACAAATGCACATCTTTAGGAGCATTTTGAGGCTCCTGACTCTCTCCAGACCTAAGACACAGAATTAGAGATGGAGCTGAAAATCAGCCTTTTTAAGGTTTTCAGTTGAATATTCTGCAAACTTACGTTGAAGAACCACAGAGGTTTTCTGTATGTTAAACCTGCAGAACATGTAATACATGTCAAAACTCACTTTGAAAAATATGAATCAAGGTCCAGAGACAAGACTCTACAAAGAAACCTTATCAATTCTCCTCCTCTTCTTTACCTGCAGTTAAAAAATAAATAAATAAAAGACATTTTAACCTAAGAAGATACATAATCCATTTATAGCTCTGAGACTAATGGGAAGGAAAGAAGTGTCCAGAGAACCTTCTCTGAACATTTATCTCGAGCCGGCAGTACGCTGAGAGGTATCCGTTTAATTGTATTTTATCTTCACTGCAGCCTATGAAGAAGGAAATTTATGCCTCCCTCTTGCAGATAAAAGGACTGAGGGCCAGAGTGTTTAGGTAGTTTGCTTAATGTCAAAGAACTATTAGGTGGGAAAAGTGTCCTCCTTGGCTAGTTATACCAGCAGGGGACCCTGGCCCTTAAAAGCATCTCTCAGCTTCCTTTTAGTCATCATTGTTCTTGGGATATAAAAGTGTCTTCCGTTACTTAAAACTCAGGGGCTACTGTTCCCACTGCTTACAGAGTAGGGCAGACCATAGCAACTATTAGGTTTTGAATGCATATGATTTGCAAGCTACTTACTGTGTGGATTAATTTAATTAGTTCTTACCCTGACCCTGTGAGGTAAGTTCTCTCATTATCTCCTATTTTACACATGGGAATACTGAGGTTCAGAGGTAATGGAATGTGCACAAGGTCACAAGGCTAAGATTCATCCCAGGCAGTATGGGGCCAGAGTGCTTGAGGTTAACCACACCACACAGTGCCTCTTGATGGGTGAGGGTTGTCTACCTCATGGGGGAAGCATATCCATGGCATCCTGAGTTTAAGCTCCTTGTTCTCCTTAACTCCAGACACTGTTGGACATGTTGATGCTCTTAGCCCATGGTACATTAGGGGCTAAGTGATTTCTACAGGCCGAACTTGAGGACAAAACAGTACTTCTGAAAGGATATTTTAGGAGTCCCATTTGCAGTTATATTGGAACAGAACCTATAAGAAAGCTAGCAGCTGCCCTGTGGATCAAGTGTTCCCAAGCAAAGTGTATGCTGCTATCTGAAGCATTGTTCAATCCAGGGCCCCTGAACCTGTTTGGCTTCCTTGGTGAAAATACAGAGGAGCACACCTTGCTGTTGGAGAACAGCCACCATGCCAGGTGGTGATGATGGGGAATTCCTGAAACTGATACTAGGGAGCCCTGGAAGGACTCAGCATACACCCGCTGCCGACTAGGAAAACCTTAAGTGCATGAAGTGGGACTACGAGATTACACCAGGAGGTTGTTCTTGGAGGCCTCTTGGACCAAACATATCTGTAATTTGAGTAATCAGCCAACATTGACCACCAGCACCCTTTTTTAAAAATCAGTGACCTGAAGATATTTTGGCAAACGAAAATAGTATTGGCCTCTTTGTCTCTTTTGGTACTTGTAAAATTATGATAATTATGAAAAGACCGAAAATGTGAGAAAGTGGGACTCATGTGGTGCTCTGTGGTAGAGACCAGGCACACCTCAGCTCCCTTTTCTGCAGAGCTGGGAAGGAGGAGGGAAGCTCAACTCTACTGAGAGCTTACCAGGTAGCATGAGCTTTTTTCATGTGTTAGTTCATTTACCACTCACAATAACTGATACTGTTACTTACTACTTACTACTTCAACAAATGAGGAAATGCAGGAATAAATAGGTTAAATAATTTGGCCAAGGTTAAATAGCTTGTTTGTAGTAGAGTGATCAAACCCAGGCAGCCTAGCTCCACAAACCATTGTATTTGACTGTCTTCATCCATTCATTTATTCAACAACAGAAATTATTGCATTGCTATGAAGGGCCAGGATCTCTGACGAGTTGATTATCAGTATAATATTTAGTACTGAAACCTCCCTGAGGTCTAAAAACCCTAAGTCTTAAAAAAATGAAAATAAAAACCCTAAGTCTTAAGGATATTTTTAATTTGTGTGTGTATAGTGTGTGTTGTGGTTATTTTAAAGGCAATGTGTCTGATAATACTTTCCAAGACATAATATTTCTTTTCTTTCTTTTTTTTTTAGAGGCAGAGTCTCCCTATGTTGCCCTCAGTAGAGTGCTGTGGTGTCACAGTTCACAGCAACCACAAACTCTTGGGCTTAAGCAATTCTCTTGCCTCAGCCTCCGGAGTAGCTGGGACTACAAGTGCCCACCCCATGCTGGGCTGTTTCTCTGTTGCAGTTGTTGTTGTTTAGCCCAGGCCAAGTTTGAACCCACCAGCCTGGGTGTATGTGGCTGGCACCCTACCCACTGAGCTACCGGAACCACCCAAGACATAATATTTTTAAAAGATGTGAGGGACCATGGAGAAACTGAGCATGCCTAGAGTCCTTTGATATTACCTGTTGTTCTTTCCTAAAGTAATATAAAAAAACAGCACTCTGGGAAGTCATGTGGGTGTATTGCTTGAGCTCAGGAGTGCAAGATCAGCTTGAGCAAGAGTGAGACCCTCATCTCTAAAAATTAGCCAGGCATTGCGGCAGGCAACTGTAGTCTCAGCTACTCAGGAGGCTGAGGCAAAAGGATGGCTTGAGCCCAAGTTTGAGGTTGCTGTGAGCTATGATGCCACAGCACTCTACCAGGGTGACAGCTTGAGACTCTGTCTCAAAAAAAAACAACAAAAAAACAAAGTGACTCAGTACCCATAGCTCAGTGGTTAGCGTGCCAGCCACATGCACTGGAGCTGGTGGGTTCAAACCTGGCCTGAGCTGACTAAAAAATATATATATATAGCCAGGCATTGTGGCAGGTACCTGTAGTCCCAGCTACTCAGGAGGCTGAGGCAAGAGAATCGCTTGAGCCCAAGAGTTTAAGGTTACTGTGAGCTGTGATGCCAAAGCACTCTACCGAGGGCAACATCGTGAGATTCTGTGTCAAAAAATAAAAATAAAAAGAATGTAGTTCATGGGCGGCGCCTGTGGCTCAGCGGGTAGGGCACCGGTCCCATATGCTGGAGGTGGCGGGTTCAAACCCAGCCCCAGCCAAAAAAAAAAAAAAAAAAGAGAATGTAGTTCATGATTACAAGGTACTTTCATACCAAAAAGAGTTTGAGAAACTGATTATTATACTACTTTCTTGGAAATTTACCATGTACCTTGACATAGTAAGGGCTTCAAGAAGTCTTGCAATACACAAGATTTTTGATTTTTTTGATTTTTTTTACCCTAATATTTTCCAAACTTATCTTTATGTGGAATTCTTTTTTTTTTTCTTTTTTTTTTTTGAGACAGAGTCTCAGGCTGTCACCCTGGATAGAGTGCTGTGGCATCAAAGCTCACAGCAACCTCCAACTCCTGGGCTCAAGTGATTCTCCTGCCTCTATCTCCCAAGTAGCTAGGACTACAGGCACCTGCCACAACGCCTAGCTATTTTTTGGTTGCAGCCATCATTGTTATTTGGCGGGCCCGGGTTGGATTCGAACCCGCCAGCTCCAGTGTATATGGCTGGTGGCTTAGCCACTTGAGCCACAGGCACTGTGGCTATATGCAATTCTTTTAAGCAATACTTATTTATGGACCACTGACCACACTTTTGGAAATGCTGTTCTAGATGTATACTATCTTATGAAATATTAAAACTAAAAAAGACAACTTTAAGCCTCTTGGTGTTAGCCATGTGTTAAATATGGCCTCAGCATAAAACTGGGTCTATTTTGATTCTTTAAATGAAACTTCTTTGGAGTCAGTCAAGAGGTGTTGACTTGGATACCAAACCAGTTGGGAACCCCTCTGCTCCAGGCTTAACAGAAGATAACATATTCAAGACAGTAGAAAGGGTCTCAGTAGGTCTTTAATAGATTTCACTGAGTTTTCTTTTCTTCTGTAATTTCTCATCTCTTTGTGCTTTGAACAAATATGGAAATACAAGTGAGCCAAACATTAGTAATCCTATTTAAAAATAGAGTTATTACAAGACAATGCAATCACGTTTATTGCTATCCTCACCCGTACCCTATTCTTGACCGAGACCTTATTAGGCATGCCCTTTCATTGGTGCACTTGATGAGAGACTTGGCCTATCATCCCAAAATGTGCTCTTACCACACTCAGAGAGATGGAGCACATTGCATAATGACTTTAGGCTAATGCCGTTTGCTTTGGAGTATGTGAATCTGGAGACATCAAAGCTCTGTTAAAAGCCCATGTAGCTTTGGAGGGCAATTTGACCATTAAAATTAAGACTTCATCTTGTCAACCAGCACTTTAAAAACTATAGAAATTGATTCCATGGAAGATTTTATTGAAATACAAAAAGATACCTATAAGAAGATCTTTTGCCTTATTCTAATAGTAGGAGACTGAAAACTGTCTGAATATACTTGAACAACAATTAATTATATAAATTATAAATTTCTGCTAGGACATTGTACAACCATTAAAAAAATGGAATAGCCCTCCTCCACTAACATGGAAATAAGTCCAAATCAAGTTGTTAAATTTAAAAAGAATCAAGGTACAGAACAGTGAACCCAGCATGATTGTTTTAAATTTTATTATTTACTGATACATATAATGTACTCATAGAAAGGAATAGAAAAGTATATAGCGTAGTATAAGTTTCTATTATCTCTTGCAGTGAGATTATGGAATATTTTTCCAATTTTTTAAACAGGAAGCTTGAATTAATTGTAAATCAGAAAAAGACAAAAGTATATTCATTAAACCTAACCTCATCAAAGCTATATTAAGAGAATAAAAACTTTTTGGTAATTGTTTTCCTTTCATTAGAAAAACAGTCATCATCATCACTGGACAAAGCTCAATGGACACTGAAAACTTTTAATTGCTTTCATCTAGAAAAGCCAAAGACATACTATTCACTACAACCAGTGTAATTTTTTTTCTGCTGTAAAAATAAAATTGGTTGATTGCAGAAAAGTATAACAAATCAAAAAGGGGCCCATAATCTCAATCCTAGAGAATAAATGGTACTATTTTGATGCCTTTCTTTTCTGTGTGCCTGTATTTTTGTTTGGTTGAGATCAATTACTTGATTGGGATCAGTTTTGTTAGACTTTTAACTTCCTATACATGTCAACTACTTTGATCTTGTCTTCTTCTCTTCATCTTGTACTCTATCCATTCTCAGGTGTAGCATGAGAAAGGAGCATGGGGAGGCCTTGAAAAGTCACGTTTTTATTTCATTAAATATACACTAGCACTTTGGAGGTTGGGACCAGTTTTCTTTATTTAGGAATCTCAAGCACCTGGATGTTAGATAAAAGGCTGTTGAATGGGTAGAATGGGCAAATAAATGAACTAGTGAATGATTAAAGAATGAACAAATGGATGGGAGAATTGAGCCATTTTAGAATGTAAAATCAGGCAGGGTGAGGTGCTCATGCCTATAATCCCAACACTTTGGTAGGCTGAGGCAGGCGGGCTTCTTGAGGCCAGGAGTATGAGACCATTCTGGATAACATAGCCTGACTTCATCTCTATAAAAAATTTTAAAAATTTTCAGAACTTTAAAGTTTTTCTTCAATTTTAATTATCTGGGTGTGGTAATACGTGCCTGTGGTCCCAGCTACTTAGGTGGCTGAGTTTGAGGTTACAGCGAGCTTTGATGATGCCACTGCACTTTTAGCCTGGCAGAGTGAGACCCTCTCTTACAAAAGAAAAAAAAGTCAACAAGGCTTAATAAATCTCACCTGCCCTCCCCATCTTAACATCTTAGCCGGCTTCCTGCTACCTACAGAAGGGCTGTATGATAGGAGTTCGGACTCTGAAACCGGGAAGCCTGGATTTAGAAACATGGCCTGGGCTCTATCCTGGGCATGCCAGTTGCATTTTTAAGCCTCTGTTTCATTGTGCATAAAATGAAGATAATAATAGTTTCTACCTCAATGGATGAGTTAATATATGTGTAAAGTGTATACAACAGTGTCTGACACAGATCTTGTTTAGCTGTTCCTATTTTTTCTTTCAGATTCAGTCCTCAGAGCTATTCATGTTTTTGTTAATTACTATCACTACTATTGCGTATCAAGTGCCTTTATATGACATGCAAACCTGGGCACATCTCTCTGGCCCTTCCAACGCTCAACCTTGTCGTCATACTGAAATAGCTGCTTCTTCTCTGATGATACCTGCTGGTCTTTCTCAAGCCTGCATGACATTTCTTTTTTATATACTTGCCTCTCTGCTGATGCCTTTCTCTCCCTCTTCCTTCCAACTGTGGCAAATGTTCACTTATCCTCCTGAACTCAGCTCCAGATTCCCTGCCCCTTAAGCAATTTCTTCCTTCCCTTGTGTACCATTCCACCATTTCCTAAAGGAGTTAAATTCTTCCAAACTCCATCTTTTAAATACTTATAACTTTTCATGTTGTGTTGAATTGTTCCTTTATGTCTCTGTTACCAGCAGCCCCCATCCCCTGCAACCAAAGTAACTCTTGAGACCGAGGATATATCTTCCAACCACTGGCACAGGGCCTGGCATGCACTATAGGCCCTCAGTAAATATTTGTCAGGCAAGCAAAATAAATATATTTTATATTAGCAACTAAATTGATCAAAGTTTGCAAAATGGGTTTGTGAAAGGATCGAATCAAATTAAAAATCAGTCCTGAGCAACAGCCATAAAGTTAGACATTTTCAGCTTTCAATCTTATTTTTTTTCACTACCTTAGATAGAGCTACCCTTCCTAAATTCAATTTTCCAGAGTTGATGTTGTACTCATAACCTTGAAATCTAATGTACTGAACCTATCGGAATACAGTTTCAGCCTTGCATGATCAGATTTTTAAAGTACAGAAACCTCAGTGTATCTGTTGTAACCGTAGTTAAGTATCTTTGGAGACATTTAGGAGAATCATAAAATCAACTACAAGGACACACTTCTTTGCTCTTAGATTCAAACATTTATTTTTCTTAGCATTGCAAGGAAATAAGTCATCAACTTTTTATTGCCTCCAGGACAGAGTGGCATTGCACACATACATGAATGGCCTTCCACACCCAGGCAGAGGGAATCCAGTTAATCCTGAAACCTCATGTTAGCCAAGTCTTCTGAATATTCTCCCACCCCGACCATTCAGCCCAACTGTCCTGACTTAATTGATTTTCTTTTTTTCTTTTTACTAGAGGGTAAAGTTACCATATAGGTGGCAAAAAAGCAGGGATGGAAGACAAACTGGAGATATGAATCATTCCAAAAGTCAAAAATGAGCAGATGAATAATAAAAAATGTGACTGGTTTTGAGAGAGAACTATTTCCCAAAAACCTAAAAATATATTTTAATAATTTTGTACACTTCTCACTGCCTGCTCATGGCAAAGAGACATTTTTAAGTACATATTCACAGAAAGACCCATTATGATCCATACTGAGAGTGCCTTAAGAAAGAGGATTAGGCTTAGCTTGGTATAACCAAACAGAACATGAGGCATATTCTTCTATAACCGATCCATTCTTTTCAGCATCACTTTCATGGTTCTTGTCCTGGGATTATTTCATGTAGTTAACCAAGAACGAAATTTGAGTAGTTAATTTGAGTAGTTAACCAAGAACGAAAATACATTCAGTAGATCTGCTAACCTGGCTGAGTTTTCACATTCAAGATTTCAGAGTGTTTGCATGTGTGAATGTGTCTGTGTGTGTACACATGTGAGTTTGTGGGTTTTAATCCTCAGCTCATTTCAAGATTCAGCAATAATGTAAAGGTTCTGCGACAGAAATTGAATTTTGCAGGCTCTAAGTTCTGTCCACAGATTGGTGAATGTGCCTTCTTATAATAACCAGTCACCAGAAGACCAATATTTACCAAGTAAAGTCACTAAACTAAACATCAGAAGTGGTTTGAAGACCAGCCAGTCCACAAGGAATAAAGAAATCTAATACTATATTTTAAAGGGCTATTGAAAATTTTATATAAATATTTCACCTTTACCCTGTTTCATGTGGTTTTCCTTTGTTTTCCTGACATTGAAATTATGTTTATCTTAAACTGAGAGCATTTAGGTATGCGTATCTGCTGCCTTCTGCATGTGTGAGAATCAAAGTCTTCATAATAATAGCTTATTACACATGCCAATTTTATCCCCTGTCTTGAGGACCTTCTCATCCATGCTGTGTTGTGGTCTTTATTACCTCCCTGAAAAGGTGAAGGGCAATATCATTATTCCTCTTTTTCGTAGATTAAAAAAACTGAGGCCCAAAGATATACAAGTCATAAAGCAGAAGACAAGGAAAACACCCTCAAGTTGGCACCAGCCAGGGTAAATTTTCAAAGATTGAATTATTTGTTCACTGGTGTATTGCCAGCACCAAGTAGGCACTCAAATATTTACTTTGAAAAGAGTTATTAAGAATACACCTCGGCTGGCTGGTTTGAACCCAGCCCTGGCCATCTAAACAACAATGACAACTGCAACAAAAAATAGCCGGGCATTGTGGTGCACACCTGTAGTCCCAGCTGCTTGGGAGGCTGAGGCAAGAGAATCGCTTGAGCACAAGAGTTTGCGGTTGCTGTGAGCTCCGTCTCAAAAAAAAAAAAAAGAAGAAGAAGAATCCAGTTGGAAGACTTCTATTTCATAATGGTGTGATTTAGTGAATTATCCTAAAGCATTTAAACCCAGTACTGATATTTTTTGTACATGATCATCTCATAAATGGGCTCTAAGAATTGCATTACAGCTAAATTGTGACTGAAAAAAGGTCATATAAAAATACTACAGTAAATACTTGAAAGGCAAGAAAAGGAGGCCGATGGTCCATTTAGCTGAAAGTGTAAAATCTTAAAATCTAGGAATTTGGATACCAAGGCATGAAAAAGCTCTGTAATGTATTTTCTTTCTCATTATTTTAGAAATAAAATTTCTTTGTAAATTTCCCACTTTTTGAAATGCTAGGTTACATCCTTAAAGACACGAATTTTGTACGTGCAAAGAAATAGGGCAAAGAGGGTGGCTCTCGTAGCTCAGTGGGTAGGGCGCCAACCACATACACCGAGGCTGGTGGGTTCAAACCCAGCCCAGGGCCAGCTAAAACAACAATGACAACTGCAATAAAAAAATATCACTGAGTGTTGTGGCAGGCACCTATAGTCCCAGCTACTTGGGAGGCTGAGGCAAGAGACTCACTTAAGCCCAAGAGTTTGAGGTTGCTGTGAGCTGTGATGCCACAGCACTCTACTGAGGGTGACATAGTGAAACTCTGTCTCAAAAAAAAAAAAAAAGGAAAGAAAAAAAAGGAATGTGGCAAAGAAACTTTGAAAAGCAAGCTACCCATACAACTATGTCTGTCCATCTGCATATCTACTCACCTGTCCAACTAGCATGTATCTATCCATCATCCGGTTTTTAACCCACCTTAGAACCTTAGAAGCAAATGTCATTTGCCTGTCTGTTTTGTGTCACGTGCTTAAGAGACCTAAGGAGAAGGTTTGAAGGACTTTTTGAATTATATATTTTAGTTTTATATTTTAGAAAGAAGGAATTGAATAGAAGACTTCCATTTCATAATTATATAGGCCTAAGGTGAATGCTATTTTGGAGAACCTTTGCAATGTGGATTTTTTAAGAAATAGACTAAGTTTAATTTCAATTAAACTTGTTGAATCAGCTACAAATGGTTATACTTTTAAGATTATGAAGAATACATGTGGGACTGGCACGGTGGCTCATACATGAGCAAGGAGGATCACTTGAGCTCAGAAGTTCAAGACCACCCTGAGCAAGAACAAGACCTCTGTCTCTAACAAAACAGAAAACAATTACAAGGGCATGGTAGCAGGCACCTGTAGCCCCTGCTGCTCAGGAGGCTGAGGCAGGAGGATCACTTGAGCCCAGAAGTTTGAGGGTACAGTGAATTATGATGACAACACCGCACTCTAGCTGGGGCAATAGAGTGCTACTCTTTCTCCAGAGCGGGGGAAAACGTGTAATGTATGCCTATGAGAGTACAGTTTACTGTTGGCTGACGTGAAGTCAGTAGTTCGTGGGTGCTGGACACCAACCAAGGTTGTTTTATTCACTCCTTGGACAGACAGCCCATAGTTTGGCTGGATGCATGACATGGGTGGTAGAGGGGATAGCAAAGGAGAATCCTGACTGTTGAGCTTTAAATCTTGGCTCCACCACTTACAGGCTGCATGGCTAAGTTATTATTGTATCTTCTTAAACTTTATGATCTTCACTTATGAAATGGAGGTGATAACATCACTTCCTCACAGATTTGTGCCAAGGACTCAGTGAATTAATACATATGCAATCCTCTTGGAACAGATAATTAAACACTTAATAAATGTTTCTTGTTTTTGTTGTTATTGACAATATTATTCCAAAATTCCCAAGAGAACTGTCATAAAATGTTCCCACCAATAAGAAATAGTTGACCATACATAACCACAATTATAAAAGGAGAATGTAAAGATATTTTAAACATGGTATGTGCTATCGGAAAAAAATAACAAATGGAAAGCCCAATTAGATGGGTGCACAATAGACCTGAAAATGAAAGTATCCCTAGGCCAGGCATGGTAGCTCACACTGGTAATCCTAGCACTCTGGGAAACTGAAGCGGGAGGATGGCTTGAGGTCAGGAGTTCAAGACCAGCCTGAGCAACAGTGAGAGCCTATATCTAGAAAAAATTAGCTGGGCATGGTATTGCACACCTGTAGTCCCACCTACTAAGGAAGCTGAGACAAGAGGATTGCTTGAGTCAAGAGTTTGATCTTTCAGTGAGCTATAATGACACCACTGCGCTCTAGCCTAGGGAACACAGCGAGAACCTGACTCAAAAAAAAAAGTTATCACTGCATATTTACTCATACAAAACATCCAGATAGATACTAACTTTAAAAGGACTTTCTTACTCAGAGGCTTAATGTTAACCTCATGACCATAATTTTCTTCCTCCTGTTGATCCTTTCTCCCTCAGATCATCCTTGATTAGCTGGTAAGTGCCTTGCACTTTTTCTTTTTTAATAGAAAAAAAAAGTTTTCCTTTCGAGCACTCTGCTGCTATAAATTCTAATTATCATGGTAAATTGGTGCCAGGGTGCATTTAAGCAATTAGAATGCTGTAATTAAAGTCTGCTGCATATGTAATCTTATAATGTATAAGGGTAAGCACAGAAGTTGAGAGCTGGGTTCTAAGTGTTTATTTAATAATGGTTATTCATCTGTCCTCCAGTTGCCTTTCCGGATACGCATCAGATGTGGGTAGACCTTGACCTATTTAGGCTCTTACTTTTCTTGCATGGCTTTACAATTTGACTGTAGATCACCACACCTCTAATTTCCAGGGCAGTCTGATAAACATTCACTCCCTTGCTTTGAAAATGTTTTGGCGCAAGAGTTCATAAAGAAGATTAAGATATTGGTGGAATGGTGGAGCTAGTCTTTGATATTTGACTGTGTGACAATCTCGTTCTTCCTGGGCTTAAAGGGAATAAAGTAGACCCTCAAGATCACAGAATAGAGGAGAAATAAAAATAAAAATTGGGAGAAGGAAGACTCACAGTCCTGAAGATAGGTTCTATAAAATTTTCTGTCATCAAGGTTCAGGGTTTTTTTAAGTATAGATTAATTTATTTAAAATTATTTATTGAGGTCCCAGTGTGGTAGCTCACACCTGTAATCCTAGCACTGTGGGGGGCCGATGCAGGCAGATTGCTTGAGCTCAATACAGTCTAAGCTAGAGCAAGACCTGATCTCTAAAAATAGCTGGGTGTTGTGGTAGGCGCCTGTAGTCCCAGCTACTCGGGAGGCTTTCAGTTTGCTGTGAGTTATGACACCATAGCACTCAACTGGGGGCAACAAAATGAGGCTCTGTCTCAAAAAAATAAAGAAAAGAGGCTCAGCGCCTGTAGCTCAGCGGCTAGGGTGCCAGCCACATACACCAGAATTGGCAGGTTCAAATCCAACCCAGGCCTGCCAAACAACAATGACAACTACAAACAAACAGAAAAATAGCCGGGCATTGTGGTGGGTGCCTGTAGTCCCAGCTACTTGGGAGGATGAGACAGGAGAATCACTTAAGCCTAAGAGTTTAAGGTTGCTGTGAGCTGTGATACCACAGCACTCTACCAAGGGTGATGTAGAAAGACTGTGTCTCCAAAAAAAAAAAACAGAGAGAGAAAGAAAGGAAAGAAAAAAAGAAAATTATTTATTGAATGTCTCCTATGTGCTAGGCACTATTTAGGTCATGGATGTGTAGTGGTGAGTTAAACATATCTCTGCCCATGTAGAGTTTAGAGTTTTATGAGATTAATTCCATAGTCTCTAATCGTGTATGTCTAACAGATAATTGCTCTGTTATCTGATGTTCTTTATAGCTTTCCCCCCCCTTATCCAATCCAGAATCCAGTCCAGGATCATACATTGCACTTAGTTGTCATGACTCTGAGGTCCCTTCCACATGTGGGGGCACCTTTGGCCTCTGGTACTTTTGAAGTAGACCGTCTTGCAGAAATCTCTTAAGGTCGTGGAATGTGTATTTGTCTAATTCACTGATTCTAAACACATATCATATGTTACATGTCTCAGAATCATCTACGAACTTTATGAAAACACAGAGACCTGTCCTATCTCAACTGATCATCTTTCAGTAATCCTGGGCCTTTCTATTCTTTATTAGCTCATCAAGTATTTCTGCCACCCAGCAAGTTTGAGAACCACTAGTCTAATAATTTCCTCATGTCAGGAATAGTCCATAGATGATGCTGAATCCATCTCAGTGTGTGTCACAAGGAGGCAAGCAATGTCAGTGTGTCTTCCTGGAGTTAAGGTGGTAACTTCTAGATTTCTCTGTTGTGAAGTCGCCTTTTCACTTTGTAATTAACAAGTTGTCTGGAGTTGACGTTTTGAGGCTGTTTTGGTCATCCTCCTTCTCAGCAGTCTCTGACCCAAGGATCTTGGACTCTAGGGGTGGTCTTGCCTAAGTTAGTTAGTACTATAGTAACTATAAAAGGTGATTTTCTAATTTGATCATTTTCAACATTTCTTAACTTTCATCTGTAAAGAATAATTTCCCCTTCTTTTCCATCTTCACTCTCTAAAAATATTTTCAGTATCAAAATGTCTTTGTGGATAACTTTTTATTTACTGTATTGTAATTCATTCTTGTTATTCATTTTGATGCTCAAAGCGCTCCCAGTTTGGACAGTGGAATCCCTTTAAGTCATATCCTGTGTGTTTTTGGCTTTTCCCCATAACATTTGAGCACTTCTCAATTTTATGGCACAATAAGGCAATCCAGGCTCTCTTTGTGCTTTTGCTGCTACCACCTTGGGATTAGCCTTTTTTTTTTTTTTTTTTCCTTTTAGTGGAGAAAAGTGTCTAGAAATCAAGATCTGATTACTGTTTAAACTAGTTGCAACTTTATTCCAAAAATATGTCACCTATTCACCTAAAAGTCACAGTGGATTGTACAGACCATACCTGGGCTGCACCTGGGAAAGTCTGATCTGGTTCATTTTCCCTTATTTCTCATTTCCATATCCATATATTCATTTGTGTTATCCTCCCACAGCCAGGCACTAACTCAAATGCTACAAACTTTCTCTCTCTCTCCCTGTCTTTCTTTGCTCCTATCTTCATTTTGATCAAATTTCTGAGAAAGGGTCTGCCCAGATACACACTTTGGTGGTAATGCTTATATCTTTGAGACTATGACACACGCCCACAAAAATACCTGTACTTGTTTGGGTTTCTGGGGGATTGTTTTGTAGCAATTATACTTTTTCAGAGCATCTTTATGTCTTGTTTTTATGTTTGTCTTCAGAATTCCATGAAGTATGTGGGAAAGATATTATTTTCCTTTTACATATATAGAAAGTGAAACTAGATGAGCAAATGACTTTTGGACATCTAACACCTCTTCTGTGTACTGTTGTAAGTTTGCATATCTAGAAATACTATCTAGGTACTAGTTTTACAATTCAGTTCTCACAGATGTTGATGTCTGGGCTATGTCCCTATCATTCAAAAGCTGAGATTCCCACACTTTATGGGGGCAAGACATGATTGCAAGAGGGACTTTACCTAACAATCGCAATCAGTGTAACCTGGCTTATTGTACCCTCAATGAATCCCCAACAATAAAAAAAAAAAGCTGAGATTCAACTGTATAGTGAATTAAGAGACACAAAAAGAATTCCCTAAAGTAATGAATACCCAGTTTCTTTCTTCACTCCTTTTTCAGTCCATGTTCTACCTATATTGAGCACCTGCCATGTGCCAGCCAGTCCTCGAGATGCAAAATAGATACAAATTCTTGGTGGTGCCTGTGGCTCAAAGGAGTAGGGCGACTGGCCCATATGCCGAAGGTGGTGGGTTCAAACCCAACCCTGCCAAAAACTGCAAAAGAAAAAAAAAGATACAAATTCAAGCCCTTAAGGATCTTACCTACTAGGTAGGATGACAGCAGGTGGGACATCAGACAATAAAGAAATAAATAAAATGTATAATGTATGAGAAGATGTAAACAGAGTCACCAAATACATTTGTTCAGGTTGCTCATTGCCAAAGTCTATGCCTAGTAATGCCTTCAAGGTCTTGGATCCAAGTAATAAAGGATGGAATTGCCATTAAGTAAGATATAAGGGGATACAGATGAGATCAGGAGTTGTTTGTTTCTTAATGTTCAAAGTTAAGTATAATATACATATAGAAATATGCATATAATCTAAGGATGCAGCTCAGTGAACTTTCACATATCAAACACATCAGAGTAACTAATATCAACATCAAGGAAACAGAGCACTGTGGCACCAGAGAAGCCCCTAGCACGTTCTCTTTCAGCCATTAATCCCTCCACTACTGTGTTTTGTTGTTGTTATTTTTGAGACAGAGTCTCACTCTGTTTCCCTGGATGGAGTGCCATGGCATCATAGCTCACAGAAACCTCAAACTCTTGGGCTTAAGAGATCCTTTTGCCTCAACCCCCTCTGAGTAGCTGGGAGTACAAGTGCCCACCACAACACCCTGCTATTTTTTAGAGGTGGGATCTCACTCTTGCTCAGACTGGTCTTGAACTCATGAGCTCAGGCAATCCACCCCCCTCAGCCTCCCAGAGTGCTAGGATTACAGGCATGAGCCACTGAGCCCGGCCCTTCCACTACCATGGTCTTTAATAGCATTTTATTAGTTTTAGCTGGAATCATACACCATGTGTTCTCTTTTTTTGGTCTGGCTTCTTTGGCTCAAATTTTGTTTTTGAGATTCATCTATATTGTTGAATGTAGTTGTTCATTCAGCTGGCCAGCTTGTTCATTTTCACTGCTGAATATTAATATATGGTATGAATGAATATACCAAGGTTCACTCACTTTGACGGGCATCTGGGTAGCTTGCGATATTTGGTTATTACAAATAGCATTTCCATGAAGATCCTAGTGCCGTCTTAAAGTGGACATAGAAGGCTGGACAGATAAATTCACGAACTCATCCTGGAAAATGTAGTACATACCTCACTGCTGAATATCGCTATGGTCACCTTCAAGGTACTCCCCTACGGAAGATATGCACTAATGCTAGTGCCAAGTCCACCCCTCAAAGCAGTTTTGGAACTCTTTTTCTGAAATGGCCATCAGAGATACCATCACCAAATGGCCAAGGGGAGTACTTCAGAGGTGACCATAGTGATATTCAGCAATGAGGCATGTAGCACTCATGTTTCATGAACTTAATTGTCAGACTTCATAGGATGACAGCTCTGATGGTCATTCCAGAAAAACAGCTCCAAAATTGCTTTGAAGGGTGGACTAGGCACTGGCATCAGTGCACAGCTTCTCAAGGGGAGTATTTCAAAGGTGACCATAGTGATATTCAGCAATCAGGTACATAGCACTTTTTCTAGGATGAGTTCATGAACTTAATTGTCTACCCTCAGATGCAAACATGTCTGTTAGGTGTATAACTAAGAGTAAAATTGCTGGACCATAGCATATATGTATGTGAAGCTTTAGTAGACCCTGCCAAAAATTTAGTTCAAAACCAACTTAATGGTCCACCAGCGGCGTACAGGAGGAGTGCAGCCGAGATATGTTCAGGCAACTGTCTCACGTGTATCATGTACATTCCACAGAACTGCTCCAAAGTGTTATCTGGAGACAACTTTACTCTGAGCCTAGAAAATGGAAATAAGCTAAAACTTATTGACACTGTTAATTTGGTGAAGAAACTGATTATGTAAGTTAAATGTACTAAAAATATCAATAATCCTATCTAATGATAACAATCAAATAATAGTATGAAAAAAGAGACCCATTTATTTAGCAAAATATAAATTATTGAGTATTCTAATATAGGATTTTGTATGTGATCTTTATATCACAAAACTTTATGATCACTATAAAACAATTTTAATAGAGACATGCTATGGTTCCAAAGATAAAGACAAATTATAATATCTTTTTAAAAATTTGACAAGAAAATTTTAAAGTTTCTTTGAAAATCAGTAAAAGAGAATGTCAAAGATTAATGTGGAAAATTAAAGCATCTATCCTATCAGATACTGAGACATACTATAATGAATGGTGATTAATTAGTTTCAGAACTATGTGAAATTTGAACAACCCAGAACAAAGTAGAAAAGCTAAAAATAGATACAATTACATGATTTTAAGAATTTAAGAAGCAACATGGTAAAAGTTAATACAGAGAATAACATTAAGAGACTCTTTGGGTGCTAGCCTTTATGATAAATACTTTGTACTTAATTTAAGAGCTCTAAACCTGTAGTCTCCAACACCCTTTCCCCCCACTCCCCGTCCCCACACACACACACACTACTAGTCTATGGCCCTGCCCTTTAGGACCAGGCTGCACAGCAGGAGCTGAGCGATGGGTGGGCAAGCCCATGAGCCAGCCAAGCTTCATCTGCATTTACAGCCACTCCCTGTTGCTTGCATCACTGCCTGAGCCCCACCTCCTGTCAAATCAGTGGCAGCATTAGTTTCCCATGGGAGTGTAAACCCTATAAACTGTAAACTGTGCATGCCAAGGATCTAGGTTGCATGCTCCTTATGAAAATCTAATGCCTGATGATCTGAGGTGGAGCTGATGTGGTGAGGCTAGAACTGGGGAGCGGTTGCAAATACAGATTAGCATTAGCAGAGAGGGTTGACTGCACAGAGACCAGAATAAATCAATTGCTTGTAGACTCACATCAAAACCACCCTCCTACCCAGGTCCATGGAAAAATCGTCTTACATGAAACCTGTCCCTGGTGCCAAAAAAGGTTGGGGATTGCTGCTCTAAACAAAGCAGTAATATTAGTATGATCATCTTACAGAGGAGGAACATTTTGCTGAGTTTCAGAAACAATTACGTACCTAAGGCCCCACAGCTTCTTCCAGTAGAAGAAACAGGTTGCAGTCCAGTGTGACTTTACAGGCCCAGAGAAGGACATGTCAAAGAGGAACAGACTGAAGGACACAAATTATACTCAGGAAATAAGACAAAGGATTAATAAAGGATTAAAGGATTTACCCACAACTCAAATCAAACATAGGTTCTCTATTAGGTAAGTGAAGGAAGGGTTGGTTCACACCTGGATAATGGCAAATAATAGTAGTTGTAAGGGAGATACTCAAATTGGTTAGTAATCAAAGAATTAAAAATTGAAACAAGAAATAATTTTGTAGTATTATTTTTATTTTTTAAGATAATAAAGGTCTCATTCTGTTTTCCAGGCTGGAGTCCTGCTCTGTCTCCCAGGCATGACCATAGTTCATTGTAGCCTCATATTACTGGGCTCAAATGATTCTCCCACCTTAGCCTCCTGAGTAGCAAGACTATAGGTTTGAGCCGCCATGCCTCTGGCTAATTTTTTTTTTTTTTTGTAGAGACAGGGTCTGACCATATTGCCCAAGCTTGTCTCTTATTCCTAGCTTCAAGCAGTCCTCACACCTTGACCTTCCAAAGTACTGGGATTACAGATGTGAGCCGCTACACCCAGCCTTGCAGTATTATTTTATACTTTTCTTTTAATAATTAGCAGAATAATTTCATTGATATGATCTATAAAAATATATACATTTCTCTAAAATAGAAAAAATTAGCATAAACATTTGATATGTTGATCTGGGTGATAATTATATGAGTAACATATACGTGTCAAAATTCATTGAGCTTCACACCACTGCACTCCAGCCTAGGTGACAGAGTGAGACAAAAAAAAAAAAAATCAGGTTGGGCAAGGTTGGTCACACCTATAATCCCAGCACTCCGAGGCTAGCATCAGCTAGAGTGAGACCCCATCTCTAAAAATAGCCCAGGCGTTGTGGCAGGTGCCTATAGTCCCAGCTACTTGGGAGGCTGAGGCAAGAGAATCGCTTGAGCCCAAGAGTCTGAGGTTGCTGTGAGCTATGACACCACAGAACTCTACAGAGGGTGACAAAGTAAGACTGTCTCAAAAATTAATGATAATTGAGCCGTACACAGATTTGTGTGTTAGACTGCACATACCTTAATAAATTTTTTTTTTAAATACTGAATATACTCGGCTTAGTGCTCATAACTCAGTGGTTAGGCTACATACACCAAGGCAGGCAGGTTCAAACCCAGCCCAGGCCTGCTAAACAACAGTGACAATGACAACAAAAAATGGCTGGGTGTTTTGGCAGGTGCCAGCAGTCCCAGCTACTTGGGAGGCTGAGAGGTAAGAGAATCACTTAAGCCCAAGAGTTTGAGGTTGCTGTGAGCTGTGACGCCACCTCACTCTACTAAGGACAACATAGTGAGACTATCTCAAACAAACAAAAAAAATACTGAATATATTAAAATGTAGTCAATGATGATATGGTTATTTTTAACTAAGAAAATACATGTAAAAATAATTGGATGCTGCCAAGATTAAAGTGAGTATAAAGCATTTAGCCCACAAATTTGAAATTCAACTTCCCTTAAGAGCCAAAGCAAAGATGGAGTTATGATCACTTCCATAACTCACAGTGCCCATTAAGATAAAAACAAAGAGCCTGCAATGCACAGGACAGCCCCCCACAATAAGGAATTATCTAACTCAGAATGTCAGTCATGCTGAGGTTGCACAACCTTGATTTAGAAGAATGAATGGGCAGAATGTATCATTCAGACCATCCCCTGTAAATATTACCTCTAACCACTAGCTTGGACTATAAAAGGAAGAAAAGATTGCCTAATGTCCCAAAGGATGTGGGGAGGAAGTGGGGTGCATATGTAGTAGCTGTGACCTGGCCTTCTAGCGGGGTTAGTAACCCCTAGAAGATAGGACCAAGCACAGAGAAATAAATTTCTGTGGCCTAAGGAAGAATTGCCTCGTCAGGTGGTGGGTAGGTGTTAAGTGTTGGCGTGACCCCTGCACCAGCTTAACTGTATTAAAGCCAGGAAGGGCTCCTCTGACCTGGCAGAGCCCACCCTCTGTGTAGAGCTGTCAGGAGGAATTAGGGAAGTTCTAGGCACTGCATCCACTTGCTCATTTGTATCCTCATTATATCTTGTTTTGGCACTGCTGGCTGGATTAGTGATAAGCCAAAGCCAGAGCATCCTAAGTAGCATCCAAGCACTCATTCTTGACAGTTCTGTTTTTTTAATTTTGACCAGTCTTTGAAGTCTGCCCAAGAAGACCCTTTCTCTCCATCTGTAGTCACTGATTCCCTCTGGGTCACATCTTTCAAACATTGTCCCCAGAGAGGGGAGAGGAGAAAGAGAGGGAGAGAAAGAGGGAGAGGAAAAGAGAGGGAAGGGGAGATAGAAAAGGAGTAGAGAGAGAGAGAAGAGGGAAATTTTTTTTTCTTTCTTCAGTTTTTGGCCGGAGCTGGGTTTGAACCTGCCACTTCTGGCATATGAGGCCAGCGCCCTAACCCTTTGAGCCACAGACACCCCCTGAGAAGAGGAAACTTTCTTCTCTTCATTCTAATTCAGAAAATCCCTAGACCTCATCACTTGCCTAAAAAATGCTAATGGTTTCCACTAGAGCTAGCAGGGAAAGAAGTAATTCTCCAAAAGAATGAGATATTCTGCCCAGAAAAAGGGACAGGTACTTGGCAGTCAATACAGATATCCACTACTCTGGGAAAATACATGTATGTCCTTTTAAAAATAAAAGAAATTTATTTTTATTTTATTTTGATACAATTTTTGTTTCTTTATTTCTTCTTTTTTTTAATTTTTTTTAATTTTTAATTCTGAAATTAAAGAACAAGCAAGCTGACTTGCTTGTTCATTCTTCGTTTGAAGTACTTTTTTGTTTGTTTGTTTATTTTCTTTCTTCTTTTTTTTAGATGTTCTTTCTCTGGCAATGCTCTGTCCCCTTGCCTCCCCGGTAGCGGGGATTACAGACGCCCACCACAACGTCTGGCTATTTTTAATGTTAGTAGAGACGGGGTCTTACTCTGGCTCACTGCTGCTCATACAGGTCTCGAAACTCTGAGCTCAGGTAATCCACCCGCCTCAGCCTCCCACAGCGCTGGGACTACAGGCGTGAGCCACCACGCCTGGCCTCTTTATTTCTTCTTTTGCAAACTATGTATTTTTTTCCTTTCTTAAAAATTATTTTTTCTGAACAGTTTGAGAGTAAAGACTTATACCAGTTTACCTCCGCATATTTTACTGTATACAAGTATTTCACAAGATCAAGAATATTCCTCATATGACCTTATTACAATCATCACATATAGACAACTTAACATTCATTGAACCTGTGATACTGCCTAATACACAGTCCAACTGTCCTGATAATGCCTCTTTAACATTTCCTCCTGATCCAGGATAACACACTGTGTTTAGTGTGATTCTTTAGTCTCCTTTGCTTTGGAACAGTTCTTCAGCCTCTTTTTTGGCATTCATCACATTCACATTTTGAAAGAGTTTGAGCCAGATGTTTTATAGGATATCCCTCAGTTTGGGTTTGTCACATGGTTCCTCATAAATAGATTTAGTGGTACATTTCTGACAAGAATACTATACCATGGTATACTGGAGCCAGCTGTACCAGCTCACGGGTGCCCATTCTCACCTCTCTTTCTGCCTCCATGTTCTGACGTTATATTGCAAACTAGAAAATCAGCTATGGTGGGAATATTTACACTGCAGAAATCAACCAATGCTGTAAGTCAGACCTTCTCCAGGCCCCGATTTCTGGATGTGAAGCATTTCCATTTACCAGCACAGGTAAGGTCATGTCCCTCTCAGTGCCAGCCATCAGGAAGTACGTGATGCTGTTCTACCCAATTATTGGCAATATCTCAGACCTTGGTTAGGATAGTGTCCGTCAGGTTCTCCTTTGAAGAGTTATCATTTTCCCTTTTGTAATTAAAAGGTAATCTATGGAGAGATACTTCGTGATTTTATAAATATCCTGTCCTATCTATGCCAGGCACGGTGGCCAGGCATGGTGGCTCATGCTTGTAATCCCAGCATTCTGGGAGGCCAACGCAGGTGGATTTCCTGAGCTCAGGAGTTCGAAACCAGCCTAAGCAAAAGCAAGATCCCATCTCTAAAAATAGCGTTGTGGAGGGCACATGTAATTTCAGCTACTTAGTAGGCTGAGGCAAGAGGATCACTTGAGCCCAAGAGTTTGAAGTTGTGTGAGCTATGATGCCACAGCACTCTACTGAGGATGGCCAAGTGAGACTGGGTCTTTAAAAAAAAAAAAATCGGCAGAGAGAGGGAAGGAGGGAAAGGGGTGGGGCCTTGGTGTGTGCCACACTTTCTGGGGGCAAGACATGATTGCAAGAGGGTCTTTACCTAACAAATGCAGTCAGTGTAACCTGGCTTACCATACCCTCAATGAATCCCCAACAATTTAAAAAAGAAAGATAAATAGATAGATAGATAGAGATATATATTCTAAAAAAAAAAAAAAAAAATCCTGTCCTGTTTCTCATCAGACTTTCACCTGATAGATTTTTACTTATTAAAAATTACTGTCCGGGCTCCACGCCTATAGTAAAGTGCTTACAGCGCCAGCCATATACACCAAGGCTGACAGGTTCAAACCTGGCCCTGGCCAGCTAAACAACAATGACAACTGCATCAAAAAATAGCCGGGTGTTGTGGCGGGCACCTATAGTCCCAGCTACTTAGGAGGCTCAGGCAAGAAAATCACTTAAGCCCAAGAGTTTGAGGTTGCTGTAAGCTGTGACACCACTGCACTCTACCAAAGGCAACATAAGGAGACTCTGTCTCAAAAAAAAAAAAAATATATTGTGTGAATCAATTAAGCACTATGATAGTACTAGACATTAGAAAATCAGCCATTTCTCTTTCATTCCTTCTACATTTATTTTTTGGTGTTCTATAAGTTAATTTTTATAAACCTAATCTTTTTTTTCAGAGACAGAGTCTCACTTTGTCACCCTCCGTAGAGTTCTGTGGCGTCACAGCTCACAGCAAACCTCCAGCTTTTGGGCTTAAGTGATTCTCTTGCCTCAGCCTCCCAAGCAGCTGGGACTACAGGTGTATAGACCTAATCTTTTCTTTTAATCACTAGACATTCTTTAAGACTCAACCTTAAAATAGTAATGGACTTGGAAACAAACTGAGGTATCCCAGTGGCTTGTCTAGTAGTTCTAAACACTGAGCATTTGTGACCACCTCATTAATATCCATTGCTGTGGTTCAGAATAAGGGTCCGTGGGAGTACTGCATTGATGTAGGAAAAGCAAAGTGAGTCTTCAGAAATAGCTTCCCATTCTACTCTGAATATATGTTTGTTGATAACATACAATCCTATCAACTGTGGAAGTGGCAGTTAGCGTCATTTTTCCACAGTTTTGTCTGATTCCAGTTTTTACCAAAAGCACACCTTTGGAAGATTCCAGATGAGGGATTTGCACGAGTCATAGAAAGTTAACTAGAGCATGGCAGAGGGGAAAGAGTCACCAGGTGCCAGGCGCGGGTGGCTCACACCTGTAATCCTAGCACTCTGGGAGGCCGAGGCGGGTGGATTGCCTGAGCAAGTGGGAGACCCTTATCTCTAAAAAAATAGCTGGGCACTGTGGTGGGCACCTGTAGTCCCAGCTACTCGGGAGGCTGGTGCAAGAGGATCTCTTGAGCCCAAGAGTTTGAGGTTGCTGTGAGCTATGATGCCACTGCACTCTACCAAGGGCAACAAAGTGAGACACTGTCTCAATAAAAAACAAAACAAAAAAACAAAAAGAATCACAGGTACTGGGGGATCAGACATCACACTTCAACTCCCTGATGTTCATTGCCACCTATCCTCTGTAAAACAATAGGAATTGTAGGCTCTTTAAGTTCCCTCTTAAGTCCCCAAATTGTCTTTTATTCTGTTCTACATGGAAACCAACACCTGGAATTCATCTTGTTAGCATAGTGTCTTGGTCAACTGAATCAACAAGCCAAGGACAAAAATGAGATGTCCAGTATAAAACCTGAACCCAGTGACCTACTGATTGAATTCATAATCTAGCTAAATTAGCCATGAGCGTGTGGCACTAGGACTTGATCCTGTTTCATATTACCTTTGTGCATTCAGCTGCATCATCTGACTCACTTCTCGGGTTCTCTCTGTTTACCCATGACAGTCATGGAAACGCACTGAAGGATCCTGTTACCTTTCTCTTTGAGGAGACTCCTCTCTCCAGTGTTAGCTTGCCCGGCACCTATAAGGTTACCTCTGTTGCCATGGTTGGAAGTAAAATAAATGTTCTGTCTTGGGCAGGCTGCAATTTCAATAGAACTTTTATAATTTAGGTACAAAAATCTGGAGTTCTTTATGAATCTTGATTAAATTCCACCTACAGAAATTGCTGAGAACCACGCAAATAGTGTTATTCTTGATTGATGCGTTGTTTGGTGACCTCCATGAACAAATCAAGTGACACTGGCAATCAGCATTAGAACTCAGATTTTAAATGGCAGGTGAGGAGGGGACTGAGGATTATAAAAGAATGTGGGTTTGTGCCAAACCACTCATTCTCTTCTCTCCCTGGAACAAGATTTTGATAGTCCCACTGTTTCCCCTCACCCTTCTCCCACAGAACTAGGTTGAGCCCCTTGGGTAGTTGAAAAAATCCACAGGTGGGCGGCACCTGTGGCTCAGTCGGTAGGGCTCCGGCCCCATATACCGAGGGTAGCGGGTTCAAACCCGCCCCGGCCAAACTACAACCAAAAAAATAGCCGGGCGTTGTGGCGGGTGCCTGTAGTCCCAGCTACTCGGGAGGCTGAGGCAAGAGAATCGCTTAAGCCCAGGAGTTGGAGGTTGCTGTGAGCTGTGTGAGGCCACGGCACTCTACCGAGGGCCATAAAGTGAGACTCTGTCTCTACAAAAAAAAAAGGAAAAGTCCACAGGTGAATTAGGTATTTGCTCCCCACTCTTCTGGGGCTGCCAGAGCCTGATACTTCCCATGCTTCAGTTCCTTACTTCAGCATTTTTAATATTTAATAACCCTTCTAGGGTAGAGAATTATTTGGCAGCTTTCTTAAGCGTATCTGCTTTAGGTCTTTTCATCTGTCTGCTGATTGTCCATTTAATAAATTGAGAATTGGTGTCTGAACTGTTTTTCTGGTGACTCATCTAAGGTTCTGATGAGGCAAGGGGGGAGCCATGGGGTGTCAGAGGATTTGGCAGTAATTTCCATTTATTTTATTCATCTTTAGTGTTTTTGAGATCCTAAATAATCTACTTTTTTTCTCTTGTCTAAGATTTTAAGGCAAATGTGAGTTGACAAAACTGAGTTTTGGCTTGATTTCAGACTCAAAGATGTTTTTGAGTTCTCCTCTCAGCCCTCCTCCCTCTCCGTGGGTTTCTTTTTCTTTGAATTTAAGGAATTCAACCTTTCCAAAATTTAATCTTGATCAACACCCACCTCACCTGTTGGATTAACCACTTCATCATCTTTCACCAGATTAGAAAACCACTGTCTTTTGCCAAAAAGACAGAGGGCGATTGATTCCTGCAATCAACCTAGCTGCTCTTTGATTTCATAATCTGTTTCTAGAGATTATAAGCGAGCTTTGAATTCCAAGGCTCTGGGCCTGTCAGCTTTTGAAGCCAAAAACTTTGAAGCATATCCTCTGCCTCAGGTTTCAAAAGGGAGGCCTTTATGCTGCAGGATGAAATTCAGGGCAACGTGAATAACTATCACTGGTAGCATTGTAACATCCTCGGTTTTGTTAATCATTTATTTTATTTTGTGGCTTTTAAAAGAATTATTATTAGTTTGGGTTTGGGGCAGGGGTTGAGAACCCTAATCAAATCACTTGGAAACCAAGAGAAAAGCATGATCCTTTCAGAAATCCTCACCGACAGTCACTGTCTCTATAAACCTACCTACTGTACATTTACTTTAAAACTATTTCATACACTGCTTGGCGCTTGTAGCACAGTGGTTACGGTGCCAGCCACATACACTGGAGCTGGCGGGTCCAAACTCAGCCTAGGCCAGCTAAACAACAATGACAACTGCAACAAAAAAAAATAGCTGGGCATTGTGGTGGGTGCCTTTAGTCCCACCTACTTGGGAGGCTGAGGCAAGAGACCCGCTTGAGTCTGAGCGTTTGACGTTGCTGTGAGCTGTGATGCCATGGCACTCCACCGAGGGTGACATAATGAGACTCTGTCTCAAAAAAAAAAAAAAAAACTACTTCATACTCTTCACTCTGTATACTAGGAAACACTCCAGCTCAGATTCAAGAGGTACAAGGGCGGAAGAGAAAGAGTGCAGGGCAGTTTTCAGGCCTGTGAGTTCCATGTTCTTAAACACTATGCCCTTTCAAGTCCTAATTATGAGGGACTTAGGCAAGGAGGTGGTAACGCGAATTGTTTTCTGCATGTGTTAATAACGCGTACTAGCTAACATGCCACCAAAACACTTTCTGTCTATACCACTCATTGTTCTGATATTACATGATGCTATAATGGGATTTACATAAATCATCACACTAAAGAAATCAATGAAGGCACATGTGAATATTATTAATAGAGGCAATACCCCTGCCACACGTACTTATGCATCCATACAGTCTATTCAAAAAGCATTCTTGTTAACTAAGGCTCAGGAGTCCAGTTTTTCTTTTGAATCTTAAGAATAAGAGAAAAAAATAATGATGGAAAAATGATAGGTTAGAGTTTATCAAACTTCAATATTAAAACAAAAGAATTTTAGTCTTCAAAGCATTTGCAATACCTGATTTTTAAGACTTCACATTTTATCTATAATAGTACCAATATTATCTCAATAGTATGCATTGACACAGAAGTGAATTTCTATTTTTAATAATATCACGTTGTGGGTATACTGAAATAACCATGCTGTGACACAGAAAAAATAATTAGGAAAGCATTCAACAGATCTAGGAAAACCTGCCTGTCTTAAAAATGAACTTGTAGAGATAAAAAAGTTGCCAGACTTTTTAGCCTCAAAGTCATTCCTGTGTCTTCCTGAATATTGACCACTCTTTAAACAAAATCCCCCACAGCTGATTAAAACACACACACACACACACACAATGTGTTTCCCCTTAACCCTCAGTGCGTCTCTCCACATGCCCCCCTCCCCCTGCAATGGTACGGTCTGCATTTGATCGTAAACTGGAAGTGCCAAGCTCTGACAGCTTCCCCAACTCCACAGCCATTTGCTACATCCTAGGGCAGCCCTGTGTTCAATGATGCTTTCCTTTTCCTCCAACAGGGGCACATCGAAGTAGACAGTGAAACCATCTTCAAGTTAGCAGCGCTTATTTTACAGGTAAGAATTGACAAACTACCTCTTCCCAGCTCCCTTTTGTTTATTAGTTTTTATTAACTGTCTGAAACTTTTTCATGGGCCAGTGTCTGCTGGATTTTTAAACTAGATGGTTTTTTGCCAGTGAAAAATGTAAGCCACTGTCTTCTTTGTAAAATAGTTTGTATGAACTATGGCTTGATATTGTATGTTTCAGAGAAAATGAAGTTTACACTGCTCTGAGGGAGAAAAGTTAAAACCATGTTCCTAGAAAAGAGCTCTGGGTTACTTAAATTGGGGAGGCAACAGTTGTTACAGCAGCTGTAATTTTCATTTAAATTTAGTAACTTCTGTATACATTTTCATGAGGTTGAGTAAAAGAGCCCTTTAGTTCTTAAAGGCGTTAGTAGCTGAAAAATACTGGGAGTAATACTTCCATGCTGGTTTAAAAAGTAAAGAGAAAACAAATAGTATGTGTTGATTTACCTGTATTGTGGTTTAAAAGATCTTTGTCCAGTCTAAAGAGTGTCCTACTTGAACAGAAAAGCATTTATCATGTGATCTTAGAAACACAAAGGAAGAAAAAAAATTATCTGCGCTTTTTCATATATAAATATCTTTATTTGTCTCTTCTGTTAAGAATAAGAAATATGGGGCGGCGCCTGTGGCTCAGTGAGTAGGGTGCCGGCCCCATATGCCGAGGGTGGCGGGTTCAAACCCAGCCCCGGCCAAACTGCAACAAAAAAATAGCCGGGCGTTGTGGCAGGCGCCTGTAGTCCCAGCTTCTCGGGAGGCTGAGGCAAGAGAATCGCGTAAGCCGGAGAGTTAGAGGTTGCTGTGAGCCGTGTGACGCCACGGCACTCTACCCGAGGGCGGTACAGTGAGACTCTGTCTCTACAAAAAAAAAAAGAATAAGAAATATGCCTTCCAGGATTCTAGCATTTTCTTATCAATGCCAAATTCTTCTCCATGGCCATAGGGAAGGTGTTGCTGATAAACACTCTTCAAAACAGAACTCAGGGATTGAACAGGGGGCAATCATCAAGATAAAATTCATTTAGCTTAACATAAATACATACTGATCATCTATCTTGTTTTTTTTTTTTTTTCCAGGAAGCCAAGGGAGATTATACCAGGTAATGATTCCTTTTCTGATATTACTATGCAAAATAATCCCTAGCTGAATCATTTTATGCTGTTATTTTAAATAACAATGAATGCAGAATCAAAGGAAAGTAGATCTCTAGGCTGGAGACTGAGATCTCTTTCCTTTTCAAATAGAGACCTATTCTTTTTGTGAATGAATCTGGGCTTGACGCTTTCTTACAGTTTTGCAAGCCAGACTGACAGTGAATTATAATCAGAAGCCTTCCAAAGTTCTGTTTTCTATCATCTGTTAATTAGTGAGATGAAGAAATCTATAAAAAGCTTTGGTAGTTTGTGCTGATTTAAAAAAAAAAAAAAACTTACAATAATCCTGTGTTTGAATAGTTATAATGTATGCACAAAAACATTAAATCCATCAGCTGCTTAGTTAAGGGATTAATAGGGGCTTTCTTTTGCAGCTGCCCTAAGGGGGCCTCACCCTTCATACATTTGACCTAACAGTTGTATTGTTGCTGCCAAGACACTTACTGCTTCGCTGGCCACGTCCTCAGACAGAGTTTCTATTTGAATTCACCCCTTACCTGATCCATTCTGTCCTTTTAACGCAATAATTAGAGCTGGAAAAGTAGAAACGGTTAAAGGTGGAAGCAAAGCCTCTCTTCTCAGCCAATGACTCCTTTGAAAGCCTGGCTCTGCCATGTTAATGATCCACTCCTGGTAAACTTTACTTGTGGATTATTTACAGATCATCTAGTACTCATTCCCAGCCAAGTCTCTGAATAATGTCCTCTGTAACAGACTGATAACAAAATAATGCCTCTCAAGCAGGAAAACGTCCAGTCTCAGAGTACAACTTCACTTCAGACACTCCCAGCACTCTCCCTGTCTGCCCATTTGGGTTGATGGGATGCTCGGGAAGGCCGCAGAACACCCTGCAATTTGCTCAGCACACTCGCCCATCACTTCTATTTGATGCTATGTTTTTTAGGTTAAGAAATATGCTCTGAAGAGGTCATTATAATCAGCAAACACCAATTTTTTTAATTGAAAGAAAATGGCAAGGAATAAAACAAAGAAGAAATAATTTCTAGATTATTAACATCAAATGCTGCTGTATCTTTCCTGTTGTCTCACTGCCTGGGAATATCAGATAGGCGAGGAATGCCATCATTTATGGGTGTGATTCTGGAGTCAGTTTGTAAATGAGGGTTTCAGGGCCCTTTAATACTAAGGTGGGTCTGAAGAAGTTGTAATAACCCAGTGGGGGAGAAAACAGAAAGAGAAAGATTAATCTAACAAACTTTCCTTAGGGAAGATCTCTTGCCCTGTGGTAGAAGGCTTAATTAAAAGGGACAGTCCTGGCTGGGAATGGTGACCATGCCTGTAATCCTAGCACTGGGGAGGCAGAGCAGGGAGGATCCCTTGAGCTTAGGAGTTCAAGACCAGCCTGAGCAAGAGTGAGACCCCGTCTCTACTAAAAATAGGAAAATTAGGCCAGGCATGGTGGCTCATGGCCTGTAACCCCAGCACTTGGGTGACCAGGCGGTGGATTGCTTGAGCTCATAGGTTCAAGAACAGCCTGAGCCAAAGTGAGACTGTGTTACTATAAAATAGCCGAGTTCTTTGTCTACCTTCACCTTGTTCTTGGCAGTTTCCTTAGTGATCACTGGGCTGAAGAAGGGGCATACGCTGTTTTGGAATTGTCCAAACTATGCTGAGCAGTAGAGAGAGCATGGGACCGGAGTCGTGCTCAGGGGCCGCACATCTTTTCTTTACTTTAACCTCATCTATAATGGGGTTAAAGTAACAACTTTACATGGTGGTTTTGAGGAAACCAGTGATGTGGGAGGACCATGTAAATTATAAACTGTTTCACGAGTGTTGGTTTGTGCTAACAATGGTGAAAGAAATAACAACAAATGTGAACTTTGGTCATAACGGCATGTAATGGTGCAGAAATTTTGGTCCACTGCTACCATTCTCTCCGGATCTGATCGCCTTCTCTCCTTAATAGACAGCAACATATTTTTCCTCTGAAGTTTTGTTTTAAAAAATAAAATACCAAAAATAAACAAATAAATAAATATAAAATACCATGAGGCGATGTGATGGCAGTTAAAGCAGACCTTAGAATCTGACAGCCTGTTTCAAATGCCAAGTCTACCCTGTGTTAACATCTCTGTGTAATCTTGAACAAATTACTTAAACTCTTTATGCCTCTGTTTCCTCATCTGTAAAATGGGATTTATAACATTAGTAGACACTCCATAGGATTGCTGTGATGATTAAATGAATTGATACTGTATTTATAAAGTGCTTAGAACTTCCTACAATTGCCACTTACATAGTTCACCAAATTGATGGAAATGACTCACCACTTCCTTGTTGTTACAAACTATGAGTTGTTTCCCATTTCTTGCTAATATAAATACTGCTGTGACAAATGCCTTTGTGTATTTTGAACTGTCATTATTTGTGATTATTTTCTGAAAATTTTCAGGTAGGAAAAAGCAAAGGGAAATTCCTTAAAGGAGGCAAAGTGCTGGAAAGTGCATGTGTTCTTGATACCACTCAGTTTCAATTATAGGAAATTCATAGCTTCATCCAACAAGCATCACTAAATGCCTAAAATATGTCAGCACTAGTCTAGGCATTGAGGATGTGAAGATATATACAGCAGGGGCCTTTCTCCAAGGGAACTGGACCTTCTGTCAAGGGCTGTCTTCGTGGTGATCCCAGATTATACTTCTCTGTTGGGTGGGCATGTTGCTGACTGCAGTCCTGGCTTACAGAACTTCACCGAATTTTTTCACTGAGATTTAAACATGGGTCAAGAAATGTCCCCAAACGCCTTCTAGATAGGGTGAGAAGGGCTTTTTCAATTAAAGCAGTGATTGAACACCTAATTCTGAAGCTGCTCTGGCCCACTCCTTGGGAATATCCCCTTCTTTCTGGAACTTAGCATTTCCAAAGCTGACCTCACCAACATCCCAGCCTCCAAACCAACTCCCCTTCTGTGGTCTCCCATTAAATTACATCTCCATTCTCTCTTGAGTCATCTCTAAGGATTTCACCTTTCTCTTCCCACCTTTCTCCCATCTCCCAAACAGCTCCCTCCATTCCTTCTGTTGACCAGCACCAGAACTTCCCTCATCACGTTGAGTGAAGAAGCCCTCATGCTCCTTCACTCAACTTGATTGTAAAAGTACATGTGTATGTGTATGTTGTGTATTGTAGGTAACGATTGTGTGCTTAATATGACATTATTTAAAATGTCCACCATTCAATCCCATCACAGTAGTTCTCATCTCTACTTAACATAGCAATATATGTAAAATTTAGACCCAATGAAATTGTCACATTGCCAATGAGTTCCCAGATCTGTTCTCATTCCACCACACACTACCGTCTGTGCATAACCTCCAGTTATCTTCCTAAGACAGATTCAATCATTCATCTTTACTTCTAGAAGTCCTTTGCAAGGCCAGGCACACTGGCTCACACCTATAATCCTAGCACTCTGGGAGGCTGAGGTTGGTAAATCCCTTGAGTTCAGGAACCTGAGTGAGAGGGAGACCCTATCTCTACTAAAAATTTTTTTAAAAAATTTAAAAACTAGCCTGGCCTTGTGACAGGTACCTATAGCACGACCTACTTGGGAGGCTGAGGCAGGAGGATTGCTTGAACCCAGGAGTTGGGGGTTGCTGTGAGCTGGACTGATATCATAGCACTCTAGAAAAGAGTGAGACTGTCTCATAAAAAGAAAAAATACAGGGCGGTGCCTGTGGCTCAAAAGAGTAGGACACTAGCCCCGAATGCCAGAGGTGGCAGGTTCAAATCCAGCCCCGGCCAAAAATGGCAAAAAAAAAAAAAGAAGAAGAAGAAGAAAAAGAAAAAATAAATATCCCTTGAAGTTTCTCATTGCACAGAGATGCCTGCCTGCACACACCAACCTGGCATTCAAAGCCCTGCTCCATCTGCATTACACATTTTATCTCCCCTAATCTATTTCCATCCGCTTATGCCTCTCTTCTCGTTTTACCCCACGTACCCTGTGGTATTTTACCTTCACTGCTTTGCTGGAATTCTCCTTTCTGGAGTACCTTTAAAAACAACAGTCCTCCCCATTTTATTTTGCTTCTGCCATGTTTCCTTCAGAATATTTTAAGTTAACATTATCATAACCAGTAGGAAACCCTGTTCTCTGAAAGTTAATTAAAATAGTGAAGTGGGGACTTCCATTTTCTTTAAATAGCTGACAGTCTGAATTTCCAAGTCAGCCCTTACACTGCAAAGATCACAGGCTACTTGGGTAACACAACACAGACAAACAGAGAATTCCTAAAAGCTGACAGGGCAAGAAGGCAAGGCTTTATCATGCAGCCACCAGCCAGCCAGCTGCAGAAGAGTTTGTAAAAGAAAGTTTGTTGTTGTTGTTTGTTTTGTTTTGTTTTGTTTTTGAGATCCTGAAAGGTGGAAGTTACCAAATAACTATGTCTTTCAGGTACTTCTGTGAATGGCTACAATTTTCAGTTCAGTGCCAGGACAGAATGAGAGCATATTTACATACACCTTCAAATGGGAAGGAAATATTCTCCATTTACAGCTGTGCTTCAAAAATGCAGCTGTTTCCCATGGGAAAGGAACTTCTTTGAATGCTTTGAGAGTAATTAATGGAGGGGAGGAAAATCAAAGGCTTTCAAGAAATTGGCACCTTAGTTCTAATAACCTCTGGAGCACTTAAAGCTCTAAAACATAATTCCATTTCCAGGACCCTTTAAGATTAGTTACAATAATAAAAATATCAGTTCCCATAGGCTATGTGCTATGCTGAGTACTTATATCAACAGAGAGGAGCTTGGAGCTTTGAAATTTAACTACTTGGGTTCAAATCCAGGCCCAACCATTTGCTGAATAACTGTGGGTAACTAGCCTAACCTCTGTGAAACTCCATTTGTCTTAATAAGCACCACTTGGCATTGCTACTGTAATTATTAGTATGTTCAACCCTCAGAGCAGCTCTGTGATTGGCCTTATTATTTCCCCCATTCTACAGATAGGAAAACTGAGCACTGGAGACATTAAGTAGTTCACTGTTTGGGTCACACAGCTAGATAGGAACAGATGGGGCCTCCACACTGCATGCTCTTATACCACTATCAGGAGTTTCCTTTTGTCCATCCCAACAAACTTATAAGATTCTTTGCCAGCAGAAGAAAGAAGCCTGGCTGACTCACCAAGTTTTCTTCACAGGGTTTTCAATCTGCTCATGTGCTGTGCGAATCTCCGAGAAGGGAGCACATAGGCAGAGTTTCCACACTTGTTTGTCCCTGATGTCTGCACACCTTGTTGGACCAACGTTCCAAGGACTTGACTTTGTTAATCACAGAATCAGGGTAGGAGTAGGCCTTTGCATTTCACAGCTTAAAATGCTTGATGCAACCAAACAAAAACAGAACCCTCAAGTCCCACCTTGATATATCTTTAAAAAACTATTAATACCACAGAAGATGGTTCTATGCGGGAAGTAACTGTCTTGATGCATTTGGGTTGTCAGTTTCCCTCTCCCCTGGAGTGGACCAGGCATGCCACAGCTACTTGGTACTGAAGTGGAACTCAGCCTCCTTGGCCTTTCCAGATAGGCCTGGAGTTTGGCTTGTATAGAATTCAGTGTGAATAAAAAAAGCATAGTGTGAACTCCTTCCTCTCCTCGAAGTACAAACCATCCAGAATCTACCAGGACTAAGGGATGACATTGTGGGGGAGGAATTCTACATTCTATCACTGATAAGCATTGCAGGGCCCTTTGGTTTGGTTCTAGAATCACTGAGTGATAACAACACACGTAACAATACAATCTTGTTATCTGTGTTCAGATGACTAATGCAGTTAATCCATTTTTTTGTGTGTGTGATCAGGAAGGACACAATGAACCATACACACAGGAAGAAGGGATAAAGCTTCGGGGCTTCAAGTTGACCATAAATAATTTTCACTTGTCTAGTAAGTTTCCCAGGAGAAAAAGATTTATTTGACTTCCATCCTTTTGCAAGAAAATACTACCTGTGTTCATTTTTTTATGTGCCTTTTTTTAAACTCTAGATTTGTATGAGAGGTAAATTTTTTAAATTGTGAGTAAATATACATAACATACAAATTACCATCTCATCCATTTTCAAATGTACAGTTGTATGGTTTGGTAATGTTCACATTATTCTGAAACTGATCTCCAGAACTTTTCATCTTTCAAAACTCAAATTTTGGTCCTGTTACATCCCCCAACTCCTGGTTCCTGGCAATCACCATTCTGTTTTCCATCCCTATGAATCTGATGAGAGGTAAAAATATTTTTATTTTAAATTCTTACAGATTTTCATGTTAACCTGTTTAACCAACCTGAGTCATTCTTAGGGACTGTATTTCTTCTACCAGGTATTAAAAGAGTTGAAGGTTCACAACAGACATGATCACAGTCTTCAGAGAGCTGGCTAACAATTAAAAAAATCTTTCATCACATTTTAATTCTCATTAAAAGTTTTTTAGACTTGAAAAAAACAGAGTTTGGCAGTTGGTCACCATCAAGCATATAGATGGGCAGAGTAATTTGTTCTCTGTTACAAGTTTAGCTGAATTCTAGCAGAGAGGACCCTGAGTTCCCCAGAACGCAAGCAGATCTCCTGCCTCAGGAGGCATCTTTGGGAGAGAAGGGGCTGACACAAATTCCACTGGACTGGTCACGATGTGAGAAGAGCAAGTTTTAAGGCTGAACTTCTGCCAGTTACTGTAAATTCCGTCAAACCAATCCCAAAACTGCTTACAACCTGGGACTAGGCAAGTTACCTCCAAAGCTCTTTTCCCATGTTGTTTGTTTAAACCTTAGGGTCGCCAGATTTAGGGGGAAAAAAAGGATTTTTTTTTTAATTCAAAGGATTAAATTTAAATTTCAGATGAACGATGAATAATTTTTAGTATAAGTATATCCAAAATATTTAATCTGGCAACTCTAATGTGGACCTCCCCCTGGGAACTCTTCTCAGTGGTAATAATCCACACCACCAGCCTGGTCTGACTGTGGTAGAAAAAAAATGTTTGGTAAAACCTTTGGTTTTGTGCACTACCCTCGGGAAAGAAGGAACACATTTATTGACCATAGGCAGGTTGCCTACCAGAAGTCTGGTGTGGTACTCTTAAGAACCTATATGGCAGGTATTGTTATAATGAGGAAACCCGGGCTTAGGGTTTCCCAGGAATAGGGAGTCTTGGGACTGAATCCAGTTCTAAATTCTGAATTTTATGTCTATGGCTGTTTGCTTGGTTGGTCTTTTGAATTTTTCCTAAGTGTATGCTGGCTGCCCGTCTACTTTGGTGGGAGGTGGGCAAATAGGTGACCGTTCTAAACTTCACCTTCCTTATCCACAATTAGAGTGCCTAGGTCTTGGGTTGCTGGGAGGGGTAAATGAGTTCTTATAAGTAAAATGCTAAGCCCTTGTCACACACAGCAATGGTCTCCTTTAAAGCCAAAAGGATTTGTTGTCCTATAAAAGAGGAGCTAAGAAGTCTGAGGGAGCTGGTAAACCAGGGGCAGCCTAGAAACGCATGCTGACACTTGAACCCCCACCGACCCCTGGACATCCCCCTCCAGGAGCTTCTTTAGCCAAGATGCAGGGTGAGCCAGCAGCTCCCCACCTTTCACAGAAGCAGTCAGGGGCATCCTTAGCTTTAGCCGAAGGCCAGGAGAAAAGCTCCTTCTGAAATTCTTTCAGTTCTCACTTTTCACTCTGTAAATAGTTACAACCTGATTTGGTTTCAGGTGTGATCAAGAAATGTTTAAATGGAGTGGAAAGGAAATTCCAAGAAAGGAAAGACCTTGTGGCTTAGGGTGGGGGCAGGGAAAGGGGAAAAAGCTAGGCCTGGCCCAGCCAGGTGGGCAGTTCATTCCACAGCCCCTCCCCTTCCTCCTCTCCCAGCTTTCCAATCCTCCCCTCCTCTGCCTCTTCTTCCTGCTCTGGGGTTCCCGCCTGGAGTTTTGAGAGGACCAACCTCTGATCCTTTAGAGTTGTTGCCACCCACTGCAGGGCCTTTGGTAAGTCTTCAGACAACAGTGGGCTTTGTATTGTCCATCTGTGAATTCACCTTGCTTACCTGGCTGGTTGGTGTTACTCCTCTTCTAAGCTTAGTTTGGAGAAGTAGAAAGTGACGGCACTTCATTTTAGTTATTGTGAAATTAGTTCAGTCTATAAGCAATTTTTCTAAACTAATTTGCAATAATCTGAAGTGGCATTAGATAGACATGGAACGTACTTGAGCTATAGCTTTCTACCGCCCATGATTGACTACGAATGAAAGTGTGAACTTGTTTCCCACTTTCTTCATCTCATCCCAGACCTTAGTATCATAACTCCTCAGGAGTACAGATCTTACTGTGAGTTCGTGTCTGTATAGAGAGACTAGCATTGGAATACCTTGTGTGGTTTAAGGAGTCTTTACTGAGATGTGGGCTTCTCACCTGAAGCAATTTGAACTGTTTTAAGAGTCTTTGAAAATGATTAGGATCTGATTTTGTAGCTCAATTTAAAATATTTTTGAAAACAAACATTGGTGTCTTTGCTACTAAGGGGACAACTATAAACCATAGTTTCTGTTTGGTTTGTTCGTGTTTGGTTTAAGAAACACTGAATGATAATAATACATTATGTCTTGTTATCTATGTTTAAATTCCTTTATGTGATTAATCCAGTTTTTGGATAATCCACTTTGATCTACTTTTGTAGTGCAGACTATTATGTACCAACAAACACATTTTAATGGCACTAATTTGTGGCTACCATCATTATAAATTCTGGAGCCTCAAGTTAAGCTAACAGTGTCTTCCCCTCCTTCCCTCTACCTCTTCCCCATTTTTTATCCCCTCCCTTGGAATCTTGGAGGAATCTGGCAAAGTGGTTAAAATGCAGGTTTAGAGTCACATCTGCTACTTTCTTGCAGTAGGAGATAAATTACTTAATTTCTCTTAAATTTCAGTTTTCATGTCAATGAACAGAGACGCTGATGATAACATGAGATGCCTATAAGGAAAGGGCTTAGCCTATTTTTTGCCACCTGGTAATATCCAGTGAATGTGAATTGTCCTGTAGGAGCATTTCTCTGGGGGATTAAATGGCAGCACTCATGTTTCATCACTGCCAAATCACCTGCTCTAGTATCCTGAAACAAACCTCCTGAGCTGTCCACTCAAAAGGCTTTGCTCAGCCTCCCTGACCATGGCTTTCTTTTTAAATGCAGATTGTTTACTGTCTCTTTCTTGAAATAGTATAAAATAATTTATATTATTTTGGATAATAATTTGTTAAATGCAGATTGCTGGCCCCACTCTCAGCCTTTCTGATTCAGGTCTAGGCTGGAGCCCGAGAATTTGCATTTCTAACAAGATCTCAGCCAGTACTGCTGCTGCTGGTCAGGCTACTATGTTATTCTGATGACCACTGTTGTCTTATGTTTGACACCTTTAATATCCCTTTACCTAGAACTTAGCAGAGAGAAATTTACTGTTAGAAATTCCTAGTTATTAAGTCAAGCAGATAATAAGTTAGATTCGTTATTGAAGGCCAAGGTCCACAGATAACTGAGAAACATGATTTTCTCTTTAAAGGAAGGGCAATTTGAAGGCTCTCTGGCCAGCAAAGATCTTCTCTTAGAAAACTGATACAGTACTTTAAACTATTCATCACCCAGGTGTTAATTAATAGATTAATAGAGGAAATGGGTATTTTTAAATAGTAGCCAAGATTCCTTTAAAAATAAATGTTTAACCAAGCTGTCATCCTTTTTTTTTTTTTTTTTTTTTTAAAAACCCCCTTCTCTTTTTATTTATTTATTTATTTTTGCAGTTTTTTTTTGGCCGGGGCTGGGTTTGAACCCGCCACCTCCGGCATATGGGGCCGGCACCCTACTCCCCTGAGCCACAGGCGCCGCCCCCAAGCTGTCATCCTTAAATACTAGATCCAACTCAAATGGCTTAGGAGTAGGTTAGCACCTGTTACATCTATTTAACAACAAGAAATACACTTTCCTAACTGGAAGGATCATTAGCCTAGTTCAAAACTTTGACAAGTCACTGAAGGTTCCTAGCAAACATAAATAAAGAAATGCCTCATCATTAAGGCCATGCAAAGTAAGACCAGAAAACTGGCAAAGATTTCTGATTAGCCCCGTTCCCAGTAACAGTGAATCTTTGGTTTACAAAGACTCCGGCACTAAATAGAATTCTCAGCTGTGACGATTTGCCCAAATCCTCAGAGCCCCCTTCACAACCCTGCAGTTAATTTCTGATGGTACATGAGCTATGTGGTCCATTTACACTCAGAAGCAGGCATAAGACTTTGTCTCGAGTATTCAAACAGATATTTAACTGTAAGTTTTTTTATATCCACGTATACATTTTTCTGAAATAAGGATTTGAGTTCTGCTTATGTGTAAATTAAAAAAAAAAAAAAAGAACTCCAATCTCAGATTCACTTTTTAAAGAGCTTAGTTTATTCCTTTGTGAAGTTGTAAGAGACAGTTCCACTTGGTCAGTATATTTAACACGCACTCACTTTGGGTTTCAGCTGAGGATCTGGAGCTTCGCCTTTGTTTGTTTTTAACTGTCCTAGAAACTTAGAGATGCCCCCCACCAAGCTCAGACAGCAAGGGTCTTCCTTGTCTCTCAGAAGTGCCAGGCAGCGTGGTTTGCTAACTGCCTGCCTTGCCTCCACTCCAGCCTCCATGGCAGGTGGCTAATTGGTACTGTGAGCAAGCTCACAGTTAGTCACAAGCAGGTGCACACATTTGCTGGGGGTGGCTTTCTCCACACAAATGCTCCAGCACAAACAAAGTGTGGCCTTGGTTTTGCCAAGCATGTGGCTTTCTCAAAAATGAATGGGGTTGGCACATTCCGGTAGGGCTTTTGAGGTCAGTAAAGAAAAACAACAGCCCGTGAAAGGGGACTTGAGAATGCCCAAAGGAAGCATTGCCTGAAAACTAGTTGCAGTGACTATATGTGGAGGGCCATGGGCAGCTTCCTTCTGGACATCTATCAAAATAGGAATCTGGACTACCTAAGGGCGGGGTTCAGCCTAGATAATCAGATAAAGTACAAGCATGTTCTGCATTGTGACATCTGAATTCCTGCCAAAATGATGGAGGAAAGCAATTTCTGGTTTGGTCACTGACAAGCAGCAAGTAATGTAAACTTACAGGCAGTCTCTCTGGCTAAGACCTGGAGAAACCAGTCACTCATGGCAATTCTGGTCAAGTGCATCTTTAAAATAACATGCATTGCCATTAGGGTCAGGAATGTCCAGACGGGGTGAGTGCATTTATTGCTGGTGAAAGGCAGAGACGTCCCGACTAAAGCCTACTCACCTCCCTGACTACTTTCGGCCCCTTGCTCTGGACTCGGAGTTTGATCATGACTCATATAAATGGTGCAGCCTGCCTGGCTAGCCAGGGAGGGGCCTTCTGTGTGGCAGCCAAACCTGACTGCCCCTGAAAGCCCCATGCATCCCAGGCTAATTCCCCAGGAGGGTGAAGAAATGAGCACTCTGCTGCCATCGATTTGCTCAAATGTGGTCTTCAGTTTGGTCTTAAACTCTGAAAATGGTCAAGATGAACCTTCTAGAATAATATGCCATGGTGTCTAAGCCCCTCATGGATTCAGGTTTTGGCCAGTAAGGTCTAGCCTCTTGGGTTTGCATGGCAGCACCTTCCTTTTACCTGGAAGTCAGCTTGAACTTCGGCTCCCCACACCTGCTCCATGACCATATTTGATTTTGGTTTTGTTGTGAATTATACCATATGGAAGAATGCATAAAACATACACATATATACACATATGCTATAAAAAGATCATAAAATGCACAGCCATACAACCACACACAGTGAGGAATGTTGCCCAGATCCCCAGAAGCCTCCCCTACCTTTGTGTATAATTTGCCCCCTTATTTTAATCAAATTCCCTTTTTCCTATGGTCACTCCGACTCTGTAGTACATATTTTCTTGTCTGTCTTTCTAGTTTCATCATCTGTCCATAGTTCTAGTTTATCATTTTGCTGGTTTTGGACCTTTATAGACATGAAAATTTGATGTGTTTCATAAAACATCATGCATCTTGCATCTTTGCTCAGTATTTATGATAATTTATCCATGTCATATGTTCCCTACAATTTTTTTTCCTTTTTCTTTTTTTTTAGAGACAGGCTCCTGCTCTTGCTCAGACCAGTCTCATACTCCTGAGCTCAAAGGATTCTCCTGCCTCAGCCTCCCAAAGTGCTAGGATTATAGGCATGAGTCACTGCACCCCACCAACTCTTTTTCTTTTTTGAGACAGGGTCTCACAGGGTCTCACTCTGTTGCCGAGACTAGAGTGCCATGGTGTCATCTAGCTCACAGCAACCTCAAACTCCTGGTCTTAAGCCATCCTCTTGTCTGAGCCTCCCAAGTAGCTGCAACTACAGGCAAGTGCCACCATGCCTGGCTAATTTTTTTTTTCTTTTTAATTTTTAGTAGAGACGGGGTCTTGTTCTTGATCAGACTGGTCTCAAACTTCTGAGCTCAAGTAGTACTCCTGCTTGGCCTCCCAGAGAGTTAGGATTACAGATGTGAGCCACTACGCCTGGCCACCCTACAATTTTATCATTGCTATTCTTAGGGAAGAAAATTTTGGATATTTTCTTTTTTGTCTTCGCAAACAGTGCTGCTCTTAATCTTATTCTTGTCTGTAAGGAACTGGTGATCCTAGCAAAGGATGGCTTAGAGGTAAAATATGCGAATGTTCAAAATGATCATACCAATGGAAAACTTTCACTAGTAATGGATCAGAGTTTCTATTGCCCTACAGAGCTTCTTATAAACTAGATGTTGTCAGGGTTTTATTTATTTTTAATTTCAGATTGATGTGAGGCTACAATTATATTACAATGTTTGCATTTGTTAGGTACAGTCCCTATTGTAATTGTGTCCTGCACCCAAATCTTGTCAGGGTTTTCAAAGTTGGATAGTCTGTATATCAGTAATTTATTGGAGATTTAATTTACATGTTCCTGATAGCCTCTGAAGTTGAATACTTTTTTTCTGTTGGCTATTTGGATTTCTTCTACTGAGTGTTTGTTGAAGAGTTTAACCCATTTTTCTGCCAGGCTGTCTGTCTCAATCATCTTTTAATTCTTCTGTAGGTTGTCTCTTTTAGTGTATTACAGCCAGGTCCAGAGCTCAGTCACCTCAACATCCATGATGACATGCTGGAAACTTCCTATATTAAATAGGTTCTTATAGGAAAGTGGTGTTCTATAGTCACAAAGGATGTTTTGCAATAGTACGGATGACCAGATTCAAGGGAGTAATAGTTTCTAAGGTGAAGGAATAAGGCTACGTTCTTTCCTGGGAATGTAATCTTTTAGGATGGTTATTCCACATTTGGCTAACTTACTTATGTGTCTCCATTATTCACCCACTACTGACAGTTTACCTTGTTAATAAATTATCTGAAACTAGGTACCAAGTTAAACTGAGAAGGCACCTCCTGCTCCATTGTTTACTAATAGTTTATGTCAGAAACTGCAAATCAATGGTAATGGACTGATGGCCCGGGTTCTTTTTTTTATATGGCCTCTGCAGCAGTTGGGCTTTTATTTTTTGTTTTATTTTATTTGTGGGCTTTTTATGGGGGGGTGAGGCAATATTTTAAAATTTAGCTATTTTGCATAAAACTCTGGGATTTTGGCTTATTTTTGAAAAACTGCATTTGATAAGCAGTGTTGGATCTACATTCCCATTTGGCAAAAATTACCTGGCTCAGAGTGGTAGCTCCCAAATAGTAATAGAGTCTGATTGTTTCCCCCAGTATGCAAGCTCCCTTTCCTCCAGTTTAATAGCATTTTTGGCTAGGCATATTGCTGTCCCAAATAAAGACTATCTATCCCAGTGTCCCTTGCAGTTAGAGCTGGCCATGTGATTAAGTTCTGGCCAATGGGATTAGGGAAAGTAGGCAGCATTCAGTTTTGCCCCTGTAGGAGCAAGTGTGTCCTCCCTCTTTTATTTATTTTTTTTTTTTTCCTCTTTTGAGACAGGGTCTAGCTCTCTCACCGGCCAGAATGCAGTGGCATCATCAGAACTCACAGCAACTTCAGTCTCCTGGAGTCAAGAGATTGTGCTGCCTTAGCCACCTGAGTAGCTGGGACTATAGGCACCCACCATCACACCTAGCTAATTTTTCTATTTTTAATAGAGATAGAGTCTTGCTTTTGCTCAAGCCTGTCTCGAACTCCTGACCTCAAGCAATCCTCCTGCCTCAGCCTCCCAGAAGGCGGGGATTACAGGTGTGAGCCACTACACCCTAACATTTATTTATTTATTTTTTGAGACAGAGTCTCACTATGTTGCCCTGGGTAGAGTGCCATGGCATCACACAGCTCACAGCAACCTCAAACTCTTGGGCTTACGCAATTCTCTTGCCTCAACCTCCCAAGTAGCTGAGACTACAGGCACCCACTACAACACCCTGCTATTTTTTTGTTGTAGTTGTCATTGTTTGGCAGGCCCAGGCTGGGTTCGAATCCGCCAGCCTTGGTGTATGTGGCCAGCACCATAACCATTGTGCTACGGGTGCCAAGCTCCTAACATTTTTAAAGTGTATCTTTTAGACTTGAAGCGGTTTTCTTTGATGTCACTGAGAATGTAAATATGAGAGATCTCAGATGCAGATGTCTAATGGGAGCAAGTGAGAGAAGTGTTAGAAAATCAACTGCGTAAGCCAGCTGAAAACTGGCAAGTCAAAGTCAGCTTCAGACATGGGGCCGTGATGGGGAATGGTGAGGGGAACTGTGAGGAAGAGGTCATTGCCCTCTTGAACTTTTATTAGGATATAGATTTGACTGTGTGTGATGGAGGTCACAATTTGAGGTGATTCCTCTTTACATAAAAGTCAGAGGTTTCTTCTTGTCCTGCTCCACCGTTCCTGGGGTATCGTTACCCCTCACATAGTCCAGGATAACTTCTCACGTCTCTACGTTTCTGCCATTAGGAAAGGGCAAAAGAATGAGGGAGGGAGGGGCATAGTGGTTCATGCCTATGATCCTAGCACTCTGGAAGGCCAAGGTGGGAGGATCACTTGAGCTCAGGAGTTTAAGACCAACATGTGCAAGAACAAGACCCTTCTCTACTAAAAACAGAAAAGTTAGCTGTGTCATCCTATTGTGATCCTGTAGTCCCCGCTGCTTGGGAGGCTGAGGCAAGAGGATCATTTAAACTCAGGAGTTGGAGGTTGCAAAGACTTATGATGATGCCACTGCACCTAGATGAGGTGACAGGGTTAGATTGTGTCTCCCCTCGCTCCTCCCCAAAAAAAAGGATTAGAGTAGAATTCTGAGTTTTTATAATCTAATGCAGGATTACTCAGTCTCAACACTGTTGCTGTTTTGAGCAGGATAATACTTGTTGGGAGCTGCCTTGTAGGATGTATAGCAACGTCCTGGTGAAGACCTGTAATACCGCCTTTCCTAATTGTGACCATCAGAAATGTCTTTAGATATTGTTGAACCTCCCCTGAGGGACAGAATTACCCTAGTTGAGAATCACTAATCTGAAGCTTTCTTTTTTCTGATTTGACAGACTTTATTTATTTATTTATTTATTTTTGAGACAGAGCTTCAAGCTGTCATCCTGGGTAGAGTGCTATGGCATCATAGCTCACAGCAACCTCCAACTCCTGGGCTTAAGCGATTCTCTTGCCTCACCTTCCCAAATAGCTGGGACTACAGGTGCCTGCCACAACGTCCGGCTATTTTTTGGTTGCAACCGTCGTTTGGCGGGCCCCAGGCTGTATTCGAACCCGCCAGCTCAGGTGTATGTGGCTGTTGCCTTAGCCACTTGAGCCACACGCGCTGAGCCGATAGACTTTATTTTTTAAAGCAGGTATAAATTTGCAGAAAGTACAAAGAGTTCCTATATTTCCCCCCCCACACAAACACTATGTTCTTAATATTTTGCTTTAGTGTAATAGATTTGTTACAAGAGTCTACCGTGAAATTAAGGTTTCCTCTTTGCGTTTGTGCAGTTCTGTAAGTTTTTGTTTGTTTGTTTGTTTTGAGATAGAGTCTCACTATGTCGCCCTCAGTAAAGTGCCCTGGCATCACAGCTCAAAGCAACCTCCAACTCTTGGGCTTAAGCGATTCTCTTGCCTCAGACTCCCAAGTAGCTGAGACTAAGGCACCCGCCACAAATCCTGGCTATTTTTTTTTTGTCGTTGTCATTGTTGGTTAGCTGGCCTGGGCCAGGTTAGAATCCACCAGCCTGGGTGTTTTTGGCCGGCGCCCTACCCACCGAACTATGGGTGTAATGCATAATGTCCTATATCTAAAACATTACCATACAGCATAACTTCACTGCCCTAAAAAACCCCTTCATGCTTCATCTATTTAAGTGTAGTTCTTTTAAAGTTTTCTAAATCCTCCTTAAAATGATCTGTAAGCCCCTTCTCCATTATTGAATATTTTAGTTGTAATTCATTAGTATCCCCAAGGTCTTTCTTTTTTTATTTTTATTTTGAGACAGAGTCTCACTCTGTTTCCCTGGCTAGAGTGCTGTGGTGATAGCCTAGCTCACAGTAGCCTCAAACTCCTGGACTCAAGCGATCCTCCTGACTCAACCTTCTTAGTAACTGGGACTACAGGTATCCACCACAATGCCCTGGCTGATTTTTTTCTATTTTTTTTTTTTTTTTTTTTTTTTGAGACAGTCTCTCTTTGTTGCCCTCAGTGGAGTGCCGTGACGTCACAGCTCACAGCAACCTCCAACTCATGGGCTTAGGTGATTCTCTTGCCTCAGCCTCCCGAGTTGCTGGGACTACAGGCGCCCACCATAATGCTTGTCGCAGTTCAAACCCGCCACCCTCAGTATATGGGGCTGGCGCCCTACCCACTGAGCCATAGGCACTGCCCTATTTTTTCTATGTTTTGTAGAAACAGGGTCTTGCTCTTGCTCAGGGTGGTCCAAAAGGCCTTTATTAATGAATATTCATTGTTGTTTAAGATGCTGCCTCATGATTAACCTTTGGTAATTTATTGATTTATTCAGCCAGCATTTGTAAACAGATAACATATTATCTCTTTTAACTAGAGTAGGTTCTAATTGTGTATAGTTAAAATTACTCTTGAAAATTCTTGAGAAGATGACATGTTGAAGTCTAGAATCAATCTTTCAGTAAACCTACCACAGTCTTTTTCTCCAATTGAAACACACAGCTATATCTTAGGCACTAAATGTAGAAGTTGCTGGTATTTAGTGGACATATATTAAATGCTTAAATACTAGAATAATACCCATGTTGTGAGATGCTTGTGCTTTGAGGAGAAGAAGACTAAAAACTATTGTAAAGGGCAATGGCTTCAAGTCTCCCATTTTGTACTTATTCTCAATCATGAGTTTCTTGAAGAGAATGATGGATAAAATTTCTCTCTCACTTCTTTGCCCTCTCTCCTCTCTTTTTTGGCTGACTGCATTTGTATAGATTAAAAGCAATTCCATCATTTGATACTCACTTCTACATGTCAGGCCCGTAGTATATACTTATATATATTTGTTAAATCAATAAATATGATAAACAGCAACTTCTAATCTAGTGAGATCTTGATTGCCATGAAATTAACTGTAATCCGAATAGGTGAATGCTGGGCTGGGACAGCCCAGTCTCTTGGGACAGAGACTATAAGTTTCACCTGAATCCCAAAGACAGCAACATATATGTGGTTGGTGGGGACGATTCATAACAAAAAGTGATGCCTGCCTCAACACCTGTCTCAGCGGCTAGGGCACCAGCCACATACACCAGGGCTGGCAGGTTCAAACCCAGCCCAGGCCTGCCAAACAACAATGACAACTACAACAAAAAGAAGTAGCTGGGCATTGCGGCAGGTGTCTGTAGCTACTTGGGAGGCTGAGGCAAGAGAATCACTTAAGCCCAAGAGTTTGAGGTTGCTGTGAGCTGTGTGATGCCATGGTACTCTACCCAGGGCGACATAGTGAGACTCTGTCTCAAAAGGTGATGCCTTTAGTTTGTATTTTTTTAAAATATATTTATTTTTCCTTCATTAAAAAAGAATCCCAAGCGAACTTCCTTTAAAAGTAAATATGCTATGAAGGACAAAGCATAAGAGATTGTTAAGAAAAATAAATATTAATACTGGGAGTTGACAGTTGACCTTTAATATGAATAAATTGGATTGTGGTATATTTTGATTTTCAGGAAGCCCAAACCAGTTTCCCAAGACTGTCAGTGTGGTTAAGCCCTACTGCTCCGATTTCAAATGAATAGAGAGATTTATTCTTATATAAGAACAGGAGCCAGCTGACTTTTTATTTCCTGTAGTCATTTAGAAAACTAAATCTTTCACCATTAGGAAGGGCCACAATCCTGATTTTGAAATGTAATGTTGACAAGTACAAATTATAGTGTGTCCAAGCTAGGTGACACTCTATCTCTCATTATCTGTTCTTCCTGAAGCGTTTGTTCAGTGGGCTCACTTCATTGCCCTGTGGCATGGTCAGGAATGGAGCTAGAACCAAAAAACAAACTCTGTAGGCATGGAAGGAGAACCACTTAAACCAAACCTGGAGCGAGCAGTTTCTAATATGGCATGGCCATTCCCCAGTTTGATCTGTAGCGCTTGATCTATGAGTGCTGGGTAAAGGCTTTAGAGGGAAATACATCTTGGGTTCAGTGTTGGGTCCTCCAGCTGGGGGCACATCTACTTCACTATCATGATTCACTTTGGAGCAAACCCTAGAAAAGCTAATGTAAAAATGTGTTAGTGATGGATTTTAATCCTAATTTGTCAGTGTTTTCAGTTGTAACTGGGGTAGCTGTGCATTTCCAGAGTTGAGAATATTCATGTCACTGCTTTAGGACCTGGCACTGGGGAGTCTGTCTGAGAAGCAGTTGGTATAACACAGTGGTTGGGAACTTAACCTTTGAACCAAATGGACTGGGTTGCCTCTGGCTCTTCTGCATACACATAGTAGCTGTGAGATATTGACCAAATGACTTAACCTCTCCAAACCTTACACTCTTACCTATAAAGCTTGGATGGTAACAGCAGCTATCACATGTGAATGCTCGTTATGGAAGGTAAATAATGCCCCCAAAAGCGTGTTGCATGCTGCCTTGCTCTTGGTAACCTTTCAACAAAGAGTTGGTAAAGATAAGAAGAGGTAGAAAGGAGGAGGAGAAGACTTTGCACAGCTGGATCAGGATTTGGAGTAGCTTTTTCACGTATTTATTCCAGTCTCTAATAGAGTCATGTTTGTTTCTTCATAGACTATAAATACTTCGGGTAAGGCCAGGCGCAGTGGCTCACTGCTGTAATCCTAGCACTTGGGAGGCTGAGGCAGGTGGACTGCCTGAGCTTAGGAGTTTGAGACCAACCTGAGCAAGAACAAGACTCCATCTCTACTAAAAATAGAAAAACTAGCTGGGTGTCGTATTGGGCGCCTATAGTCCTAGCTACTTGGGAGGCTGAGGCAAGAGGATTGCTTGATCCCAAGAGTTTGAGGTTGCTGTGAGCTATGATGCCACAGCACTCTACCCTGGGTGACTGAGTGAGACTCTATCTCAAATGAATGAATGAATAATAGAAAAAACTAGCCGAGTATTGTGGCGGGTACCTGTAGTCCCAGGTATACCTGAAGCTAAGGCAAGGGGATCACCTAAGCGCAAGAGTTTGAGGTTGTGGTTAGCTAGGGCACCACGGCACTCTGCCCCGGGCAGCAGAGTGAGACTCTGTCTCAAAGAAAAAAAAAATACTCAGGGCAGATGGAGTATTTTCTTTCTTACAGTACAGGACCAACTCTGAGTAGGTTGTATTACCTGTTCATTTTTTTTTTTTTTAAGTTTAACCACATCTTTCTCTTGGATTTTGCCATTTTGCAATTAATGATGGTACGTGAGGTACATTGTAGTTCATTGTAGTTCAGTCGGTGCATTAGAAATGCATTTTTCAGTTATCCTCTATTTAAAAGGTTTCCACAGAGGCTGACTTAGTCTGTTATATTTCAGAGGATGGTAAAGAAATTATAAAAGAGTAATAGAAAGGTCTAAGTACATTTTTTATTACAGTGATATCTATGATACTTACGAAAAATAGAATAGTGACATATATGAATGGTTTCATGATAACATATATTCTAATGTGATAAATATTATGTAATAAATAAAGAAAATTAGAAGGATGCTATAGGAATGTGGCAAAAGTAGATAATGAAATGTGAAGTATGTATAAAAATACAATCTGTAAATGTCCAATTACAATCATAGTTATGTACCAAAATAGACGCATAGAGTATTATAGACCTCAAAATATCATTATATATGATGTTGTTGCCAAATATGGGGACTGTTTCTAGTTAGCCCATAACCTTATGTATGTTGATGACAACATTTTGACAGAGCCCCGCTTGCTGTAAATTGTTATTTTACATATTTCATTCATTGGTGACCAGCTTGGATAACTTTTTAAGTAATATTGCCTGACATTACTGTATTATATTTCCTTTTAGTGATGAAAATGCCAGGAAAGACTTAAAGACACTGCCAGCCTTTCCAACCAAAACTCTTCAGGAGCATCCGTCCCTTGCTTACTGGTAAGCTAAACCAAGATAACAGATGACCTGCTATCCTAGCCTCCCTTGAGCACCCTTCTCAGGAAATTAAATAAATTCAAGTGAGAACAATTATCAAGTTGTCCGTCAAATGTATCCAAATAACTATAGGTAGACCTTGACCCTTCAGTGAAAGAATCTTGCAGTGATTTTCATCTGGTGTGTCGTGAGAGGATCTTAGGTGTGCCACAAGATTTTTTAAAGATCAATTAAATTATTTTTGAAAGAAGTTCAAAATACATTAAGTATTTTTTTAACTCTTTTTTTTTTAATCAACATAATTTAAGTGTGCCACAGAAGTCTCACTATAAGTTCAAGTGTGTTGTGAGATAAAAAAAGGTTGGAAAACACTGATTTAGTCAAAGCTTGCTGGTCTATACCTAGATCATTATACCTAGACATGACTTGCAGTCATTTACAAAGGGAGGTAATGTGCTCTTTCTTTCAAGAGCTTAAAATGTGTATCATATGCTTTTAGGTGAACATATATTCAGTATATGTGCAGTCACTGTAATGTAGCCTTTTTCTAGCAGAATGCAATATGTGTGTCGTATAATATAGATTTCTTTGTTCAGAAGTTTCCCTAATAACCAGAGTTTTCCACTATAGCCAGATATCATTGTATATACGTATTTTAAGTGTTTCATTGCATTTACTTAATTTATAAGCACATGTTTAATCATGTCATTTGATACCATGTAGACAATGTACAGACACAAGACATATATATGTACACATAAAAACACAGACACAAAGATTTTACAGTTTTTTGGTTTGTTTGTTTGTTTTTTATTTTTGAGGCAGAGTAGTGCCAGGGCCTCAGTCTAACTAAAGCAACCTCAAACACCTGGGCTCAAGCAATCCTTTTACCTTGGATCATTGTATATTTTGAGTTAGTTTAGTTGTTTGTATCTTAATGACTCTATAGTATTCATTTTCCATCCTATGTTTTTTCTAGACACAGTAGTTTATTTTTTTCCCTGAAAAGACTTCTATTCTCACTAAATATACTCTTCTCCTTGGTTTCAGTCCTTTGATCATGAAGACAGCTTTCTTTTCCACTAAATGTTTACAAAATAAAGATTCAATATTGATAGCTTTTCTTAAACCCCCTTTCAAGAAAAATCAGCACTGATAATGTGAAAGTTGGAATATATTTCCCAAATAGATAGTGAAAATGAGTACTGAGGCTTCATTGATCCTGACCCTGAAGTTTCTGAATAATTCATAGTAAAGTGGTAGTTTCTTTATTGTTTTTTCTTTTTCTTTCCTTTTTTTTTGTTTTTTTCTGTGTTTCTTCTGTTTTTTCTTTTTTCGTTGTTTATTTTTTATTTGTGCATGTGTGATAGTTTCTTTAAAAAAAAAAAAAGAAAAAATGGCTGATTACTAATGATGACTGTTACATGGAAATAAAAATATTTACTCTTCTGGGTCACACATGACACATACTCGAGATATGACTAGAAGAGCTGTCTATTTAAAAGTAGGGTGAGATAGTCGAATGATGTCAAAGGTTGCCTGGCCTCAGCCTAGTACTTTTCTTTCCAGCCAACAGTTTTATTACCTTAGGACAATAAGGAAGGCTTGTCCCCTAAAGCAGTGTGCATGCAAGTTGTGATGGAGTATTTTAGATTGCACACAGACTTAGAAGCAGTTTTAATTCTTTTTAAATTTTTTTGAATAATTCAAGGAGAAAAGGTCTACCACTTGCTGATCTTCCAGTTTTTTTGTTTGTTTGTTTATTTTTTGTTTGTTTGTTTTGAGACAAAATGTCACTATGTCGCCTTTGGTAAGGTCTACCACTTGCTGATCTTCCAGTTTTTTTTGTTTGTTTGCTTTTTGTTTGTTTGTTTTGAGACAAAGTGTCACTATGTCTTTGGTAGAATGCCATGGTGTCACAGCTCACAGCAACCTCAAACTCTTGGGCTTAAGCGATTCTCTTGACTCAACCTCCCAAATAGCTGGGACTACAGGCGCTCGCCACACAGTTTTGTTGCAGTTGTTTAGCTGGCCCAGGCCGGGTTTGAACCCACCAGCCTCGGTGTATGTGGCTGGCACCGTACTCACTGTGCTACGGACACCAAGCCTGATCCTCTGGTTTTAATCAAAGAAAAAATAAGCCTTAGGCTCAAAACTTCCTGAACAATGTATTACAACTAAAATTTAAAGAGTTTATTTTATATCTATTGTATTCTATCCAATTATGGCAAAAAATAATTTTCCATCGGAGAAGTTGATATTCTGTTTCCTTTTCTAGTAAATTATGGGGTTTTTTTTAGGCTGGGCAGAGTGACTCAGTGACTTAGTGCCTATAATCCTAGCCCTCTGGGAGGAGGGAGGCTGGTGGGTTGCCTGAGCTCACAGGTTCGAAACCAGCCTGAGCCACAAAGAGACCTTATCTCTAAAAATAGCCAGGCATTGTGGTAGGTGCCTGCAGTCCCAGCTACTTGGGAGGCTGAGGCAAGAGAATCGCTTAAGCCCAAGAGTTGGAGGTTGCTGTGAGCTGTGACACTATGGCACTCTCCCGAGGGCAACATAGTGAGACTCTGTCCCCCTCAAAAAAAAAAAAAAATGTTTTTTTGTTTGTTTGAGACAGAGTCATATTCTGTCACCCTAAGTAGAGTGTGCATCATCATAGCTCACAGCAACCTCAAACTCTTGGACTCAAGTGATCCTCTTGCCTCAGCCTCCTGAGTAACTGGGACTACAGGCATGCACCACCACACCAGCTAGATATTCTATTTTTAGTAGAATAGAATTGCTCTTGCTCTTGTTCAGGCTCATCAAGAACTTCTGAGCTCAAGCAGTCCACCTGCCTTGGCCTTCCAGAGTTCTCGGATTACAGGCATGAGCCACCTTGCTCAGTCTAAATCTTTTTTTTTTTTTTTTAAAGACAGAGTCTCGCTTTGTCACCCTGGGTAAAGTGCTGTAGCGTCACAGCTCACAGCAACCTCCAGCTCTTGGGTTTAGGCGATTCTCTTGCTTCAGCCTCCCAAGTAGCTAGGACTACAGGCACCCGCCACAACGCCCGGCTATTTTTTGTTGCAGTTTGGCCAGCGCAGGGTTCAAACCCGCCACCCTTGGTATATGGGGCCAGTGCCCTACTCACTGAGCCACAGGGGCTGCCCTAAATTATGTTTATTTTGTTTGTTAGTTTGTTTGGTTTTTTGCAGTTTTTGGATGGAGCTGGGTTTGAACCTACCACCTGCAGTATATGGGGCTGGCGCCCTACTCCTTTGAGCCACAGGTGCCACCCATAAATTATGTTTTTAAAATATTAAATAGGGCGGTGCCTGTGGCTCAGTCGGTAGGGCGCCCGCCCCATATACTGAGGGTGGCGGGTTCAAACCCGGCCCTGGCCAAACTGCAACCAAAAAATAGCTGGGCGTTGTGGCGGGCGCCTGTAGTCCCAGCTACTCCGGAGGCTGAGGCAAGAGAATCGCTTAAGCCCAGGAATTGGAGGTTGCTGTGAGCTGTGTGAGGCCACGGCACTCTACCAAGGGCCATAAAGTGAGACTCTGTCTCTACAAAAAAAAATAAAAATAAAATAAAATAAAATATTAAATAGGCAACCCATTGGGGACCCTTTCCATTGTATTGGAAGATTTACTGTCCTCTAATAAGCTATTACTCCATTGCTTCTTCTTGCCAAAAATAAAAAACCAAAAAGAGATAACAATAAAATGAAATCTTAATATATTAGGAAAACATATAAAGTATAAATTAAAGATCATAATGGAAATAGTCAAATGTCTAAAGTTCAGGAATCTGTGTCTTACAAAAACAAGTGTCAAGTAGACTCTATCTTCCAAACAAGTTGGTGAAGGCCTTCCTTGTCACGTTTCCGAGTCCCCTGATAATGTGGAAATTGAATTTGTACCTCATATTTTTCATTTCCTTTTTTACAGTGAGGACAGGGTAATTGAGAACTATTTGAAAATCAAAGGCCTGACTCGGGGTCAAGCCGTGGTTCAGTAAGTGTCTTTCTTTCCTCTTGCTAAAGTCTCCCATTTGAAGATGACATTTGAAATGATTTCTGTTGTGTGGATTTCATGTGCATAGTACTTATCTGGTTAGAAATGTATTACACGAATTAGAAAAGGTCTTGGGTCGTTCCATACATTGATGTCATCATCTCAGATACCTACCAGTGTCAGGAAGGTAATAAAAATGAGAAATACAGACCAGATGTAGGGCAATAGAAAATGCCAGGGACTGTGGCATATGGGAAAGCTTTCATTCTGGGTAGAGGCAAGGTTACTTAGCTTCAGAATTCAGGCATAATACTGTTGGATCCTCTATTTTGCAAGAGAAGCTGGAAATTTGTTTGTTTGTTTGTTTGTTTTTTTGTAGAGACAGAGTTTCGCTTTATGGCCCTAGGTAGAGTGCCATGGCATCACATAGCTCACAGCAACCTCCAACTCTTGGGCTTGAGCGATTCTCTTGCCTTAGCCTCCCAAGTAGCTGGGACTACAGGTGCCCCGCCACAACACCCGGCTATTTTTTTTTTGTTTGTTTTTGCAGTTCGGCCGGGGCCGGGTTTGAACCCGCCACCCGTGGTATATGGGGCCGGCACCCTACCGACTGAACCACAGGTGCTGCCCTGTTTTTTTTTTGTTTGTTTGTTTGTTTTTATGAGATAGAGTCTCACTCTGTTTCCCAGGCTAAAATGCCGTGGCATCATCATAACTCCTAGCAACCTAAATCTCTTGGACTCAAGTGACCTCTTGTCTCAGCCTCCCAAGTAGCTTAGGCACTCACCACAATGCCCAGAGTTTTTCTATTTTTACTAGAGTTAGGGTCTCCCTCTTGTTCAGTCTGGTCTTGAATTCCTGAGCTCAAACAGTACACCCTCTCCTGCCTCCCAGAGCATTAAGATTATAGGTATGACCCACTGAGCCTGGCTGAACTTCAGATTTTTAAATACCCTTTTTAAACATTGGGAAGTAATTTTAAGAAAATTTATATAATATGAGCCAAACAAAACCTATCTGGAGGCTGTACTTGCTTGCCTTATTTGTGACAACACACATAATGTGTTGGTGTTGGATAATCTGTTTCATCATGCTACCAAGAGCAAACCTAGGTGACTTACTTCTGCATTTTATGATTTCAAAAATAATTTTATGTTTGGAGGTCACCACAACATGAGGAGCTGTATAAAGAGTCGTGGCATTAGGAAGGTTGAGAACCACTGACTTAGAGTTACCACCCATTTATTGAGAACATTTCACTTGCTACGTTAAACTTTTTAAATGATAGAAACAAACTCAGTATTTCATTTGTTTGTTTTTTTGAGACAGAGTCTCATTCTATGCCTTGAATAGAGCACTGTGGCATTCTAGCTCACAGCAACCTCAAACTCTTGGGCTCAAGTGATCCTCTAGCTTCAGCCTTTCGAGTAGCTGGGACTACAGGCATCCTCCAGAATGCCTGACTAATTTTTCTATTTTTAGTAGAGACATATAGGATCTCACTATTTCTTAGGCTGGTCTTAAACCCTGAGCTCAACTGATCCTCCTGCCTCAGCTTTCTGAGTAGCTGGGACTACAGGTACCTGCCACAATGCCCTGTTAGTTTTTCTCTTTTTAGTAGAAATAAGGTCTCACTCTAGCTCAGGCTGGTCTCAAACCCCTGAGCTCAAGGAATCCTCCTGCCTCAGCCTCCCAGAGTGCTGAGATTACAGGTGTAAGCCACCATGCCCAGCCACAAATCTTTTAAGTATACTATTGCCATAGTAATGGTAGAGTGACTTTTATTACCATAGAAGTTTAAACATCTGTGAAGGGTAGCATAGAGCGTGTGAGAACAAAGTACTTGGAGATTGCTAACCTCCCGGTCAGCAGGAGGTTAGCAGTGTGTGATTTTCCTCACACTCATAGTTCTTTCCTCTAATCTCACTTTTATACCACCTTCTGTGATCTCAAGGCAGAAATCAGAAGTTAGCAGTGCTAAAGTTGAATCTTTAATACTTTAATGGAGTGGAGGAAGAAGGAAGAATAATTTCTCTGAAGGATTTTATTTTGGGCAGGGGGACTTTTTTTTTTTTTTTTTTGGCCAGGGCTAGGTTTGAACCCGCCACCTCCAGCATATGGGACCGGCACCCTACTCCTTAAGCCATAGGCGCCGCCCGAGCAGGGGGACATTTTTGTTTTTTGTTTTTTTTTTCTTTTGTTTTTTTTTTTTTGTAGAGACAGGGTCTCACTTTATGGCCCTTGGTAGAGTGCCGTGGCCTCACACAGCTCACAGCAACCTCCAACTCCTGGGCTTAAGTGATTCTCTTGCCTCAGCCTCCCGAGTAGCTGGGACTACAGGCACCCGCCACAACGCCCGGCTATTAAGGGGGACATTTTTAAAGATAGGTTTACCTACTACAAAATTCATCCCTTTTTTTTGTTTGTTTGTTTGAGACAGAGCTTTACTTTCTTGCCCCCAGTAGAGTGCTGTGACATCGTAGCTCACAGCAACCTCAACCTCAAACTCTTGGGCTCAAGTGATCCTCTCACCTCAGCCTTCCAAGTAGCTGTGACTACAGTCACCCACCACACCTGGCTAGTTTTTAGAGACAGGGTCTTGCTCTTGCTCAGGATGGTCTCGAACTCCTGAGCTCAAGCAATCCACCCACCTCAGCCTGTAATGCTAAGATTACAGGTATAAGCCATCTCCCCTGGCTTTCTAAGAGTTTTGACAGTGTTTAGAGTGCCTTTATTGTTTTTACTTGTGAGCATGACCCAAAAGTAGATTGTTATTGTTTATATTATTAGGTGCTTACTTTTAAAAAATAGGTGCAATTTGGGTCTATAATACAGTGTATTTCTAAGCCAAAAAAATCGTAATGTACAGAAGAAAACATTTTCTCTAGCTTTTTGAAATTGTGGGTCGATTAGCAACTTCCTACCATTTGGGTAAGTTACAATATATTATTCCCCAGAATGGTTTATTTTATTTCTACGTGAGTCAAAAATATTAATCATGGCTATAATGAGGAAAGTAGAAACAAATTGGTTTTTTTTTTTAATCACTTTTCCCAAAAGGGTTCTGTTCTAATGGGATTATGATATATATTCATTTCCCATAGGTATATGAAAATAGTAGAAGCACTGCCAACATATGGAGTCCATTATTATGCAGTAAAGGTAAATACTTTTACATGACTAACCCTTCATAATGCCCATATATTTTAACTCTTCTTTTTTTTTTAGTTTTTTTTAATTGTTAAATCATAGCTGTGTACAATCAAGGGGTACAATGTCCTAGTTGCATATACAATCTGAAATATTCTCATCAAACTGTTCAACGTAGCCTTCATGGCATTTTCTTAGTTATTGTATTTGTATTCTGCCTTTAGTAGGTTTCGCCTGTACCCATTCTAAGATGCACTGTAGGTGTGGCCCCACCCATTACCCTCTCTCCCTCTTAACCTCCCCTCTTCCTTCCCCCTCCTTGGCCCTTTCCTCATAGTCTTGTGCTATAGTTGGGTTATAGCCTTCATGTGAAAGCTATAATTTAGCTTCATAGTAGGGCTGAGTACATTGGATACTTTTTCTTCCATTTCTGAGATACTTTGCTAAGAAGAATATGTTCCAGCTCCATCCATATAAACATGAAAGAGGTAAAGTCTCCATCTTTCTTTAAGGCTGCATAATATTCCATACTATACATGTGCCACAATTTGCTAGTCCATTCATGGGTCAATATGTCCATATATTTTACAAGAGTAAAACACCAGGTTTCTAAAATCACATAAATCAATATGCATATATGTAAAATTGTCTCTAGAAAATTGTAGCATTTAGAATAGGATTGATTTCCTTAATATACAAAAGCCCAATTATGTCTTGTCATTTTTAGCAAATTATAAAGCACATTATTTTTGCAAAATACTTGTTACATTCAAGTGTATTCCCAAGACCTTGCTTAGTCCTAAGATTGCAGATTGATCACTTTTTGATACAGCCCCACCCTTGCCAATTTTTTCTTTTCTTTTCTTTTCTTTTTTTTTTTGAGACAGAGTCTCATTATGTCACCCTAGGTAGAGTGCCATGGCGTCACAGCTCATAGCAACCTCAAACTCTTGGGCTTAAGCGATTCTCTTGCTTCAGCCTCCCAAGTAGCTGGGACAACAGGTGCTCGCCACAATGCCTGGCTATTTTTTTGTTGCAGTTGTCATTGTTGTTTGGCAGGCCCTGACTGGGTTCCAACCTGCCAGCCCTGGTGTGTGTGGCAGGCACCAAGCCAATTTTTTTTTTTTATTAAATCATAGCTGTGTACATTAATGCGATCATGGGGCACCATACACTGGTTTTATATACCATTTGACGTATTTTGATCACACTGGTTAACATAGCCTTCCTGGCATTTTCTTAGTTAATTGTGTTAAGACGTTTATAGTCTACATTTACTAAGTTTCGCATGTACCCTTGTAAGATACACCGCAGGTGTAATCCTACCAATCACCCTCCCTCCACCCATCTTCCCCCCTCCCTCTCCTCCCTCTCCCCCTTTCCCATATTCTTAGGTTATAACTGGGTTATAGCTTTCATATGAAAGCCATAAATTAGTTTCATAGTAGGGCTGAGTACATTGGATACTTTTTCTTCCATTCTTGAGATACTTTACTAAGAAGAATATGTTCCAGCTCCATCCATGTAAACATGACAGAGGTAAAGTCTCCATCTTTCTTTAAGCTGCATAATATTCCATGGTGTACATGTACCACAATTTATTAATCCATTCGTGGGTCGAGGGGCATTTGGGCTTTTTCTATGACTTAGCAATTATGAATTGGGCTGCAATAAACCTTCTGGTACAAATATCTTTGTTATAGTGTGATTTTTGGTCTTCTGGGTATAGGAATTGTAGGATCGAATGGTAGGTCTATTTTTAGATCTCTAAGTGTTCTCCAAACATCTTTCCAAAAGGAACGTATTAGTTTGCATTCCCACCAGCACTGCAGAAGTGTTCCCTTTTCTCCACATCCAGGCCAACATCTCTGGTCTTAGAATTTTGTGATAGGGGCTAATCTTACTGGACTTAGATGATATCTCAAAGTAGTTTTGATTTGCATTTCTCTGATGATTAAGGATGATGAGCATTTGTTCATATGTGTGTAGGCCGTTGCCAAGCCAATTTTTCTCTTTTCCACCTTTCTAACACGACCAAGTGGTCAGCTGCCAGTGTTTTTTTATGAGAAACATGCAGTCCAGTGTTATTTTAACAGCTTCATGAAATGCTAAAATTTCCAAAGGATGTACAATACCAATTTTGAATCAGTGTGGTTTGTATTTACATCATATTTTCATAATATTTATAAGCAAAGAGAGATTGACAAATATTTTGAGATGATGCTGAGGGATAAAGCATAGTGTTAAGAAGGGAGATTTGTTTGAAAGAGGAATAATTTTATAACTGATCTGTTCTTGAGTAACTTTTCACATTATGACAGTGTTTACATCTCTGTACAGTTCAAAGTGGTAGAGAATTAGTTAATAAATACTTGCGAGTACCAATTTAACTTTAATTTCTACCGATTCTGGTTTGCATATGTGTATATGCAAATCATCCTTTGTTGTGGCAAGACCTAAAAGATAAATCTATGAAAAAATACATTGTTCCCCTCACCTCAAACTAATTATTCAAATATCCGTCATTGAATTGCAGATTTCCAAAAGGGTTTTTTGATATTCCCATGTTCATTGTTAATTGTATTATACACATTAGGATTTGGACCACTTTTATCATCTTGGTAATTCTTTGGAAATTTCCCCAACCTTTTATAACTGGTTACTAATTGAGAGAACAAAGAGCCTCTTTTCCCCCTAATGGATAATTGGCTTTTACTGGATTAATTCTTATTGAATTACTTACATTTTATTTCTTCTCTCCAACTGTTCAATCAAAACAGAAATGTTTCAGTCTTTTTGATGGTATTAATAGCATTGTTATGTTTTGACTTATAAATCTTATTTGAAGACTCTAACAAGGCTTTTTAATAACAAGTTAGGTTTTTAAGTAGTGTTTTATTTACCGAGACAGCTTTATTTTGACTTGTTCATACTTGTTAAGGGATCAAATGGGTAGATATTAATTCACTTCTGGAAGACTTAAAAATTAGGTCTTGGTTTTCAAGCTTTTCTGTCTTTCAGGATAAACAAGGACTTCCTTGGTGGCTTGGAATCAGCTATAAAGGAATCGGCCAGTATGATTTACAAGATAAGGTGAAACCTCGGAAAGTAAGTGTAAAACATTTTTTACATGTAAAATGTAAAATATTTTTTATAACTAATTTATGCATCATTTACACAATTTCACATCTGGTCATTTCTTCTATGGTAATAACCATGGTGCAGTATCTAGCCCAATGCTCAAGTCCAAGAGACTGAGGTTGCTGTGAGCTATGACACCATAGCACTCTACCCCAGGGTAACAGAAGTGAGACTCTGTCTCAAAAAAAAAAAGGATATTGATCACATCAAGAATGTGCCATCAGATTTCTGTTTTAAGTTAGTATGAAAAGGATAATGCCATTTATTTTATGCATTTTATATACATATTCAGACTATACATATTTAAATTAAGTAGTCATTTAGATGAATTATAAAGATATAAGTCAAAACTTGGGGTGCTAATTATCTCTCAATGGTACAGTTATAAGTAACCTTTCTACTACTGCTGCTATCATTTACTTTGTTTCTCTTTTTTTGTTGTTGAGACAGAGTCTCACTCTGTTGCCCATGCTAGAGTTCAGTAGTGTCAACCTAGCTCACAGCAGCCTCCAATTTCTGGGCTTAAGCAATCCTCTTGCCTCAGCCTTCCACACAGCTGGGACTATAGGTACCCACCACAATGCCCACCTAATTTTTCTATTTTTAGTATTGATAGGGTCTTGCTCTTGCTCAGGCTGGTCTTAAACTCCTGAGCTCAAGGCATCCTCCCACTTCGGCCTCCCCGAGTGCTAGGATTACAGGCATGAGCCACTGTGCCTGGCCTGTGTCATAATTTTATACAATAAATGTGTTTGTTTTTTGTTAAAAAAAGAAAGAAAAGAAAAAAATCAATTACATGCTATTTATTAAAGGATGGTGATCTACGAGATTTGGATTTATAGAGGTAAATAAAGTACATTAATTCCTACTTAAAATTTGGCTATGAAGCTGCTCCTTGACCCATGAACAAATGTATAATATTTTTGCCCATATAAAAATTGATGAATCCACATAGATTGTCATCCAGCTGCTCTTGGCCGCCTTAGTATTGCAGTGACATAAAGACTGACTCATGCTACCCTCGTTGGTTTTGCCACTCTCCCTGTGCTGTGCTGGGAGTCACAGGAGTGAAACAATAGCTTCTAATAACAGACCAGACAGTCCTCTAATGATTAGGCTACCTGTGGGGTATCACAACCTGACATCATAACCTTTAATAAATAACTCTTATCATTTACATCTGTCTCTTGCTTTAATGTGTATTATTAGAAAAGCAGCCATTTTCTTCATAAAGTATTCTTGGGATCATACCGCAGCACTCTTCATCTTCTAAGTGGTCTTGCAGCCTCAATCAATGCTCAGTCTTCCTTGAGTTATGAAAATAAATAACATTCTCCTTTCCCATTTTATATTTGTGAAATATAAAACTGACACAGACATAAAAGGGCAAATCACAAGTCCCTCCCACCCACAATACCAATCCAGCTCTCCTGGATTAGTCACTGGGCATTGAGGCTTCTTTATCACAAATTAGCTATGAAAACAATAAAGTATCATTCAGCAGCTGATAGCAGGCCAGCAAGACAGCAGGTCTTACAGTGCAGTCACACAGTTAGCAGTTTGCTTTTGTAACCCCTGTGACCAAGATCAATTTAAGGAATACTAACTTAATTTCCAGGACGAATGTGAATAATATTGTTCCTGCTTATTATCTGAAATTTTACTTCTAAAACCAAATTTTTAATTAAACCAAAAATGAAGGGCATCCAATTTGTTTCAGATATGTTTAAAAATCATTTTTATTTATAGCTGCATTCTTTTTTTAATCAAAAGTCAGACACTATAAAAATGTATTGGTTAGGGAAGGAAGTCTGTCTTCAATACCCATTCTTCCCCCATGATAACTAAACACTATTAAGAGAATGATACTGGGCGGCGCCTGTGGCTCAGTGAGTAGGGCGCCGGCCCCATATGCCGAGGGTGGCGGCTTCAAACCCAGCCCCGGCCAAACTGCAACAACAACAAAAAAAAAATAGCCGGGCGTTGTGGCGGGCGCCTGTAGTCCCAGCTGCTTGGGAGGCTGAGGCAAGAGAATCGCGTAAGCCTAAGAGTTAGAGTTTGCTGTGAGCCGTGTGACGCCACGGCACTCTACCCAAGGGCGGTACAATGAGACTCTGTCTCTACAAAAAAAAAAAAGAGAATGATACTGGTTCATTTTGATTTTTATCTATATATCCCAAGCTTTTTCAAAGAGATAAAACCACACACATTATTCTATACCTTGTTGTATTTCTTCAGCTCATTTATAAACCAATTTCTTGGCACTCTTTCTATTTTTTTTTTAATACACAATCTCACTATGTCACCCTTGGTAGAGTGCTATGGCATCACAGCTCACAACTCACAGCAACCTCAAACTCTTGAGATTAAGTGATTCTCTTGTCTCAGCCTCCCAGGTAGCTAGGACTACAGGCCTGCCACAATGCCCAGCTATTTTTATTTTTTATTTTTTATTTTTTTGTAGTTGTTTAGCAGGCCCAGGCTGGCTTCTAACCTGCCAGCCCTGGTGTATATGGCCATACCCCAACCACTGAGTGACGGGCACCAAACCTTCTTTTTTTTTTTTTTTTTTTTTGAGACAGTCTCACTTTGTCACCCTCGGTAGAGTGCCGTTATTGGTAAACATACTTTAACCAGTTCTCTTTTGATGGATGTTATGGTTGTTTCCATTGAGGATGGGGGAAGGGTGGAGCAAGTTTGTGGAACAGAATAAAGAACCCCAACAAGGCAAATCATTAACTCATAGTTTGTGTCTATTTTGTAAGACCAAAGTATTGCTCCTAGTGTTTTCTTAGGGCTGACTTCACCTATGTATTTTTTTTTTCGCTAATGTATTTCTCTCCTGAATTTTAAGAAATAACATTCAGGGCTGACACAGCAATTCCCACCTGTAATTCTAGCAAGCTATGAGGCTAAGGCAAGAGGATCACTTGAGCTCCGGGGTTCCAGACGAGTCTGAGCAAGAGCTAGGCTAATGCTACAGCCCTCGAGCCTGGGGCAGGAGTGAGACTGTGTCTCTAAAAAAACGGGAAAAAAAAAAGAAAGAAAGAATTAACGTTCAAAACTCTTCTAATTTTTCCAAATCTTGCATGTAAAATATAACTTTAATCAACTCATAAGTGATTTCTTAGCTAATGTGGCTTGATAAGATTGAGATTCCCACAGAATGTAAATGCATCCGCTAAAGGCAACCAGGCATTCTCCCAAAATACTGGTAGTCAGAATCTGCACGGTAAACATTGCAGTTAATTTCCTCTCCTGTGCTCATGACTCAGGCCCTCTTTACATTTACAGTTTCATGGAAATTGGCAAATATTGCTTGACACCCAATCATAATCAGTTTTGCTTGTTCTTTCCAGAGTCTAGATAAAGATTCAGAAATGACTTCCTTTTTTTGATTTGCAGAGTTTTTCTCTTTCATTTTTAATGCCACTCGATTCAAAGAGGACCATAAATAGGCCCTCTTGTGTTATCATCTTCTTGCCTTCTTTTTCTCCATTATTTTGGAGGGGGTGCCCACTCTGTCCTATTGTTTGCTTCCTCCTTTCTTCTGTGAAAAATCTGACAGTGGGTTTTCTCCATATGCTGCATTTATTTTTCGTGTCCAAACAGCATAAGGGTTTAATTGGAGTAAGAATGTTCCACAAGTCTCCGTCCTGGCCCAGCCCACAAATGAAAGAATGCATAATTTAAAAGTACTGCCTCACAAAGGGAGGATGGTGCTGCAGCTGTTTGTGTGGACCTGTGTGTGCAACAGCTTAACCAATGGCCAGGGAGGAATGAAGGTCAGATTGGCAAATTTAAAACAAGAGTTTCTTTTTTTTTTTTTTTTTGTAGAGACAGAGTCTCACTTTATGGCCCTCGGTAGAGTGCCGTGGCCTCACACAGCTCACAGCAACCTCCAACTCCAGGGCTTAAGCGATTCTCTTGCCTCAGCCTCCCGAGCAGCTGGGACTACAGGCGCCCGCCACAACGCCCGGCTATTTTTTGGTTGCAGTTTGGCCGGGGCCGCGTTTGAACCCGTCACCCTCGGTATATGGGGCTGGCGCCTTACCGACTGAGCCACAGGCGCCGCCCAAAACAAGAGTTTCATTAGGAACTCTTGTTATGGGAAGCCTTAAGATGTTCAGCCTTATTATAATAGCATGGTTTAAAGGCCAATGGGGGGAAATTTACCAAGAGAGACTGTGCTGAAGGACTTTGTTTTGTTTTGTTTTGTTTTTTTGTTTGTTTTTAAGATAGGGTCTCACTTTGTCACCCTCAATAGGATATGGTGGCGTCATAGCTCACAGCAACCTCAAACTCTTGGGCTCAAGTGATCCTCTCACCTTAGCCTCTCAAGTAGCTGACACTACAGGCTCCTGCCACAATGCTCAGCTAGTTTTAGAGGTGGGGTCTCTCTCTCTTGCTCAGGCTGGTCTTGAACTCCTTATCTCAATCTATCCTCTGTGGCCTCCCAAGTGCTGGGATTATAGGCAAGAGCCACCACACCCAGCCTGGAGGGCTATTTTGAAAAGGGAGTGGTCCAAGATCTGTCAGCAGAGACCTTTTAACCTTTCAACATAGTCTTCACTTACCATGAACATCAGAAATTGCATTTGATTTATCTTTCAGAGCAGCTAGCAAGTGCTCTTAATGCCTTTTAGCTACAACCTTTTTTGCCAATCTAGGGTGCCAGTAAATTGTTGCAATCAGGGTAATACAATGATATGTGCACATAGGGCCAGACTTCAGGAGACATCCCAAGCTCTGTCTCTCCAGTCTATTTACTATGTGAGCTTGGGCATGTAAAAGTAGTTCCCTCCTCTGTACCATGGTAGTGCCACCAACTGCTTAGAGTGGTTGTAAAACCTAAATGACGTTGCATTTGACACCATGGCTGATACAGTCCTCTGTAATAGTAGTGAGGGAGAAAGACAATAAAAGAAATATTCTTGGATCACTGTGTGGTTGGAGATGCTGCTGCTGCTACAAACCCGTAGCCCTACTGTGTGGTCTAAGAATCCACAACTCAAGTTTTTAATTTTCAGAGACTTAGAAGCACTCCCTTGCCCTCTCAATTCATTAACCATAACACCTGAAGATGTGATCCAAATTAAGAGAAAATTCTTAAATCTGGGGCTACAAACCACAAAAATTGGGGGTATTAAAAATTCAGATCATAAGCGTGTGGTTTTACTTTTTAATCCTCCCTTTGTGCATGAATGTCACTGCAAACTCTTATGGAACGTGTGACAACATACCAGAACTCAATTCAAAATCATAGGACAGTTAGACTTAAAAACTAACTGATGAAGTTTCCCTTAAAAAGAAAATGCAACCTTGTATGCCTTCTAGGTATTATTCACTGAGTATTTCAAGGTCTGTTCCTCACAGAGAAGTAGATGGTGGGTCAGTGAGTAAGCCATACGTTAGTATATGTCATGACAGATTTATACCCCTCCAGTAAATATTTCACCTGGGAAAACCAGAGCACGGTAGATGCCAGACGTGAGAAATGAAATGACATGCCGTCAAGGTGTCTAGGTAGTCTCTGGTAGAACAAAATGCCTTTCAAGGTTAGTATCTTTTAGTGTAATGACATGCTAAGAAAGACCCAAGATGAACTTCCTCACCTGGGGTATTTGTGGCCAGGGGTGTTAGCTGGGGTATTTGGGGCCTTCCCTGTGGCTCAGTGAGTAGGGCGCCAGCCCCATATGCCGAGGGTGGCGGGTTCAAACCCAGCCCCGGCCAAACTGCAACAAAAAAATAGCCGGGCGTTGTGGCGGGCGCCTGTAGTCCCAGCTGCTCGGGAGGCTGAGGCAAGAGAATCGCGTAAGCCCAAGAGTTAGAGGTTGCTGTGAGCTGTGTGAGGCCACGGCACTCTACCCGAGGGCGGTACAGTGAGACTCTGTCTCTACAAAAAAAAAAAAAAAAGAAAGAAAGAAAAGGGGGTGGCGCCTGTGGCTCAGTGGGTAGGGCGCTGGCCCTATATACTGAGGATGGAGGGTTCAAACCCAGCCCTGGCCAAACTGCAAAAAATACCCAGGCATTGTGGTGGGCACCTGTAGTCCCAGCTACTCAGGAGGCTGAGGCAAGAGAATCTCCTAAGTCCAGGAGTTGGAGGTTGCTGTGAGCTGTGACGGCAACAAAAGTGTAACTCTGTCTCAAAAAAAAAAAAAAAGAAAATGATTGGAATTCCCAAATGCTGAGAGCCAAATGAATTAAGTAATACACACAAAAGTCTTCCTGTTTCCTTATCATAAAACTACAGGTGCCTTTTCTTTAAAGGCAGTGCCTTGCTTAGTTTCCTAAGCACAGACATCTTGGCCATTTCTAATATTGTGTTTCTGCCACCACCATACCACCATGGACCTGATTAAAGCTACCTCTAACACTGCTTAAATTCCAGATGAGGTTAACTGTAGGAGAGAATAAGCGCTCACAAGTCGTATTTTTTATATTATTATAACTAAAAAAATAGGTGTGGAAGAAAAAGACTGGATTACAAAATGTCGACCAGAGACAAGTCCATCCTGCTGGTGAAGTGTCTGTCTGAGCTTTAGCCACACTGATAATCAGTCTGATTGTTAAAAGCGTCTTTAGTAGAACTCCAGCCCCACAGCGTGGGTTTGAAATGATAACCCGTTCTGCATGCCCGCTTACCAGCTGGCTGAACATTTTAGGGAGGGTCTTCATTGTTTCAACTATTAAATCCAAATAATCCCGTCTACTCTGTCTACTTCACAGATCACTGTGAGGACCTGATGAGTTAGTGAGTTCTTTCACTGAGTAGATGTTTTCCCCTGCACATCATACTTTTAGTATACAGGGTGTATACTGGGCAGCCTGGTATTTCTCTTCCCCTCCTATAGTTTATCATAATTAGAATTTTAAACAGCTCATCGAAGACAAAGAACTTTCAGAAGATTGGTTGAGGATTGGTAAAGAAAGTGGGAAAAAGAGTCAAAGGCAATGGGGCAGTATCTGTGGCTCAAAGGAGTAGGGCACCGGCCCCATATGCCGGAGCTGGCAGGTTCAAACCCAGCCCCAGCCAAAAACTGCCAAAAAAAAAGAGTCCAAGGCAAGACTTTTTACCGTTCATAAATTTACCAAGTCTAATTGCAAGGGTGGCTGGAAAGTATTGTCTCTTGGTGCATGCCATGGGCAAGGCCACAGCTCAGGGTGTTCTACTACCAAAGGAAGTAGGGAAAATAGATCATGAAGGATTCTGTCATACTGTATTTTGTTTCCTTTGAAGTCTTATAGGGGGATGATTGGGGAGAAACAAGCAGAGAAATAAAGACAAAGTTTTTTAATTATTATATGGAAACAAACAATAATAGGAAGGGGAGGGCATTTGGTGTGTTCAGGGAAGGCTTCTCTGGGAAAGGTGACATTTAAGCTGAGACCTGAAGGGTAAGAAGCTCATGAAGAACAGGGTATGCTGGTGGGAAGATGGTAGGCATGTTATAAAAACTAGGAAGACACCATTAAAATTAGAGCCTGCAAAGTAAGAGAGCTCCCTGGAGAAATGGAAAATGCTTCTAGTAGAGGAAGTGGCTGGTGGGCAGGCAGAACCATCAGATGTCCAGCGTTCAATCTGTTCCTTTATGCATGGTATGTCTAGGCATTCACCACATGGTGGAATTGTTGGCACATGAAGAAAAAGGAAAGGTAGCTCTAATAGGGTTGACTAGTCTGAATGTTTGGAGAAAAGAAACTGGTACATGAAGCGCTGTGAAAAATATTTCTGTGGCTGGGCGCAGTGGCTTACACCTGTAATCCTAACACTCTGGAAGGCCAAGGTGGGTGGATTGCCTGAACTCACAGGTTCGAGACCAGCCTGAGCAAGAGTGTAAGACCCCGTCTCTAAAAATAGCTGGGCATTGTGGCAGGCGCCTATAGTCCCAGCTATGTGGGAGGCTAAGGCAAGAGGATCACTTGAGCCCAAGAGTTTGAGGTTGCTGTGAGCTATGATGTCACAGCACTCTCTGGAGGGCGGCAAAGTGAGACTCTGTCTCAAAAAAAAAAAAAAGAATGAAAAATATTTCTGTGAAGAGGTATAAACACTAAAGATGTTTTTATTATACAGGGTGTCCCAAAGGTTGCCATACATACAATGGGAAATTATAGCTAAACGTACCATTATTTACAAAATATTCATTACAAAATTCTATAAAATATGAGTTTGTTAATTTTCCTATGTATGCTGATGTTTGGGTACACCCTGCATACGTGTGACCAATGATTGACTGGATTGGGATTTTTTTTGGTAGCAGGATTTTAGTGATAAACTAAATTTATCAAATTCATCCATTGTTACACATTTCTTTTTTTTTTTTTTCTTTTTGAGACAGAGTCTCACTATGTCACCTTGGTAGAGTGCCATGGCATCGCAGCTCACAGCAACCCCAAGGGGCTGGCCCCATATGCCGGAGGTGGCGGTTTCAAACCCAGCCCCAGCCAAAAAAAAAATGCAAAAAAACAAAAAAATCAAACTCTTAGGCTTAAGCAATTCTCTTGCCTCAGCCTCCCAAGTAGCTGGGACTACAGGTGCCCAGCACAATGCTAGTTTTTGTTGTAGTTGTCATTGTTGTTTAGCAGGCCCAGGCCAGGTTCAAACCCACCTGCCTCACTGTATGTGTCTGGCATCCTAAGCACTGAGCTACAGGCACTGAGCCCATCATTAAAAATTTCTAACAATAGAATATAATGTACGTGATTCTGTATTTTTCCAAAAAAAAAAAAATACGTTGATCCCATTGCATTTGCAGGGATCCTAAACTAGTACATACAAATTTGGACAATTAAGTTCACAAACTTGTCTTAGAAAAAGTGCTATGTACCTCATTGCTGAATATCACTGCAGTCACCAGCTGGCAGAGGGAAATCCTTCAAAGGTGCTCTGATACGAGTATTGACAGGAAGTCATTAGAGCAGCCCTGGGGAGTTAGAGATTCAGCCACAGAGGAAACTTGGGTGAGATGATATCATTTCAGAGGGTCAGGTTTTTATAATACACATGTCTTGATACCCACAATTTCTTCATGTAAACTTTTCTGAAAATAGTATTTCTTGCTTCTTGCATTTCAGGTGTGATAGTTTAGTGTGTAAAGTTTTGAGATCACATTTGAGAAAACAATTTGTTTTTACTGCCTGGTCATGTACCGATTGGATATGTTAGGGAGGTTTTTAGTTCACAGCTGACATTGTTAGCCAGGCCTCTTCTAATCTGGTTAATTGCGGTTAAGTCCCTCTGGTAAGTAACATTTGCATTTAGAAAGCAATGTGAACAACCGTTTGTTTCTAAAGGCATTATGTAGTTGAAAGAACTGGAACTCCAAAATTCATAATGTTAGAGCAAAAATTACCTTCTTCATCAACAATATTTCACCTACGAAAGCCTAGGTATATTACCACATATTATCATCAAAGTCAGGATTTCTCATTCTCAGCACCAGAGACATTTTGGGCCATATAATTCTCATTGTCCTGTGCACTATAGGATGTTCAGCAGCATTCGTGGCCTCTACGCCACTAGAGGCCAGTAGCATCCCCCAACCCCACAGTATCTTAACCAAAAATGTTTCCAGAGATCACCAAACACTCTGGGAGTTGGCAATTCGGAGGGGTGGGGAGTGGTGCAAAATCATCGTAGAATGAGAATCACCAATCTAAGTAAAATTAGAGGGACTCAAAGTCCTGTTCCACAAGTGGCAGTTTTAATTGCACCTTTCTTTTTTATTGGAGATAGAACTGATAATTACTTTTTCTTTGTTTGTTAAAAACATAGTAAATGCCCATATCGTACTCTTCCTGAGTTAGATAGGCAGCCTGGTGTGGTGTGAGATAGGCAGCATGGTGTATTTTAGTAATATGCAGGGGGCTGGGAACCTGGCTAGCTGTTCCCTGTATGTGAATCCCATGTCTGTCCCTGGTTAGCTGTGTGACCTTGGTCATTTTACTTAAAGCTTTCTGAGTCTCAGCTGTCTCTTGCAAAATGAGGCTAAAAGTAGTACTGCCCCATCTGGTATTGAGAAGACTCCATGAGAGAATGCATGTAGCATCTTAGTGGTGCACACAGCTGGCTCCTGGGCACTTGGTGTATGTCAGCTGTTGGTTTTAACTGTGCGTGTTCATTGTATGGCTGTCACTTCTACTAGCCTGTCCCCTCAAGAGCAGAGACTTTGTCCTAGTCACACAAACATTTGATGACTAGAAGAATGGCTGGCTAGAGAGAAGGTAGATCAGTCATTCTTTATAATGGCCCATAATCCTACAAAATTCTATTTTTGTAGCACTCTAGAAAGTACTAACAGTGTATTCATGCTGTGTAAACTTTTAAAATGAAAAAAAGGAATAAATTGATAATACAATTATTTTTGTTTTGCTTTGATAGTAGCAGGGGATAGCCCTATGTGAGTCATTGATGTATAGTCAGTCATACACTGCAGCTGTGACCATCCCAAATTTAGTCATTTCCAGATGAATGTGCAGTTAAATGATTAACCTATACTATGAGTGCTGTTAAAAAGCGAAGCCTCTGCTGACGTCTGTCATATCCTGGTCTAGTCTTAAACCTTTAGATCACTTCAACTTTCTATTCATCAAGATAAAAAAAAAAAAGTTTGATTCTTTCTGTGTGAGGCTTTCCCGAGGTCTTTCATGATCCCAGTGAGGTTTCCCTAGCCTGTGGCAGGCACACACACACTCCTCAGCACTTTTGAACAGGCTGGGACACATTCCTTCTCTCCAGGTACCTCAGGCAGAAGGGAGCTTGCTGCTATGTGCTACTTGTGGGGTGTGCCTGTGACCAGCCCCTCCTCCCTCACTAACACCTCTTTGACACAGGAATAGTGAACAGATTTCCTACCTAGAGGGTATATCACTAACTCCTGATAAAAACAACAAAATGTAGCAGATGGTTTTTACAGATCCTGAAACTCACAGAATTGGAAGCCTGGGTGACACAGACAAAGTCAACAGAATAACCTGGCTGTTCCTCATTCATGAAAAGACAGATGTGGGAACAGACAGCTGTTTCTAGTTCTGTTTCTGCTATTAAGTGGCTTAGAGATTCCTTCATAGCAAATCCAACTGGCTTTGTCACTTATTGAATGTTTATTCTAAGCCAAGCACTGAGCAGAGTGCTTCACAAACATCATCTCCCTGAACCCTTCTGACAACCCTCTGGGGAAAGTGTCGTTGGGTCCATTCTATAGATGAAGAAACTGAGACTCAGGCAAGTTAAGCAACTTGCCAATTATAACACAAGTACAAATGGCAGTATCAGAACATAGGCCAGTGCATTCCGACTTGGTTCAATTGTTTCACGTCAGCCCCGTCAATTGTTTCGTGTCAACCTATCCCTTATTTTAAGACTGACAAAAGCAAGACCTTGAACATAGGAGGTACTCAAGAAATACCTGTTGATTGAAAAGGAATGAATAGGATGGCTCAAAGGAGTAGGGCATCCGCCCCATATGCCGGAGGTGGCTGGTTCAAATCCAGTCCCGGCCAAAAACTGCAAAAAAAAAGAAAGAAAAGAAGAAAAGGAATGAATAATTTACTCCCAGAGCTACTGAAGTACATGTCCCCTGTCTTCTAAAAGTCCCTCTGCTTTTCCTCATAGTCTTTTCTTGCCAGAGTTTAACTATAGCCTCAGGTATTTAAGAACAATTATAAAAATGGGATGGGAATGAGATTCCCTTCTAATTCTCTAAGTCTATAATAAAAATGTGTAAGATCTAACCAAATATAGATTTCAAAGAAATTGCTTAAATATTTAACACATTCATTACATTAAAGTATACTAATTTGTAGCAATTTATTCTAAAACTTCCTTTACATCTAAAGGTGAAGGGAATTCCTTCAGATTATAATCATTTATGTAAGTTCACTTTCAAATTAGGATTTGATTCCCCTGTGGTTTTTGATACCAGTTTTAAATTTTTGATACTTTGCTGTTTGAAGACAGGCTTACTTGTGACCTTAAGATATATTTTCTTTCTATTGTAATTTCTTGATTATTTCTTTGTTAATATTATCGGTGTTGCTCATCTTTTTATATTTTATCTATCTGTTTAACTTTTTGGTGTTAAAGTAATCCCAGGTATTATTCATCTGTCACTATTTACTTCCTCCTTCTGATAACAAAGGGCACAGCTGATCACCTATTAAGTGTAGGATAGAAAAAATCTGGAAGACCTAATTTATAGTTTTACTTTCGCCTTAAAACTATTTCCCTTTCATCACTAGCAGCATGAACTCTAAAATCAACAGAACTTCAAACTCATAGCTTTTAGTAAGCACCACATAAACAATAATAAATACTAATTATTAATTATTATACTTGTAAAGTGATCACTTTAGAGAACATTCCATTTATATGTATATATATATATATTCTTTTTTTTTTTTTGCCTGGGTTTGAACCCACCACCTCCAGCATATGTGGCCAGCGCCCTACTCCTTTGAGCCACAGGTGCTGCCCTCTATATTCTTAACTCTTATGTTACACGGTAAATAAAGCTCTTCTTTTTTCCAAGAGTGAGAATTTTGGTTTGTGCAAAATATTCTTTTCAGTTATTTTGTTTCAATATGAAAATTACAAGTGCATTTGTGTACACACATACAAACATGTATTATGTAATAGTTCTCCCTTACAAGACACTGCTTCCTGTAGGAGTTGTATCCTGTATGGATACCGGGATTCCCCAATAGTAGAAATGTGAAGACTACTTGCTTCCTTCTACCTTCCTTTGAACTGTGATCTCTTTTCCTCAAATGCAGAATGTTTTGTTTGTTTCCCTTCATCTTTCAGGTGATTCCGAGTATTCCTTATCCTGTGGCTCACAGGCTGTCTCTTTCTTTCCTTTTTTTTTTTAGACAGAGTCTCACTATGTCACCCTCAGTAGAGTGCTGTGGCGTCAAAGCTCACAGCAACCTCTAACTCTTGAGCTTAAGAGATTCTCTCCCCTCAGCCTCCCAAGTAGCTGGGACTACAGGCGCCCACCACAGCACCTGGCTATTTTTCTGCTGTTACTGTTGTCATTGTTGTTTAGCTGGCCTAGGCTGGGTTCAAACCTGTCTGCCTGGATGTATGGGGCTCGGGCCATAACCACTGTGCTACAGGAGCAAAGCCCATAGGCTGTTTCTTTCTTTCTTTCTTTTTTTTTTTTTTTTTTGCAGTTTTTGGGTGGGGCTGGGTTTGAACCGCCACCTCCAGCATATGGGGCAGGTGCCCCATTCCTTTGAGCCCCAGGCGCTGCCCCAGGCTGTTTCTTTAATGTAGAGCCCCCAACAAATCAGGTTGCCCTGGTAGATATTTATTTAATCAATTTCCGAAATCTCTGCATGATTTTGAGCAGAGGGCCTCTTATTCATCCTTAAAGAAAAACAGTGGAAACAGGGACGAGAATGAATCCCGGTGAGCTGCCTGCTGTGTGCCAGGCGTCGTCCTAGGCACAAGACAAGAGCCATCTTTCAGTAAATGAATTCACCTCCGTTCCACTGCCATTTTTGGAGTTTCATTCTGGCCCTCTAAGGTCAAAAACATATAAATAAAAAGCACAATTGAAGAACGATTTCAGAAATTTGAAAAAAAAACTCGCTTATATCCAGCTGCCAGTTAGGTCAAGTACCACTCGAATTAGAAGCATTTTCCTAGCAACGTCAAACTGTGTAAGAATCACAATGATAATAATATGAAAGGTCTAAAATTGGGATCTCCCAACTGGTTAGAAGTCAAAAATCTCACCATTGTTTAAAATAGGCCAACTTATATTCATTTTATATCACCTTTTATTATTTTAATTTTGAAAAATACAGAAGAGAGCACAGAACATGAGAGTGCTTGCAAAACTACTTAAATTAATGGGATTAACATTTTGCCATATTTACTTCATCTCATTACTATGATGTGGAAGCTTTGGTATCCCTTACCCCTCACAACATCTGACCCCAGAGGCAACCACTGTTATGAATTAAGTTTGTGACGTTGACATTTACTATTACAGGCACAAATATGAAATCACATTTAGCACAAACATTTAAGATTTCAAGTGGGAAAATGAATGGTGCTGCTTTTCAGACTTAACGAACCCAGTCTCGTTCCTTTAACTTCTTTTGCAAACCTAGCTACCATGTAATTCAAATTCTCTAAGCTGAAGCCCTTTACCTTTTGGGGGGGGCGGGGAGTTTGCTTTGCAGGGAGCGTGTTTGTTCTCAATGCCAGGAGGTGCTGAATAAAGTCCAGCGCTAGGGTTTCACATTTGTAAGTGATAAGAGGGGGAGGGGTGGCTTTCAGAGATCATGTTTCAAGTCCAGCCATGGTTTTATGTGTGTGGGAATGGACACAAAGGAAAACACAGCTGAGCTTCATTGTAACTCTTCTTGTAGAACCTGTTCAAGTCTAGGGTGAGTAAACCTGAGTAGAAATGTCTTCCTAAAACAGCCTCCAGTGAAATTCTTCCCTAGGTTCAAAGCAGCTTATTCCCCGGGAAAGTATCCAGCCAAATCCAAACTACCCCTCGTTTTAGAAAGGTCTCTTTTCTGGGAAAATCTGCCACGGAGAACTTTGCCCTTCCTCTCCCTAATGGGAAGAAAGAAAGAGTGGAATTGGGGAGGTGCGGCTCAGTGGAGTTGCTGATGTCAGAAATGTGTCAGCCGTGGGAGGCTCGGTTTGTGAAACTGAGTTACACCTAAGTGTCTTATGAAACTCAGACCAGAACACACCAGTGCTGCTGCCTGGGAGAGGGGAGGGAGGAAGAACCTGAGGTTTTCCCTTATACTTCTGTCCCATTTTTGGAACCTCTGGATTTAAAGAAATGAAAGCCTCAAGTTGATGGACATTTTCAGAAATTGGTATGTAGCTTTCTACTTTGAACAATTCCTCTTTGAACCTAAGTGAGTGTTATAGTTACAGACAACTGTGTGTGCTGCGTTCTTAGTGTGTGCTGGTTTATTTCACTCTGTTTTGGATTGGGGGTCCAGCGTGAACACAGGTGACCCGCAGCTGCATATGCTTGGGGACCTCAGCTGATTCTGTCTCTTTACGTATTTGTGAGAAGGCTTGGCTCCTGTATTTCAGGAAATGGTTCTGCTGATAGTGCATTGCAGAGACATGCTTATTATTCTAGACAATTACAAATACTCTCAAGATTTCTTTGAAAATAGTTAAAATATCCAGCCAAAGTCGAATAATGATGAAATTGCTATGCTGTTATTTTCCTAATCAAGACGGGGTGGGGGGAGAGAAGGAGGGGGGATAGAGGAGAGGAATTAGAAGACGAAGTCCAAGTTGACAGCCCAAGCTAAGGCTCAGGCTAGTAGTGCAGGGTCTACTATACCGGGTTGGGAAAGCCCAGAAAACATAGCAAAGCATATTCAGGTCTGTGAATGAGCTGCTTTTTATCAAATTATTTGGCTTTGAAATGCACATTGCTGGTAAAGTCCATTTCTCTCGACCAACTAGCAGGTAACCCCGAATGCAGGGCTGGAGGATCAGCAGTGGGCATGTAGAGATTAGGATCTATGTTCAAAAAATGGAGCTTTCTAGTTCAGAAAACCAGAGGAAGCTCCAGCAGTCTCCTTTCACCCTCCACTTCGCCCCCCAGGTCCTGATGCTGGCTTTTTGTGGCATTTAGGGGAACTCTGTCATGAGTAGGAAACTAGTATCTTGAGAATCACCCCTGCCTGGGGTTCCATTTTAGTTTCACTTTGCACTGTTCTGAAATTCATTCTCTGGTCTTATTGAAACATTCCTTTGAATATCTTTCCATTTAATTATGAAAACATCTTTGAGCAAAAGGCTGTACATACTGGAATCTATGCAGATTTCCTTATTATATAGTTGAGTCAGAGGAAAAACGGTATACGTGTTCCTCCACAGATGCTGGGTTTTATTGTTCAAGGAAGATTTATTGATAAGGTGAAGTTTAATAGGTAAAGATTACTGTCAGAAGCAGGAGTGAAATGATTTCAGGTTGTAGCTGATTTGTAAAAAAACTGACTTACCTACCTATTCATGCTTAATTTTATCAGCGTACCTTCTTGGGAACTTACAGTCGTTTGATTATTAAGCTAGTTTATAGACTTAGTAAAAATAATTAAAGATGTGTGGGGTTTTTGTCTTCTTGATTTTTTAGTTATTCCAATGGAAACAGCTGGAGAACTTATATTTCCGTGAGAAAAAATTTGCCGTTGAAGTTCATGACCCACGAAGGTGAGGACCACAGGCTTTTTTCTGTGTGACCCTGGTCCCTGTATGACAATGCCGCTACAAACATTTCTATGCAAATTTCTGTGTGAATATGTGTTCTCATTTCTTGTGGGTATACCTAGGAGTTGAATGGCTGAGTCACGTGGTAGCTCTATCATCAACCCTTTGAGGAACTGCCAGGCTGTTTTCCAAAGTGCTGCACCAGGACCGCGCCTGTGGCTCAGTGAGCAGGGCGCCAGCCCCATATGCCAAGGGTGGCGGGTTCAAACCCAGTCCCGGCCAAACCGCAACGGAAAAATAGCCGGGCGTTGTGGCGGGCGCCTGTAGTCCCAGCTGCTCGGGAGGCTGAGGCAAGAGAATCGCGTAAGCCCAAGAGTTAGAGGTTGCTGTGAGCCGTGTGACTCCACGGCACTCTACCCGAGGGCGGTACAGTGAGACTCTGTCTCTACAAAAAAAACAAAGTGCTGCACCATTTTACATCCCACTACAGCAATGTGTGGTTCTAATTTCTCCACATTCTTACTAGCACTTGTTATTTTTAGTTTTTTTTGTGTGTGTTAACAGCTATCTCAGTGGGTGCAAGTGGTGTCTTCTTGTGGTTTTGATTTACATTTCCCTCCTGATGAATGACACAGAGCATCTTTTCATGGTTTTATTGGCCATTTGTGTATCTTTATTAGAGAAAAATCTGTTCAGATCCTTTGTTCCTTTTTAACTGTGGTGTTCCTGGTTATTTAAAAAAAAAAAGTTGTGAAATGTGAATTTAAATCAGGATGTAGGTTCTCTAAGCTTTTAGGAGATATTCTTAATCATTCCTTAATCGTTCTTAATCATCCTAAGTGAATGCTTTGTAGTCCCAAGATTAAGGTTTATAGATGTTTTGAGGCCAGAGGGATGGGAGGAAACAGCTGTGACAAAAAGATGACCCTAAGTGATAAGCCAGATTCCTACAAAGAACATCAGTCTCTCTCTCTCTCACATACACACACACGCACACGCACACACACACAGATCTGTCCATGCCCCCCTCCCCTTCCTCTTTGCCTCTTGTGCACAAACAGCGCTCTGAACCAGTTTGAACCCACATTATTTCAGCCAGTATTATTGTGGGCATCTTCAGATAACTTCAGAGCTGGCACAATCTGTCTAGATCTGAGATGTTCTTTTTACTTCGAGATAGGCGCTAATCCCACAGGTCTTGGTTGCTATGTTTCCAGAATATTATGACATTTATTCTTTACCACTTGTGATGGTCACATATCCTTATAGTTTCCTTTTTTTTTTTTTTTTTTGAGACAGAGTCTCACTCTGTCACCCCTAAGTAGAGTGCCATGATTTCATAGCTCACAGCAACCTCAAACTCTTGGGCTGAAGCAATCCTCTTGCCTCACCTTCCCAAGTAGCTGGGACTACCAGTGCCCACCATGATGCTTGGCTAGTTTTTCTATTTTTGATAGATTTTCCATTTTTATTAGATATGGGGTCTTGCTTTTGTTCAGGCTGCTCTTGAACTTGTGAGCTCAAGGAATCCACCTGCCTCAGCCTCCCAGAGAGCCAGCATGACAGGCGTGAGCCATTGCACCCGGCTAATAGTTTCTAACTGAATGGTTTTTTGTACAGCCACTAATTTGATTCCTTATCAGTTTCTGAGAGTGTGCTTACCTGTATTTAAATATGCTGGCTTATACCAAAATAGTATGATTAGTTTTGTGTTTGATTAGTTTTGTTGTAAAAGGAATATATCAGAAATATATGGCCCCTATTAGAAGAAGAGTTTGTGAGGCTGAAAGACAAGTAAGAGAAGGGTACTTTGTTACAACACTGTTCATAGGTACATGTTGTATATAGTGCTTGGCCAGAGGTGAATAATTTGAGTGCTTTCCTTAATCTTTCAGGATTTCGGTGTCAAGAAGAACCTTCGGCCAAAGTGGCCTCTTCGTACAAACATGGTATGCAAACTCTTCTCTCATCAAGTCCATCTGGGTAATGGCAATTAGTCAGCATCAATTTTACTTGGATCGGAAGCAAAGCAAAGTAAGTAACCAGCAGCATTTTTATAGAGAGAAATTCCAGTCCTCAAAATTTTGCTTTCTCTTCAGAAGATAAGCTTTTTTAGAAAAACGCAAGAAAAAAAAAAAAAACTAGAAAAGATGCAGCTTATGCGTTTTTATTCTTTAAGTTTTTTGTTGTTGTTGTTTGCATGTTGTTTTTTTAACTTCTGACTGTTTTAGTCTTTTATACATTTAAAAGATGAGTGTCGAGGCACTGTGGCTGACACCTGTAATCCTAGCACTCTGGGAATCCGAGGTGGGAGGATCCCTTGAGTTCAGGAGTTCTAGACCACCCTGAGCAAGAGTGAGACCCCCTTCTCTACTAACAGTAGAAAACTAGCCAGGCCTTCTGGTGGGCACCTATAGTCCCAGGTACTTGGGAGGCTGAGGCAGAAGGATCTCTTGAACCCAGGAGTTTGAGGTTGCTGTGAGCTATGATGAGGCCATGGCAGCCATCTAGCTTGGGCAACAGAGTGAGACTCTGTCTCCAAAAAACAAGATGGGCAATATATAAGCGGATTTAAAATGTACAGGATTTGGTCGATTTTTGGCATGCTTCCATGTATACATTGGTGGTGTTGTGACTTTTTTTTTTTTGCAGTTTTGGGCTGGGGCTGGGTTTGAACCCGCCACTTCTGGCATATGGGGCCAGCGCCCTACCACTTTGAGCCACAGGCACCGCCCATTGTTGTAACATTTTAAACTTAGTGACTAAACTGTGCAGCAAGAGAGAATCACGTATAGTTATTGAAACATCTTAGGTATAAAGTTTAAGACTTGTATTACCCTGAAGAGTGCCACTTTAACATATAAAAATTCCAAAACATAAAGAAAAAATGTATACGAAAATTCTAAATTATCCTCTGTGGTGATATTTTTATTGTGTGGTGACTTGTTTTATTTAACTTGAAGTATGTTTAATTGAGTTCTTTTCTATTTCAATGTTGTGTACCTCTCAGGCAAAAATCCCTTCAGCCAGGAGTTTAGACGATATTGCAATGGATTTGACAGAGACAGGAGCACCAAGGGTCTCCAAACTGGTGACACTGGAGGCAAAAAGTCACTTCATCATGGCAAGCAATGGCAGTTTAATCTCCTCAGGTAACATCTGGGGATTAGCGAAAATACAAGCCATCTTTATTTTGTTCATTGTTTGAGCAGGGTTGTCTGTGTGTGTCATAAATCACTTTTATTTTTATTTTTTTTTATTAGTATTAGATCATAGCTGTGTACATTAATGCAATCATGGGGCACCATACACTGGTTTTATAAACAGTTCAACACATTTTCATCACACTGGTTAACATAGCATTCCTGGCATTTTCTTAGTTATTGTGTTAAGACAATCATATTCCGCATTCACTAAGTTTCACATGTACCCTTGTAAGATGCACCACAGGTGTAATCCCACCAATCACCCTCCCTCCGCCCGTCCTCCCCCTCCCTCTCCCCCTTCCCCATATTCTTAGGTTATAACTGGGTTATAGCTTTCATGTGAAAGCCATAAATTAGTTTCATAGTAGGGCTGAGTACATTGGATACTTTTTCTTTTATTCTTGAGATACTTTACTAAGAAGAATGTGTTCCAGCTCCATCCATGTAAACATGAAAGAGGTAAAGTCTCCATCTTTCTTTAAAGCTGCGTAATATTCCATGGTATACATATACCACAATTTATTAATCCATTCGTGGATCGATGGGCACTTGGGCTTTTTCCATGACTTAGCAATTGTGAATTGGGCTGCAATAAACATTCTGGTACAAATATCTTTGTTATAATGTGATTTTTGGTCTTCTGGGTATATACCTAGTAGAGGAATTATATGATTGAATGGCAGATCTATTTTTAGATCTCTAAGTGTTCTCCAAACATTTTTCCAAAAGGAATGTATTAATTTGCATTCCCACCAGCAGTGTAGAAGTGTTCCCTTTTCTCCACATCCATGCCAACATCTCTGGTCTTGGGATTTTGTGATATGGTCTCATCTTACTGGAATTAGATGGTATCTCAAGGTAGTTTTGATTTGCATTTCTCTGATGATTAAAGATGATGAGCATTTTTTCATATGTCTGTAGGCCGTGCGCCTGTCTTCTTCAGAGAAGTTTCTCTTCAAGTCCCTTGCCCAGCCTGCGATGGGATCACTTGTTCTTTTCTTGCTTATACGTTTGAGTTCTCTGTGGATTCTGGTTATTAAACCTTTGTCAGAGACATAACCTGCAAATATCTTCTCCCATTCTGAGGGCTGTTTGCTTGCTTTACTTACTGTGTTCTTGGCTATGCAGAAGCTTTTTAGTTTGATCGGGTTCCAGTAGTGTATTTTTGTTTTGTTTTGTTTTGTTTTTGTAGAGACAGAGTCTTTCTTTATGGCCCTCAATAGAGTGCTGTGGCATCATAGCTCACAGCAACCTCCAACTCTTAGACTTAGGCGATTCTCTTGCCTCAGCCTCCCAAGTAGCTGGGACTACAGGCGCCCACCACAACACCTAGCTATTTTTTGTCGTTGTTGTTGTTGCAGTTCGCCGGGGTCAGGTTTGAACCCGCCACCCTTGGCATATGGGGCCAGCTCCCTACTCACTGAGCCACAGGCACCGCCGCCAGTAGTATATTTTTAAAGCTGCTTCAATTGCCCGGGGGGTCCTCCTCATAAAATGCTCACCCAGACCCATAAATCACTTTTAAATGCATCTTTTAACACATTACTTTGGGAATGAATAAATATGCCAAAACCTACATATGTAACAGTTGAGAAACAATTTCAGAAAGAGTATAAAGAAAGTTAAATTACAAATACATTTTGTCAGTAACACTAGATGCGAAAATAGTAAGTACTTGGTGGTACTAGGTGTTAAAAGGACATTTCCTCCCATAAATTCTATCAGCTTCTCCCAATATTTGCAGTTTGATACAGACAATTATCTAATTCTGCATGTAATATAAAATGCTATATGAACATGATTGCAAAATGAAATTTTCCTTGGGTGTGTCTGGAACATTAAGTATTTTATCATTACCCTCAAGATGAGGAGCCAAAATGCAAAAGGCACATTTTATTACCAGGCTCTATTTGATGCCCAAAAGCATGAGATAGAGTTCTTCAGTTTCCTTTTATTATGTTTAGAAACAAGGAGAAAAGAAATAAGCTAACGTTTCATAGCAACTTTGGTTTAAAAGTCCTTTGTCCTTTAGAAAGGAAGGAAACAAGCCTTGTGTCAACCTTTCCTGCCATTCTCCCACACCCCCAGGTTCTCAAGACTCCGAAGTTAGTGAGGAGCAAAAGAGGGAGAAAATCCTTGAACTAAAAAAGAAGGAAAAACTGTTGCAAGAAAAACTCCTGAAAAAAGTCGAGGAGCTTAAGAAGATCTGTTTGCGGGAGGCTGTGAGTTCTGCTTTGGGGGGGTGGGAGGGGCTCACTGCGTTTAACAAGTCAGTTATCTACTCTGGAATCTGTCCTGCTTTACAGGAGCTCACGGGCAAAATGCCAAAGGAGTATCCACTGAGCATCGGCGAGAAGCCTCCTCAGGTCAGAAGACGTGTGGGCACCGCATTCAGGTTGGATGACGACTTGCTGCCAAGTGAAGAGGTACGGGCGCCGCCCCAAGCCTTTCTATTAGCAGTGGAAAGAGAAACTATCTGTCCAGTGTGGTAGATTTTGTCCTTTGGTTTGTGAGTTTGTGACAGATGTTTTGATCTCACTCATTGAATAATATAGACCAAACTGAACTTTTTCTTTCATGTATACTCCTATCAAAATTGAGTTATTTTTCATTGCCTTACTTCCCAAATCACAGCATTAAATGAACTCTAAATATTTATAAGTATAGAGAGCCAGTATTATAAGAATGAAGAATTCTAGCATTAGACTCTTTCACTTAGAACTAAATAGCCTTTCCAAATATATCGATCTCCTTAAAGTCTCATTTCTCAGGCCTCAGTTTCCTCATCTGTAATGACTGAACTTCCCTTCAAGAAATGCGATGAGTATTCCATGCAAAACATTCAGCTATATCAAGTTAAAAAGAATAGTTAGCCAGTATAGATTATTCTTTTTCATTTGCGTGTCATTAGCCAATATGACCATACCCATGTTCCCTATAGAAGTGTAACCACCTGTAGAAGTGTAAAATGATATTTTTGGAAAGCTTTGCTATTTATTACATGTTCTCCGTGCACCCAGCTCTGAGCTAAACAATGCATGTACATCATCTCATTTAATCTTCAGCAGACGTATATGTAAAGCAGGTATTATCTCCATTTTACAAATGAAAAACACAAAACCAAAACATTAAAAAATTGATCTGTGTCATGTAACCAAAAAACTCCAGAAAAAGGATTCAAATGCAAATTTAGCTGTCTCTAAAGCTATGCCTATGAATAAAACATGCTGTAATCTGTGAGTCTTGGGTTAAGAACTTCTTAAAAACTGTAATCTTTACCCACCAACTAAATGAATGAAAGGCCATCCCCTTCCTTGAAAAGGGAAGAGGTTTGGAATAATGAGAAGTTCAAGTTAAGATGGGTGAGGGAAAAGTATTGGGGGGTGTCTTTGCAGTAAAACTTGGAAATATTTTATTCTCAAAGAGCATCTGGTTCAAGAATGCACAAAAAAATTTATTATCCAATGCCTATGATAATGATTAAGTATGTCCATAAAAGTAAAATAGTATCATCATGTAAATGCAGGATCCTGCTTTACAAGAACTGGAGAGTAATTTTCTAATACAGCAAAAGCTGGTTGAAGCTGCAAAGAAACTTGCCAATGAGCCAGACCTTTGTAAAACTGTGAAGAAAAAGAGAAAGCAAGATTATACAGATGCAGTGAAAAAGCTTCAGGAGATTGAAAATTCAATAAATGAATACCGAATTAGATGTGGAAAGAAGCCCAGCCAGAAAGCAGCAGTCATTTTACCAGGTTGGTAATAAGTAAGGTTTGGTTTTTGGGGGGTGGGAGGGTTTGAGTCCCATAGTATGTAGCATTTCCAAACCAGTTAATTTGATGAGAGAGAGAAGAAAGAATAGGATCAAAAAAGCTGCTCAGGATAAAAATTGTTTGGAGCAATTTTGTCCATTCCAGAGACATTTCCCTATTGTAATGTTATACTTACTGACTTGTTTTCATATTCAGAATGAAAAATCTTTCAAAGCAATATTGGTTCATTATAAGACACATTCACCTTTAACTGCTGACGTCATTATAAGAAATGCTTTGACAACACTTTGAGAGCGCTGGGCCTGACCCAGTAGTTTCTGACAGGTTTTTGATGAGGCAAACCATGCATTGTCTGTCAGAAACTTAAGGACCTACATACATGGAGAAGAGCTCTTACAATTCCTGTTACTTAAGGAGGCTGTGTAAAGATGGGGTCATAAAGTACAGAAAGGCAGGATATGAAATTGTAACCACAGCGTGATCCTAACTTTGTATAAATAAGTACAAAGTCTGGTTGAGAAACATTTTAAAATGCAAACTAATACATTTTACTAATTACATTTCAAGTAATTGTCATCTTAATACTCTTCTATAATTTCTAAATTCTCAACATAATGTATCTGTGACTTTCACATTCAGAAAAAAGTAAAACCAAGAAATCTCAGGTAGCTTTCAAATCCAATAGGCCTTACAGATTTTTTTTTTTTGAGACAGAGTCTCACTTTGTCACTCTTGGTAGTGTGCCACCAGGTCACAGCTCACAGCAACCTCAAACTCCTGGGCTTAAGCAATTCTCTTGCCTCAGCCTCGGGTAGCTGGGACTACAGGTGCCCCCCATAATGCCCGGCTATTTTTAGAGACGAGGTCTCACTCTTGGCTCAGGCTGGTCTCGAACCCATGAGCTCAGGCAATCCACCTTGGCCTCCCAAGGGATTACACTGCACCCAGCATGGCCTTACCTGTTTATTAGCAGTTTTCAGCCTTGATAATTGATTGAGATGGGATTGTATTTCTTTGATTTCAAGACATTTTTTTCTTCATATTTTAGCATCTGTGAAATCAGGATAGTTCTTTATGCTAGATGGTGTGTTAGAATCATAATTGGCAATATTTTTCTTTTTTACTGATCCATGAAATAATTATACATCTTAGATTTGATGAAATACACGGTATGGTAACTAGGTTTAGAATATATTTGGGTGTAGGGCACATGATTTATAAAGCAGAGATAGGGCTTTTGGAAAGTGGATAAACAGACATCAACACAAGTGTTAGTTAATTCAGCTGAAGAATGTAGTGCGGCTTTGACTCTGAATGCACAATTCAGATGGCCTTGGCAATAGTTACATTGTGGACCTACAGAGATAGGTGATTAGCTTTGTACTTAACTTCATGGCCATTTGTTATGGCCCATTCATCCCCAAACTGTGTGAAATTCAAACGTTCTCCTTTACAGTAACTGACATGTGGGCAGCAGATGGTGCCAGTGGTTGAGCATACATTGGATAGATTTTTTAAAGTGTGTCTGACAGCTGAGTATACTGGCACCTTGCCGTCAAGCTTCACTATGTGTCTAATTAAGAGATATTCCGCTTGACTCTGATAGAGATTAACACTTGAGGTTGGATGGAGAGATTCTCTTCATAGTGGCTTTGAAGCTTACTTTGGGGTGTTGTATTTGCCTAGAACCTTGTGCCAGAACACTTCAACACTAAGTATGGAATGATTTGCCAAAGCAGGTCAGCATATTTGAGGTGTTTCTTTATATTGAATCCATCATTTGACAGTTGATGGGCACCAGCGATACTCAGAGCCGTATGGTCGTTTCCAACCAGAATGCCGTGCAGAGATAACAGAAGCACTAAGTATAGCTAGCATTTACTGAGCATGTCCTGTGCTGGGAGCTAGGTTAAAGGCTTTGTAGCCATTATTCTAAGGCCTCGCCTCAGGACTATGCCACGGGTACTCTTATTATCCCCCTTTCAGAGTTGAACCAAATGTTCTTTCTAAAAGGGATTGAGTAGTTTGCCCTATGTCTCACACAGAAAAATGGCAAAAACAAGATTTAAACCTAAGTCTGTCTACTTCAGTTGTTCTCAACTAGGGGCAGTCTTGCCTCCCTGAAAAGCCTTTGGCAATGTCTGAAGACGTTTTTTTTTTTTTGGCTGTCAAAACTGAGGGTAGGAGTGCTGCTGACATCCAGTGGCTGGGTTTGGAAATCCTCTAATGCACAGAACACCCCCCAGAACAAAGGATTGTCCTCCAATCTAAAATGTGATATGAGTGCATGTCACTATTGAGAAACCCTGATTGAAAATCTGAAATATCACAGCGTGTCTAGGCTCTGTTAAGAAAAGACCCTTTGCCGGTGTGGTGGCTCATGCCTGTAATCCTAGCATTCTGGGAGGCCCAGGTGGGTGGATTGCCTAAGCTTACAGGTTCGAGACCAGCCTGAGCAAGAGCAAGACCTTGCCTCTAAAAATAGCCGGCGTTAAACGATCTATGAACCAAGTGTATGGTGCCCCACGATCATACTAATGTACACAGCTATAGTTTAATAAAAATAAAAATAAAATAAATAAAAATAGCCGGCGTTGTGGCAGGCACCTGTAGTCCAGCTACTTGGGAGGCTGAAGCAAGAGAATCACTTGAACCCAAGAGTTTGAGGTTGCTGTGAGCTGTGATGCCACAGCACTCTACCTAGGGTGACATAGTGAGACTCTGTCTCAAAAAAAAAGGGGGGGCCCTTTTCTTCAGGGACAGGTCAAAAAATTTAGTTGTACTAACAATAGATTCTCAGATGAGGTTCACATGTATTTACATAACATTCAGCATTATAATAAGAACGGCATGAGTTTTCTTTTCAGTTTGTTGGTTATAAGCACTCAATGTATAAGTTCAAGTTTTCTTCCAGCATTGAGGAAACATTGAAAACTAGCTTAAAACGAGAACTCCCTGGAAGTCTATTCCGTTTTAAGAAACAATCCCATGTAATATTGGTAAAATACATAAGAGTGAGATGTTTTGATATTCAGTGGTAAAGGAGTCATCTCATAGTTATTCTTTTTTTTTAATATTTTTGAAGATTTTATTGCAAACCAAAATTGGTTTATCACACACAAAAAAAGTTGTGTGGTGGGAGAAGGATTGTACATATTATAACTATGCTAATTACAGTACATTAAAATGGTGTTTTACATTACAAATAAGCCTATAAGTTTAAATATACTAGTGTTATAACCCAATTGTACAGATTTTCTTTATACAATACATACAATGATCAGGAATGCAAAAAAAAAACATAAATGATGCCCATTTTACAGGTGACATTTTTAAACAATGAAAACACCAATGGCTCTGACAACTGGGGCATTGGTCCATAAAAACCCTTTCTAAAAATAGAAATATTTATAGCAGCAATGCTTTCTTTAAGCATCTGAATACAAGTCATTGCAAGACCATTTCAATAAATTTTAGTTTTAACTGTATCTTACCAAAAAAAAAAAACAACAGTCTACACATAAATTTATCTTCCAAATATGGAAGAAACAAACAACGTCCCACGTTGTAGTGTCCTGTAAGTGTCACATTGACGCTTATAACAAAATCCATCATCTGTGATCAAGCATACCACACTCATTCCACTGTTCACAGAGTAAGTCCACAAGGAAAAAGTAAAGAACTGAAACACTGTGCAATAGGAAAAGCTTTGGAGCTAACACGATCTCTTTAGAAAAGGCACATTTCATAATATTCATTATCACAGCCTAGATAAACCTGCAGGAGAACCTTCTTAGAACACTGCCTTCCTTCTGACAAGACTCCTGCATCTAAGGTGGCACTCTAATGCTCATTTCAGAGATAGCACCACGTTGGAAGTAAGAATAAAAATGAAAATGTCATGAGCTCACTGAAGATATGCTCTTCCAAAAGCTTCCAGCAAACAGTGTGCAAGATTGCTAAGCTTCCAGAGATGTGCAAATTCTCTTTTAAAGATGTCCTGTGAGCCGGCAGCTCCACCAAAAGGCTAACTAAAACATTTAAAGCACACAAAATCCTTCAAAAGCAACCCCAAGATTGTTCAGAGGAAGGAGTCCATGGGAGGTGCGTAGGAGAAGCCTAGGAAAGCTTTCGCAGCTTCCTTGACGCTGGCTGTGATGAGGATGCTGCCAGGGGACCTGCCGATGGAGTTGGGGACCAGCTCTTCAGTAAACTCAGGATCAAAGTGCCGCAGATCGCTGGGTCCATTCACATTTGAGTTAAAAGGAGGAGTAATCTTATTAATGAGATCATCCCAGTTAATTAGGGAGAAGAAGACATGACTTTTAATCTCCATAAAATCATCTTTGGCACCAAGCCGCTTTGTCCTGTCCTTCTGCAGCAGGCCTTTCAGGAGGTACCTTGCAGAATTTGTGATATTTGATTTCAACTGGAGGGGCTTGTTCAGAATGTTGTCGTACATTTCAGCTGTGTTTTGGCTATAAAAAGGAGGCAGGCCATATAGCATCTCATACAAGACGGCCCCCAGGCACCACCAGTCCACGGTCCGGTCATAAGGCTGGAGCACCTCAGGTGCCAGACACTCAGACACCACAGAAGGTAGACGTCGTGCCATGGTGCTCAATGTTTTCCTTGCACAGTCCAAAGTCAGTAAAGACAATGTGTCCCTGGGAGTCTAGCAGAATATTCTCAGGTTTTAAGTCTCTATAGACGATGTTCAGAGAGTGCAGGTAACCCAAGGCACTGGCTATTTCAGCAGCATAGAAACGAGCCCGTGGTTCCACGAAGCAGCGCTCCCTCTGGAGATGGTAGAACAACTCTCCATCATTACTGTAGTCTAGGACAAAGTACAATTTGTCTGCAGTCTGGAAAAAGAAGTGAAGGCCCACCAAGAAAGGGTGTTTCACATTCTTCAAAAAAACATTGCACTCTGACATAATAGGTTTCTCCTTCTTTTTCAGGATTGCTTTCTTCTGTAAAACTTTGACTACATAGAACACTTCTTCTGCCGTGTAATTAGTTACATTTATCTAAATGTAACTAATTTATTATCTAAATGAAAATAAGTGCAATCTATTGAAAATTGCTTCTTTAAACTCAATCTAATTGTAAAAATGCACAATTATACTAAAGGCAGCTATTTTTATCCACAGAAGACATAATCCCATCGGAGAGTAGCTCTATGTCTGACACCACCTATGATGATCGTAAGTGGCTCTTCCTTTTCTGGTTTAAAAATATTAGATATTCTGGGCTCGGCACCTGTAGCACAGTGGTTACAGCACCAGCCACATACACGGAGGATGGTGGGTTCGAACCCGGCCCACACCAGCTAAAACAACAACAACTGCAACAAAAAACAGCCGGGCATTATGGCGGGCACCTATAGTCCGAGCTACTTGGGAGGCTGAGGCAAGAGAATCACTTAAGCCCAAGAGTTGGAGGTTGCTGTGAGCTGTGATGCCACAGCACTCTACCAAGAGTAATAAATAAAGTAATAAATAAAGACACTGTCTCCAAAAAAAAAATTAGATATTCTGAAATAATCATTGATTTAATTAGTTAAATAAAGCATACTTGTTTTTCTTTTGGGATAAGCAGAATAAAGTAAGTTATACTTATGTAAAATGGTTGGGGAAAGAGGTATATGATTAACATCTACTCAGGTTAATTTCAGCCTTCAAAACAGAACTATACAACTCATATGACTTCAGGGAATCAGAACATCCTAACATGAGTAAATAAGTCCCTTAGTAAGGATTTTTAAGGCTTTCTAATTTTTTTAACTTTCTATTTTTAAGTAATTACAGACTCATGAATAATTATATAAATAATAGAGGCCGTCACCAAGCTTTTCCCAACAGTGACATTTTATTTATCTAGAGTTTAATATCAAAAGCAGGATAAATTATACTGTACACTTTGATTATCACTATGTTCTGGATAAATGACAGTTTTTTTTATTTTACTTAGGAATAAAGACACATTTTAGGACTTGGGTTACGTGTCATCTTTTTCATTTTATGGAGGGAGGCTGTATCTAGTGTAATGTCCTGTACCAGTTCAATATGTGTCATGATGGAATAAGTTTCATATCAAGGGATAGAGTATGTCCTTGTAATCCCTCTTACTTAATCAGATGAGTTGGATGTTATGTGGTATGACTTCAAGAATTCCAGGAAGTCAACCCCCCACTGCTTTATCTTCCCCAAGTTTTATGGTGCATGAAATTCTACCATTTCAGAATTCTTCCTTTGAGCTCAGGTTTGGTCACGCTTGCCATTACTTTTTGAAAATGCAGATCTCAGTGGGAAACATAGTATGTCTATAATGACACAACAATAAATCAGTTTCTTCACTTTCAGAGATAGGATGAACCTTTGGCCAAAGAGATCTAAGAACTTTAAAAGAAAGGATGAACAAAAATGATCCAGGCCGACTTTCTCTTGTCCTTGGACTTTTTCCTTAATACCCTTAATACAGCTTTTTAAAAGCTGTGGTATCATCCATTCTACTTAAATGATTTACTTGATCAGAGTAGCACCTATTGAATTATCAAAAATGGGTTCAGGCCCCGAGAAGAATGTTCAGTAATTTGTTTGGTGTATAAAATACAAATACTAACTTCTTTAAAAGGTGTGTACTTCTAAAAACATCATCTTGGGAAAAACATTTTTGTACACTAGATCTTCCAATTTCTTTTTTGAGTTGTTAGCAAGGTTTTTATTTATTTACCTATTTGTTTTTCCATTTGTTCATTTACTTATTATAGCCAATGATACCTTCACTCTTACTGGACAGCGATCAAGCTCAGCGCCTCATTCTCCAAGAATTCTTCCCCCCAAGTCTCTAGGGATCGAGAGAATCCATTTCAGGAAGTCGTCCGTCAATGAACAGTTTATGGATACGAGGAAGTCCAGGTAAGAGGTCATATTATTAGCCAGAGTAATGCCTCAAAGCTAGGAAATCTTTCTTTTAAAATGATTGATTAATTTTTGCATGTTCTTATTTATCCTTTGGGGAGGTGTTATCTTGTAAAACTGAGGCATGGCAAGTAACCCAAATACTTGTTGTCCACAGCAAATAAGTGTTTTTAATAGGTCTTTTAAGCCAGGCATGATGGCTCACACCTGTAATCCCAGCACTCTAGGAGGCCGAGGCAAAAGGATTATTTGAGCTCAGGAGTTCAAGACCAGTCTGAGCAAGAGTGAGACGGCATCTCTAAAAAACAAAGAGGTCTTTTAAAACACCTTTGGCTGTTTCCTGGACTTTAAAGTCTATTTGAGGGCCAGTGCCTGTGGCCAGTGAATAGGGCACCGGCCCCATATACCAAGGGTGGCAGGTTCAAACCTGGTCGTGGCCACACTGCAACAAAAAATAGCCAGGCATTATGGCGGGTGCCTGTAGTCCCAGCTACTCAGAGACTGAAGCAAGAGAATCACCTAAGCCTACGAGTTGGAGGTTGCGGTGAGCTGTGACGCCACGCCACTCTACCGAAGGCAACAAAGTCAGACTTTGTCTCTAAAAAAATAATAATAATAAATTAAATAAATAATAAAAATGTAATATATATTTAAAAAAATAAAGTCTATTTGTTTTATATTAAGTTACAGTTATGTTAATTATCATCTGGATTTGGTATAGTGTCTAAAGTTTAGTTTCATAGTCATGGTCCAAGGAGACTCAATAAATACCACCTTGCCAAACCAAGGTGACAGGACTAACTTGTAATCCTATAAATAGACATGGGACTTAAACTTTTATAATCTGTTCAGTGGCTCACACCTATAATCCTAGCACTCTGGGAGGCTGAGGCTGGTGGATTGCTTGAGCTCATAAGTTCAAGACCAGCCTCAGCAAGAGCGAGACCCCATCTCTACTAAAAATAGAAAAACTGAGGCAAGAAAACTGCTTGAGCCCAAGAGTTGGAGGTTGCTGGGAGCTATGACACCAGGACACTACCCAGGGCGACAGCTTGAGACTCTGTCTCAAAATAAAAAAAAGCTTTTATAGTCTGTAAAATAGATAATCCATTTTTTTTTTTTCTCAGTGTCTCAGGTAAATTTTATCAAGGGAATGAGACCAGGTTTCAGAAAGATAACAGACCAGACCAGGCACAATGGCTCTTACCTATAATCCTAGCACTCTGGGAGGCAGAGGCTTGAGGTCAGAAGTTCATGACCAACCTGAGCAAGAGTGAGACCCCATCTATACTAAAAATAGAAAAGACTAGCTGGGCATGGTGGCAGTGGCATATAGTCCCAGCTAATTGGAAGGCTGAGGCAGGAGGACTTCTTGAGACCAGTTGGAGGTTGCAGTGTGCTATCATAACAACATGGCACTTTAGGTGGGACAACAGAATGAGACTCTTGTCTCATTAAAAAAAGAGAGAGAGAATGTAAGATCTCATTTTTTATTGTTAAAAAGTATATACTAACCAGGGCTGTCTGGAAAGTGTCCAGCCATAATTAATACTATTTTCATATTATATGGCTGAATACTTTCTAGATAGCCCTTGTATACTTGCAAGTGTACATGCTCAGGAAAAAATATGTGAAAACAGACTGGCTATATTGTGAGATACCAGATCATGGACATCTACATTTTTATTTTTATCTGTATTTTTTTATATTGTCTATATTTTTCAAGTTTTCTGTATGGAACTTAACTGGCTCTCATCGGTAAAAATTTAATCAAGATTATTATTATTTTTTTTTTTTTTTAGATAGGATCTTGCTCTGTCCCCCAGGCTGATATGCAGTAACATCATCATAGCTCACTGCACATCAAACTCCTGGGCTCAAGCGATCCTTCTGTCTCAGGCTATAGGCACTACTGCTAGGATTACAGGCATGAGCCACTGCACGTGGCCAAGATTATTTTTAATTAAAAAAAAATTAACTGGGGCAGCGCCTGTGGCTCAAAGGAGTAGGGCGCTGGCCCCATATGCTGGAGGTGGTGGGTTAAACTCAGCCCTGGCCAGAAACTGAAAAAAAAAAATTAACCTCCAATTGTGTTCTCCTTCTGCTGAGAAGTGGACAAAGTGACTTAAGGATGTTGCTCCCTCGTCCAGAGGCCAATAAACAATAGCCTGTGGGCCAAATCCATCCTGCCACCTGTCTTTCTACGACTTGTGAGCCAAGAGTGGTTTTTATATTTTTAAATATTTAGGGGTTAAGAGAAAAAAGGAATAATAATTTATGACATGTGAAATTTTAATTTCAGCGTCCAGAAGTCGAGTTTTATTAGAGTTCAGCCATGCTTATTCACTCATATGTTATCCATGGCTGCTTTTTCACTTCAAGGGCTGAACTGAATAGTCACTGCCCAGACCATCTGGTCTGTACACCAAAAATATTTACTGTTAGACCGTTTACAGAAAAGGGGCTTGGTGCCCTCAGCTCACCTGTGTTCAGTCTGCTGCATTCAGTGCATTTTTTTTTCATGCAGCAGTAGGTTGAGTGAGAAGTGTCCTCTTTCTAAGAAGCCTATTCTTTTATGTTCTTTGTTTCCTTGATGTTTCTGACTCAGAAGAAAGTCAGGCCACATGTGCTTCCCCTAAAACTTATCTGGATGTACCAGGACATTAAACCGCAAAGATACCCTTCCCATCTTTCTCCCTGTACTCCTTTTCTTCCCACTTCCAGTGAGTTTCCTATCAGCTTATGACAAGTTTGCCAGAGATGTTGGGAAACTCATCATTTCCTGAATTCTTCTTTGTATCATCACAGAGAAATGCTGTCAACACACAGCAGCCCTTACAAAACTCTGGAGCGGCGGCCTCAGGGAGGACGGAGCATGCCCACCACCCCAGTCCTTACCCGAAACGCCTACAGCAGCAGCCACTTGGAGTAAGAGAGCTTCCTTCCCGTGGCTTTGGCTCTGTTGATATTTATTTTAAGATTTTTGTCTTGCTTTGTTGTGTTTTGTAAATCAGTAGAAGCGGCCAGGTGCAGTGGCTCACGTGTAATCCTAGCACACTTGGAGGTTGAGGTGCGTGCACTGCTTGAGCTCAGGAATTTGACACCAGCCTGTGCAAGACCGAGACCCTATTTCTACTAAAAATAGAAAAAAACTACTGGATGTGGTGGCAGGAGCCTGTCATCCCAGCTAGCTGGAAGGCTGAAGCAGGAGGATTACTTGAGCCCAGGAGTTTGAGGTTGCTGTGAGCTGTGACACCAAGGCACCCTAACCTGGGGAGCGGAGTGAGACTCTGTCTCAAAAAAAAAAAAAAAGATCATTTCAATTAACTTTCTGCAACAGGACCTTGTTTTATGGTTCTGCATTTTCTGCTAAATAAAAGTTTCAAAATATGTTGGCATAGAAAATGTACTTGATTTCTTCAGGGATACAAATGACCATTAGTACCTCAGTTTCCCCAACCACATATTACCATTCATTATTCAATGGTAGCATAAAGCTACTAGCAACATTTTGAAGTGTTTGCTCAGTGTTGTGCTAAATGTTTTATATGGACTATATTATTTAGGCCTCACAATGAGCCTGTTGTGAGGTGGATATTAGATATTGTTTCTGTCCTCCTTTTACAAAGGAAGAAGTGAGATTCAGAGAGGTTCAATATCTCGTTAAGCTCATACAGCTGAGAAATGGTAGTCCCGTGACTCACCACAGATAACCTCTGAACTCCACTCTAGTCTAACATATCCTAATATCCTGTAGGAAGAGGATTTTCCAAAGACACGTTGGGGTTTTTTTTTCAGGCTTTGAATGCAGGTTGTACATCCTTCCTTTATATCTTCCCTACCCACAACTGATAGAATATGTTTGTTTTTCTCCTTTTGACTGTGGTAATGAATTTACATGTGAACTGATGGATTATGTGAACAACTCATTTCTATTGTGTGGTCAGCTTTGGAAACCTTCAAAGAGCTATTGTAATTCAAGAGCTATTCCGTCACTCAGCATGGTGTCCTTTGTTCCTGTCTGGGTCCTTCCTTCTTTGGCCTTTTTTTTTTCTTTCTGACAGAGTCTGTCGCCCAGGTAGGCCTCAGCCTAGTTCACAGCAACCTCAAACTCTTGGGCTCAAGCAATCCTCCTGCATAGCTGCTGCTACAGGTACTCACCACAATGCCTGGCTAATTTTTCTATTTTTAAAAGATGGGATCTCGCTCCTGCTCAGGCTGGTCTGGAACTTCTGCTCAAGAGATCCACACATTTCAGCCTCCCAGAGTGCTAGGATTACAGGCGTTAGCCACCATGCCCGGCCCTTTCCTTGGCTTTTACAAATTTGCCTTTCTCCTCTTTCAGACCCGAATCTTCATCTCAGCACTGCCGCCAGCGGAGTGGAAGCCTTGAGTCCCAGTCGCACCTCCTTTCTGAGATGGACAGTGAAAAGCCATTTTTCTCCCTCTCCAAATCCCAAAGAAGCAGCAGCACTGAAATCCTCGACGACGGGTCTTCCTACACCAGCCAATCAAGCACAGAATATTACTGTGTGACACCGGTTGCCGGCCCCTATTACACCACTCAGACTCTGGACACTCGTGCCAGAGGTCGGAGAAGGTCAAAGAAGCAGGATGTTTCTGCTTCAAATTCAGGAAGTATGCCCAACCTAGCACAAAAGGATAGTTTGCGGAATGGTGTCTACACAAAGAGTCAGGAGCCACCTTCTTCCACTTACTATATTGCTGGGTATACACCATATGCAGAATGTGACCTTTATTACAGTGGTGGCTATGTCTATGAGAATGATACTGAGGGACAATACAGTGTCAGTGCTTCCTACCGGTCCTCAGCCCACTATGGATATGACCGCCCCAGGGACTACAGCAGATCCTTTCATGAAGATGAGGTCAACCGGGTGCCCCATAACCCATATGCAACTCTTCGGCTGCCGAGGAAGGCTGCTTCGAAATCTGAGCACATCACCAAAAACATCCACAAGGCCTTAGTTGCTGAGCATCTGCGTGGCTGGTACCAGCGGGCCTCTGGGCAAAAAGATCAGGGACACAGCCCACAGACAAGCTTTGACTCAGACAGAGGATCACAGAGAAGCCTGGGGTTTGCTGGGCTGCAAGTCCCCTGTTCCCCGAGCAGTCGTGCGTCGTCTTACTCTTCAGGTAAGAACGCTGTGGAGGCACTCGACACCTGGGTTTCCTTTACATCATGTTCTCTGCCCACCCCAAACCACTCCTAGAAAGAATCGTGAGGCCAGCACCCAAGGTCATGAGAGTGATGGTCATTCAGTGGAACCCCACAATAAGAATTGCCAACTAGGCTCGGCACCTGTAGCTCAAGCAGCTAGGGCACCAGTCACATACACCAGAGCTGGTGGGTTCAAATCCAGCCCGGGCCTGCCAAACCACAATGATGACAACTACAATCAAAAAAAAAAAAAAAAAAATAGCCGGGGCGTTATGGTGGGCGCCTGTAGTCCCAGCTACTTGGGAGGCTGAGGCAAGAGAATTGCTTAAGCCCAAGAGTTGGAGGTTGCTGTGAGCTGTGATGCCATGGCACTCTACCAAGGGCAACAGCTTGAGACTCTGTCTCAAAAAAAAAAAAAAAATTGCCACTAGAAACAGTTCTCATTTGCTCCCCAGAGAACACAGCACACACAAGTCTAATTAATGAAGTGAATTGGAGATTCAAACCCAATAGACGTTCATTGAGCACACACTCTGTGTGCTACCCACGTTAGGGGTTTTCTCATGCTTTGTCTTTTCTAGGTGTTGCTTTGACCCTTACATTTCTTAACTGTGTTCCAGTCATTGAGGTTTGGTATTTTAAAAGTCTAGAGTAAACCCTTCAGGTAAGCAGAAAACATTAAAATTATATGGTCTATCCCTGTATACCACCAAGATTTGATCATAAAGACTGTCTAATGCTTAGTCACCTGCCTAAGGCTCTAATTCTGGTAGGATCTGGCATTTATTGAGCACTGTTCATATCTTAATTCATATTAACTTTAAATATCTTTTTTAGACAGAGTCTCACTATGTTGCCGTTGGTCTCTCCAGTACCTGGGGTATAGGCACCTGTTACAATGCTCGACTAGTTTTTCTATTTTTAGTAGAGATAGGGTCTCACTCTTGTTCAGGCTGGTCTCCAACTCCTGAACTCAAGCAATCTGCCCCTCTCAGTCTCCCAGAGTGCTTTGTGTTGACTGTGGCCCCTAAGCACGCATTTGTGGAGGGCTTCCTGCACACACCCAGCTATGCTAAGTACTTTAAGTAGAGAAATGGGAGTTAGATGAGGGTCTGCTTTGGTCTCATTTATTCAGCAAATGAGTGAGCATGTCCAAGATGCTGAGGACCCAGTATTGAACTACATCCTGGCCAGATGATCTCAGTCTAGTCACTAGACAGAGAAATATATGAAAATTAATCAGTTTTAGAACTCTAAGAAATGAATGAATGGTTGAACTGCCAGCAGACCTGAGGACATGAGTCTTGCCTCCTGCCTTATAACCATGACACCTTAGTGAGACATAGTGTGGGGATTACTAAATCTTTGTGTAATAATCAGTGAAAACTGTACCATTTAAAGTTTCATTAGCTTATTGACAAGGGGCATTTCCATGAAGACTTCTATTTGGGTTCAAGTTCTTTCCTATTTGTGCAGGACTTTGGACTTCTGCTAAGGCTGTCCCATCTCTTACCAAATCTAACATATGAAAAGGCTCCTGTAATTATTTCTTGTTACTGATGGTTCTTGTTACTGACCCAGAGGACCCCTGTGAAGTTCAGGGTGTTGCATGAGAAACTTTTACAGAACAAACTTGGTCAGAGTACTACCAGGATAAAAACAAACTAGGAGGGCTGAGGTGCATGTGGACAGTCATCAGAGCCCAGAGCTGGACTGATCCTGAGGGAGAGGCAGGTGTGACTCAGGAATCTCAACATTCCTGGCTGTTGGCTGAATGTCAGGGGCAAAGGTGAGAATCCAGTAATTACTTCCTGTTTCAGACCTGGGTGTGAGCCTTGCTGACACCAGCAGGGTTTGTCCCCAACAGACCAAAAGGCATCAGTTTTTTAAGGAATTGGACGGATATAATCAGTTCTCCCAGAATTCTCTTCTGGAATTGTCTTCATTCCTATTTCCATTTTATAGCTACAGAAATGTATTATGACAAGCATGCATTATTCTCATGGAGAGATAAATTTCCAGTTATTTGCCAAAGTAGTCAAGAGCTTTTGCAGATCCTTTAGCTACCTGAAGTCCCTCTTGGTGACTCAGTTATGGTATCAGTGACTACCACCATTTGTTGGCAGCTTGCAGCATGCCACAGGTATTCTCATTTCATGTATATAGTAGTTCTATATGGTGATGCTTTTCTTGTTTCTTGTTATCCTAATTTTGCAGCTCAGGCAATTCTGGCTTAGAGGGTTAAATGATCCTGCCCAAGCCCCTAAGCTAGCAAGTGGTGGGATAGGGATTTTATCCCAGCTCTGACATCTTAACCACCAAGCCTCAGAGCTTCTGGCTTACAGTTGGAAACCTTTCTTGAAAGCTCAAAGTGAAAGTGTTGCAGCTGTTAGTCAAAACCTCTTGGCATCCAGGGCCACATACGGGTCTGAAGTATGTTTGTCCTATAGCGATCACAGATGTGTTGTGCGTATGAGAAGAGGATCTAGTCGGGAGCCAGGAATAGGAAGTGGAGAGCAGGAAGGCACCGAGCAGTGCTGGTTTTTTAACTTGGTTGATAACATGGCATTGTGGTTTCCTCCTGCATCCTAGGCATGGAGCAGGACTGGTTTGATAGAACGACAAACGCCCAATGATGACGTGTTCACTGGCCTTTGCTCCCAAGTTATGTTCTGGTCTTGTTCCAGCTCAGTTCCTCTGAAGAGCTCTTCCTGGGTTCTTTCCTTTACTAGTTAATACCTGCCCTTCCCCACACCTCTTTTCTTAAGGCAAAAAGATAGATAGCCTTGATCTTGCTAGTGGTCATTGTTGCCTTTGGCTGAGGAATATTCAAGTCTGAACAAGACACCTGATGGAATACTTTTCCTCCAAAGGCCACTGATAAACCCAGGTTCATCATCTTCCCTTCACAAATGAAACATTGAGATTTTATTTTCATGCATGTCTTTTGGGTTGTTTTTAAAATTAGTTTTTTGTATTTTTGGGGTTTTTTTGTAGAGACAGTGTTTCACTTTATTGCCCTCAGTAGAGTGCCGTGGTGTCACACAGCTCACAGCAACCTCCAACTCCTGGGCCCAGGAGATTGTCCTGCCTCAGCCTCCTGAGCAGCTGGAACCACAGGTGCCCGCCACAATGCCCGGCTATTTTGTTGTTGTTGTTGTTGCAGTTTGGCCGGGGCCGGGTCTGAACCTGCCACCCTCGGTATATGGGGCCGGCGTCCTGCTCACTGAGCGACAGGCGCCGCCCTAAAATTAGTTGTTTTTTTTTTTTTTTTTATTGTTGGGGATTCATTGAGGGTACAATAAGCTAGGTTACACTCATTGCAATTGTTAGGTAAAGTCCCTCTTGCAATCATGTCTTGCCCCCATAAAGTGTGACACACACCAAGGCCCCACTCCCCTCCCTCCTTCCCTCTTTCTGCTTCCCCCCCATAACCATAATTGTCATTAATTGTCCTCATATCAAAATTGAGTACATAGGATTCATGCTTCTCCATTCTTGTGATGCTTTACTAAGAATAATGTCTTCCACGTCCATCCAGGTTAATACGAAGGATGTAAAGTCTCCATTTTTTTTAATGGCTGAATAGTATTCCATGGTATACATATACCACAGCTTGTTAATCCATTCCTGGATTGGTGGGCATTTAGGCTGTTTCCACATTTTGGCGATTGTAAATTGAGCTGCAATAAACAGTCTAGTACAAGTGTCCTTATGATAAAAGGATTTCTTTCCTTCTGGGTAGATGCCCAGTAATGGGATTGCAGGATCAAATGGGAGGTCTAGCTTGAGTGCTTTGAGGTTTCTCCAGACTTCCTTCCAGAAAGGTTGTACTAGTTTGCAGTCCCACCAGCAGTGTAAAAGTGTTCCCTTCTCTCCACATCCATGCCAGCATCCGCAGTTTTGAGATTTTGTGATGTGGGCCATTCTCACTGGGGTTAGATGATATCTCAGGATTGTTTTGATTTGCATTTCTCTAATATATAGAGATGATGAACATATTTTCATGTGTTTGTTAGCCATTCGTCTGTCATCTTTAGAGAAAGTTCTATTCATGTCTCTTGCCCATTGATATATGGGATTGTTGGCTTTTTTCATGTGGATTAATTTGAGTTCTCTATAGATCCTAGTTATCAAGCTTTTGTCTGATTGAAAATATGCAAATATCCTTTCCCATTGTGTAGGTTGTCTCTTTGCCTTGGTTATTGTCTCCTTAGCTGTACAGAAGCTTTTCAGTTTAATGAAGTTGTTGCAATTGCCATGGCAGTCTTCTTCATGAGTCTTTCCCCAGGCCAATATCTTCCAGTGTTTTTCCTATGCTTTCTTGGAGGATTTTCATTGTTTCATGCCTTAAATTTAAGTCTTTTATTCATCTTGAATCCATTTTTGTGAGTGGGGAAAGGTGTGGGTCCAGTTTCAGTCTTTTACATGTAGACATCCAGTTCTCCCAACACCATTTATTGAATAGGGACTCTTTCCCCCAAGGTATGTTCTTGTTTGGTTTATCAAAGATTAGGTGGTTGTAAAATGTTAGTTTCATTTCTTGGTTTTCAATTTGATTCCAAGTGTCTATGTCTCTGTTTTTGTGCCACTACCATGCTGTCTTGAGCACTATGGCTTTGTAGTACAGACTAAAATCTGGTATACTGATGCCCCCAGCTTTATTTTTGTTTACAGAGAACTGCCTTAGCTATACAGGGTTTTTTCCGGTTCCATACAAAACGCAGAATCATTTTTTCCAAATCTTGAAAGTACGATGTTGGTATTTTGATTAGGAATGGCATTGAATAGGTAGATTGCTTTGGGAAGTATAGACATTTTAACAATGTTGATTCTTCCCATCCATGAGCATGGTATGTTCTTCCATTTGTTAATATCCTCTGCTATTTCCTTTCTGAGGATTTCATAGTTTTCTTTATACAGGTCCTTCACCTCCTTCGTTAGGTATATTCCTAGGTATTTCATTTTCTTTGAAACTATGGTGAAGGGAGTTGTGTCCTTAATTAGCTTCTCATCTTGACTGTTATTGGTGTACACAAAGGCTGCTGACTTGTGGACATTGATTTTATATCCTGAAACATTACTGTATTTTTTGATGACTTCTAGGAGTCTTGTGGTTGAGTCTTTGGGGTTCTGTAAGTATAAGATCATGTCGTCAGCAAACAGGGAGAGTTTGACCTCCTCTGCTCCCATTTGGATTCCCTTTATTTCCTTGTCTTGCCTACTTGTATTGGCTAGAACTTCCACCACTACGTTGAATAGTAAAGGTGACAGAGGACAACCTTGTCTGGTTCCAGTTCTAAGAGGAAAAGCTTTCAGTTTTACTCCATTCAGTAAAATATTGGCTGTGGGTTTGTCATAGATAGCTTCAATCAGTTTTAGAAATGTGCCACCTATGCCTATACTGTTCCGTGTTCTAATTAGAAAAGGATGCTGGATTTTATCAAATGCTTTTTCTGCATCTATTGAGAGGATCATGTGATCTTTATTTTTGCCTCTGTTAATATGGTGGATAACGTTTATGGACTTGCGTATGTTAAACCAGCCTTGCATCCCTGGGATGAAGCCTACTTGATCATGATGAATGACTTTTTTGATGATAAGCTGTAATCTGTTGGCTAGGATTTTGTTGAGAATTTTTGCGTCTATGTTAATGAGTGAGATTGGTCTGAAATTCTCCTTTTTGTTTGGGTCTTTTCCTGGTTTTGGTATCAGGGTGATGTTTGCTTCATAGAATGTGTTGGGGAAGATTCCTTCTTCCTCAATTTTTTGGAATAATTTCTGCAGTACAGGAATAAGCTCTTCCTTGAAGGTTTGATAGAATTCTGGAGTGAAGTCATCTGGACCAGGGCATTTTTTGGTTCGAAGATTTTTTATTGTTTCTTTGATCTCAGTGCTTGAAATTGGTCTGTTCAGGAGCTCTATTTCTTCCTGGCTGAGTCTAGGGAGAGGGTGTGATTCCAAATATTGATCCATTTCTTTCACATTGTCAAATTTCTGGGCATAGAGTTTCTGGTAGTATTCAGAGATGATCTCTTGTATCTCTGTGAGATCAGTTGTTATTTCCCCTTTATCATTTCTGATTGAGGTTACTAGAGATTTTACTTTTCTATTCCTCGTTAGTCTGGCCAATGGTTTATTTATTTTATTTATTTTTTCAAAAAACCAACTCCTTGTTTCATTGATTTTCTGAATGATTCTTTTGTTTTCAATTTCATTGATCTCTGATTTGATTTTGGATATTTCTTTTCTTCTACTGAGTTTAGGCTTAGATTGTTCTTCTTTTTCCAATTCCATAAGATCTCTTGTGAGATTGTTGATGTGCTCTCTTTCTGTTTTTCGAATGTAGGCATCTAAAGCGTTGAATTTTCCTCTCAAAACTGCTTTTGCAGTATCCCACAGGTTTTGGTAGCTTGTGTCTTCCTTGTTGTTATGCTCAAGGAAGTTAATGATTTCCTGTTTTATTTCTTCCTGCACCCATCTGTTATTCAACAGAAGATTGTTTAATTTCCATGCCTTTGGGTGGGGTCGAGCATTTTTGTTAGAGTTGAGTTCCACCTTTAGTGCCTTATGGTCTGAGAAGATACAAGGTAAAATTTCAATTCTTTTGATTCTGTTGATATTTGTTTTGTGTCCCAGGATATGATCAATTTTAGAGAATGTTCCATGGGGTGATGAGAAGAATGTATATTCTTTATCTTTGGGATGGAGTGTTCTATATGCGTCTATCAAGCACAGTTGTTCTAGGGTCTCATTTAAATCTCTTATATCCTTGTTTAATTTCTGTTTAGAGGATCTTTCCAGCTCTGTAAGAGGAGTGTTAAGGTCCCCTGTTATTATGGTATTATCAGGTATCATATTGCTCAGACTGAGTAAGGTCTGTTTCAAGAATCTGGGAGCATTTAAATTGGGTGCATAGATATTTAGAATTGAAATGTCTTCTTGTTGTATTTTTCCCTTGACCAATATAAAGTGACCATCTTTGTCTTTTTTGTCTTTAGTTGCTTTAAATCCACATGTATCTGAAAATAAGATTGCAACTCCTCTTTTCTTCTGAATTCCATTTGCCTGAAAAATTGTCTTCCAACCCTTGACTCGGAGCTTTAACTTGTCTTTTGAAGCCAGGTGTGTTTCTTGCAGACAGCAAATGGATGGCTTGTGTTTTTTAATCCAGTCAACCAATCTATGTCTCTTCAGTGGGGAATTCAAGCCATTAACATTTATTGAGATAATTGATAAGTGTGGTAGTATTCTATTCGTCTTATTTTGTGAGAGTCCATTGTTTAGTTTTATCTTTTGCATCAGTGTGGAGGTTAGGTTCTGTCCTTTAATTTCTGAGTTCTTGCTTTGCTGCTGATCCATTGTGGTGGTCAGTGTGCAGAACAGGTTGAAGTATTTCCTGTAGAGCTGGTCTTGTTGTGGCAAATTTCCTCAATGTTTGTATATCCGTAAATGATTTGATTTCTCCGTCAATTTTGAAGCTTAGCTTAGCAGGGTACAGAATTCTGGGCTGGAAATTGTTCTGTTTAAGTAGATTAAAGGTAGATGACCATTGTCTTCTTGCTTGGAAAGTTTCATTAGAGAAGTCTGCTGTCACTCTGATGGATTTGCCCCTGTAGATCAACTGGCACTTACTCCTGGCAGCTTGCAGAATCTTTTCTTTTGTCTTGACTTTGGACAGATTCATCACAATGTGTCTTGGAGAAGCTCGGTTAGAGTTGAGGCGACCTGGGGTCCGATACCCCTCTGAAAGCAGTGTCAGAATCTTTGGTGATATTTGGGAAATTTTCTTTTATAATATTCTCTAGTATGGTTTCCATTCTTCTGGGGCATTCTTCTTCCCCTTCTGGAATTCCTATAACTCGTATGTTGGAACGCTTCATAAAGTCCCATAATTCTGACAGTGAACGTTCTGCTTTCTCTCTCTTCTTTTCTGCCTCTTTTACTATCTGAGTTATCTCAAAAACTTTGTCTTCTACCTCTGAAATTCTTTCTTCTGCATGGTCTAACCTGTTGCTGATACTTTCCATTGCATCTTTAAGTTCCCTAATTGACTGTTTCAGTTCCTTCAGCTCTGCTACATCCTTTTTATATTCTTCATATCGTTCATCTCTTATTTGATTGTTTTTGAATTTCCTTTTGGTTATTTTCCACTTTATTAGCAGTTTCTTTCATTGTTTCCATCATTTCTTTCATTGTTTTCAACATGTGTATTCTAAATTCCCTTTCTGTCATTCCTAACATTTCTGTATAGGTGGAATTCTCTGCAGTAGCTACCTCACGGTCCCTTGGCAGGGTTGTTCTGGACTGGTTCTTCATGTTGCCTGGAGTTTTCTGCTGATTCTTCCTCATGAGTGATTTCTTTTATCTGTTTCCTTGCCCTAATTTTCCTTTCACTTCCTCTTGCTCTTTAAGTTCTCGTGCCTGTGGACTAAGGGTTACAGGACCAGAAGGGTGAGAAGGTTGAAGAGCAAAAAAGGGATGAAAGAAAGGAGGACCAAGTGATAAGAAAAAAAAAGAAAAATAGAGAAAGGAGAGGGGGTGGGTAAAAGGAATATTGACAAAAAGAAGAGAGGCACAGAAAGAGGGAGACAGAGCAATATAGGTGTACAGTAGGGTACTTTGATACAACCTTAAAGAAAAAAACCACCTTCTGGGGGTGCCCAGTTGGGTGGTTCCCTTGAGGTCAGCAGCGCTTTGCTAACCTGATCAGACACAGTACCCCACCTCCACCAAGTAGAGAGGAAAGGCAAAAATGCTATAAATCAAACCAAAACAAGCAAACAGAATACTTTACGGGATAAAATTGGGTGGAAAACCAAATAATAGCGATAGAAACACTAATAAAAATGAAGTTCTAATTATCGAAATAGGCAGCAATGGGAAATTATAATTAAACTAGAAAAATTGAGAAAGAAAAAGGATCTGTATGGAAAAGGTTGAACTTAAAAAACAAAACAACATCAAAATAAACAAAAAAAAGAACCAAACCAAAAAAAAAAAAAAAAAAAACACAACCAAAAACAAAGCAGTATGTATATGTTATTGAATATTGTCTGGGCAACACGTGGTCTTCTGGGGTATGAGATGTTAATCACAGTTCTGATATGACTGGAGGCTGCTAGTTTCTCAAACCCCAGCAGGTAGACACCCTAAATCTCTCTTCAGCCCACTTAAAAGGCACTTTCAACTTGTTCACTTGCTGAGCAGAAGCTTTCCCAGGGAAGTGCTTGTCGCTAGAATCACTGCTGAAGTGGCTATCCACTTACCCTGTGTGCCAAAACTGGTCTCCCTCTGCCCCCGAGGGTTAGGGCTGCAAGGCGGCTCAGACCCCACCCTTAGGCTACTTGGTCGCTGGGTTACCAGCTCCCACCCAATTCCAGCTCTGCGACCCCGAGGGCAGAGCTTGCCGGGGCAATCGCTCACAATGTCTGCCTGTGACCCAGAGCCAAACACTATTAGCTCCATCTGGCTCAGCGGCTCAGACTGGGGCCCTAGACAAAGGCCAAAGTTCTCCGCACTCCCGCTCAGGCTCTCCCCAAGGCAGTTCAGCTGAGTGCCAAGTCCAAAGACACCAAAACAGTTCACAGGTAAGGCCTTTCTGGTTTGCAGTCTCGCTGCTACTGAACTTACAGTTGCGGGCGGGTTTAGACGGATTGAACACACGCGACCACTTGCCGTTTTTCCACTGTTTTAGTCCTCCTCTTGGGGTCCAGAAGTCTCTCGCTGATTCCCTGTGTCATCTCAGGGGTGATGATAGGCAGATCCCACCAGCCAGAGATGCCTGGAGTCCTATCTCCCCAGACTCACGGTGCCCAGATGCAAGGAAGCTGTTATTCGGCTGCCATCTTGCTCAATCCTAAAATTAGTTTTTTAATTGACAAATTTTGGTCTTTCAACTAACCTTATTCTCATTAATAACAATAATAATTCCCTGCCCCCTTTTTTAATTTGGTAAGGAGGAGGAAATAATATTTATTGAGTGTATAGTGCTAAAGATTTTCATAATTGACTTATTTAATCTGGTATTACACTTATACAGAATGTATTTGTATTATTATCCCCACTCTACAGATGAAGAAACTGAGGCTTATAAAGAATAAGCCCAAGGTCATGCAGCCCGTAAATCACCAAATTAGAATAGGAACTCTGTTGATTCACTCTCTGTTCTGCACAAGAGCTGATTATAATGTACTTCCAAACCACCTAAATAGTTTTCACTTTGAATAGTTCCACTAATTTTAACCTCTCTCTCTCTTTTTTTTTTTTTTTTTTTTAAATTTTCAGTGTCTTCTACAAATGCTTCTGGGAACTGGAGGACCCAGTTAACCATAGGGCTATCTGAATACGAAACCCCAGCACATTCTTCTTACACCAGCTGCTATGGAAATGTCTATAATCCTTTGCCCTCTCCAAGCAGGTGAGGAAGCAAGGCTCAAAAACTCTAAGAGCCTGGTCCTGTTCAAAAAAATTTAGGGTTATAGCCGGGCGTTGTGGCGGGCGCCTGTAGTCCTAGCTGCTCGGGAGGCTGAGGCAAGAGAATCGCGTAAGCCCAAGAGTTAGAGGTTGCTGTGAGCCGTGTGACGCCACGGCACTCTACCCGAGGGCGGTACAGTGAGACTCTGTCTCTACAAAAAAAAAAAAAATTTAGGGCTCCTGTTTTATGAATGTTGAATAATGTAACTCAGGAGTTGGTAAGCTATAGCCGGCAGGCAAATCCAACTGCCACCTGCTTTGACAGATTTTATTGGAAAATAGCCACACTCCCTGATGTACATGTTATTTATCTACAGCTGTTTTTGCACTGAGGACAGAGCTGAGTAGTTGCAACAGAGACATTGCTGAGTAGTTGCAACAGAGACATTGCAACAAGCTAACAAAGCTAAAAATATCTGGCCCTTTGAGACAAAGTTTGCTGACTCCTAATAACACATTCATATTTAACCTTATTCTTAGAGTCTGTGTATTAAACTCTGAGTCTGAAGGGTGTTTTTTTTTTTATATGTGTGTGGTGGTACTTGAAAGTACAGGGAGCCCCAAAAGTCACCCTTAAAGTCACCATACATAGGGAAAATGGGAAATTGTAGCTAAATGTACCTTTATTTATAAAATGTTTCCTACAGCTGGGCACAGTAGCTCATGCCTGTAATCCCAGCACTCTAGGAGGACCAGGCGGGTAGATCACCTGAGCTCACCAGTTCGAGTCCAGCCTGAGCTGGAATGAGACCCCGTCTATAAAAATAGCTGGGCATTGTGGTGGGCACCTATAGTCTCAGCTACTTGGGAGGCTGAAACAAGAGAATTGCTTGAGCCCAAGAGTTTGAGGTTGCTGTGAGCTATGATGCCATCGCACTCTACCAGGGGAGACAAAGTGAGACTCTGTCTCAAAAAAAAAAAGTTTATAAAAAATTTACAAAATTTTATAAAATATTTACAAAATATTCTTTACGAGTTGGCCACCTCTTTGCAAAATTATGTAATGACTATTTTGTAAATAAAGGTACGTTTACCTACAACTTCCCATTTTCCCTATGTATGGTGACTTTAGGGGCGACTTTTGGGATATCCTGTATATTACTGATTTGTCTGTTTAAGTCTTTTCTGGAACCTTCCAGGAAAAATGTCTCTACTTTCAAAAAGATGGTTGTTCAGGTGGCACCTGTAGCTCAGTGAGTAGGGTGCCGGCCCCATATACCGAGGGTGGCAGGTTCAAACCTGGCCCTGGCCAAACTGTAACAAAAACTAGCCGGGCGTTGTGGCGGGCGCCTGTGGTCCCAGCTACTTGGGAGGCTGAGACAAGAGACTCGCTTATGCCCGAGAGAGTTTGAGATTGCTGTGAGCTGTGACACCATAGCACTCTACCAAGGGCAACAAATGAGACTCTGTCTCTAAAAAAAAAAAAAAGACTGTTGTTCATACCAAGGTTCCTCATAGACAGTTGGTGGACTTGATTTCAAACATTTGCTGCCTTTTCATATCTGGCCGTATGTCCATTAAGACGCAACAGACATAGCCAGCTGTCCCATTAGCCTATAAAGTAGTCTTTGTCAACATTAGAGGAAATACACAAGAAAAGGTTGTTAAAATGGATGTTTTTAAATTTTGCAAATTCTGCATTACATGTTTAATTCTTTTTACATACTTGAGAAGTTATGTCTGAAGAGGTCATTTCTATCAGTTTCTCATGATATAAAAATCTACAGCTATCATGCCAGGAAGCATTGAGTATTTTCTGAGCTTTTTGGGAAAATTTAATTTTGACTCCTTTAAGTCAGATTGCTTTAGGGATAAAAGGTTTATATGATTTATACTGACTATAACATAGAAAAGTTTCTGTACTGGTGAATTTCAGAGGTTAGAAGTTTCTCATTAAGGCATATGGTATCACAGGCAAATTGGAGGTGTTTGTCCCCAAAAGCCTTATTTTTCTTCTCCACATTCAGCAAGAGTTCTTCTTGGCTTGAAATATTAAGTCAATTGTCTCAACTCAACAAAGGGTGTGCTCAAAATAGAATGGTATTGAAAATGTACTTCAGATAGCTTGGATTTCTGTAAATAGTGCTTACACATGAGTTAGGAACAAGAACCAAAATTATTGGCCCAAAATCTGAGCTGAACTTTCTTAATTTAGTTTTAGTCATTTTTTAATAATATACTTGCAAATACTTTTTTATGTTTGTGTAATTTTATTTCATTTTTGTTGATTCAGAAATGAAGTCACACATTTCATGAATAAGTTCTAATATCCTTAATGCCATGTTCATTGAATTCAGGAAGTGTTAAACATTTTTAAAGAAAGCCTATTTTGGCCATGTCTCCCCATATACTTCAGGCAGCTTGAGATGGCCTGATAGTACAGTTTGATGTTAGAAGGGGCATAATGCACAAGAAATTAGAAGCTACATAAGTGTATGCATATAGGAGCTCAAGGTAGAAAACTTGGAAAATAATAAAGGTGTAAATAAGCAGGAAAGAATTTAGCCATAATTCCACCATCTAGACACAGTAGCTATTGACATTTTAGCATATTTCCCCCATTTTTCTGCGTTCATTTTGAATATGGTCATAATATTGCATATACAATCTTACATTTTATGGTGTATGTGAAATTATCCCTTTTTTTTTTTTTTTGTAGAGACAGAGTCTCACTGTACCGCCCTTGGGTAGAGCGCCGTGGCGTCACACGGCTCACAGCAAACTCTAACTCTTAGGCTTACGCGATTCTCTTGCCTCAGCCTCCCGAGCAGCTGGGACTACAGGCGCCCGCCACAACGCCCGGCTATTTTTTGGTTGCAGTTTGGCTGGGGCTGGGTTTGAACCCGCCACCCTCGGCATATGGGGCTGGCGCCCTACTCACTGAACCACAGGCGCCGCCAATTATCCCTTTTTTTAAACTTAGCAGTTTAAAATAACCATGTTCCCATATTTTTAAAAAACTCCTTAAATCTTATTTTATATGATCGATGTAATAGTCCTCTCAAATATAGTATACTTAATAGCTCCTTATCTTTTGAATTACTGAGTAGTTTTTAAGTTTTCTTTTATTATAAGTAGTGCTGCTATTAACATCTTTGTAAAATATTTATCTGAATTACAGATTATTTCCTTAGGATACATTCTAATAAGTAGAATGAATGGATTAAATGTTTTGTTTTGTTTTTGAGACTGAGTCTCACCCTTAGACTACCTCACAGCCTACCTCACAGCAACCTCAAACTCTTGGGTTCACCCATCCTTCTGCCTCAGCTTCCTAAATAGCTGGGACTATAGGCACTGGCTACACCACCTGGCTAATTTTTCTATTTTTAGTAGAGAAGGTGGTCTCCCTCTTGCTCAGGCTGGTTGTGAACTCCTGAGCTCCCACCTCAACCTCCCAGAGTGCTAGGATTACAGATGTGAGCCACTGAACCCAGCCTAATGATAAATTTAAAACTTTTTTTTTTTTTAAGCACTGGCTTTCCAAAAAGATTTGCCAATTTTACCGTCCCAAATGCAGAGATAATGGAAGCACTTATTTCTGCCCATTTGGTTAGTGTTTTTTTCTTTTTTTTTATTATGATACAGTCTGATCACTTTAACTTAACCTATTGACAAGGCAAATATAATAATAATCATTCATAAAGGCTTATAAATTTGTTCCAAAATTGTACAAATTATTTTCATGGAAACATGATCTTTATTTTTGTATTTTTATTTCTTTTGCATATAAAACATTTTTTGAAACATGATTTTTATAATAAGAGAGAAATTAGGTTTCAAGATAAAAGTGAAAGCTCAGTTTTCCCTTACAGTAAAGATTTGAAATGCTTAACTATGTATTAGAATTTTTTTAATTATTAATATTATTTTTTAAAAAAACAGTCTCACTCTGTTGCCCTGGGTAGAGTACCATGGTGTCATCGTTCACAGCAGCCTCAAAGTCTAGGGCTCAAGCTATCCTCTTGCCTCAGCCAAGTAGCTGGGACTTTAGGCACCCACCATAATGCCTAGCTGGTTCCTTTTTTTTTTAGCAGAGACAGGGTCTTGCTCTTGCTCAGGCTGGTCTTTGAACTACTGCGTCAGGTGGATGGCCTCAGCCTCCCTGAGTGTTAGGTGTGAGTCACCATGCCCAACCATATTTAGGGTTTTTTTTGAAAAATGAATGAATTATACATTATTATTATTATTTTTTTTTTTTTTATTGTTGGGGATTCATTGAGGGTACAATAAGCCAGGTTACACTGATTGCAATTGTTAGGTAAAGTCCCTCTTGCAATCATGTCTTGCCCCCATAAAGTGTGACACACACCAAGGCCCCACCCCCCTCCCTCCTTCCCTCTTTCTGCTTCCCCCCCCATAACCATAATTGTCATTAATTGTCCTCATATCAAAATTGAGTACATAGGATTCATGCTTCTGGAGACTTTACATCCTTCGTATTAACCTGGATGGACGTGGAAGACATTATTCTTAGTAAAGCATCACAAGAATGGAGAAGCATGAATTATACATTATTATCATCATTATTTAAAGATACTTTTTTCCAGTGTTTCAAGTTTTACATTTTTCATAAAGAGATACAAATTTTTACAAACATAATTTTTTTTCCAGTATGATTTGGTAGAATTGATGTTGTCATAAACTTTTCAAAGTAGAAATGTCGAAGCTACCTCATATGGAATAGAGTCGAATTCTTGACTCTATTACAAACTGTATTTTCAAATAACTTTTTTATTTCACTTCCTGTTTTCCATTCCCTTTCCTCTTCCCTATCAAACTCTACTACTAGGCAAAACCAAGGGCTTCTGTCCCCGAGAATGGTTGTGTCTCCAGAAATGAGATCAGTTTTAAATTCTCTTTTGCTAAGTGTAGCCAGCTGTAGTAAGTATAGTCTCTCTAATCTGTATGCTGCGCTTCCATAGCAGAAGTTTTGCTTGCTCTGACTGATGTGTGTGTGAAGTTATGAAATGTGACTTTATTTTAATGTTATATGAAAATACTAAAAACCTTATTTCTAAAGCTCTTCTTCCAAAGATTTTTCACTGTTACTAAAAGCCTTTGAAATTTGAAATAAAAAAAAAATCTACTAACAATCTAACCTATTTTAATCTACTATTATAATAATGTGATTGTGCTTATTGGAATGGTTTATATAGTAAGATGCTTTCATTTGGATATACCATCCAAATAATGCTTGTAAGTTTTAAATGGGATGCTGTTTTCTGGATCACTCCCAACTTAGACCCAAAAACCCAAAGTGCGTAAAGTATATCCCAAGGTATCCCTGTCACCTTCTAAAAACATTCCTTGGTCCCTGAGGAAGGCATTTAAAGAATACTTAAAATGTGACTGTCAAAATCTACTTTTTAAAAATTCAAAAATATGGCTCTTATACATTAAATAGGCATGTGATAAAGATTTATTTAACTTATTAATAGTAGAACCAGCAGAATGATAAAGCTGATTCAAAGAGAATTCAAAACATTGAAAGAAAGTAATAGCTGAGTGTTGTGGCAGGTGCCTGTAGTCCCAGCTGCTCGGGAGGCTGAGGCAGGAGAATCACAGAAGCCCAAGAGCTGGAGGTTGCTGTGAATCCTGTGACATCATGGCACTCTACCGAAGGCAGTAGAGTGAGACTCTGTCTCTACAAAAAAAAAAAAGAAAGTACATTGAAATAAGATTACTGAATTAGATATAGAATAAGTTAATTGTCTTGCAGGGCAATAAAACCATAACTGTAATCTTTTCTACTAGACAAAAGTTATTTGTATTTCTTCCAGACAAAAACCTACAAGTTAACATGTAACAATACAATCTGAGACCTAATCAGTGGTAGATCTCCCTGGAGAAATTAAATAATCCTTTTTATGGTCCTGTTAGACAGGGTTCCAGTATGACATTGAAAAGAACATACAGTCATCCTTTGCCTTATCTCTAAGTTTTGGCAAGTTGTTCCTAATAGTGCTTTCTACTAACTTCTTTAAATGTTGTAGTCTTCAAATCATAGTGCTATGACCACGGGTAGTAACTTTTCTGGTTTTCGTCAACAGACAGTACACAGACATCAGTCAAATGGACAGTACAGATGGGAACCAACTGGAAGACAATCTGGAGAGTAGCGAGCAGAGGCTCTTTTGGCATGAAGATTCAAAGCCTGGAACATTGGTCTGAACTACAGTCAGACCGCTTGACCAAGCCCTGCATCCCACACTAGTGTGCCTTGTAACATGTGCTCATCTTCCCAGAAGGCCATTGGCTTTATAAACCTAAAGGCATCAAAGGTTGAAGAGAAGATGTAGGTTGCACTGGATGTGAATCTGAATCACACACTGAACCCTAGGAAGCCTCCAAATGAGGGCTCAGCCTTTCAAACTCCAGGTGCTTATCTAACAGAACGAGGACTCAGTCTGAAGCCTTTATCAATAGCAAGCACTTTTTAAGGGAATACAAGTTGTGGAAGGCAAACCTCAAAACTGTGAAAGTGCGTTCAGGGCATTCCACAGGCAAGGAGGACAGGGGAGATTTCAGAGCACAATTCGGAAAGACAGAGAGAAGGGAAACCGGAAGCTCCTGAGTCATCGCTCACCTTCAGCAAGTTTGAATCTGTGAGCTGACAAAGAATAACATGCTGTTTCTACACAAACATGGACAGTTTAACTCGACAGTATTGGAAAATTACTTGAAGAGAAGTTGGGTTGTCATGGAGTTCTGAATGAGTCTAAATGTGTTTAGGATATTATAAAGAGTGATGTTTTCCATAAGCACCATACGATGGGTTCAGGAAAGACTTATTACTGTAGCATCCTGTAATATTACTTTATGGTAGCAGATTGGGGAAAAATGAAGCAGCCCACTGAATAATTGACAAACTTTGCTTGGAGAATTTTCTAAGGTACAATATCCTTGAGCTCCTTTTTTTCTTTTGCTAATGACATGGTGAGCTATTGGTTGACAACTCTCCAACTTGGCTGTCATTGAAGTGGCAGACTTAACACAGAAAGTTTTTATGATCATGAGTTTGAAAACATATTTTAAGGTGTTACAGTAAGGCAACAACAACAACAGCAAAAAAAAAAAGCCACATCATTTTAGATGAATCATGTGCCTTAAAATGGTGAACATTAGAAAAATTAAATATTGTCTGGATTCCACAGGTAGTTCTATGTCACTAAGTGACAAAAACAAGATTAGCATTAAAAAAAATACTCCAAGCTGCAGTAGATTAATTATGAGGCTAAAACTACCTCATACTTTTCTTGGAAGAACTAATTAGTTATGGTTTATTGTAAGGTTTTGTTGTTTGTTTGTTTTTTTTTAGAACAAATGATTTCCATATTCCAGAGTGATCATTTCTGCCATCTTTATTCTGCTTCAATATTCCATAAAAGGTGCTCCTTTCCCCCTCTTTTATACAGTTTTGTTCATACGTGTATTGTGAATAGAGAAGTTTCTGAACACTTTTTGGGAACATTTTCTATCTGTATTCCAAGGCATGTAATATATACATAAAAATGGTTTGTTAAACTGGTCCTTGGTCATTTGTATCATTAGAAATGAAGTTTGGGGGGAAATTTTCAAAAAAGACAAGCAAGAAAATAATTCATTTTTGCATATTTGTATAGCCTTTTAGAAACAGAAATACACTTTGGCATATTCTTTTACTGTTCTGACTTTTTAAGACCTATTATTTTTTTGCATAGGTCAATAAAAGGTGTGCTACTGAAAGAGTTTATGTATGTATTTTTCTATTTGTGTTCAGAGTGTCCCAGTGAAGCTGTTTGCTCAAATAATCATGTTACACAAGTTTTCAGATTTTTAGTTATAGTAGTACCATATCTTATTGATTCCAAGATGTACATTTTTTTCATATTTACCCCTGAAAACAGGGTTCTTCCTTTGATTCATGATATGTCTTAGTTGAATTGGCAGTGTTTTTTTTTTCTTAATTTACAATACCTAAAAATAATACTGTTTTCTCCAATAAACTTACCTTAGAATTGATAAAATATGGTAGGTTACTGCCTTACTGAGGATAACTGATGAGAATTTTTATGTTTTCTAATCTTGGGAGTGTTGTTTATTGGTAACTAATAATTTATCCTAGTTTCACAGACTGGCAAACAGGTCTTTTAAATTCAAGAAAATATTTCACGTGACATCTTTTTACCCTGCACGATAGGGAGAGGGGAGTAGGAATTTCTTACATTTGAGAAACTCTTTAGTCTAAGCCTTTGTTCCCAGTAACAGGACAAGCTAATAGTTTAAAACAATTCTGGAATCTTCATTGCTTATGACATTTAAGTTTTTAAATATTTCCATACATGTATCTTACATAAAAATAACCTTTTCCCATTTAAGAAATGGTATCCTGAGAATTGCAAGTACATCTTGAAAGGACAAATGGAATTTTGCTCTCAAATAGGAAAAGAAGCTGTAGAAATCAAAGCACAGCAAGCCAACTAACTGATTTTCCTCCATCTCTTCTGTAAAATATCTTTCGATTCCATTAGTATGTTTATCAAAACCAAAACAATGACAGAGGCAGATTACTCAACATTTAAACTTCTTTTTTATTACAAAATATCTTATGGTAAAATCTCATTGCAAACAAAAAATACATAACATAAAAACATAATTGTGGCCCACAAGCCTATAACAAACTCTCAGATGTAACAATGTTAATTTATTGCATATGTAATGATGTATTGGTTTGGATTGTTTCTATACATACAGAAATTTTTTTAGAAATCCAATATCATGGCCAGCCGTGATGGCTCACACCTGTAATCCTAGCACTCTGGGAGGCCAAGGCAGGTAGATTGCTTGAGCTCAGGAATTCAAGACCAGCCTGAACAAGAGTGAGACCCTGTCTCTACTAAAAATAGAAAAACGAATGGATCATTGTGGCAGGTGCCTGTAGTCCCAGCTACGCGGGAGGCCGAGGCAAGAGGATCACTTGAACTCAAGAGACTGAGGTTGCTGCGAGCTATAATGATGCCACAGTCCTCTATCGAGGTTGACAAAATAAAACTGTCTCTAAAAAAATCAAAAAAGTCCAGCATCATATTACAAGTGCAAATTTACAACTTAATTTTTTTACCTAGCATATTTCAGGTCTCTTTCTGTATCTGTACATACTGATCTACCTCATAACAGTGTTTTACAAGGTAGATTTTAAAAATTGCCTCACCTTCTTGATGTTTATAATTTTTTTCTTCTATATTTGAGAAAATTCTTCAGAATTCTTCCTTGTACTCAGAAAAACTTAAATGTCATAAGCAATGAAGATTCCAGAATTGTTTTAAACTATTAGCTTGTCCTGTTACTGGGAACAAAGGCTTAGACTAAAGAGTTTCTCAAATGTAAGTCCTTAAATACCTCCCAGGATCGAAATAATGATTTTCTTCAGTGTAGGCCCAACCCTCCTTAGGTTCTGAAATCAGACAAGATCAAGTGTGTTCAGGGTAGTGTGGCTATAGAGCACAGTACTTCTCAAAGTGTCTGTAGTGAAAGGGCTATTTTTAAAATTTCCAATCCAGGGCAGCACCTGTGGCTCAAAGGAGTAGAGCACCAGCCCATATGCCAGAGGTGGCAGGTTCAAACCCAGCCTTGGCCAAAAACTGCAAAAAATAAAATAAAATTTCCAATCCATTGTGGACTTATATGTAGTTTAATAAAGTAAAATAAAAATGAATTACAAAGGGGAAAACTAATTCAGAAAAATAAGTTACTAGGTATTTGAAATAATAGGAAATTATGCATTCCAAACTATTACTGTATTTAGCAGACAAAACTACTTGTCAAACTGCAATCAGTTTCTAAACACTATCAATTTCTTTTTTTTTTTTTAGAGGCAGAGTCTCACTTTGTCACCTTCCGTAGAGTGCAGTGGTGTCATAGCTCACAGCAGCCTCCAGCTCTTGGGCTTAGGTGATTCTCTTACCTCAACCTCCCAAATAGCTGGGACTACAGGCGCCCACCACACACCTGGCTATTTTTTTTTTTTTTTTTTCAGTTTGGCCAGGGGTGGGTTCAAACCCGCCACCCTTGGTATATGGAGCTGGCGCCCTACACATTGAGCCACAGGCACTGCCCCAAAACACTATCAATTTCTGTACTTAACTTGCCCTGAGTTCCAGTAACAGAGTTAATAAGGTAAGCCATTAGTTGTCCCCTGTCATCTCACAGGGCATGGAGATGGAGTCATTTCCAAAGAGAAAAATCTTTTGACACATATGTAGAACCCAGAAAATAACGCAAAACGTAATTTGTCTTTCAGTGCCTGCCAGACTGGTGTGCGAAATTGCTTTATATGTATTTGCTCATTTAATCCCGACAGCAGCCCAATGAGGTATACAGACCTGTAAAATCTCTGTTTTACATATAAAGAATCTGACAATTAAAAAGGGTCAAGTAACTTACCCAAAGTCGTGCCTCTATGAGGAGAAAAGCAGGACATAAATCTTGAGTTGTCAAACTCCAGATCCTAAATGACGAATTACTCTTTCAGTGAATGTTTTCCAAGAACAACCAATTCAGATCGTTTTTTAAATGCATTGATGAAAATTGAGTAAACGTCTAGTCCCATCTCTCCTTGCTCATTATCACCTCTTAAAGATAAGGGACCTAATTTTCTTTCACCACCAGTGGCTGAAAAGCAAAGTCAGGCCTTCAGTCAAAATCCAGGTCAAGATAACCCTTACCTAAGATACCTCTTGGTCCCAGTAGCTGCCTGATAGACTGAATTATTTATTACTATGAGGTCATCAGTGGACCAAGTCCATTTCTTAAATTGTTTTCTAGTCTATAAAATGTCTTACAACAGTGAATATACTTGTTACCATCACAGATAACTATAATGAACTAAATATTGATCAGTAGCACTGAAAATATCTATTGATCCCCATTTTGGATTGTTCAGAGACAGTATGGTAATAGGAAATATGAAATGCTTTTCTACAGAGCCCTTGAGAAACCCTCTCAGAATTCAGCTCTGTCAGATGTATGTACTTGTGGACTTAACTCTTGATTCTCTTTGGAGAGAATTTAAAATTAATCTCAGAATCTGAGCCTGCCGCTCGAGTGTCCTTATGGCTTTTGAGACAGAGTCTTAAGCTGTTGTCCTGGGTAGAGTGCTATGGTGTCACAGCTCACAGCAACCTCAAATTCTTGGGCTTAAGCAATCCTCTTGCCTCAGCCTTCCAGGTAGCTGGGACTACAGGCGCCCCCCACAACGCCTGGCTATCTTTTGGTTACAGTTGTCATTGTTGTTTGGCGGGCCCAAGCTGGATTCGAACCCACCAGCTCCCATGTATGTGGCTAGCACCCTAGCCACTTGAGCTACAAGCGCTGAGCCAGCCTTATGGCATTTTCATCATCTGCCTTTTATGATGCAGTGAGAGTGTACAAAAGAAAATAGGAAATACAAGCAATTTGTTTTGTCAATACTTACCTGCTTGCTGTTCTTTTATTTATTTTTTTTAATTTTTTTTGAGATACAATCTCATTCTGTTGCCCAAGCTAGAGTGCCATGGTGTCAGCCTAGTACACAGCAACCTCAAAGTCCTGGGCTCAAGGGATCTTCTTGTCTCAGCCCCAGGAGTAGCTGGGATTAAAGGCACATACCACAATGCCCTGCTAATTTTTTCCATTTTTAGTAGAGACAAGGTCTTGCTTTGCTCAAGCTGGTCAAACTCCTGAATTCAAGTGATCCTCCCACCTCAGCCTCCCAGAGTGCTAGGATTACAGGCATGCACCAGCCCGCTTGCTGTTCTTAACATTGAAACACAGTAACACACTCTCTTTATATCCTTTTGCTTTCAAGTATCAGCAGTCTTGGCAAAAACAATATACCCAGAACAGGATGGGAGTTTCAGATGATATTCTCTTCTCAAATGCTTATAATACTATTCATGACATACCCAAAGTTTACAACATCTGTGATTTTTCAACTGGGACTGTACCACCTCCCATGGGACATTTGAAAATGTGTTGTACTTTGGACTCCCCTTTGATTTGGAGGTACTACTGGCATTTAGGGGCAGGAACATTAAACATGAGGCACTATATAGGATGATCTGATGCACAATAAAAAGTTGTCTTGCCCAAAGTGGAAAGCCTGGGGGACTTCTCTAGGAAAAGGTATTATATTTTACCTCTAGAGGTGCTGCCTTCGGAGTTTAAAGCAGAGATTCTCAAGTTGAGAGAGAGCAAAAGTTAAGAAACAATTGTTGGTGAGTGTCTTAGTCCATTTTCTGTTGCTTGTAACAGTCCATTTTCTGTTGCTGAAACCAGGTAATGTATAAAGAAAGGAATTTATTTCTTGCAGTTATGGAGGCTGAGAAGTCCAAGATCAAGGGGGCTGCATCTGGTGAAGGCCTTCTTGCTGGTGGGGACTCTACAGAGTCCTGAGTAGCACAGAGTATCACATAGTGAGGGGGCTGAACGTGCCAACTCAGGTCTCTCCTCCTCTTATAAAACCACCAGTCCTACTCCCATGATTACCCACTAATTCGTTAACCCATGAATCCATCCATTCATGAGGCCAGACCTCTGATAACCCCAATCACCTCTTTAAGGCCCACCTCTCAATACTGCCACTTTGGGGATTAAGTTTCAACACGAGTTTCAGAGGGAACAAACATGCAAAGCATACCTGTGAGCATCAGGGGAAACTATATGTCATTTGTAAAAACCATATTTCCAACAAATATCAGGACACCAAGCCCATGTCATTCACTGTCCTAAGCAATGAGGGTACAATGCACCCTCCTGAAGTTTATAGGCCAATGAGGGTGAAACAGAAGTAAACTATTTGAATGACTTAATATGATCATTAATCCTGTGGAAGCCAAAGGTGGTAAGAGAATAAATGTGGGTGTAGCTAATATCTGAGATCAAGGGGACATAAATGGGGCCCTTTGCAGAGGAGACGCATATACCTACAGTTGGAGTTTGGTGAGAGTAGATTCAGTTAAAAAGAACAGAAGCTCTCGAGGGTCAAGAAAATGGTATACGGCATTTGCTGAGGCTTTAAATCCAGAAAAATTTTGGCCAGTTTCAGACACTAAAAATATATGAGGACAGATTATGCCAGTATTAAAGAAATCCATCTAGGTAATAAGAAAGCAGCTACTATTTTGAGCTTTTACTGTAGTCCCAACAATAGGTAATTGGCTATCATACATTTCTCAGCTAATCCTGACCACACTGATGCAAGAAAGATGGTCTTACCCTCATAAGGAAGGAACCTCATAAAAATTACCATGCCCTCAGGTAAGCAAACAGCAAGTAAGTGATAAAGCTAAACTTCAAACCTACATCTGCTGGACTCCACATCTCATTCTCTCTACTAATCATGACATTGTAAAGGAATTGCTCACCAAACACCTCTCTTAGATGAAAACTAGTGAAAATGAAAAGAGAAGGGAAGGGGCAAACAAAAGAGTGGGACTGGGAGGAAGAAAAAAGCAAAGTCAGGTCAACAGGGTGACAATAAACAGAGGCAAAAAAGACAGTCCAGGACAGCCTGCAGCTGGGGTGTTTTCAAGATGTACAATGTGGACACTTCTGATTGTGGTGTGGCATAAAGCTATTTCTGATGAAGGGCCATTAGCAGCCAACTGGGCTGGAATTACCTGTACAGACAGGCTGGAGGAAAGGAGCAGTGGCATTTGAGGAATGTATTGGGAAGACATGTTCAGTAGCCAAAGACTTGAGCATCACAGTGGCCCACCCCTTCTCCTTCCCAACATACACACATAACCTCAGAAAAACTATCTTCCCTGGGGACCTCTCCCCATTTTCCAAAGAAAATAGCTTCATAAGAAGATAAAAAATTGGGAAGCCATAGTGAGAAAGATCTCATCAGGGATACTGACAGCCCAAGTCAAGGAAGGGTATTTCCAGCAGCCTTCAATTACCATGGAAGAAACCTTTTAGGAGCAGATAGTGGGGGTTAGCAGCCATCACCATCTACAAAGTGTGGTTAAATGCATAGGCTTTGAAGTCAGTAAACATAGAGGCAGACTGCCAGGCTCAGAATCGATCCTGGCCTTGCCATTTGCTGGTTAGATGAACTAGGGTACGTTTCTTGACCTCTCAGGCCTCAGTTTCTTCTCTTGTACACATCTCACAAGGGGGTTTGTGGGCTGGACAAGATAATGCATGTAACCAGCTCAGCACCACATCCAGTCTCTAGACCCCTGATTTTCACCCCGTGTGCAGTGAGAGGGTCTTAGGTGTGCCGCAAAATTTTTTTAATCAAATTATTTTTTTAAAAGTTCAAAACACAGGGCGGCACCTGTGGCTCAGTGAGTAGGGCGCCGGCCCTATATGCCAAGGGTGGCGGGTTCAAACCCAGCCCCGGCCAAACTGCAACAAAAAAATAGCTGGGCATTGTGGCGGGCGCCTGTAGTCCCAGTTGCTCGGGAGGCTGAGGCAAGAGAATCGTGTAAGCCCAAGAGTTAGAGGTTGCTGTGAGCCGTGTGATGCCACGGCACTCTACCCGAGGGCAGTACAGTGAGACTCTGTCTCTACAAAAAAAAAAAAAAAAAGTTCAAAACACAGTAAGTATATTCGTTTTTTTTTTTTTTTTACTTTATTTTGATCAACATAATTTAAGTGTGCCATGGAAACTATAGGTTCCAGTGTGTCGTGAGATGAAAAAGGTTGAAAAGCACAGCTCTAGAAGGTATTTCATAATAGAAATGATTTCCTGGGGAGGGGGCAGTAAGTGATGTTGAATATTAAATAAGATCTAGGAGGAGGTGAAGACTCTAAGAACTTGTACTGTCTCAGTCACTGATAAGATGAAGTAACTCATCAGTGTCTAGGGCTGATTCATGTCCTAGGCCCTGTCATAGACACTGAGGATATTTTTTTAAATTTAATTCTCACAGCAAATATGCAATTTTTCTTATAAAATTTGAGACAGTATCTGTTGCTGTGGAGTCAGCCTAGCTCACAGCAGTCTTAAACTCCTGGGCTCAGCCTCCTGACTAGCTGGGATTACAGGCGCCCACTACCACACCCAGCTAATTTTTCTATTTTAGTAGAGATGGGGTATTGCTCTTATTCAGGCTTGCCTCTAACGCCTGAGTTCAAAAGATCTTCCTGCCTCAGCCTCCCAGAGTGCAAGGACTATAGGCATGAACCACCAGGGCTGACCAAATTAATAATTCCAAATATTGGCTCAGGAAGGTTAACTAGTTTGCGCAGTTTACCTAGCTAGAAGGTGCCCTTAGAGATTGCAAACTGAGCAGATGGGTGTCATACCCTCTCCATCCATGGAGTGGTTGGCCCTGCTTAACCCCAGTGACTTTCTCTGTAAACATAGCAGAATGTGTGGAAGGTTCCTGGGAAAATACGAAACCTTTCCAAAGAAAACCTTTCCTAAAACATCATTTTCTCTGGTTTCCAACTGCTAAGCACAAGCAACCTCAAGAATTCCAGAGCTTGATCAATGAGGACACCTAGAGGCCTCTATGCGTTATTGCAGCCAGCGGTTTCCGATGGGCGGCCCTAGTGTGAATTCATACTTAATTCAATGCCAAGTTTCCCAACACCTGCCGAACCAGACAGACCAACGATTCGAATGCCCAACAACTCCATTTACTAGCTATGCCTTCTTGGGGAAGTAGTTATATTTTTTATATTGTCACTTTTGTATTGTGAGTCAAATAAAAGTTTAGAAATAAATAAAATATCATTTTTTTCAAAATTGAAATAATAATTGTAACAATCTCAAAAAAAAAACAAAAACCTACCTATAAGGATTCCATACAATTATGCACTTCAGGAATTTACCACAGTGCCTGGGACAAAGTTAGTTCTTATAAACGTTTCTCATTATGGTTTTTAATGTGATACTATGAGGAAGTGGAATATAAGAGAGTTAATAGTCTTCAACATTATCAAATGTAAATATTAGTAAAATTAGGCTCAATGCCTGTAGCACAGTGGTTACGGCTCCAGCCACATACACTGGAGCTGGCGGGTTCAAACCTGGCCCAGACCTGCTAAACAACAATGACAACTGCAACAAAAAAAATAGCTGGGCATTGTGATGGGCGTCTGTAGTCCCAGCTACTCAGGAGGCTGAGGCAAGAGAATTGCTTGAGCCCAAGAGTTTGAGGTTGCCAAACTGAGTTTGTGAGCTGTGATGCCATAGCACTCTACTGAGGGCAACATAGTGAGACTCTGTCTCCAAAAAAAAAAAAAAAAATGAAATGTAAGCATTAAATATAAATAATAATTGACGGTCAGTGAGTGCCAAGGCAGGTATGAGGGTGAGGTGCAAAATCTAAGGGTGTACCAAAAACCCAGTTGAGAAGATAAACAATATTTTATTGCAGTCTACTAAAAAAATCAAATTGTATACAATTTTTTTCCATAATGAACAAAATATCAAAATTTTAAATAAAGACAAAATCAGTATTACTGATTTTCCCTTTCCTCAGACTCTAATATGGGTTGGCACTGCACTGTGGGAGCTGTCACTTCCTCTTAACAAAAGGAGAGAAGCATTATGTATAATATAGCCCATTTTACAGATGAGAGAAAGGAAGTTGGAGGAGGAATTGCTCAAACACACTGCCCAAGATTACATGGTCACATAATCAAGTATAGAGCTAGAATCAACCCCAGATGAGAATTCTAAAGCTCATGCTTTTTCCCTTCTCTCTTACTCTTTTTTTAACAGATGGAGTCTGGCTCATTCTGTTGCCCAGGCTGGAGTGAAGTGGCTATTTACAGTCTCAATTATAACTCACTGCAGCCTTGAACTCCTGTGCTTAAGCAATCCTCCCATCTCAGCTTCCCAAGTAGCTGGAACTACAGACATGTGCTGCCACACCCAGCTAATTATTATTATTATCATTATTATTATTATTATTATTTTGAGACAGAGTCTTACTTCATTGCTCTTGGTAGAGTACCATGGCATCATGGCTGAAAGCAACCTCAGACTCCTGGGCTCAAGTGATCCTCTTGCCTCAAACTCCCAAGTGGCTGGGACTACAGGCGCCTGCCACAATGCCTGGCTACTTTTTCTATTTTTAGTAGAAATGGTTTCAAACTCCTAAGCTCAGGCAATCCACCTGTCACAGCCTCCCAAAGTGCTAGGTCTAAAGATATGAGCCACTGCACCCAGATTCAGCTAATTTTTAAAATTTTTTGCACAGAAAGGGGTCTTGCTATGTTGCCGAGCCTCAAACTTGTCTCAAACTCCTGATGGCAAGTGATCCTCCCAACTCAGCCTTCCAAAGTGCTGGGATTATGGGCATGAACCACATCACCCAGCCTCATTCTTCTCTCTTCTTCATATTTTGTCTTCATCAAATGATTCAAGCTAAAGCTTTCTATCTAGAGTATAATTTTATTAGTACTGTGTTTAGAGTTGCCAGTTTTAGCAAAAAAAAAATTTACATGCCCAGTTAAATTTGAGTTTAAAATAAACAACAAATGCTTTTTAGTATGCTTGTATCCTAGGCACGTCTTTTATATTGTTTGGCAATTCGTCCCCCAACCCCACCCCACTCCATCACCCAGGCAACCAGACAGTTTAATAAATAGAGCTTTCCATTTCAAAATATTATGGATCTTCTGGATTAGGCCTTCTGCTTCTGTACTGGGCACAGAGCAAGAATAGTAAATGGCTTTAATTAGAGTTACGAGAGCCAAAAGACTATTGAAAATTGGCTTGGTAACTTAGGCTGAAAGGCAAAGAGAAAACATGAGTTTCGTCTTGCTTTACCAAAACCTCTTTTGAGCCTTTGCTGAGATGATTTGGTATAAGAAATTACATGCTTGAGTTGGAATAAAAGAAAGAAAATTTTTTAGGTGTTCTAAGTCCTCTGTGATTTGTTATTTTAAGATCTCCAGCTCTGGGCAACATACATAGTGGAACAATGTTCTGAAGCCCAGTGATTTGCTTCCCTTCACAGAGCAATGAAAATAATTGAGAACATATGAAATTTGTTCTTTAAAAATACTAGTAATCACGCTGCCTACCTGGAACTAAAACATTAGAACATTTCGACTCCTTGGAACTCAGTAAATCAAATACCTTTTCAGCAATTATTTCTTAGAATGTTGCTGCATGCAGATGGAGAAGGGGAAAATGTTTCAGGGCTAACCTGAACTTTAGCTGTGATTTGAGAAAAATTTGAAGAATGAATTTTTTAATTATATGAGTTAAACAGTAAAACATGTTCAATGGATTTTTAGGAATTTGCATGATTTGAACAATGATTTCAATTTCTGATTCATATCCAGTCTACCCAGTGAAATTTTCCTAGATCCCTTCTACTTAAATAGGTCCTTCCAGAACATTACCACCTACCAGTTTCATTACCCAGCCTACCAATTTCAGGATCACTGGGGTGTATATGTGTGAATTCTTCCCCCATTAAGATTCTTCCTTGGCTACAAGCTCTTAGACATTAGGGACCATGCTTTATTTGAATATGTGTTCAATTTAGAATTTAAAGCCAGTTCCTTTTCCAGCAAGTACATACATCCTGTATTACTTTGCTAGGGCCCACTGTAAACAAAGAGCCATGAACTGAGTGACTTATGCAACAGAAATGTATTGTCTGAGAGGGGATTGATTCTTTGAACTTCCAACAGCTTCTATGCTCATTTCATGAAAATAAGATGTCTCCGGCACCTCATAGGAACCCATCAAGTGATATAGGTTTTTGATGTGAAATTTATCACTGCACAAAAATATATGCTTAATTTGAATATCAAAAAAAAGCAAAAAAAAAAAAAAAAAGAAGTTTATTATCTCCACTTCTGGGGTCCAAGATCAAAGTGTTGGTAGGGTTAGTCCTTCTGAAGTCTATGAAAAAGAATCTGTTCCATGCCCCTCTCTCCTGGCTTCTGGTGTTTTGCCAGCAATCTTTGCTGTTCCTTGGCTTGTAGAATCATCACCCCAACCTCTGCCATTGTCTTCACATGACTTTCTGTCTGTACAGGTCTCTGTGCTCTCCTTTTTATAAAAACACAGTATTATTGGCAGGGCACCAACCAGGCCGACCTTAGGTCAAGGGGTTTTTATGCCCGCAACCAACCCGGCCATATGGGATTCTGCCTCAGTTTCTCACAAGTATGCCTGCACAAAGTCTTTTCACTGCTCCCTCTCAAACAGTGTTTTTGCCCAGAGGCACATAGGCCTTTCGCCTATAATACCCTGCGCTCAGAAATTCAAAACCAGCCTGAGCAAGAGGGAGACCTTGTATCTACTGAAAATAGAAAAATTGTAACTGGATGTTGTGGCAGATGCCTGTCGTCCTTGCTACTTGGGAGACTGAGGCAGGAGGATTGCTTGAGCCCAGGAGTTTGAGGTTGCTAGGAGCTAGGCTGATGCCACAACACTCTAACCCAGTTAACAGAGACAGACTCTATCTCAAACTCTACTAACATAACACAGGGGCACCATAAGACCTTGCCTGTAATCCTAGCACTCTGGGAGGCTGAGGAGGGTGGATCACCTGAGCTCACAAATTCGAGATCAGACTGAGCAAGAGGGAGACGTGTCTCTACTAAAAGTAAAAAAAATAGCTGGGCGTTGTGGCAGCCACCTGTAGTCCCAGCTACTCGGGAGGCTGAGGCAAGAGGATTGCTTGTACCTAAGAGTTTGAGGTTACTTTGAGCTATGATGCCATAGCACTCTAGAGAAGATAAGTATGACTCTGTCTCAAAAACAAACAAACAATAACAACAAAAAGACACCTCCACAGTTTTATTGGCTTAGGACTCAACCTAAGCAAGTTTAATGTGATTACATTTGTAAAGACTTAACTTCTAAATAAGGTCATGTTCTGAGATACTGGAGGTTAGGATCCCAATGGATCTTTCAGGAGGGGGGCACAATTGTACCTACACACATACCAAATGAAGTAAAAAAGTTGCCCACATATGACGATCTTTATGCAATAAGACTAACAGACACAGACACAAGAGGAAGATGGTCACGTGATGATGAATATAACAATGAGTGATGCTTCTACAGGCCAAGGTGCCAAGGATTGTCAGAAGCCATGAAAAACTTGGAAAGAAGCATGGAATATGTTTTCCCTTTGAGCATCCAGAAGGAATCAACCCTGCCCACATCTTGATTTTGGACTTCTGGCCTCCAGAATGCTGAGCGAATGAATTTCTGTTTTTTTTTTTTTTTTTTATATGTACTGTATAGACTAGCAGGCCTAGGTTTTTAAAAATCTCTACTCAGCAGAGATTCAGGTTGTTTTTTTTTTTATTATTGTTTCAGGTTTATTTGAGGGTACAAAGAATTAGGTTACAATGTTAGCATTTGTTAGATAGAGTCCCTCTTATAATTATGTCCCACCCCCAAGAAGTGTTCCATACACCCTAACATTGTACAGCAGAGATTCTTGAGAGCAGTACTTGGGGAGGTAAATTCTCATTCACAATTACCCAGAATAATAACATGGAAGTAAATATAGCTCAACCAGATCAGGATGTTGACTGCTGAGAACAGAAGATTAACCAGATTTTTCTCTGTCTCCTTTGTGTGTGTGTGTGTGTGTGTGTGTGTGGTTCTCCCCCACCCCCTTTCAGGTTTTATCAAACTTCTCCAGCCCACTACCAAAAACACTACACCAGTGTTTGTCCAAATGAGGCCTTCCAGCCACTGCAATCACCTGCATCAGAAATGGCTATTAAGAATGAAGATTCCTGGCCCTTTTCACAAATCCACTGAGTCAGAAATTTTGGTTTAGGAAACCTGGGCCTCTGCAGGTGCACAGGGTGGTTCTCATGCATGCTGGGAACCCCTGCTTTAGATCCTTGCTGCATGGAGTGTGGTACCAGCTGAAGGGCCTTACCTGGGAGCTGCTTAGTAAACCAGCATCCAGACGCCATCACACACCTCCTGAATTACCACCTGCATTTGCATGGGCTCTTCAGCTGATAATTAGACACATTAATCTGAGAAGCAGCTCGGAGCCCATAGCACAGTGGTTATGGCGCCAGCCATGTACACCGAGGCTGGCAGGTTTGAACCCAGTCCAGGCCAGCTAAACAACAATGACAACTGCAACAAAAAAATTTCCAGGTGTGTGGTGGGTGCCTGTAGTCCCAGCTACTTGGGAGGCTGAGGCAAGAGAATCACTTAAACCCAAGAGTTTGAGGTTGCTGTGAGCTGTGATGCTACAGCACTCCACCAAGGGTGACATAGTGAGACTCTGTCTCAAAAAAAAAAAAAAATTCTGAGAAGCCCTGCTCTGATCATTTGCCCTCAGGACACATGGAAGTAGAAAGGTAATTGTTAGGAAGGCTCACTCACTCCCCCCTCTTTATGCTTCCACAGAGGGACTATTGCTAGAGCAGGGTCTATAATATCTATCTAGGAAGCTTTTCTTAAAAGGGCATGGCCCATCCCTACAATGAGCCAATTAACTAGGAATAGTTGAAGGTGAACCCAATTGTTAATTTTTTAGTTCCCAGGTGATACTAATATACAGAGTGCAGTATGAGGAGCACTGAGCTCATCCCAGCCTCTCCACCTCTTCCTCTTACCAGAGAATCCTCTTCCTCCTCTTTCAATCCACCTGACCTGCAGAGAGGACACATTCTGGTCAGTTCCCCAGCACTGGGGTAAACTTAGCACAGTAGTCCTTGCAAGCAAGGATGCTGAGAGAGAGTCCTGCTGCTGTTCAGAGCTGCTTCTGCCATCAGATTAGTGCTGGTTAGCCCAGACCCTGTGCTTCCCGTGGGGACCTGTGATGCAGCTGGTGACTCAGCAAGTCTGCAGCGGGGACCCTGAGTTTCTAACAAGGTGCCAGGGCACATGGTGAGGAGCTGGCTTTAAGCCATACCAAGGACCCAACTTTTATCTCCTTTCCACCCTATATATACTTTGGTTCTTTGTGTGACACCAGTGTCTTTCTTAACTTGGGTGGAAGGAGGGTACCATTTGGGGGGGGTGTTACTGGTATTTTTCTCTCTGCGATGAGGCCTTGTTCTGGAGATTTAAGAATGAGACCCCAGACCATGTGAGTAAGTAACGGGACAAATTTATTTGATAGAGAGGGCAATAGTGAGGAGGGTAACAAAGCCTCTGGCAGCAGAGGGGGAGAATTCCCAAATGGGAAGACCTTCCTGGGTCTTTTGTCTAGGGGTTCATATACTGCTTACAAGCAGGGGGGTCTTGGGAAGGTGTGTCAGGAAGAGCTGGTAGGCAAAAAACATTCCCTCCACGTTGATTATCAAATAAATGTATTAATAAATGAATGAGGTTCTCACAGTTCCTGTGCCAGACAAAGAAGCTGGATGTATGTTTTCCACTCCAGGAGGGGCTTCCAGGTGAAATCTTGCTTGCAGCCAGAATGTGTAGTTTGGAAATAAAGTCTATTTGCCCAGGACTAGAAAATGGGGGCCCCTTTCCAGTCCTGAACAAGGGAAGCCTACATAGGGGCACCATAAGACTCAAATAACCTAACTCATCTCCACTTGATGTTGCTCCACAAATATTAATACAAGGCTGATAGAGTAAATAAAGAGGGCCAGTTGCCCGGTGACAGTGATTCCTCTTCCTCTTGGAACAGGCTTCTCATAAACCCAATGTATTCTACCCCTCGCAGCCAAATCTTGAAGCTGGCAGAGCACAGGGGTTCCGCAGTCAGGCACTGTACTTGCCCCTCCACTCAGCTAAGTCTTGGTTTTCTTCCCTTACTTCAAAGCATTGATAGCACCGCGGGTGTGATCCCACCAAGCACCCTCCCTCCGCCCTTCCTCCCCCCTCCCTCCCCTGCCTCTCCCCCTTCCCCATATTCTTTGGTTATACCTGGGTTGTAGCTTTCATGTGAAAGTCATAAATTAGTCTCATAGTAGGGCTGAGTACATTGGATACTTTTTCTTCCATTCTTGAGATACTTTACTAAGAAGAATATGTTCCAGCTCCATCCACGTAAACATGAAAGAGGTAACTGCGGTGCATCTTACAAGGGTACATGTGAAACTTAGTAAATGTGGAATGTAAATGTCTTAACACAATAACTAAGAAAATGCCAGGAAGGCTATGTTAACCAGTGTGATGAAAATGTGTCAAACGGTCTATAAAACCAGTGTATGGTGCCCCATGATCGCATTAATGTACACAGCTATGATTTAAGAATAATAATAATAATAAAAGAAATGACATATGGCTAGGTAGGTTTTGAAAAATTAAAAATAGAAAGGGTTTCCACTGTTTCTAGCTTGTGATGGTATAAAAATGAGAACCAATTTGCAAAGATGTGGGCAGTAGCAGAATGAACAGTGGAGGCCATTGCGTACATTTCCCTGGGGCAACTCATTAAAAAACACTGACTATAGTTCTGAAACCCCTATAATTTCTACTGCCTCCCATCACCACTTTCTCCGCTTTAGAGGGAAGGTCAGTTTATTCTTCAAAAAAGCCCACTCTGAAATGTATTTGTTCCCAAAGCCCCCCTCTTTTTCTTGTAGAAACACTGGAATCATTCAGTTGCTTTTTGGATGGGAGTGCACGGCAGTATCTCTCCTTAGCTTTAAGGCAGGAGATTAAAGATTGACATTGCACCTCTATTTCTATCTTTTTCTGCCTTTCTCTTCCTTCTAGTCAACAACATACCATTACAGATGAGGTAAGACACCATGTGTTCATTCTCTGTGTGCATTTAAAACGTGGATCAGCAAGTTCACGTCTTTTCTTTGTTCTGACAATGGAGAAGGAAGGCCTCTTTGATCTTTGAAGATTATGGTTATACATAACACCTATTCAAATATTGGTTCAAGATTAAAACAGTGATTGCTTTTGAGTTGTTTTTAAATTCTTTCATTCCAAAGCCCTCTTTCCTCCTTTGGGTGTGTTAGATGCTGATCAAGTTCAAATTTCTACATTATATCTATGTATCCAAAATACATTTGACAAACAAATGTTGGAATATGTGTCAGGTAAATATGTTTTAGGATTTTGTCTTATCATAAAAGTAATGCATGGTTATAATAAAGTAGTACTGATGCCAAAAATATGTAAAGGAAAAAATTAAATTTGTAAATTCACTTAGAAAAAAAAAAGCATTGATATGCAGATTAAAGGAACTAAGACATCTGAATGGGATAGCACAGAGACAGGCCCACAGTAAAAACTCACTACACATCAGTGGTGGTGATGTTGCTGCTGACCTCCCTGGGTGTAGTGTATGGATCCAAGGGGGATGCTTGACCCAAACTAGGGCAATTTCATGCCCTCTTAGAAATCTGAAATTGGAAAGTAAACTGGTAATGTCAGAACAGCAGCATTTGAATCTTGCTACTCAAATTGCTATCAGGATCAGCAGCATACACTGTCACATGGGAGCTTGTTACATGAAGCTCAATCTTGTGCCCCACCCCAGACCTGTCGAATAAGAGTGTATTTTTAACAAGGTCTCCAGGTGATTCCTTTGCACATAACAGTTTGAGGCCACATAGAGGAAAGACTAAGTGGGAGGCACCCATCACTTCCTTTCCATCTTCATACACATGTGTACAGACATACATTTTTATAAAATACCCTCCACTAGATTTATTTTTATTTAAGCTTGACCTAGCTATCGTTGGTTTCTGCTGTTTGTAACCCCCAGATCTCAATAGCACTCTATCCAAGAAATCTTGCAGGATGTTACAGTTTTTCCATTATCTTCTATACTGAAGATGAATGTATTAAAGTATCAGAGGAAGGGTTATGTTCTAAAGTCAGCATATAAGGTGAAAATTGTGCATGGTCAAAATTATATTGGAAAATGTATTAGAAATGTGCCACATTGAAAAGTAATACACCATCTTTCTGGCTGGCTTTGGAATGCCTTGATACTTCTTCATTTGAACCTCAGATGAAGTAGTAGCTTTTCTTTAATGACCACAGTATATGAAAAGTACTTCGTTTTAAACCCTAGACTAATGCTTTTGCTCAAGATAACACAATGGGACCATATACAATGGCTAACACCTGTAATCCTAGCACTGTGTGAGGCCAAGGCAGGAGGATCACCTGTTGCATGAAGTCCCTTATGCATGATCGGTGACACAGAGTATGGACCTGCAGTTGAAATTGTATAGAGCAAAGAGTGGCTACAAGCTCTATGATGGCGAGCAACAAGGTTCTTTATTTCTTCCCAGCTTATATAGGCACATAACTTAATCAATAAACACATGACTTAAACCTTGGCCCCAGGCCTCTTACTGCCTGTAACTTACGGGCCTACATATAAACCAGATTAACTCATAACCATTTCACTAACATTATCTAAAGCTATCCTTATGGGCTAAGGTTTAACCGGATTAACTGATAACTACTTTATCTAACTTAATCCTCCTAAAAATACATGATTTAATGGAAAACATGTTGTTAGCCATTACTTCTTTGCTCTTATCTGATAAAGCCTGAAGATCTGGGGGAAAAAGATAAATTGAATACCTGCCTTACTGGCCTCACCGTCTGGAGGCAGTTACTTTAATCTTTAAGCAAGGCATAGTCAGGAAATTCTTAAGACATATAGAAACTCGTTTGCAAGTCTCCACTCCCATGTGGGCCTTAAGTCAGGGGGGGTTTATGCCTGCAACCAACCAGGCCGACCTTAGGTCAAGGGGTTTTTTATGCCCACAACCAACCTGGCCATATGGGATTCTGCCTCAGTTTCTCACAAGTATGCCTGCACAAAGTCTTTTCACTGCTCCCTCTCAAACAGCGTTTTTGGCCAGAGGCATATAGGCCTTTCGCCTATAATACCCTGTGCTCAGAAATTCAAGACCAGCCTGAGCAAGAGGGAGACCTTTCATCTACTAAAAATAGAAAAATTATAACTGGATGTTGTGGCAGATGCCTGTCGTCCTTGCTACTTGGGAGACTGAGGCAGGAGGATTGCTTGAGCCCAGGAGTTTGAGGTTGCTATGAGCTAGGCTGATGCCACAATACTCTAACCCAGTTAACAGAGACAGACTCTATCTCAAAAAAAAAAAAAAGAAAGAAAGAAAGAAAGAAAGAAGGGGCGTGGGACCTTGGTGTGTGTCACACTTTATGGGGGCAAGACATGATTGCAAGAGGGACTTTACCTAACAATTGCAATCAGTGTAACCTGGCTTATTGTACCCTCAATGAATCCCCAACAATAAAAAAAAAAAAAAAAAAGAAAAGTTCACACAACAGGAACAAAAAATAGGTGCATATTTTCCCAAAGTATGATAACTCTGGGATATAAACTCATTGAGTGAAACAGCAATGAGAATCACTTGCATAATTTAAAGCTACTTTTATTCTTTTTTCTGTCTCTGGCAGGTAGAGTTGATTTTTCACAAATTAAATCTGGGAGCGTTATGACTATAGGTAGAGTTTTTGTATATGTAGCACACTCTGCAATTCTAACTTTTCTGGCAGCTACAAGAAAGTACTATAGGCTCTGTGATGGTGAATAAGCCAGCAATAATTACCACGTGACCACCACTGCAGAGTAATGATGCTCACCTCTAAAGTCATCCACAGTTATCACTTTTTACTTATTTTTAACTTGTTGATTTTGCTTGTTGATTTTTAACTTGTTGATTACTGCTTCTCTCCTTTTTCTCAGCAATTGTATACCATGTTTGGCCAGGTCTTTATGACAAGTATTATCGTCTAACAGGTTTCACTACAAACCATGTGTGTCCTAAGTCATAGGAAATGTACCTTTTTTTTTTTTGCTGTTTGTTTGGGGTTTTTATTCATTTTAAGAAAGGTTTTGCTCTGTCACCCAGGCTAGGGTGCAGTGATGTCATCATAGCTCATGGCAACCTCATGAACTCCTTGACTCAAGCGATCCTCCTGCCTCAGTCTCCCAAATAGCTGGGACTACAGGTGTGTGCCACCATACCTGGCTGATTTTTCCTATTTTTTTTAGAGGTGGGGGTCTTCCTCTTGCTTAGGCAAGTCTTGAACTCCTGGTACTTGGTCTTTAGAGTTCTAGGATTACAGGCCTGAACGAGCATGCCCAGCTGTAAACTTAAATTCTGTATACTGATCAAAATACAGTGACATGCTTGTGATATGTTGAGGTTTCCAGCCCCTAGAAAGTATTAAATGCTCTACTGGAGAGTATACAAGTCAGCGAGGTGCTGAAGCAATTGGATTGAAGTGCTTTACATCAACATGCACCTGCTAACTCTGTCTTTCTGACATACCCCTGTCTCTAAATCACACCTTTGCTAAAAAGTGGCTCTCATTGGTCGGGGTGAGGTGGTTCTCACCTGTAATCCTAGCACTCTGGAAGGCCGAGGCAGGTGGATTGCTGGATCTCAGGAGTTGGAGACCAGCCTGAGGAAGCGCGAGACCCTATCTCTAAAAATATCCAGGCTGGCACCTGTAGTCTTAGCTACTTGGGAGGCTGAGGCAAGAGGATCACTTGAAACTGAGAGTTTGAGATTTCTGTGAGGTGTGATTCCACAGAACTCTACCAAAGGTGACAGTGTGTGACTTTGTCTCAAAAAAAAAAAAGGCTATCATGCTACAACATAGATGAACCTTAAAAACATTATGCAAAGTAAAATAAGATAGCTACAAAAGGACAAATATTGTAGAATTCCACTTCTATGAAACATCTTGATTAGACAAATTTATAGAAACAGAAACTGATATTACCAGGATCTGAGGGAGAGGGAGAATAGCCAGGTAATGTTAAATGGTTACAGAATTTCTGTGATGAAATGATTTTGGAAATAGAAACATAACTATAGTCCAGAAAGTAGAAGGAAGAAGAGAGAGAGGGGAGGGGGTCATGGGAGGAGGGAGTGTGTTTAGGAGGACTTTTCCTAATGTGCATGATGCAATGGTACATTTCAAAACTATTAAGAAATGAGTATAATTGTGATGGATGTGTTACTTAGTTCAATGTAAGCATTTCACATTGTATATCAAAGCAGTACTCTGAACCCCATAAATGCATCAATGTACAAAGTTATGATTTAATAAAAAATTATTTAAAAAATAAAGAACCAAAAAAATAAATAGATAGTAGGGATGATTGTACTACAGTATGATTATAATTAATGCCACTGAATTATATACTTTAAAAATGGTTAAAATGGCAAATTTTATGTAATACATATTTTACTGTAATATATCAAGTCTGAAAAGAAATGGTTCTCTACTGTCTCAGTCACCAGGTCTGAATACTTAAAGCTCAATCCATTGCTTAATGTCCAAGAACTGCAGTTTACCCCATTCAGAACTCTCCTTATTCTCTCCAGGACAGCCATGAAGATGTGTCCAAACACTCCATATGTTCATTCTGATCTCCTTGGTTTGTCACATGCTCTTCCTTTATTGTTTATCAATTACCTACCATGTGCTAGGTTGTTCCATAATCTAGGGGTCTAGATAGGGACTCAGTCACACTGACAGGTAATTGTAATACAGCACAAATTGATATGATCAGGAACACACGAGGGAAGTGGATGTGGGCAAGCAACCTGGCTAGGGGCCAGGTAGTGTGAAAGAAGTCGCCTGAAGGAAGTGACCTCTGACTCGGTGTGTGTGTACTTACTCAAGATGGCTGTTAATTTTTTTCTTTTTTTGAGACAGAATCTCATTCTGTCATCCTGGGTAGAGTGCTGTGGCAGTCACAGCTCACAACAACCTCAAACTCTTGACCTCAAGTTATCCTCTTGCCTCAGACTCAGAATAGCTGGGACTACTGGTGCCTAGCCTGATGCTCACCTGGTTTTTCTACTTTTAGTAGAGACAAGGGTCTCACTTTTGCTCAGTCTGGTCTCGAATTTGTGAGCTCAGGCAATATGACTTCCTCAGCCTCCCAGAGTGCTAGGATTACAGGTGTCAGCCACTGTGCCTGGCTACCTTGTTAAATTTTTTAAAAGATGATGTACAGTCATGAGTCATTTAACAAGGGGTTATGCTCTGAGAAATGCATCATTAGGCGATTTCATTATTGTGAAGATGTCATAGAGCAGTGCTTCTCAACTTTCCTAAAGGCGCCATGTATTTTCATTGTTACAAAGGGGTCACGACCCACAGGTTGGGAACTGCTGTCATAGCGTGTACTCACACAAGCCTAAATGGTGCAGCCTACTACATACCTAGGCTATGTGGCATAGTCTATTCCTTCTAGGCTACAAACCTGTACAGCTTTTTACTGTATTGAACATCATAGGCGATTGTAACACAATTGAGTGTTACAAATGAGTATTTGAGTATCAAAGGTGAGGGCAAAGATGGCAAAGATACAGTAAAAATACAGTATAGATTTTAAAGAGATAAAATATAGGAACTGTAAACCTATATAAATCACTTATCACAAACGGATTTTGCAGAACTGGAAAATCCTCTGGGTGAGTCAGGGAGTGAGCAGTGGGTGAATGTGAAGGTCTAGGACATGATTGTGTACTGCTGAAGACCTTAGAAACACTGTACACTAGGCCGAGCGTGGCGGCTCATGCCTGTAATCCTAGCACTTTGGAAGGCTGAGGTGGGTGGACTGCTTGAGCTCAGGAGGTTGATACCAGCCTGAACAAGAGTGAGACCCTATGTCTACTAAAAATAGAAAAACTGGTTCAGCACCCATAGCATAGTGGGTAGGGTACCAGCCACATACCCTGAGGCAGGTGGGTTTAAACATCGCCCAGGTCTGCTACACAACAATGGCAAATGCAACAAAAAATAGCTGGGCATTGTGGTGGGCACCTATAGTCCCAGCTACTTGGGAGGCTGATGCAAAAGAATCACTTAAGCCCAAAAGTTTGAGGTTGCTGTGAGCTGTGATGCCACAGCCCTCTACCGAGGGTGGCATAGTGAGACTCTGTCTTAAAAAAATAAAAATAAATAAATAAAAATAGAAAATCTAGCTGGGCATTGTGACAGGTGCCTGTAGTCCCAGCTACTTGGGAGGCTGAGGCAGGAGGATGGTTTGAGCCCCAGAGTTTGAGGTTGCTATGAGCTATGACACCATGGAACTCTACCCAGGGCATAGAGTGAGACTCTGTCTCAAAACAAACGAAAGTGAGCTGAGTAATAAACCACTAACATGGTGATTCATTATCATTATCAAGTATAACGTACTGCACATAATTGTGTGTGCCAGACTTTACATGACTGGCAGCACAGTAGGTTTGTTTACACCAGCATTGCCACGGACAAGTGAGTGATATGACAATAGGTACAACTTCACTGGGCGATAGGAATATGTTGGCTCCATTATAATCTTACTGGACCACTGTCATACGTGTAGCTGCTCATCCCTGACCGAAACAGCATTATGAAGTGCATGACTATAATGCTTTTGCAATCATCATTATCATCAAGCATCAGGCAATATTGGGTTGCAGCTGTCCAAGAGCAGAGTCAGCACTGAGCAGTGTGTGGAATTAACATGGCAAGTCACCAGCCAATTATAGGTTGTTTTCCCAGGAATTGTTGCTACAGGACCATCCTATAATAGATTTCTCTCTTGCTGTAATCCATGCACACCAGGCTACAAGAATCATGATTTTCTTAAAATCTGAAGGGATGGATATTTCAGATTACTCAGCAGCATGTACAAGTTGCTTAGTCTATGAGGTTTTTTTCTTCTTAGAGGGGGGCTGAAATTAATACGTTTAAATTGGCAGGAAAAAAAGGTCAAGTGTATGGTCCACCTGATCCATGCCTAAAATTGCATGTAAATAGGCCGGGTGCAGTGCCTCATGCCTGTAATTCTAGCACTCTGGGAGGCCAAGGCGGTGGATTGCTTCAGCTCATGACTGCTAGACCAGCCTGAGCAAGAGTGAGACCCCGTCTCTACTAAAAATAGAAAAACTAGTTGGACTTGGTGACAGGTGCCTGTAGTCCCAGCTACTCTGGTGGCTGAGACAGGAGGATCACTTGAATCCAAGAGTCTGAGGTGCTGTGAGCTATGACGCCATAGCACTCTACCCAGGGCAACAGAGTGAGAATCTGTCTTGAAAAAAAAAATTTGCTTGAAAATAATTTTAAAATTTGTTACTCTTGTTATTTGGAGGTCATATGGTATAGTGGAATGAACACAGGCTCTGGAGTCACTTTCTCACACTGCGGCCTTATTAGTAGAAATAAGACCCACCAGTATTTAAGCCTTCTCATGTAAGTAGGTTCTGCACGTGTATTCCCATTCAATCCACACAACACACTAAAAAATTAGGTACTATCATTAGTCCCATTTTGTGGGTTAATAAACTGATGCTTTATTAGGTTTGTACTCAAGGGCACTCTCTTCATCCTTCAAATGGTAATGAGGATGTTGTTGTGAGAAGTAGACAGGAAATATATGTGCATAGTACCTAATGGAGTAGATAGATGATCTATACTCGCTGGTTCCTCTGGCTGGGATTAATGCCATTAGACCACTTTAGAAACAAACCCTGGTTCTAATGATCCCCTTTGTTTACTTACGTAACCAATATCTTTTGGCTAAAATCCCATTTGGAAAAGTCTCGTGGAATTTGTGTCATTAATATACTTAAATTTCTGGTTTCAGCTAACACAAGCACCTTGATAATCAAATGGTAATTTATAGATTGATACATAAATAATGATAGACTAGCAATGAAGGTCCAATCCACTTCTCAAAAGCTATTACTATAGGTCTGGCACAGTCTCAACTGAGGAAGGTTTAGGCTGGAGATCAACCAAGAATCTCAAGGGATGTAGACATCTTCAGCCCAGTGTCCCCGTTGGGGCAGTATCACAAGTTACCATGGTGCAGACTAACAAGATAATCAGATAAAGACTGGAGGAGAAAGAAAATAGTTCCAAACTCAGAGCCTCTAGATTCTGATCGATATATATATATATATATATATATATATATTTTTTTTTTTTTTTGTAGAGACAGAGTCTCACTTTATGGCCCTCGGTAGAGTGCCATGGCATCACACAGCTCACAGCAACCTCCAACTCCTGGGCTTAAGCGATTCTCTTGCCTCAGACTCCCGAGTAGCTGGGACTACAGGCGCCCACCACAACGCCCAGCTATTTTTTGGTTGCAGTTCAGCCAAGGCCAGGTTTGAACCCGCCAGCCTCGGTATATGGGGCCGGCACCTTACCGACTGAGCCGAGCAATGGCTCAAATTTAGATTTCTAACCTCTGGTTTATTAGCCAAATTAATAAAGCAACTGCTATCTCTTCTTTGAACATAAAACTGTGAAAAGGAACTCATATATCAATTTTAAAGGACCAATCTATGAGTTTTTATCGATAATCATTCTCTGACATAGACTGACTTTTTGTTTTTGTTTAAGAGAAGAGATCTCCCTATGTTGCTCACAGGCAATCCTCCTGCCTCAGCCTTCTAAGCAGCTGGGACTACAAGCATGACCTACATATCTTTTCCTTTTCTTTTTTGTCATAGACTGTTCTTGAATTAAAAATATAACCAATGTGGGAAGATCAAATTTGCGCATGCTGTGATCGTCTAAATTCATACCCAGTATAATGAGGGGACAGTGGTAGTGCGCTGATACAAAAGAGTCTAAATATGATTTTAAGGGTCATATTTACTTCTACTTATAATGGACTTTATTAAAGAAGTAGTTATGTGGTGGATAAAAACATTCCAGTTAACAATGGGCCCCACATGAAAGGTGGTTCTTTAAGAGGATAATACCATATTGTTACTATACCTTTTTTATGTTTCGATCCACTGAATACTTAATATTGTGTTACACCTGTCTGCAGTCTTCAGGACAGTAACAAGCTGTACAGATTTGTAACCTAGGAGCAATAGGCTGTGTCATAGAGCCTGGCTGTGTAAGAGGCTGTACCCTCTAGGTTTGTGATGTCCACACTATGACGAAATTGCCTCGTGCATTTCTGAAAATGTATCCCTGTCATTATGGAATATGAGATTCCAAATAACGTTAAATTCCTTGGGTATATACTATTATTTGTTTTAACAAATAGTTTCATAATGTCAGTAATAACTGTTTTCATAATTATAAATTCTGAAGTCCCTTGCAAGGGCTCTGGTCTTTCTGGCTATAGAAGACCAAGGGCTCTGGTCTTTCCTGGTATAGACTTCATTTTTATTCCTGTGCTGTAGGAAAAATTAAGTGTCCAAATCTAAGCAAGAGAATAGCATGTGATCAGTTCTACTCTAAGACATAGGTTAGGAGAAATTTTTTCACATATGAGTCTTTGTTTTAGCTCCCTCTTTATATTTTGGGAGTATATACTGGAGTAAACTATACTTCTTTACTCATTTCTTCTAGAATCCAAGTACTACTGACATTTTGGATCAGATGCCTCTTTGTTGTGGGGGACTGTGCATTATAGAATATTTACCACCATCCCTGGTTTTACCTTCTAGATGCCAAAAAGCACCCTTTCTTCAGTTGTGTTAACTAAAATGTCCCTAGGCATTACCAAATGTCCCTGGAGGGGGGGAAATTCCACCCCCAAGCTTCGTGGAGAACACTGCTCTGAGGAGGCATTGCTAATCTGATTGGCAATAATCTGACCTTCATGGTGACAGTCTGACCTCCTTTGGGCCACATTTCACTTGTGGAGTGGTCACTGTGCTAAAGAGCGCTTAACCTGACCACTTTTGCTTTTCTGCTTTTTTTGTAGTTGTTGTTGTCACAGAGGTTTCTTTGCTACAAAACCTGGTTAAATTCCTTCCTTTCTCTTAGCCTTAGCTCCTGCATCTGTAAAATGGGAATAATAATAGTCTATAGCAGCTGGACCTTGGCCCCTACTCAATGTTTTTACCACCCTTCTTCTATACTAAAATCTTCAATTTTGTTTGGGTGGCAAGGTACCCAGATTAGGGTTGCCAGACTCAGCAAATAAAAATATAGGATTCTCAGTTAAATTTTATTTAAAATACATTTTTTTGTAAATGTATGTCCTATTTACTAAAAATGTATTATTTATGTGAAATTCAAATTTAATAGGGTGTTATGTATTTTATCTGGTAACCCTAGCTCAGTTAAATATATACCCTTCCCGAGGTTCCCTTTGCAGCCAGAGAAGGACCCTTGACCCAGGTCTTGACAATGAGATACAAGAAAAATATCCTATCCTGGGAGCACTAATTGTTTTCCTGATAGACCCAGGTGGAACTTGGCTTTTGCTCTTTGCCCTTCCTCCTTCTGCCCTCTGTGAGTGGGAATGTGATACCCAGTGTGGACATGATGTGGCACCTTTCCAACATGTGTGGAGAGTTACCAGGAGGCTGGGTTGCTAACGACTTCCCTGATGAGCAGTGGTCATGTCTCTTTCTAACAGAAACCTGTATGGTTAAGTCCGTGTTGTTTGGGTCTTCTGCCACCTGCATGTGCTGAATGTTCTGCTTGCCTGTCTGCCCCCAAATCTAGCTCTGACTGAGCCCCTGTGATGCTCCCAGGAGGGGGCTGACTTTTATGAACCATATCAAAGGGCCAGTGCCCTGAGGCCCTAGCAAGAAATGGAAGAGAAAGAAAGAGAGAGGTCAGAGAATAGATTCCCCTAGTTCCCTCCCTCACCTTCCAGGGCAGTGGAGGCTGTCCTCTACCAAAAGCTATACCTCTGCTATAGCAGTGGCTTATTCCCCAGGTTCCTCCTGCCCTAGATCTAGAAGGGTAAGAACCTCTCCATGTCTCCTTTCCTATGTCTGACAGTTCCCCTTAATCCTGATCCCACCCCTGTCTCAAGGGTACCACCCATTTCCCAGGGAGATTCTGATTTGTAGGCCACACACACAATTTTTAACTGATGGACTTCTTCAAAGGGGGTTGGGATTATCAAATGACATGAAAACATCAAGCTTAGCATGGTACTTGCAGTGTACTAAGCACTAAAGAAGGCATTCTTATTTCGAAGGAGTTGTGGTACAATTAGTAAGCTAATTCAGGGCCCCTCTTAGGACCTGCCCTGCCCTATTCATTCCTTCCTGCTCCTTTTTGACTATCCTCTTCCCCTCTCCCACCATGCCTCTCTATTTCCTCTACCTCCAGACTCCAGATTGGTCCCAAGTACACATATCTCAAGATGCAGGTTCTTCAAAGGGACTTCACTTTGTCCTGAAGCCTGAGCCGGGTCAAACTCTGCTGTACAGTGTTGTGTACTTAGCAATAAACAAACTTATCCTTTGCCTCTTTTTTGCTATTGCACCCTGTATATATACTCCATGGATTGGAACCTTAAAAGGGAAAAGGAGTAATTGGTACCCTAGAGCCCAAACAATAGTTGCAAGGAACAAAACCTTATTTCTTAATAAAGGGTTTTGAGTTTGAATACAGGTTTCATCTCAGACACTGACTGGATTGACAGTGACTGCCTGGTGTGAGGCTCTGTGAAGGATTCTGAGGTTGCTCCTAAGCTTAGAGAGTATTATGATTGATTAGTAATGTCTGCCATGGACATGACGGGAGAGTGATGACATGAGTCTGACGTATTTATCATTCCGGATCTGTAATATGAGCCTCAGCCAGTAGTAGTATTTGTTATTTTCTGCTGGGTCATGCCTGACATGGCCTTGGCAGGCTACTCAGATGTCTCCATAGCTAGCAATTAGGTAGTCCTGCTGTTCAGTTTGCCTAATGCACAAGAACTAATTTTGAACTAATTAAAATTGTATTTTAATGTAAATAACTGATTAATGAACAGATTATATACACTTATTTGGGCTTTTAAGAGAAGTTTAAGCTTTTTACATATATTCCAATGCCAAGTGCAATTCAGAATCTATTAGGATAAATGCAAGAGATTTACTTTCAATCAAAATATGCTAATAATTATCTTATTTTTACTTTTTTATGAGACTTTGGAATGCTATTCTTCATTCTTGAAACACACGTTTTAAAAAAGATCATAATCATAGACTCCATACATGCTATTATATAAAGAACCTCAAAAATCATTTTAGTAAAAACTGCAGAAGAATAATTTCTCCTCCCAAATTAGAGACTTCACTAACATTCAAATGCTATAGCCCTATAGTCTTGCCTCAGTCCCGGAGCCTCTGACTTTTATTCCTCTAGTTGCTGGGTGGTTGTTATTACAAAGGTAACATCTGACCCTCTGTAATCCCCAGATTGCATTTCAGTGGATCGCAATTGGACAGAGACAGATAAATATATTTTTTCAATTTTAGAATGCTCCATCATACCTACAAGTATTTTTTAAAGTGATGGTAGTTTGGATTACATGGAAACATTTGCTGAGCAAAGTTGTCTGGGAAGGTTTGGCAAACAAAGACAATAAGCAGTGGTTAAATTGGTCACCTAGTGATGTTTCCTGGGAGGGGTGGACCAGAAGCCAATGACATGAAATTTGTTTTGAATCACTTAGCATATGACACTTTCACTAATTTAAAAATAGGATCCAGAAAGTATGTGAAGTACTTAAGGAATGATGTTGGTTATAGGATTAAGGGAGACAGTGACCAAAAAAAGAAAAGTGGTAGTAGGGTGGCTACAAATAAATCTCTAATTCTAATTCTCTTAAGAGTTCTGTGGTTGTTTCTCCTTGCTCAGTGAGTTAAATGTCTGAAGTATTTCTGGAAGAAAAGTTGTTTTTAAAATATGAAATTCTGAAGATACTAGGAATTTATTACTAAAAACTGTTCATGGTACAAAGAAATGGCTTACTGAGAAATGAACTATGACCCAGTGTAACTGAAAAGCTCTGAAATAATTCATTCTGCATATCGGCTACACCTTAAAAACTGAAACAAATGGGACTCTGACTCATTTCTGGCCATGGGTGGCGTTTTCTCACCTCTAATTCTATGATTTTATCTAGAATAGCGACAGCTCACACAGTGAATTACATGGGACTTTTGCAGCTTGAAGACCAGCTTTGGTATGGCTGGCTGTTTTGAACTACGATTGGTTATTTTTGGTTCAAGTTGTTTGAAAGATGTCACACAACCCTAAGAGCTTTGCTATGTAAGTTGACACTGCGTTTGCTCTCTAAGCTACATACAATTGCAAGGTGATAAGATCTATGTCCTGATGGAGTGGGAGGTGAAATCCCCTTGTAGGGGACACATGAGTTGTGGCTTTTTTGTGTGTTCCTATTGACCTCATAAATGTATCAAATTATTTTTACCATTCATATCTTTTTTTTTTTTTTTTGTAGAGACAGAGTCTCACTTTATGGCCCTCGGTAGAGTGCCGTGGCCTCACACAGCTCACAGCAACCTCCAACTCCTGGGCTTAAGCGATTCTCTTGCCTCAGCCTCCCGAGTAGCTGGGACTACAGGCGCCCGCCACAACGCCCAGCTATTTTTTGGTTGCAGTTTGGCCAGGGCCGGGTTTGAACCTGTCACCCTCGGTATATGGGGCCGGCGCCTTACTGACTGAGCCACAGGCGCCGCCCTTACCATTCATATCTTTCATTTTCCCCCAACCACCTAAGTGGCTCATTCAGTTATCCAACCAAAATATTTGATTACCTTTTCTGTGCACCAAACCATGGCAAATATATAAAGAATAGGTAGGGCTCTTGTCTTTTTGTTTTTGAGACAGTCTCACTCTGTAACCCCAGGTAGAGTGCCATGACATGGCATCCTCATAGCTCACAGCAACCTCAAACTCCTGGACTCAAGTGATCCTCCTGCCTCAGGTTTTCTATTTTTAGTAGAGACAGGGTCTTGCTCTTAGGCTGGTCTCAAACTCCTGAGCTAAGATGATTCACCTGCCTTGGCCTCCCAGCTGGCTAGGTTATAGGTATGAGCCACACCACCTGGCCTGTTTCACAATTTTCTAAGTGCTTTCACAGACATTCTCAGTTCCAACAACAACCTGTTGTGTAAGCACATTTGATAAATTTCACAGATGGGGAAACTTCACTTTGAGTGAAGTGATTTGCTTATGGGATTATAGCTTTTAAGAGACAGGCTTTAGGTGGTTTTCCTATCACTTTAAAGCTGTCTCCATTTTGTATTCAGCCCCATAATATAAAGTGTCATGTGTTATATACCTGAGTAGAGAACAGAAAGACAACAATATGAATAAGGCAACATCTTAATTTTGTTGTTGTTATTTTACTTGGGTATTGCTTTGATGCTTTCTGAGCTATATTAATGTGCTCAATAATATAAGGCATGACATTTTTTCCTACAAAGAATCAATGATGTGACTATAAATTTAGCACACATATAGGAAATATATGTTGTATTTTTTCCAATCCAACAATTCCTCCTCCTGAGAACAGTACCCCAATAATTCTTAGGGCACCATCCTCTTCCTCTTTAGATAGAAGTATGTGTGGAACAGCCAGTCAAGATGCCCCATCCTCTCCATGGCAGCCTGGCTAAGCCAGTTGTGTATCCATTTGCTGGAATTTAATTTTTTTTTTTGAGACAGAGCCTCACTGTGTCACCCCTGGCCAAAACTTTTCTGGATTTAAAGCCTCAGCAAATGCCATATGGGTGCTATGGTGTCACAGCTCACAGCAACATCCAACTCTTGGGCTCAAGTGATTCTCATGCCTCAGCCTTCCAAGTAGATGGGACTACAGGCACCCGCCACAACACTGGGCTACTGTTTTTTTGGTTGCAGTTGTCATTGTTGTTTAGCTGGCCCAGGCTAGATTTGAACCCGCCAGCCCCGGTGTATGTGGCTGGTGCTCTAACCACTGAACTACAAGTGCCGAGCCTGGAATTTAATTTTCATAAGCTGAAATTCAAAGACTGAAATAATAGGAATTTATTTATCTCTGTAAAGCATGTGGAAGTTCCTACACCCATTTGTTCCTTCCTGCTAACTAGAATGGATCCCTGTCTGTTCTATCACCAAAGTAAATCCAGAAGCAATCCATTCTTCGCCTTTGCCATTATGACATCTTTAGTCCATGCTACCATTTTCTTTCTTCTGGGTTTCTGCAGTAGCTCCCTAAATGTCTTCCATTTTTGTCCTCCTGAAATACAGTCCTCTCTTCACACAGTCATAGGGATCCTTTCAAAAACATAAATCATTTAATTTCCTTAGAATTTTCTTGCAGCAGTTTCCAGTTGCCTTTAGAATAAAATATGGATGCTTTATCGTGTTCTACAGGAACATTTATATTCTCTGGACACTGCCTACCTTCCCAAACCTGCCTCATGTCACTCTCCAGTTTACAAATCCCAATCCCAGTGGTAAGGGGTGGGTGTGGGAGGGGGGGAGAGAGATAGTCATCCTAAGAGACTACAGATTATTTCAAGAATCAATTGACTCTCAAGAAATGAAAATTTATTCCCATTCATTCATTCGACACATCAGTTTTGAGTTCCTCTTTACTGCTTCTGAGCACTGGGGATAACAAAGTAAATGAGGCAGGCACAGCTTCTGATCTTCCATAGCTTGCATTCTAATGAAGAACAATCTAATTGAGAATATTTAACAGAATTCACCGTAGACTAAAGGAGCTCCCAGAGAGGCATCACATAGACGCTGGGTGAACCATTTGGATAAGTGCTTATCCAGTGACTTACAGGGAATAGGCTCATTTGGATTGTAAACTCTGGTGCATCCATTTTCAAAAATCATGTTCTGCAGCAATTTGTAGTCATATTTCATATACAGGTAAAAGTAACAGTATTTTTAAATTTGTAGGAAAAAATTATTCATGGAGAAATACTATTCCTTTGAAATTACAGAACACATTCCAAGTCACAAATGGTAAAATATGAAAGACAAATTTAATATGTCGATGACAATTGACCCATCTTTACAAAAAGAGAAACTAAGAAAAGCATTTTAAGGCACACCATGGGGGCCAGGTAAATCATGCCTGTAATCCCAGCACTCTGGGAGGCCAAGGTGGGAAGATTGCTCAAGGCCAGGAGTTGGAGACCAATCTGAGCAAGAGTGAGAGCCCCATCTCTACGTTAAAGATAAAAAAATCACCTGGACATGTGCCTGTAGTTCTAGCTACTATAGAGACTGAGGATGGAGGATTACTTGAGCACAGGAGTTTGAAGTTGCAGTGACTATGATATACGCTAACTCAGGTGACAGTCATACCCTGTCTCAAAAAAAGATACACCACAGGAAAAATATAATTAATTACATGGTCTAATTATTGGATCCTCCTCAAGAAAGACAGGCACAGGTTTCCACAAAGTAAGATTTGCAACATGATGGAGAAGAATGGAAACAATCTTAAGAGAAAAATGGCTCGGCACCTGTGGCTCAAGCAGCTAAGGTGCCAGCCACATACAGCCAAGCTGGTGTGTTCCAATCCAGCCCGGACCCACCAAACAATAATGATGGCTGCAACCAAAACATAGCCAGGCGTTGTGGCGGGCGCCTGTAGTCCCAGCTACCTAGGAGGCGGAGGCAGGAGACTCACTTCAGCCCAGGAGTTGGAGGTTGCTGTGAGCTGTGATGCTATAGCACTCTACCCAGGACAATAGCTTAAGGCTCTGTCTCAAAAAAAAAAAAAAAAAAGAAAGAAAAGAAAAGAAAAATAATTGGGGCTCAGCGCCTGTAGCTCAATGGCTAGGACACCAATCACATACACCAGAGCTGGCGGATTTGAATCCAGCCCAGGCCTGCCAAACAACAGTGAGAACTAGAACCAAAACAATAGCCGGGCATTGTGGTGGGCGCCTGTAGTCCCAACTACTTGGGAGGCTGAGGCAAAAGAATCACTTAAGCCCAAGGGTTTGAGGTTGCTGTGAGCTGTGACACCATGGCACTCTACCCAGGAAAACATAGTGAGACCGTCTTCAAAAAAAAAAAAAAAAATTACAGCATTAGGTAAAAAGAACATGGAGGAAAATAGACCACATTTGAAAAGTGGTTATCTGGAGGCGGAGCAAGATGGCAACCGAGTAACAGCTTCCTTGCATCTGGGCACAGTGAGTCTGGGGATATAGGACTCCAGGCATCTCTGGCTGGTGGGATCTGCCTATCATCACCCCTGAGAGGATACAGGGAGTCAGCGAGAGACTTCTGGACCCCAAGAGGAGGACTAAAACAGTGGAAAAACGGCAAGTGGTCGCGTGTGTTCAGTCCGTCTAAACCCGCCCGCAACTGTAAGTTCAGTAGCAGCGAGACTGCAAACCAGAAAGGCCTTACCTGTGAACTGTTTTGGTGTCTTTGGACTTGGCACTCAGCTGAACTGCCTTGGGGAGAGCCTGAGCGGGAGTGCGGAGAACTTTGGCCTTTGTCTAGGGCCCCAGTCTGAGCCGCTGAGCCAGACGGAGCTAATGGTGTTTGGCTCTGGGTCACAGGCAGACATTGTGAGCGATTGCCCCAGCAAGCTCCGCCCTCAGGGTCGCAGAGCTGGAATTGGGTGGGAGCTGGTAACCCAGCGACCAAGTAGCCTAAGGGTGGGGTCTGAGCCACCTTGCAGCCCTAACCCTCCGGGGCAGAGGGAGACCAGTTTTGGCACACAGGTAAGTGGATAGCCACTTCAGCAGTGATTCCAGCGACAAGCACTTCCCTGGGAAAGCTTCTGCTCAGCAAGTGAACAAGTTGAAAGTGCCTTTTAAGTGGGCTGAAGAGAGATTTAGGGTGTCTACCTGCTGGGGTTTGAGAAACTAGCAGCCTCCAGTCATATCAGAACTGTGATTAACATCTCATACCCCAGAAGACCACGTGTTGCCCAGACAATATTCAATAACATAAACATACTGCTTTGTTTTTGGTTGTGTTTTTTTTTTTTGGTTTGGTTCTTTTTTTTGTTTATTTTGATGTTGTTTTGTTTTTTAAGTTCAACCTTTTCCATACAGATCCTTTTTCTTTCTCAAATTTTTTAGTTTAATTATAACTTCCCATTGCTGCCTATTTCAATAATTAGAACTTCATTTCTGTTAGTGTTTCTACCGCTATTATTTGGTTTTTCCAGCCAATTTTATCCCGTAAAGTTTTCTGTTTGCTTACTTTGGTTTGATTTATAGCATTTTTGTCTTTCCTCTCTACTTGGTGGAGGTGGGGTACTGTGTCTGATCAGGTTAGCAAAGAGCTGCTGACCTCAAGGGAACCACCCAACTGGGCACCCCCAGAAGGTGGTTTTTTTCTTTTAAGGTTGTATCAAAGTACCCTACTGTACACCTATATTGCTCTGTCTCCCTCTTTCTGTGCCTCTCTTCTTTTTGTCAATATTCCTTTTACCCACCCCCTCTCCTTTCTCTATTTTTATTTTTTTTTTCCTTATCACTCGGTCCTCCTTTCTTTCATCCCTTTTTTGCTCTTAAACCTACTCACCCTTCTGGTCCTGTAACCCTTAGTTCACAGGCATGAGAACTTAAAGAGCAAGAGGAAGTGAAAGGAAAATTAGGGCAAGGAAACAGATAAAAGAAATCACCCATGAGGAGGAATCAGCAGAAAACTCCAGGCAACATGAAGAACCAGTCCAGAACAACCCCGCCAAGGGACCATGAGGTAGCTACTGCAGAGGATTCCACCTATACAGAAATGTTAGGAATGACAGAAAGGGAATTTAGAATACACATGTTGAAAACAATGAAAGAAATGATGGAAACAATGAAGGAAACTGCTAATAAAGTGGAAAATAACCAAAAGGAAATCCAAAAACAGAATCAAATCAGAGATGAATGATATGAAGAATATAAAAAGGATATAGCAGAGCTGAAGGAAATGAAACAGTCAATCAGGGAACTTAAAGATGCAATGGAAAGTATCAGCAACAGGTTAGACCATGCAGAAGAAAGAATTTCAGAGGTAGCAGACAAAGTTCTTGAGATAACTCAGATAGTAAAAGAGGCAGAAAAGAAGAGAGAGAAAGCAGAATGTTCACTGTCAGAATTACGGGACTTTATGAAGCGTTCCAACATACAAGTTATAGGAATTCCAGAAGGGGAAGAAGAATGCCCCAGAGGAATGGAAACCATACTAGAGAATATTATAAAAGAAAATTTCCCAAATATCACCAAAGATTCTGACACACTGCTTTCAGAGGGGTATCGGAACCCAGGTCGCCTCAACTCTAACCGAGCTTCTCCAAGACACATTGTGATGAACCTGTCCAAAGTCAAGACAAAAGAAAAGATTCTGCAAGCTGCCAGGAGTAAGCGCCAGTGGACCTACAGGGACAAATCCATCAGATTGACTGTAGACTTCTCTAATGAAACTTTTCAAGCAAGAAGACAATGGTCATCTACCTTTAATCTACTTAAACAGAATAATTTCCAGCCCAGAATTCTGTACCCTGCTAAGCTAAGCTTCAAAATTGATGGAGAAATCAAATCATTTACGAATATACAAACATTGAGGAAATTCGCCACAACAAGACAAGCTCTACAGGAAATACTTCAACCTGTTCTGCACACTGACTACCACAATGGATCAGCAGCAAAGTAAGAACTCAGAAATTAAAGGACAGAACCTAACCTCCACACTGATGCAAAAGATAAACCTAAGCAATGGACTCTCACCAAATAAGACGAATAGAATACTACAACACTTATCAATTATCTCAATAAATGTTAATGGCTTGAATTCCCCACTGAAGAGACATAGATTGGTTGACTGAATTAAAAAACACAAGCCATCCATTTGCTGTCTGCAAGAAACACACCTGGCTTCAAAAGACAAATTAAAGCTCTGAGTCAAGGGTTGGAAGACAATTTTTCAGGCAAATGGAATTCAGAAGAAAAGAGGAGTTGCAATCTTATTTTCAGATATATGTGGATTTAAAGCAACTAAAGTCAAAAAAGACAAAGATGGTCACTTTATATTGGTCAAGGGAAAACTACAACAAGAAGACATTTCAATTCTAAATATTTATGCACCCAATTTAAATGCACCCAGATTCTTGAAACAGAGAATCTGTTTACTCAGTCTGAGCAATATGATATCTGATAATACCATAATAACAGGGGACCTTAACACTCCTCTTACAGAGCTGGAAAGATCCTCTAAACAGAAATTAAACAAGGATATAAGAGATTTAAATGAGACCCTAGAACAACTGTGCTTGATAGACGCATATAGAACACTCCATCCCAAAGATAAAGAATATACATTCTTCTCATCACCCCGTGGAACATTCTCCAAAATTGATCATATCCTGGGACACAAAACAAATATCAACAGAATCAAAAGAATTGAAATTTTACCTTGTATCTTCTCAGACCATAAGGCACTAAAGGTGGACCTCAACTCTAACAAAAATGCTCGACCCCACCCAAAGGCATGGAAATTAAACAATCTTCTGTTGAATAACAGATGGGTACAGGAAGAAATAAAACAGGAAATCATTAACTTCCTTGAGCATAACAACAATGAAGACACAAGCTACCAAAACCTGTGGGATACTGCAAAAGCAGTTTTGAGAGGAAAATTCATCGCTTTAGATGCCTACATTCGAAAAATAGAAAGAGAGCACATCAACAATCTCACAAGAGATCTTATGGAATTGGAAAAAGAAGAACAATCTAAGCCTAAACTCAGTAGAAGAAAAGAAATATCCAAAATCAAATCAGAGATCAATGAAATTGAAAACAAAAGAATCATTCAGAAAATCAATGAAACAAGGAGTTGGTTTTTTGAAAAAATAAATAAAATAGATAAACCATTGGCCAGACTAACGAGGAATAGAAAAGTAAAATCTCTAGTAACCTCAATCAGAAATGATAAAGGGGAAATAAGAACTGATCCCACAGAGATACAAGAGATCATCTCTGAATACTACCAGAAACTCTATGCCCAGAAATTTGACAATGTGAAAGAAATGGATCAATATTTGGAATCACACCCTCTCCCTAGACTCAGCCAGGAAGAAATAGAGCTCCTGAACAGACCAATTTCAAGCACTGAGATCAAAGAAACAATAAAAAAGCTTCCAACCAAAAAATGCCCTGGTCCTGATGACTTCACTCCAGAATTCTATCAAACCTTCAAGGAAGAGCTTATTCCTGTACTGCAGAAATTATTCCAAAAAATTGAGGAAGAAGGAATCTTCCCCAACACATTCTATGAAGCAAACATCACCCTGATACCAAAACCAGGAAAAGACCCAAACAAAAAGGAGAATTTTAGACCGATCTCACTCATGAACATAGACGCAAAAATTCTCAACAAAATCCTAGCCAATAGATTACAGCTTATCATCAAAAAAGTCATTCATCATGATCAAGTAGGCTTCATCCCAGGGATGCAAGGCTGGTTTAACATATGCATGTCTATAAACGTTATCCACCATATTAACAGAGGCAAAAATAAAGATCACATGATCCTCTCAATAGATGCAGAAAAAGCATTTGATAAAATCCAGCATCCTTTTCTAATTAGAACACGGAAGAGTATAGGCATAGGTGGCACATTTCTAAAACTGATTGAAGCTATCTATGACAAACCCACAGCCAATATTTTACTGAATGGAGTGAAACTGAAAGCTTTTCCTCTTAGAACTAGAACCAGACAAGGTTGTCCTCTGTCATCTTTACTATTCAACGTAGTGCTGGAAGTTCTAGCCAATACAATTAGGCAAGACAAGGAAATAAAGGGAATCCAAATGGGAGCAGAGGAGATCAAACTCTCCCTCTTTGCTGAAGACATGATCTTATACTTAGAGAACCCCAAAGACTCAACCACTAGACTCCTAGAAGTCATCAAAAAATACAGTAATGTTGCAGGATATAAAATCAATGTCCACAAGTCAGTAGCCTTTGTGTACACCAATAACAGTCAAGATGAGAAGCTAATTAAGGACACAACTCCCTTCACATTAGTCTCAAAGAAAATGAAATACCTAGGAATATACCTAACGAAGGAGGTGAAGGACCTCTATAAAGAAAACTATGAAATCCTCAGAAAGGAAATAGCAGAGGATATTAACAAATGGAAGAACATACCATGCTCATGGATGGGAAGAATCAACATTGTTAAAATGTCTATACTTCCCAAAGCAATCTACCTATTCAATGCCATTCCTATCAAAATACCAATATCGTACTTTCAAGATTTGGAAAAAATGAGTCTGCATTTTGTATGGAACTGGAAAAAACCCCGTATAGCTAAGGCAGTTCTCTGTAACAAAAATAAAGCTGGGGGCATCAGCATACCAGATTTTAGTCTGTACTACAAAGCCATAGTGCTCAAGACAGCATGGTACTGGCACAAAAACAGAGACATAGACACTTGGAATCGAATTGAAAACCAAGAAATGAAACTAACATTTTACAACCACCTAATCTTTGATAAACCAAACAAGAACATACCTTGGGGGAAAGACTCCCTATTCAATAAATGGTGTTGGGAGAACTGGATGTCTACATGTAAAAGACTGAAACTGGACCCACACCTTTCCCCACTCACAAAAATTGATTCAAGATGGATAAAGGACTTAAACTTAAGGCATGAAACAATAAAAATCCTCAAAGAAAGCATAGGCAAAACACTGGAAGATATTGGCCTGGGGAAAGACTTCATGAAGAAGACTGCCATGGCAATTGCAACAACAACAAAAATAAACAAATGGGACTTCATTAAACTGAAAAGCTTCTGTACAGCTAAGGAGACAATAACCAAAGCAAAGAGACAACCTACACAATGGGAAAGGATATTTGCATATTTTCAATCAGACAAAAGCTTGATAACTAGGATCTATAGAGAACTCAAATTAATCCACATGAAAAAAGCCAACAATCCCTTATATCAATGGGCAAGAGACATGAATAGAACTTTCTCTAAAGATGACAGACGAATGGGCGGCGCCTGTGGCTCAGTTGGTAAGGCGCCGGCCCCATATACCGAGGGTGGCGGGTTCAAACCCGGCCCCGGCTGAACTGCAACCAAAAAATAGCCGGGCGTTGTGGTGGGCGCCTGTAGTCCCAGCTACTCGGGAGGCTGAGGCAAGAGAATCACTTAAGCCTGGGAGTTGGAGGTTGCTGTGAGCTGTGTGATGCCACGGCACTCTACCGAGGGCCATAAAGTGAGACTCTGTCTCTACAAAAAAAAAAAAAAAAAAAAAAAGATGACAGACGAATGGCTAACAAACACTTGAAAAAATGTTCATCATCTCTATATATTAGAGAAATGCAAATCAAAACAACCCTGAGATATCATCTAACCCCAGTGAGAATGGCCCACATCACAAAATCTCAAAACTGCAGATGCTGGTGTGGATGTGGAGAGAAGGGAACACTTTTACACTGCTGGTGGGACTGCAAACTAGTACAACCTTTCTGGAAGGAAGTATGGAGAAACCTCAAAGCACTCAAGCTAGACCTCCCATTTGATACTGCAATCCCATTACTGGGCATCTACCCAGAAGGAAAAAAATCCTTTTATCATAAGGACACTTGTACTAGACTGTTTATTGCAGCTCAATTTACAATCGCCAAAATGTGGAAACAGCCTAAATGCCCACCAACCCAGGAATGGATTAACAAGCTGTGGTATATGTATACCATGGAATACTATTCAGCCATTAAAAAAAATGGAGACTTTACATCCTTCGTATTAACCTGGATGGACGTGGAAGACATTATTCTTAGTAAAGCATCACAAGAATGGAGAAGCATGAATCCTATGTACTCAATTTTGATATGAGGACAATTAATGACAATTATGGTTATGGGGGGGGAAACAGAAAGAGGGAAGGAGGGAGGTGGGTGGGGCCTCGGTGTGTGTCACACTTTATGGGGGCAAGACATGATTGCAAGAGGGACTTTACCTAATAATTGCAATCAGTGTAACCTGGCTTATTGTACCCTCAATGAGTCCCCAACAATAAAAAAAAAAAGAAAAGAAAAGTGGTTATCTATTAACTTGTGATTTTAATTTATTCTCTTTCTACTTACCTCTATTTTCTATGTTTTTGTAATGAACATGTATAACATATACTTAAAATCAAGTTAAGAGAAAGTTAACTTGTTTTCAAAGACCATATTCTTCAGCTATTTCTTTGGAAAGGGACCAAAAGGGAGGTTTGTTTGTACCTTAGCAGGATTTGATAAAATTCTTGAGATACTACATATGGTTTTAAGTTCCTCTTCTAAAGTTTCTGGAAGCTCTCTGGTCTTTTCTCCAATGCCTTGAATGCTTCTCCAGTAACAGAATGGTGCTATCTAAACTCCTTCTTGCATTTCAATTAACTGAAGTGCCCTTTACCTTCTGTCCTCAGATGTTTGGTGCTACCAGCATTGCAGTTCTTTTTTTCACTTGTAAATAGCTTACTTTTTTTTTTTTTTTAACTTCACCCTATGTTATCTTGTACCTTGAGGCAAAGTTTGCCTTGATACCCACATTTTTTTTTTTTTTTGCAGTTTTTGGCCTGTTCTGGTTTTGAACCCGCCACCTCCGGCATATGGGGCTGGTGCTTACTCCTTTGAGCTACAGGTGCCGCCCAATACCCACATCTTAAGTGTAAAAATAGATCAATTTTGACAAATTCATTTATGGTAACCAACACCTACATCAAGATACAGCTATCACCCCAGAATGTTCCCTAGCATCAACTTTCCAGTAAATCCCCACCTTCCATAACCCACTACTCTTTTGATTTCTATCTCCGTGGTCTCACATTGCCTTTTCTTGATCTTCATATAAATGGAATCTTACCCATGTTCACTTTTCTGCTGGCTTCTTTCAGTCAACCTATGTTCTCAAATTCAGTTATGCTGCTGTGTGTATCAATAGGTTATTTGTATTGTTGAGGAACCATCCTTTGTTTGCCTATAACACAATTTCTTTTTCCTTTTGTGTGTGTGTGAGAGAGAGACAGAGTTTCACTTAGTCACCCTGGTTTAGAGTGCTGTAGTGTCATAGCTCACAGTAACCTCAATGTCTTGGGCTCAAGTGATCCTCTTGTCTCAGCCTCCTGAGCAGCTGGGACTACAGGTACCTGCCACAATGCCTGGCTAGTTTCTCTATTTTGAGTAGAGATGGGGTCTTGTTCTTGCTCAGGCTGGTCTCCAACTCCTGAGCTCAAGCAATCCATCCACCTGAGCCTCCCAGTGTACTAGGATTGCAGGCATGAGCCACCTCATCTGGCAACACAATTTATCCATTCTTCTGTTGATGGGCTTATTACCATTAATTTTTTTAATGAAATTTTTGTGAAATAATTCAGAAAAAAATGAGAACAAAAAAAGAAAAAATGAATAGAATTTTATGTAATAAATACTAGTGGACACCCCATGCAGCTTTGTCAATCAAATTATTTGCTTAAAATATTTTTTTCTTTTTTTGTAGAGACAGAGTCTCACTTTATGTCCCTCAGTAGAGTGCTGTGGGATCACACAGCTCACAGCAACCTCCAACTCCTGGGCTTAAGCTATTCTCTTGCCTCAGCCTCACGAGTAGCTGGGACTACAGGCGCCCACCACAACGCCCGGCTATTTTTTGGTTGCAATTTGGCCGGGGCCGGGTTTGAACCCACCACCCTCGGTATATGGGGCTGGCGCCTTACCGACTGAGCCACAGGCGCCACCGCTTGCTTAAAATATTTTTTATTCAACTTTTTTCAATTTTTAAAAATTGTGATAAAAATACATAAAATTCACCTTCTCAATCATATTTAAGCTTACAGTTCAGTGGTGTGACGTATATTCACATTGTTGTGAACTCCAGCACTTTCTTATCTTGCAAAACTGTACCTCTGAATCCATTAAACAACACCTCCTGATACACTTCCCCCTCCAGCTGTGGAGCTACTTTCTGTCTCCATAAATGTGACTACTGAAGGTGCCTCATGTAAATGAAATCATATAGTATGTGTCTTTTCGTGACTGATTTATTTCACTTAATGTCCTCAAACTTTATCCATGTGACAGCATGCGACAGGATTTCCTTTAAGTCTGAATAATATTCCATTTTATGTATATAGCATATTTTGTTCACCCATTTTTCTACTGGTAGACATTTAGATTGCTTCCGGCTTGGCCATTGTGAATGACATCATTGAACATACATGTGCATGTTTGAGACTTTGCTTTCAATTCTTTTGGAAATAGGCCTAGAAGTAGGATTGTTAGATCATGTGGCAATTTTCTATTTAATTTTTTTTTTAGATAAAATCTTACTCTGTGCCCTAGGTAGAGTGCCATGGGATCATAGCTCACAGCAACCTCAAACTTTCGGGTTCAAGCAATCCTCTTGCCTCAGCTTCCCAAGTAGCTGGGACTACGGACTCCCACCACAACATCCAGCTAGTTCTTCTATTTTTAGTAGAGACAGGGTCTCACTCTTGCACAGACTGGTCTTGAACTCCTGAGCTCAGGCAATTCATTCATCTCACCCTCCCAGAGTACTAGGATTAAAGACGTGAGCAACCACACCAGGCCTTTCTATTTAATTTTTTGAGGAACTGTCGTACTGTTTCCATAGCAGCTGTACCATTTTACGTTCTCACCAATAGTGTTCAGATACTTTTTAAAGGGATCCAATATTGCAGTTCAGAGTTGAGGTCCTAGGTTACCTCTTCCTTTGACTGTACTCTTTCTCTTTCCAGATACAGTCCCCATCCTCAGTTTGGTGCTTGCCCTTGCATCGTTTTCTTGCCCTGACTTCTTGTATCTTTTTTCGTGGATAAGATGTCTGCTGTCACTCTGATTTTTGTCATTCTGTAGATAATGTCTTTTCTCTCTACAAGAGTGCTTTTCAACATTTTCTTTTTGTGGGGTAGAGTGTTATGGCATCATCATAGCTCATGGCAACCTCAAATTTAGGCTTAGGCTTAAGCAATCCTCATGCCTCAGTTTCTCTAGTAGCTGGGACTATAGGCATATGCCACCACACCTGGCTAGTTTTTCTATTTTTAATAGAGACAGGGTCTCACTCTTACTCAGGTGGTCTCAAACTCCTGAGCTCAAGTAATCCACCCATCTCAGCCTCCCAGAGCTAGGATTACAGGCGTGAGCCACCACACCCTGTGTTTTTCAACCTTTTTTATCTCATGGCACACTTGAACCTATAGCTAAACTTCTGCAGCACACTTAAATTATGTTGATAAAAAAAAAAAACTAGTGAAAAAACAAATATACCACTGTGCTTTGAACTTCTTTTGAAAATAAATTAATGATGTTTAACACTTTTCAAGACACACCTAAGATCCTGGCATGGCACACGAGTTGAAAATCACTGCTCTAGAAGCTCTGTGATTTTATTCCAAGTTGTTGAAGTATGGCCTGGTGCAGATGTTTTTTAATTACAGATGGTTTAAGATGCTTTAACTTTTATTTTGCTCAGTATTCAGAAAATACTTTCAATCTAAGGACTTCAGTCTTGATTTGATTCTGGAAAATTAGCCGTAATTTCTCTTTACTTGTTGCTTCTTCACCATTTCCTCCACTTTGTTATTGTGGAATTCCTATTAAACAAATGCGTGAGCCCTGGAATCTTTCTCCATTCTTCAGTCAATCTTTCATCCTTTCGGCTCCCACCACATTCTGAACATATCAGTTCTATATTTCAATTCAAAAATACCCTTTGTGTCAATTCTTTGCATGGTTTATTTCCATGACTATTTTCAAGATTTTTAATTTATTTTTTTCACATTTACCTATTATTATTTTTAAATTGAAATTATACTTCATTTCTCTGAACTTCTTAAAGCCGATTATTTAAAAACCCATCTAAGTCTATAAATTGGTTTATTCTAAAGTGAACAAATTTTCAAATACTGATTTTGTTTGGTTATGCTCCCCCCCCACACACACACACATAATTTGGCTTGCTAATCCACTTATTTTCTTCTTGAAAAATTGGTTTTCCCTCCATTTTTAAGTTTTCATTTAAAGATCGTAAAACACAGGACCATGCTAGCCCCTTCAAAATAATGCCAGTACAAAATGGCCTACATTTTAACAATGTAAGATGATCACTACAATATAATGTTATTAATATATTAACATACCTAAATATGGTTTAAGGTTTTTGTAATCATCAAATCATATCTACATTAGCAAAATATTCAGATGACTTGGATATTTTTAAAAATAAAGCAAAGGTCACTGTTTCAAATTGATATAGATTCCGTCAGACTTTTTTCAGTGATTAACTGTAACATAAATATATGTATACAGATTATTTTATGTCAAATTTTGTAACAATATACCATTGATACAGGCATATAATATACATAACAGGCATTTTCACTTGATAAATTATAGATAACAATCCATAATAATAAATATAGCTATATAGCAATTTTTTTTTTTTTTTTTGCTTAGTCTCTGTCACCCTGGGAAGAGTGCAGTGGCATCATCAGAACTCACAGCAACCTCAAACTCCTAGGCTCAAGTGATCCTCTTGTCTTGGCAACCCAGAGTGCTAGGATTATAGGCATGAGCCACTGATCCTGAATTTTTTTTAAATAGATTTTGTGGTATTAGGTTGTGGAAGATACAGTTTATTTGATCATTCCCTTATTGTTAGGCATTTGGGTTGTATCCAGGTCATTGCTATGAATAATGCTGGGAACATACTTTTAAATGTCTAAAGTTGTGAGGATCATCCAAAATAAAGTATGTTACTTAAATATATTTCATCACTCTTGCTTTTTAAAAAATATGGTTAATGGGCGGCGCCTGTGGCTCAGTGAGGAGGGAGCCGGCTCCATATACCGAGGGTGGCAGGTTCAAACCCGGCCCCGGCCAAACTGCAACCAAAAAATAGCCGGGCGTTGTGGCGGGCGCCTGTAGTCCCAGCTGCTTGGGAGGCTGAGGCAAGAGAATCACGTAAGCCCAAGAGTTAGAGGTTGCTGTGAGCCGTGTGACGCCACGGCACTCTACCCAAGGGCGGTACAGTGAGACTCCGTCTCTACAAAAAAAAAAAAAAAAAAAAAAATATGGTTAAATAGACATAACACAAAGTTCGGCAGACTGATTTGATCCAAGAATTGTATTTACAGCCAATGTTTCGATCTTTCTTTAGTCCTTCCTTCCTTCCTTTTTCTTTTCTTTTTTTTTTTTTTTGAGACAGACTCTTACTCTGTTGCTAGAGTGCCATGGCATTAGGCTAGCTCACAGCAATCTCACACTCCTGAATTCAAGCCATCCTCCTACGTAGCTGGGACTACAGGCACCTGCCACAATGCAGCTAATTTTTTTTCTATTTTTAATAGAGACAGGTGTCTCACTCTTGCTCAGGCTGGTCTCGAACTCCTGAGTTCAAAGATCCACCTGCCTTACCCTCCCAAATTGCTAGGGTTACAGGCCTGAGTTGCACTGGGCCCAATGTTTGAATATTCTTGGTAGGTGTCTGATTACGGTAGGATTGTGACAGCTGATTACTTGAATTCTGCCTATCTTCATAATTTTTTATTTGCACCAATAAGCAGAGCCATTCCTTTCTCTGCTTTGTGATTCCAGCCTTTTAGGCAGTGAGAACCATTTCTGTTGGACTGATAGGAAGGACTAGAGGACAGTGATTAAGAATTTTGACTTTTCTGCTGCACTTCAGTGTGGACGGCAATAATGAAACAAATGGCAACTTACAAAGGTCTAGTCTATAAAATACTAGGAAGTTGAAATTGAGTGTTACATGGGAGGCTACAAGGGTACAACATCATGAAGTAATGTTTTTAATGTACCTTTCTGTTTTGAGGTAATTGTAGATTTACTTGCAGTTGTAAGAAATAATACAGTGCAATCCCGCGCATCTTTTCCTCAGTTCTTCCCAGTGGTAACATCTTGCATATCTATAGTACACTATTACAACCGGGGTACTGACATTGTTACAGGGAAGACACAGAGCATTTCCAGGACGAGGACTGTTCATATTCTTAGCCACATCTTCTTCCTTCTTGTCCCCTCAACCCTGACAACCATTAACCGGTTCTCTATTTCAAAAACTTTAACATTTCAAGAACGCTGTATAAACCATGCTGCATATGACTTTGGTTATTGATTTTTTAAATCAGCATAGTTCTTTAAATTTTCATCCAGGTTTGTATGTATCAATAATTTATTCTTTTTTTGGCAGATGAATGGTTTTCCATGATGTGAACATACCATAGTTTGTATAGCCATGTATTGAAGAACATGCAGGCTGCTTCTATTTGGAGGTTATAAATGAAGCTGCTATAAACACTGTATGCTGGTTTACACGGGAACATGTTTTTATTTCTCTGGAAAAAATCGACAAGAGTATAATTGCTTGGTTGTATAGAGACTACGTGTGTATTTTAAGACCGTCAGATTACCTTTCAGAGTGGCCGTAGCATTTTGCATTCTCTGCAGCATTGCATAGGTGATCCAGTTTCTCCTCACCTTCCCCAGTAATTGATGTTGTCACTACCTTATTTTATTTTGGCCATTACAACAGGTGTGTGGAGATAACTCATTGTGACTGTGTATCTTTTCTCTTGCTTATTTGCTGTCTTTTCATGTCTTTTGTCCATTTTCTATTAGATAATTTATTTTAACATTGTGTCTCGACACTTCCTTATATGTTCAATATACATGCTATTTTCACATTTTTCTCCCAGTTCATAAACTGCCTTTCCATTCTCTTAAAAGTATATTTCACAAACAGAAAGTTTTCAATTTTTGATTAGATCTAATTTATCAATTTTTTTCTCTTATGGATCATGCTTTTAGTGTCAAGTCTATGAACTCTTAATACAGCACTTAAATACTGAAGATTTTTCTCCAATTTTTAGAAAAGTTTCATAGTTTTACATTTTTCATTTTAGTCCATATCAACGTTCAGTAATTTTTTGTATGTCGTGAGAGGCTCATTTTTTTCCTCACACAGATAATCTAATTATACCAATATTATTTGCTGAACAGCCTTTCTTTTCTCCATTGATTAAACTTATACTTTTGTCAAAAGAACAGTTAGAAATACTTAGTTGTGTTGATTTCTATGTTTAAAATTTTATTCAACTTATTTTTGTGTTGATAACTACGGCTACATAGAAGTTTTGAAATGATGTAGACTGATTTCTCTATAATCCACTTTAAAATATTTTAGCTCTTCTATTACATTTGCTGTTTCATTTAAGTTTTCAAATAATCTGTTTGCATCTATGAAATATCTTGCTGGGATTTTAACAGAATTACTTTAAACATGTATATAAATTTGGGAATAATTGACATTTTAATATGTTAACATTCCAAGCAATGAATAAGATATTTTTGTCTTTTTTCATTAATTATCATTTTGTATTACTTTTTTCATGATCATTTTATATTTCTGTACCTGTACCCTACAAATTATATGTCACATTTTTAATATGTTGAACATTCCAAGCAATGAATAAGATATTTTTGTCTTTTTTCATTAATTATCATTTTATATTTCTGTACCTGTGCCCTACAAATTGTGATATGTCACATTTTTATTTTCACTTAATTAATGGTATTTTAAAATTTTCTCTGGACATTTTTTCTTTGAACCATGGGGTTTTTAGATGGGTTTTCTTTAGTTTCCCAGTGTTAGGAGATTTTGCTGCCATCTTTTTTGTTATTGATTTCTATTTTGATTTCATTTCGTCAGATAATACGCTCCACATAATTTAAAATACTTTAAATTTGGTGACATTTGTTTTATAGCACAAAACATTGTCTATCTGGGTATATACTTCTGAAGGTTTTGAAAATAATGTCTATTCTATTGATGAAATGCGTACTCTGCAAGTGTACATCCTGTTGGCTGCTGATGTTGCTGAATTTCTTCTACATTCTTGTTAATTTTCTGTCTAATTGTCCTATCACTATCTATAACGTTGTGCCAAAGTTTCCAATTATTTTTTGTACATGTACTCCAAATACAAACAATAAATGTGTTTTATTTAAAAAAAAAAAGAATTTTGACTTTTAGAGACAATTTTCAGTTCAAATGCTTATGCCTCAGTTTTAGTATTTAGAAAAGGTTAACGAATGCATTCATTTGTTAAGGTGGTTGTGTGAAGAAACTGACACCTTTTTTATCTCAAGGTGCACTTGAACATATAGTTAAACTTCCACAGAACATTTAAATTATGTTGATCCAAAAAAAAAAAAGAGTAAAAAGAGAATATGCTTACTGTGTTTTGAGCATATTTAGAAAATTGAATTAATGATTTAAAATTTTTTTCACAGCACATTTAAGATCCTCTCATGGCACACTGGTTGAAAATCACTGCTATAGGGCTTGGTGCCCGTAGCTCAGTGGTTAGGGCACCGGCCACAGACACTGGGGCTGGTGGGTTCAAACCCAGCCCAGGCCTGCTAAAAAACAATGACAACTACAACAAAATAATATGCAGGCATTGTGGTGGGTGCCTGTAGTCCCAGCTACTTGGGAGGCTGAGACAAGAGAAGCGCTTAAGCCCAAGAGTTTGAGGTTGTTGTGAGCTGTGATGCCACGGCACTCTACTGAGGGCAACATAGTGAGACTCTGTCTCAAAAAAAAAAAAAAATCACTGCTATAGCACTTATCACAAACTTAGTAATGTTAAGCATTCAATAAATGTTAGCAGTGCAGCTTCAAAATTAATAGCAGTAGCAACAGCAAAAGCAAGACTGTCCTAGCGATAGTAATAATTATAGCAACAGTAGCAGTAATAATTATAGCAACAGTAGCAGTAGCTAAACCATCGGTACTAGCATCCACTAGCTGCTGTGGTGGCAGCAATTGTGATCATAGGAGTAGAGGGGGTGGTGACAGCAGTAATGGCAGTAGTATATGACATAGTAGCTGTATCAGCATTATAACAACATGCTCCCACCCTTCAGAAGTATATAGAATTTCCCTTTGACATTAAACAAAAATAAAATTAATTTAAGAATTTTGAGATGGCTTCCAAAACAGTGAAGGTAAGATAATAAATATTATCTTATAATTCAAGCCACTCTAGTGTCTGATGAAAGCAAGGCAGGCTGGGTATCTTGACCCTAGAGAAGTACTTGTCTCATAAATTTCTGAGCCTATCCTGAAGCAATGCAGCCATAGGTCGGGGAAATTTGAGGAGGAGCTCAGCATGTATGTCACACTCACAAAATCATCAGGCACTTTGCAGCTACTGGCTATGCCTTGGTCATCCAAATGGAATTGCACAAGAGAAGAAAATGCAAAAACAGGACAGAATTTGTTTATTTAGTAACATTTGGAAACCATTTATAGTTATGTTAACTTATATATAGCCAGTGGTTGGAGCTGAAGAAAGAGATGGTAAGCCTTATCCACAGTTATCACATCCTGAGTGAATGTAGGATGGAAAATAGATGGATCCAAGAAAAAAATTCTTCTTACCATCAGAACTTCTCATAAATGTATCAAGCTTTAAGCATTTTTGTACATGTGTTATATGTGCTGTTATAGAAATAGTAAAATGCAACCACCGTTCATTTTTGTGTGGTCTTTGTTAGGTATAAGGTATTCTCTAGGCAGAAAAAGTGTCACAATTTATTTATTTGTAAAAGCATGATAATAGTGAATGTTTTTACTAAGAGTTTATCATAAGGGTGGTTGCAGTGGCTCATGCTTGTAATCCTAGAACTCTGGAAAGCTGAGGCAGGTGGATTGCTTGAGCTCTGGAGTTTGAGACCAAGGAGTTGGAGACCAGCCTGAGCAAGAGTGAGATCCTGTCTCTACTAAAAATACAAAAAATTAGTTGGACATTTTGACAGGTGCCAGAAGTCCCAGCTATTCTGGAGCTTGAGGCAGGAGGATCATTTAAGCCCAGGAGTTTGAGGTTGCTGTGAGCTATGACACCATAGCACTCTGACCTGGGACAACAGAATGAGACTCTGTCTCAAAAGAAAAAAAAAAAGTTTAGCATGGATTGTATCTTAGCTTTTTAAAAAAATCCTATAAAATAGGTATGTTTATAGGCAGTCCCTTGGTTAAGAATATGTTCTGTAGGTATGTTTTTAAGTTGAATTGATGTGTAAGTTGGAACAGTTACATTTACCTATTACCTGTAATAGCCTTCATTCCTAAGTGTGAATTGTACGTAAGTTGGATGTTTGTAACTCACAGACTTACTGTAATAACCTCCAGTCATACATGTGAGTTGTACATAAGTCAGATGATTATAACTCATACTGCCTGTAGTATCTCATATTTACAGATGAAGTAACTGAGGAGAGACTGACTTGCCCAAATGACACAGTTAGGACAGGGCATAGTTAGTGGTTGAAGCCAGAAATCCTGAATCCTGAGGCCTCATGTTTTACCAATGAATTAAACTGCTTCTCTGTTATTTTCCTGTAGCTAATAAGGAACACAGGGGAAAGTCACTTCCTAGTTTTTCTAGTCAATGGCATAACTAGGATTTGGATCCAGACTATCTGACTTTCAAGTCTTGTCTTTCAAGTGCCTTGCTTTACCGGCTCCAGGTTGTATTTTATTTTATTTTATTAATTTTATTTATTTATTTATAGACAGAGTCTCACTTTGTCACCCTGGGTAGAGTGCCATGGCATCTCACAGCAACCTCAACGTCCTGGGCTCAAATGATCCTCTTCCCTCAGCTTCCTGAGTAGCTGGGACTACAGGTGCTTGCCACAATGCCTGGCTAGTTTTTTTTTTTTTTTTTTTTTTTGGCCAGGGTTGGATTTGAACCCGCCACCTCTGGTATATGAGGCCTGTGCCTTACTCCTTTGAGCCACAGGTGCTGCTCCCCAGCTAGTTTTTTCTATTTTTAGTAGAGACCGGGTCTCACTCTTGCTCAGGCTGGTCTGGAACTCCTGAGCTAAACTAATCCACCTGCCTCAGCCTCCCAGAGTGCTAGGATTATAGGTGTGAGCCACTGAGCCCCAGCCTCCAGGTTGTATTTTAGAGATGAGGACCAAAATGAATCACAATTCAGATGTTATGAAATGCCTACTGTTTTGCACAACAATTTGGATATTTCTGTGGTTAAAAAATTCAGAAACTAGCTGAAAAAAATTCTGTCACTAAGTACTGTGCTGGATGTACTTTATAAACAAGACTGCTCTTCTCACAGAGTTACAGTCCACGGACTCGTGAAGTGGCAAGGACAATACCACAAGGCAAGTGCTCATTTCTAAGTTAGGACATCAAAGGAACATCAAACTCAGCTCTCAAGGTCAGGGAGGGCTTCCTGGAGGAGGTGACTTGTGAGACATGTGGGCAAGAAAGTCCAGCCAGAGGAAAATAGGCGCACAAAAACTTGGGCAACGACAGCTTCACCCATGAGGTCTTCAAGTTGGTTGTTGTGAGAACAGAAAGCATTAGAGAAGGACTGGTGAGAAACACGGCTGGGAAAGAAAGCCAAGACTGGATCTTGAGAGCAGATCAGGAAGTTTGGATTTATCCTAAGACTGTAGAAAATCATTGAAGTAGCAGAATGTATTAGGACTCCTTCCAGCAGCACGTCTCTCTCTCTCTCACACACACATACATTAATTCAAATTAAGCATAAAACAAGGAAATCTGTAGGTAGGCTTGCATAACAGAAAAGACATAGCACCAAAAAGAAAAAAAAAAAAAAAAGACACAGTTGCAGCTTTTTCAAAATACAAAAGGATCCCAGAAGACCAAAAATCACATTATAACAAAGATATTTGTACCAGCATGTTTATTGCAGCCCAATTCATAATTGCTAAGTCATGGAAAAAGCCCAAGTGCCCATCGATCCACGAATGGATTAATAAATTGTGGTATATGTACACCATGGAAGAAAGATGGAGACTTTACCTCTTTCATGTTTACATAGATGGAGCTGGAACATATTCTTCCTAGTAAAGTATCTCAAGAATGGAAGAAAAAGTATCCAATGTACTCAGCCCTACTATGAAACTAATTTATGGCTTTCATATGAAAGCTATAACCCAGTTATAACCTAAGAATATGGGGAAGGGGGAGAGGGAGGGAAGGAGAGGGGAGGTGGGTGGAGGGAGGGTGATTGGTGGGATTACACCTGCGGTGCATCTTACAAGGGTACATGTGAAACTTACTAAATGTAGAATATAAATGTCTTAACACAATAACTAAGAAAATGCCAGGAAGGCTATGTTAACCAGTGTGATGAAAATGTGTCAAACGGTCTATAAAACCAGTGTATGGTGCCCCATGATCGCATTAATGTACACAGCTATGATTTAATAATAAAACAAAAAGAAACAAAGAAACAAAATACAAAAGGATATTCAGTGGAAACTCTCCCTCTTAAACTCACCCTTTAGCCCATTTCCCCCAACTCCAGGTAACCAACATTACCCATTGCTTGTCTCTCCTTCCAGGATTATTTTATGCATTTTAAGAAAATATGTATACATGTCATTTTCTACACAAATGTATTTTATTAATATTAACTAATATTTATTTTTCACTAGAGATAAGTCATCATGTATATAACATTTCTTCTGTTTACTTAAAAATATTTTATTAGAATTTCCCAGTTGTAAAGTTGTAGAGATCAGCCAGAAATTATTAAGTTTTGGTGTGGACTTTATTATACTCTTGGTGGGGGGTGTGGGAGGCCGGGAAGATATGAAAAAATGCTGCAATTACTAAAAATCATACCTCTAGACAGAAACATTGGTGACCCCTCAACATATTTAAAAGGCTTATTTGTGGCTGATGGAACAAAATACCCAGGACCTCTGAGATCATCAATAACCTTGATTGCTAGGAGCAGTCAGTAGACAAGGAGCTTCACTTACCTCCTCATTTTATTCTGGCCTATCCCTTAACCCTTCTAATCCATGTCTCAACCAGCAGCCACAGTGATCTTTAGAAATATAAATCATCTGTTACTCCTCTGTGTAAAAACCACCCAATGGTTTCCAATGAGATGCTTAGGATGAAATCCAACCTGGTCTAGCCTCTGCCCACCTCCCTCTCTTCATCTCCTCCTTATCCAGCATGGTCCAGTCATGTGAGCCTTGGTCACTTCTAAAACATCCCAATACCTTACTTCCTAAAGGACTTTGTACTTGCTGTTTCCTCCCTTCGCATGCTTGATTTCATCCAGGTGTTACCTTCTCAGAGCGTCTTCCCTTGAGTCCCCATCCATGGTGGGTCTCTTGTTATTCTCTAACATGCAGGGTTTATAGCTTTTAATGAACTAGCAATTTAATTACTTGTCTCCATCACTGGAGTATGACTTTGTCTCAAATACTCCTGTATTCCTAGTACCTGGCACAAAGCAGGTACTCAGCAAATACTACTGAATAAATGATTGAAGGCAATGCTTCCTAAGCTCTCTGAGCCTCATTTATAAAATGAGTGGTTTGAAGTAGCCCTGTGAATCTCACACCTGTTTACACATCAGAATCGCCTGGAGAGTGTTCAAAAAACTACAGATTCCTGTGCTCAAACCTGAGAATTCAGATTCAGTTGTTTCTGGGTGGAAGTTCAGGGAGTCAATACACTTAATAAACTTTCCCAGAGATTCTGCTACAAAGCCAGAGTATCTGTGTTCCCCATCTGGCTCTGACATTTTATCAACGACCCTGTAGCTAGCTACTTTATTTTCGTATTGTAGCTGGATTCCAATGTGAGAGGCTGACGAGGAGGCAGCAGTAGAGCATCGTTAAGAGAAAGCACAACTAAGTCTTCTGTGTCAAATGAGGCTAATTACACTCGCAAAACCCTCCCTGTCAGCATATGGATAAAATGCACAGTACAAGCAGCTGGGAGAGATTTACCCACTTCCTACGCTCATTTAGCAAGATGCAAGTCAGATGAAGGAGGACCCCTTTTAGAAATTCCTAAATCAGCTTGATCATCAAAAGCATCTGATCACACTAAAACAAATGGAATTTGTCAGAATAGAATTTGAATCTGAAAGCTTGCAAGCAGCAGTTCAGATCATTTTCCCAGGTGAGTTTCATATTTGCATGCAAATGGTGTTTACTATTTTCTTTATACACAATTCCATGTATATGTCTCCCAGTTGCTTTCTGTAAAAGCAAAACAATTTTTAAAAGCTTTTTGATAGGCTGGGTGTGGTGGCTAATGTTGCTGGACCAAGAAGTCCACCCACCTGTCACCCAAACCACTCGATGGAGAAGTAAATAAGAGAGTAACAGTTCCACTTTTATTTACAGAAAAGCCAGCAATTCTGGAGAACAGAGAGGCTATCTCCTCAAAGAGCTGGTCTGTTCTTTTTGTTTTTTTTTGTTACTTTTATACCCACACAGCAAAAACATACCTGAACAATGTTATTCATCAGCATATTATACATTAAACAGATTCCCTCTTTATAGGTTAAAAAGTCAAAATATCTCTTGCTTTCAAGGTCCCTATATCTTCAAAGTATTTTTAGTTAGACTAAATTTATAGCCAGTTGACACTTTACTGAGTGCAGAGTGCCCTTGGTCCTTGACCTATACTGTAGAATCCAGTTTCCCAACTTATCTATAACAGTAGCCTTGGAAGTGAATAAACAATCTCCAGATGCTGGCATATAGGCTCATTCGGCTTCACTGGGGCTATCTAACAGTGCCCTATATGTGATGGTTATTTAGGATAACAGTGGATGCCATCACTAGCACTGTGGGAACCTGAGGAGAGAGAATCTCTCTCTCTTTTTGTTTTTTTAGAGATGGGGTCTCACTATATTTCCCAGGTTGGAGGGCATTGGCTATTCACAGGTGCGATCCCACTACTGATCAGCACAGGAACTTTGACCTGCTCCATTTCCGACCTGGGCCAGTTCACCCCTCCTTAGGCCCCCTGCTCCCAGGAGGTCACCATATTGATGCTGAAATTAGTGCGGACACCTGATCGGCATAGTGCACTACAGCCCAGAACCCCTGGACTCAAGCGATCCTCCTGTCTCAGCCTCCTGAGTAGCTGGAACCATAGGCATGTGCAACCGCACCCAGTGAGAATCTCTTAAGGCTAGGAGTTTAAGACCAGCCTTGGCAACATAGTGAAATACTATCTCTAAAAAAGATTAATTAATGGGTGGCGCCTACGGCTCAGAGAGTAGGGCGCCGGCCCCATATACCGAGGGTGGCGAGTTTGAACTTGGCCCAGGCCAAATGCAACAAAAAATATCCAGGCATTGTGTCAGGCGCCTATAGTCCCAGCTACTCGGGAGGCTGAGGCAAGAGAATCACCTAAGCCCAAGAACTGGAAGTTGCTGTGAGCTGTGATGCCACAGCACTCTACCAAGGGCGACAAAGTGAGACTCTGTCTCTAAAAAAAAAGATTAATTAATTAAAAATTTAGCTAGGCAGGGTGGTATCTACATGTAGTCCCCAACTACATGGGAGGCTGAGGCAGAAAGATTGCTTGAGGTTAGGAATTCCAGGCTGCAGCAAGCTACGATTGTGCCGTTGCACTCCAGCCTGAGTGAGAGCTTGTCTCAAAATAAATAAAAGACTTTCTGTTTACTGACATTAATATAGTGGTTTCTACTATGGAAATTACTTTTAAAATGTATGTTTTGAAAATGTACAATGTAGTATGTGTAAATGCACTACATCTTTTAAATGCACTATATTTTATAATTGCCTTTATTTTTCTGTGGAAAAAATAAATGAATATTTCTGTGGTTATCCATGAAATATGAGAATAATATTTAACATTTATTGAGGGTTTACTCTGGCTCATATATGTACACATAGTGCATGGCTTATTCCCTCTCTGTATATATTATAGTTGCATATATGTAAAACTTTATTTAATTTTCTCAGTAATTGTATTTAGTAGATACATTTATTGGATAAGAGATAAGTTGTCCAATATCACGTAGTTTTTAAGGAGCAGAGCTGAGATTTACATCCAGAGAGATTGATTTTTTGTTTATTTGTTTGTTTATTTATTTTTGAGATAAAGTTTCACTCTGTCACCCTGGCCACAGAGCAATGGCATCATCATAGCTCAATGCAACCTCAGACTCCTAAGCTCAAGCAGTCCTCCTGCTTTAGACACCTACGTAGCTGATACTATAAATGTGTACAACCACATGTCCAAATAATTTTTCGATTTTTTTGTAGAGACCTCACTCTCTAACTCCTGAGCTCAAGGGATCCTCTCTCCTCAGCTTCCCAAAGTGCTAGGATTACAGGTGTGAGCCACTGCACCAAGCTAAGACTGACTTTAGATCCTCCTCTTTCACATTTAGCTCTGTTTTCCAAAATATGAAGTGTGAAAAGTGTGAAAAGTGTGAAAAGTATTCTAATTCACAGAATATTAGTAGGTGATTTTTGAAAGAAAGAAGCATAAATTATCTAAATAAAGTTGGGGACTATTGCATTAAAAACTGGATTTCTTTAATATAGGATTTCTCAAAGTCTCTAGAAGCTAATGTGTGAGGCTGGGCGTGGTGACTTACAGCTGTAATTTTAGCAATCCGGGAGGTTGAGATGGGTAGATTACTTGAGCTCCAGAGTTTGAGACCAGCCTGAGCCAGAGTGATTCTCTGTCTCTAAAAAAAAACAAAAAAAAAAAACCAGGTGTGGTGGCAGGTGCCTATAGTCCCAGCTACTTGGGAGGCTGAGGCAGGAGGATTGCTTGAGCCCAAGAGTTTTGAGGTCGCTGTGAGCTATGATGGCACAGCACTCAACCAAAGGTGACAAAGTGAGACTATCTCAAAAAAAAAAGAAAAGAAAACATTAGTACTTCCATTTCAAACTTTTTACATTTTTCATCCCCCCTTTTTTTTTACAACTTTCAAGATTTTATATGTACAGTATAAATATTTGAATAGTAGCAGATGCATATAATTTGGAAATAATTTAATATGCATATGTTGGGGATGGGTCTCAATAATATTAAGAGGATCACGTAGCCATACATATGAAAAACATATAATTTTTTCATATTCTTTGACCCAGCAATTTTACTTCTTGGAACTTATTCAATTTACCCTAAAGAAGTGGCATATAGGGCGGAGGCAAGACAGCCGACTGGAGCCAGCTTTCTACAGGGGCTCCCATACAGAAGGACAGTTAAAGGACAGACGTTTAGCAAGTAAGCTGATGGTTTGGAGCTGAGCCAAGACAGAAGGTTGAAGAACGCACATCAACCCTGAGGCAAGCTGTGACCCCAAGAATACAAACAAAAGGTACAAAATCCATTGCCAAGCAGAAGGGAGTCCCTTCCCCCCACGAAGACAGCTCACATTATACCTTCTACAAATAAGCAAGCAGAGTTCAAATGTCCTCCCATTTTATCCCATGAGAGAGACCCTCTAAAAACCGGACCACCTTCCCCTAATAGGGTGCCATGGCACTCTCCTGCCAGGCATAAAACTGCATAAAACTGTATATATTTTCTACCTGCAATTCTGAACTCCCAGCACTCCCCTCCACTCTCACACCCAGGTCTGGAAGCCTGTCCCCCATGGAGTCCAGATTCTTGGGCATTTTATGGAGAGGTATAGACAGGGCATGGGCTGTTGCAGGTCTGTGCTGATTCTGCAGCACAGAGGTAAGGAGAATACGGTGGACTGACGGAACCAGGAAAGGGGGAGGTGGTGCCCCCTGGCACAGAGCAGCAGTGGCAATAGTGGGAACAATAAGGCTCACACCCCTGGGGATATTTTGGAAGGACATTCCCTATCTCTCTGGGCAACCAAAGAAAGCTGGGCATCTTCTCCTGTGGCAGACACTGGCGGAATAGATCTGGGATGGTAACGCAGACCCTGTGAGTAAAGGGTATGCCTGAGGTGGTACCGGCCTGGGCAGAGCACGGGTGGGGGTGGGGGGAGGCTGGGATGGAGAATTGAAGACACATGCACAGAGATGGGATACTCCCAGGGTGAAGCTGCACCAAAGGACTGCTTTAATGAGCCTAAGACGCACCTAGCCCTCAGGGGATCATAGCTGAGACAAAGGCAGGTGGGAAACCAAAAGCTGAGTATCAGCTCTAACGCCACCCACCCCAACACAGACTGCAGGGGAAACAGAAACACCAGCTCTGGGCAACAGCACAGACCAGGGCTGAGTCGCAGTTTCTGTGAACTCAAACAGTGCCTGGTCCACAGGGGAATATAGCCAGGACAAAATCACAAATTCTGTGCAACTGTAAGTGTCAGCAACATCAATCAGGGCCATGGCTGGAACTGAGTGAACCGCCCCAGCTTCCATTAACCACCCAAGGTTGTCAGGCCTCAGCTTCCCCTGCAGGATGGTGGCAGAGTATGGAGGCCTGGGCAAGGAGACATAAGATCTCTCTGTAACTCAGGCAGGCTCAAACCCCTGGAGCATCTGTTCATTGGAGGGAAATGGGTCATAGCCCTGTGGGATAACCAGTGACTGGGTGTGACAGAGGTGCAAGGTGAGGAAGGAGGCATCAACCTTCCCAGACTAATTCATTTGCTGGGGGGCTCCTTCTGATTCCACGGAGCACCAGAATGAGTCATACTTGAGCTGCCAGCAGACCCCTGCTATCTAGTTGCTAGAGACCTTTTGAACTCCCTCACTTGAAACCAGATGCTGACTGGGACAATTGATTTAGATCTCTTGGACTGGACCTCACCTGAGGACTATCCAAAGTGGTACCCTGGGTGTGTGGTTGTGGGAGGGTTTGATTTTCCTTTTCCAATTGTTGCCCATGGGGGGTAGGGTTACTTTAATTGCTAGTATTTCTCCACAGCTGAGACTTCAACCCAGAGTAACTAATTCACTAGGGTAGGACAGAAACCAGATGAAAACAAGACAGAGTCACTTAGCCCCACCACACCAAGTAAGTCTCCAGTGTCTCAGGCAGTAGCACTGTACAGGTCCTTTGCAAAGCTCTATGGAGAAAAGGTACAGACACCAGTCACAGCTCTTAGGTAAAAGGCTGATTAATCACTGCTCCAGGATCCCCCAATCCCAAATTCAGCTTATCTGCTCATCTAGCCAAACAGTGTAAAATAATCATGGGGTGGAATCAGCGGAAAAACTCTGGTAACATGAATAACGAGAGTAGATCAACTCCCCCAAAGAACAATACAGCGGACACAACTGAAGATCCTATTCATACACAAATGTCTGAGATGTCAGAAATCAAATTCAAAGTTGGGATTGCAAATAAGATTAATAGAATGGAGGTAAAGTTGAAATTTGAAATTCAAGGAGCAATTCAAAAGTTGTCTCAAGAATTCAATGAATTTGCGTGGTGCCTGTGGCTCAGTGGGTAAGGGCACCAGCCCCATATACCAAGGGTGGTGGTTTCGAACCCGGCCCCGGCCAAAGTGCAACAACAACAAAAATAGCCGAGCATTGTGGCAGGCACCTGCAGAATCCAGCAACACATCAAACAAATAATACACCATGACCAAGTAGGTTTTATCCCAGGGTCTCAAGGCTAGTTCAATATATGTAAATCTATAAATATAATTCAGCACATAAACAAATTAAAAAACAAAAAGTATATGATTCTCTAAATTGATGCAGAAAAAGCTTTTGATAATATCCTGCATCCCTTCATGATCAGAACACTTAAGAAAATTAGTATAGAAGGGACATTTCTTAAACTGATAGAGACCATCTACAGCAAACCCACAACCGATATTGTATTGAATGGAGTTAAATTGAAATCGTTTCCACTCAGATCAGGAACCAGGCAAGGTTACCTATTGTCTCCATTGCTCTTTAACATTGTAATGGTAGTTTTAGCCATCACAATTAGGGAAGGAAAGGTGATCAAGGGTATCCATATAGGGTCAGAAGAGATCAAACTTTCGCTCTTCGCAGATGATATGATTGTATATCTGGAAAACACCAGGGATTCTACTATAAAACTCTTAGAAGTGATCAAGGAATATAGCAGCATCTCAGGTTACAAAATCAACACTCATAAATTGGTAGCCTTTATATATACCAACAATAGTCAAGCTGAAAAAAAAGTCAAGGTCTCTAGTCCATTCACAGTAGTGCCAAAGAAGATGAAATATTTGGGGAAATATTTGGGAGTTTACCTAACAAAGAATGTGAAAGAGCTCTATAAATAAAAGTATAAAACTCTAAGAAAAGAAATAGCTGAAGATGTTAACTAATAAAAAAACATACCATGCTCATGGCTGGGAAGAATCAACATTGTTAAAATGTCCATATTACCCAAAGCAATATACAATTTTAATGCAATCCCTATTAAAGCTCCATTGTCATACTTCAAAGATCTCAAAAAAAATAATACTTCATTTTATATGGAATCAGGAAAAAAACCTCGAATAGCCAAGACATTACTCAGAAATAAAAACAAAGCAGGAGGAATCATGCTACCAGACCTCAGACTATACTATAAATCAATAGTGATCAAAACAGCATGGTATTGGCACAAAAACAGAGAGGTAGATGTATGGAACAGAATAGAGAACCAAGAGATGAACCCAGCTACTTACAGTTATTTGATCTTTGACAAGCCAATTAAAAACATTCAGTGGGGAAAAGATTCCCTATTTAACAAATGGTGCTGTGTGAACTGGCTGGTGACCTGTAGAAGACTGAAACTGGACCCACACCTCTCACCATTAACTAAGATAGACTCTTACTGGATTAAAGATTTAAACTTAAGACATGAAACTATAAGAAATCGGCCTGGGTGAATATTTTATGAAGAGGACCCCCCGGGCAATTGAAGCAACATCAAAAATATACTACTGGGACCTGATCAAACTAAAAAACTTCTGCACAGCCAAGAACACAGTAAGTAAAGCAATCAGACAGCCCTCAGAATGGGAGAAGATAATTTGCAGGTTCTGTCTCCAACAAAGGTTTAATAACAAGAATCCACAGAGAACTCAAACATATTAGCAAGAAAAGAACAAGTGATCCCATCTCAGGGTGGGCAAAGGACTAGAAGAGAAACTTCTCTGAAGAAGACAGGCGCACGGCCTACAGACACATGAAAAAATGCTCATCGTCCTTAATCTGCAAAGAAATGCAAATCAAAACTATTTTGAGATATCATCTAACTCCAATAAGATTAGCCCACATCACAAAATCCCAAGACCAGAGATGTTGGCATGGATGTGGAGGAAAGGGAACACTTCTACATTGCTGGTGGGAATGCAAACTAATACATTCCTTTTGGAAAGATGTTTGGAGAACATTAGAGATCTAAAAATAGACCTGCCATTCGATCCTACAATTCTTCTACTAGGTATATATCCAGAAGACCAAAAATCATATCATAACAAAGATATATGTACCAGAATGTTTATTGCGGCCCAATTCATAATTGCTAAGTCATGGAAAAAGCCCAAGTGTCCATTCACCCATGAATGGATCAATAAATGGAATATTATGCAGCCTTAAAAAAGATGGAGACTTTACCTCTTTCATGTTAACATGGATGGAGCTGGAACATATTCTTCTTAGCAAAGTATCTCAAGAATAGAAGAAAAAGTATCCAATGTGCTCAGTCTTACTATGAAACCAATTTGTATCTTTCTTTTATTTTGGCCGGGGCTGGGTTTGAACCCACCACCTCCAGCATATGGGACCGGCACCCTACTCCTTGAGCCATAGGCGCCGCCCTATATCTTTCTTATATAAGAAAGTTATAGCCCAAGAAGAAGGGGTAAGGGAAGGGAGGGGAGGGGAGGGAGGAGGATGGGTGGAGGGAGAATAATTGGTGGGACCATACCTACGGTGCATCTTAGAAGGGTACATGTGAAATTTATTAGGTGTAGACTATAAATGTCTTAACATAATAACAGAAAATGCCAGGAAGGCTATGTTAACCAGTTTGATGAAAACATTTCTAATTGTATATAAAACCAGCACATTGTACCCCATGATTGCATTAATGTACACAACTATGATTTAATTTTTTTTTTTTTTTTTGTAGAGACAGAGTCTCACTTTATCACCCTCCATAGAGTGCCATGGCATCACACAGCTCACAGCAACCTCCAACTCCTGGGCTTAAGCTATTCTCTTGCCTCAGCCTCCCGAGTAGCTGTGACTACAGGCGCCCGCCACAACGCCCAGCTATTTTTTGGTTTGCAGTTCAGCCAGGGCCGGGTTTGAACCCGCCACCCTCGGTATATGGGGCCGGTGCCCTACCGACTGAGCCACAGGCGCCGCCCAACTATGATTTAATTTAAAAAAAAAAGAAGTGGCATATATGCAACTATCTATCTGCAGGGATTTTTGTTGAATACCCTTGTGCTTGTGAGAATTGAAGACAATCTAAATAACAATTTAGGATTGGTTATATAAATTATGGTACATCCATAGTAAGAATCCCATCAGAGAGCAATTAAAAATATGTTGTAGTAGGATATACAATTGCTTAGAAAACAAATCCCGATTTTGTCAGTGAAAGAAACAGATGACAAAAGATGATAGAGTACATATGCCTAAAAGAAAAGGATTAGAATCATAAACCATCATGTTAATGGTGGTGGTTCTGTGATGAGTCAGGGAAAATTCTTGTTTTCTTAATGCCTCCCTATTCTACCTTTTGTACAACAAATGCATATTCTGAATAAGTATATTCACAAAGTTCAAAGTTTGAAAATTACAAAAGGGTATACAGTAATGAAATCTTTTTCTCAGCCCTGTCTCCCAGGCAACCTATTCCATTCTCCAAAAGTATCCAAGGTTTTTTGTTCTTTGACTATCTTTCCAAGGATATGTTTTGTTGTTAAAATTTGTATATTTACATATATTCTTTTTACCCTTTGTCACATAACAATAACATGCAATAAACACCATTTTGTACTTTGCTATATTGAATAACCTTATACACGTTTCATTTTACCCATGCAGAAGCGTATCTGGAGGACTCATTCTAAAAGTGGAATTGCTGGGTCCAAAAAAATGTACATTTGTATTCAGACAAATGTGATCATATTGTCCCCTGAGTTATGAAAAAATCATCTCATGGTTTCTTCTAGTACTTTAATAGTATGTTTTTTTTTTAATTTTTATTTTCTAGTAGATCCATTTTAATTGATCTTGGCTTAATGGAAACTTAATAAGAAAAACAATTTACAATATTGAACTCCTCACTCATAGTGGAAATTCAAGTGCTGGTTGTCCCCATCTGTTAGATCACAGGATCTAGATGCAAACAGGAGATCTTACAAAGGTTCAGCTTACACAGTGGATGAATAACACAGCAAGACCTTGGCTCTGCTGGATGCTGTATGCCACTCGCTTCCGGAGTCACACTGTAGTGAAGAGGCAGAGCCTAAGAGCTTGATTTCTACCTTCAAGTGAGTTTTTCACTCCAAAAAAACTCAAGTTGCTGGGTGGATTTCCCTTCTGAAATATTGTAAGTCGCTTTAATACTTAAATGAAAAGAAGCAGAATCTCCTGGAACATTGGGGTATGTAGGTATGAGTTGCCTGAGTTTGAGTGTGGCAGTTGAAGGGCATGCATATAAGAAGAGAATGAATTTTATTCCTGCAGAGACTCTGTAGCCCTGCTGCTAGCTGGTGAACCTAGGCAGCTGTACTGAAATGTCAGATGGATTTGCACAGCTGACTCAAGTTGTCAAAAAGAGAGCAGCATAGTAGTTCCACAAATTGACCCCTATCCAGCCAAGCCCTGCTTAATATAGATCCAACATAAGCTTAACTGTGATCACTCCTAGCTGTTCATCAAACACCACTGAAGTTCTTGGGGAAAAACTATCTCCAGGGTTGACTTGGGACACTTAGTAGTTGGGGGAATCTTCTTAAAGCTTTTATTTCTTCTTCTTTAAAAAAATCATCTTTGATTATTTCTTCTTTTCTAGTAAAATAGAAATCTAGAGGAAAAACATAATGTCAGAGCACAGCAGGAATTCAGATCAAGATGAACTCTTTGGTGAGGAGATTAATGAAGATAAAATCTTGTCCAACTTGTCCCCTGAAGAACTGAAAGAACTGCAGTCGGAAATGGAAGTCATGGCACCTGACCCCAGCCTTCCCGTGGGGATGATTCAAAAAGATCAAACTGACAAGCCACCAACAGGGAACTTTGATCATAAATCTCTCATTGACTATATGTATTGGGAAAAGGCGTCCAGGCGCATGCTGGAAGATGAACGCATTCCCATCACCTTTGTGAAATCTGAGGTAACCGGGGACTCGTGTATAACGAGAAATGTCTATCAGATGTCTTGTGTTGTGATTGTGATTTCTCAAGACTCCAATATTTGGTTCTGTTTTATTTTTGTTGCATCTAGATTAAATCATAATATTTAATCCTACTCCAGACTGGAATTTTCTAAAACACTTACATCATATAGTTAAGAAGGAAAAGCTGGCAATTTTTTGTAAATGCTATTTTTAATATTGCTATTGGGTTTCTTGCATAGGAAAGTCTGTGTCCCATACTGTGATACTTACTGACTTAACTCATAATCTTAACTAATTTTCTTTTCTTCTTCTTTTTTGTTTGGATCACAGACCTCTTTGAGAAAAGCTCAGCACTCTCTCTCTTTGGCACATCCATGCACATGCGATATTTCACAGTGTCAAAAGTTCTACAGTCCTCCTGAAATCTAACCACACACCTTAGCTGAACACTTCAGCTGAACAACTGAAAATGCCTAATATTTCTATATGTTGGCTATCAGTGATGGCATTTAGAAATTGATAGTTACTAAGCTGTTGATATTAAAGATAGTTCTTTCTTGAATACTTTTTGATCTAAAAACTAGAATTGTCTTTGATTCTATAAACATGTCAAATATCAGCATTTTTTTTTTAATGTTTAAAATGACTTAGCAAAAAGAGGACAGAGATCCCCTCGGGTGGAGTCTCCTTCAGTTTTGTACCTGCTGGTATAGATGTGTTTTGTCACATTACTCCCATACTGACTATAATTAAGGAAAGTTGTCAATTGGCTTCATGGTCAGAAGAATTTAAACGACTTAGCTCAAGAAAATAAATAGTCGGCTTGATCATATTAGAGTTTAAGGTATACTTTGCAGACATTTTACAATGGAAGTCAATGGATTAAAAGCCAATTTTATATGAACACTGATTTCATGGGGAGAAAAGGATAATACTTTTAACATTTTTTTCTTCCTCTGGTGTAATTTAAACAGCTTAATGGTTGGCTCCCCCTGTGGGAAAGATAAGAATGGCAGGCATGGAGACTTCAAGTGGTTAAGGTGACTGTTGTCACTGACCATTCCAACCTATTATATGTCATGAGCATTAAGATTAAGTTCTTGTTTACCTAAACCATTGTCTCAAATTGCTGGACAAGCTTTCATAATGGCTCCTATGAGGTAAATGTATTATATAGAAAGGCACGATAAATGATGTACAGAAATGTAATAAACATTACTGATATAAGACTGTCATTTGCTCTCCTAGGCTATGCAATTATTTCTAACTCTCTGCATAACCTGTTCCATTTTATAGCTGGCCCTGACACCTAGGCATGTACTTGCAAAAGAAACTGGAGTTTTCCACTTGTCCTTGGAGTAACCAGGGTAGTTTTTTTTTTTTTTGAGACAGCTTCTCATTTTGTCACCCTGGATAAAGCTCTGTGGCCTCATAGCTCACAGCAGCCTCAAACTCGTGGGCTCAAGGAATCCTCTTGCCTCAGCCTCCCGAGCAGCTGGGACTACAGGCACTTGCCACAATGCCCAGCTAGTTTTTCTATTTTTAGTAGAGATGGAGTCTCACTCTTGCTCAGGCTGGTCTGAAACTCCTGAGCTCAAGCAATCCACCTACGTTGGCCTCACAGAATGCTAGGATTATAGGCTTGAGCCATTGTGCCTGGCCCCAGGACAATTTTCAAAAAAACAAGGAGATAAAAGAAAAATCAAGGTTTTTTTTTTTTTTTTTTTTTGTGGTTTTTGGCTGGGGCTGGGTTTGAACCCGCCACCTCCGGCATATGGGACCGGCACCCTACTCCTTGAGCCACAGGCGCCACCTGAAAAATCAAGGTTTTAAAAAATGTATTCTAAAATATCAAACTGTTTTCATTTTCCCCACCTTATGTTATATTCTCAGAAAAATTTAATGTACATGCTATACAGATTAGCAGACATTTTAGGAATGTAAATTTTAGTCAGGGAAATAAGGAAATTAATGTGCAACTCAAGACTGTTGAGTATAAAGATGCCTACGTTGAATGAGATAAGAAGCTAAAAATATGATTGTGTTTCTATAAAACAGATCTTTTCTTTTGGTTGTATTTGTTTATACAACTTAATATATATACTTTGTTATTTAAAAAAAAAAAAATCCCCAATCACTCTAGAATTACATAATGTAGAAAGTGAAAGTTCTCCCAAATGCCTCCTCCAAAGAGTTTTCTTAGTGATTCTGTTCCTTCCTCAAAAAAAATCATTAATTTGGTAAATATTCCAACAGATTGTTTTCCTATAAATATAAACCTTTACCTATTATATGTGTGTATATATGGAACACAAATGGAACAATATTCATATAGTTTAGTGGCTTGCATTTTTGACTTAATAATAAATATTTTTACCTCCAGTAGATAGTATTCCATATTCCTTCACTGCTATGTATTCTCACCCTCATAAACCTCTCTTCTAGGAAAACACTCAAGAACAGCATGAAGAAATAGACAAAGGTAATAAAAATATATATCAATTTTTAAAAGAAAAGCTCAATAATGAAATAGCTACAAACAAGAGAGAATCAAAAGGCAGCAACAATGTCCAAGAAACAGATGATGATGATGATAAAGATAATGATGGTGATGATGAAGAAGATGATGATGAAGATGAGGGTGATGAAGATGAGGATGGTGGAGAGAGTGATGAAAAAACAAAGAGGGAAGAGGAAGGTGAAGCAAAGAAGCAAATTAGAAATCATGAGAGCAACTGCCAGCAAGCAATTAATAAAGTATTCAAACAACAGAGAGAAAGACCAGAGGCCCAAGAAAAAAGTGAGAAAAAAATATCGAAGTTAGATCCTAAGAAGTTAGCCCTAGATACCAGTTTTTTGAAGGTAAGTGCAAGGCCTTCAGGAAACCAAACAGACCTGGATGGGAGCTTGAGACGAGTTAGACAAAATGATCCTGACATGAAGGAACTCAACCTGAATAACATTGAAAATATCCCTAAAGAAATGTTACTGGACTTTGTCAATGCAATGAAGAAAAACAAACACATCAAAACTTTCAGCTTAGCGAATGTGGGTGCAGATGAGAGTGTGGCATTTGCCTTGGCTAACATGCTACGAGAAAACAGGAGTATCACCACTCTCAACATTGAGTCCAATTTCATTACAGGTAAAGGCATTGTGGCCATCATGAGATGTCTCCAGTTTAATGAGTCACTCACTGAACTTCGTTTTCACAATCAAAGGCACATGTTGGGCCACCATGCTGAAATGGAAATAGCTAGGCTTCTGAAGGCAAACACCACTCTCCTGAAGATGGGCTACCATTTTGAGCTTCCTGGTCCCAGAATGGTGGTAACTAACTTGCTCACCAGGAATCAGGATAAACAAAGGCAGAAAAGACAAGAAGAACAAAAACAGCAGCAACTCAAAGAACAGAGAAAGCTAATAGCCATGTTGGAGAATGGGCTGGGACTTCCCCCTGGAATGTGGGAATTGCTGGGAGGACCCCTGCCAGACCCCAGAATGCATGAGTTCCTTCAGCCACTGCCCCAGCCTTCCAACCCCCAAATAGCACCCTTGAGTCGAAAAAATGAAATGATGAAAAAGCCATCTCAGCCTCCACAATGCAGGACGGACCCTGACTCCTTTCGTGTGGTGAAGTTGAAAAGAATCCAGCACAAATCTCGGATGCCAGAAGCCAGAGAATCGCCTGAGAAAACCAATCTCAAAGATGTGATCAAAACGCTGAAACCAGTGCCGAGAAATAGGCCACCCCCATTGGTGGAAATCACTCCCAGAGATCAGCTCTTGAACGACATCCGTCACAGCAACGTTGCCTATCTTAAACCTGTAAGTAGAAGGAGGGAGAAGTGGTGAATGAACACCACAATCAATGCCTCTCAACTCTATTCCCTATTAGCTTTAACACAAGGAGATACTAACTGTGACCCACTGGGGAAATCCAGTGAGCATTACCAATAGATATAAATTACTGGTTATCCCTAAGGATGTACATTTGCAACACACCTGATATATATAGACACAACCTTATGTAGGCCTGCATATACTACACTTACATACAGTGGAACCTCTGTGATTTGACCACACAAGGGACTGTAACAAACCAGTCAACATATGGAGGTCGTCAACATGGGGAACTACTGTATGGATATGTATATGTGGTGCAAGTCTGGTCTATAAAAATTATGTCAACTGAAGGAGGTGGTCTGTGTAGGGAGTGGCCAACTATAGAGGCTCTGCTGCATAGGTACACCTATATGTTGTCTTTAACAACCATATTAGCAGCTAAAATTTGTCAGGCTAGAGTGATTACATGAATTAACTCAAATCATCTTAAATATATAAGGTAGGTACTATTATTCTCCCCATCTTATAAAAAGAAGAGTGAAGCTAAGAGAAGTTAATAACATAACATGTCTGGGAGATACAGCTAGAAAGCAGTAAAGCTGACGTCAAAACCCAGTTCTGAGTCCAGGCTTTACCCACCGTGTGCTGTTCAGAACCCTCCAAGTGCATATTCCAAATAACACCATTGCAAGCCACACAGACCTGATGCTCAGCACTTGCTGTGAGGAATAAATAAGAATGAGGCCTAATTAGGCCAGTTGTTTATAGATAAATGAATGCTTCCAAAATGCTTAAAAATAGTCAGTTCTTTTTTAGTAGATGAAGAGAGACTACCTGCAATTGCATTTCCATTGCTCACAGGCAGGCAAATGGTAAACTTCAGGTTAAGTAGACATGAGTTAATGGAGCTTTAAAATATTTTACTATTTTAATATTTACCATGATTCACTATTACAAAGTGGAAAAGTTTTATTTGGTAGCTTATGTTGCAGAAATGAAAAATTGGGGGTCATTTTTATGATGGCTTTCATGGAGGCTGAAAGACGTATGTTCAGTGGCCACAGCTGATTGGTAATTAACTGTATTATTTTAAAATTTTGTGTGTAATTTAGCCAAGATGTTACATTGACAGAATAGTCAAAATATTATTTCAGCATACGATTCACAATTCCTTCAAGGAGTGTTAAACAAATTTCCATGCAAGCTTGTTCTTTTCCTACTTTAAAAAGCTTTATTTTTTTAAAGTAATTGTGACTTATTCACATATATACATGTGTCTGTTCCTTATTCTAAATTCCTAGTAATGCAGAATACAATATTTCATTATTCTAAATCAAAGATGACTTTCATCCATAATGTAGAGAGAGTCTGATTCTTCCTGGAGCGAAGGTGAGAATAGTGGAGGTCACATGAGGCCAGCCGCGGGTTCTTTGCCTGCCCTTGGGTACAACGCTAAGGCTTTCTATACCTGCTCTTCACTGGGCAGCCGGAGCTCCACAGGGTGGGGGTGGGTTAGATAGCCATCACATTTTACTACATAAGCTGTATCATTCTTTAAGAGCTATTTTAAGTAACAATACATCTGCAGGTGTGTAGTACCAACGAGGCACATAACTCAACAGAAGTGGTAATTGCATGAATAACTACGATGTGTTCACACTTGGGTCTGCAGCCAGCTATTGTAGAACACCATTCATTGTAAGAGGTGTTCTAATTTCATAGTTGTTTAATTATCATAAAGTGTGCATCTTAGACTCAGTGAAATACTATAAATGCCAAGAGTGGTGATATCACAGAATCCCAGCCGAACAGTATATTTTTGGCAAATCACATGAGACAAGAAAACACTTACTTTATAGAAGGGAAATGAAGGGAGTTTTTGGATTTCAGGCAGAGACGCTCTTCAAATCCCTGCATTTTCAAGAATAAGGTTAAAGTTAAAACACTATATTTAATCTTCTGATATTTGCTACTGATGTTCCTAATAAGAACACGGACTATTTCAAAATGTAGAAATTATTCTTAGGAAAGTTAAAAAGAATACTTATTTTCCTCTCACGGATTTAGAAATAATTTCTGTATTTTCTATAACACATCCTAATCGGTTTGTTTTAAATTATTTTTACAAATGTTTAAGCTACAAAAGACAAAAACAAAAAAAAAATTTAATGCTTTAATTTTCTACTTATCCCATACCTTTGTCCTGAGGTGCCGGAAATGAAGTTAACAGAAAAAATAAAGGAAAATCTGTATAGTTGCTTGGATTGAATGCTACCTCCTCCAAGAAACTACTCATTCAAATCAGTTTAAGAGAAATTTACTTTGTGGGACAGGTATTGAAAACTGGTGGGCTACAGGCCAGATGTGCAGGCCTGCTTTATTTGGCTTAGATACTATTGGGTTAAGTTTTTTAATGTCACATATGAAAATCCAGATATTTGGTCCCGCTTGAAACATTGGGTGGGGCCACACGGCATTTGCATGATACTGACCCTAACCCTGACCCTGTTTCTGTGCTTGACATCTTTCCTGAGATGGGTAATGAACTCTCCAGTTCTCCTTCTTGGCCCTGCAGACTGACATGCTTCATGTATATTACAAATTTGCCTCCTGCAGAATTTTTTTAGTTTGCTCTTGTGGTTAGCAGTGTTTTAAAAATCTTTGTCTTATCTAACACCCTGAATTTGTTAGATAATGACTAATTCATTTCCCTCTGAGTTACTACCTCTGAATCAATATAATACTAGCAGAAAGCAAGGACAGTAGGCTTGTACAGGCTTTCCCTCCTTGACAAATGTATGTTTTTCTTTTATCTTCAAAAATTTTGTGGTCTGCTCACCACTGACCATCTCAGATGAGTATTTATAGACTCTTCACTGAGATAAAATCCCATTTGCAGCAACTGTTTAATTCACTGAGGCCCACTGCATTCATAGCATATTTAAGCTTCTGTGCCAGTCAAACAAGGTAACTATGTTAGCATTTGCTCAGCTTCTCTCTGGGCTCGATTATGTACATCTGAACGGCTCCCATCCAGTTGGCTAAAGCCTTTGCTGAATTTACCTCTAGAAAGACTTCAGTATAATAATACCATGAGCAGCTGGAGTTCACCGAAAGACCCTGTGGCATAGTAGTAGTTGCTTTGATTACAGAATTTAAGTTTATAGACTCTTGAGCATTCATTGTTATTTCTGGCTGTTTCTTTTTTGCCTCATTTATAAGACTTTTCTTTCTCTTTTACCAAGACTCTATCCTTTTGCATTTTTTCTCCTCTTTTCATCATGTTTTCCCTTCATCACTAGAACAATCCCCAAATCAAATGTCCCTTTTCCTTTAGATCACTCAGGGATTTCTTTTTTTTTTTTTTCTTTTTGAGAGTCTCACTCTGTCACCCTAGCAAGAGTGCCATGGTGTCGTCGTAGCTCACAGCAACCCTAAACTCTGGGGGCTCAAGTGATCCGCTTGCCTCAGCCTACCGAGAGGCTGGGATTACAGGTGCCTGCCGTAATGCCCCGCTAGTTTTTCTGTTTTTTTCTTGCTCTTGCTCTTGCTCTTGCTCTTGCTCAGGTTGGTGGACTTGAACTTCTCAGCTCAAGCGAGGCAGCCTCCCAGAGAGCTAGGATTACAGTTGTGAGCAGCAATGTTGGCCAGTCAGGGATATCTTCTCTTCTTTATTGAATCTATCCCCAAACTAAGCTTTTCCTTTTTAGGTCTGGTGATGGTTTCTAGTTTCCAGTTTTCCGTGGTATCTCCATTCTATCATACATTCAGATCTAAAACTCCAAAGTTATCTTCACTCCTTTTCTATGGCTTCTTTTCTTTCCTCCCTTCCTCTCCTCTCCTCTCCTCTCCTCTCTCCCTCCTTTTCCCTCCCTTTTTCCTCTCTTCCCCTCCCTCCCTTTATTTTCCCTTTCTGTACCCCATTTCCCTCTCCTCCTCTCCTTTCTTCTTTCTCCCATTCCCCTTCCCTCTCCAGTAAAGAAACCAAGAGTATCAATGAGAACCACAGCCAAGCATAGACCATAGCTTTGGAAATGTTATGATTCTTCTAAATGGAGTCTCCAAAGGAAAACAAAGCAATGTGACATTTCACACTCATCTCAAAAGAGCATAGATAGCCCAGGAATTATATAGACCAGAAATTGCCTGCCCTTAATATCTAGTGGAAAAGACAGTTTTTGATATGCTTTTCTAAAGTCTATATAGTGATCCTCAAACATTTAAAGTACATGACAGTCACCTGGAGGGCTAGATACAGACTCCTGAGCCCACCCCCTAGATACAGGTTTCTGAGTCAACAGGTCTTGGACCTATAATTTATATTTACTTCTAAATTTTAAAAGTAAATAGGAATCAAGAAGTCTCTTTAATATTACTTTTCCAACTCGTTGACCAATGATCATTTTACTGACTCATTCCTTTTTTCCCCAGTGACCTGAACCATCAGCTTGGCCATATTTTAAACATGTTAATACGTCTCTGGGTTTACTATGCTAGGACAGTGCCACATTTTGCTGCTTTAAATATTATATTGGAACCCTTCCATGCATATATAAGCATATATGGGAACTAACATATAAAATGCTTCCCGCTCGATTCCAAAATACAAAAACACACTGTTTTAGCTATGTATTGAAGATTTATAGTTATTTTAACTATCTGGCTTGTAGTTGTTCTTAACTACTGATATTGTCCATGCATGCCAAGGTGACTCACACCCCTCCTTTCTCAAAGTCTGGGATGAAGGAAGGAGTACTTGGAGGACCCCTTGACCTTAGGGTTGGGCAGGGAACAGCAAATCAAAGATCCTTTCTCAGCCAGGATGCTGGAAAACATTCCTGGGCAAGGTGTGGGCAGAGAACAGGCTGTAAGAGGAGCCATTGCAGATGATCAAATGGTTTATCACATTTGACATGGGCAATAGCGGGAGAAATATTCTTAGTCATTATTACACAAACTCTGAGTGTCCTTTGGACTATGTCATTGTCCTCCAGAAGGTACATACATGGTAGATGACTCACTCTCCTAAGATACAACACCACTTGAAGCCCTTTAACAATTTGCCTTATCTATGCCTTTAACAATTTGCTGTTCCTATGAAAGAGAAGTACAAAGTGGGTTTGTAGTCTTATGTTGCTCTTTTCTATTTTTATTTTCTGTTTTAGGGAGGTCTCCAGATAATGTTTTTAAATTTTACTAAGCTTTAAATTAGGAGTATGCTTCAAAAAAGAAAGAAAGACCCATTTTATTTTACCTTTTTTTTTTTTTTTGAGACTGAGTCTCACTCTGTCACCTGGGTAGAGTACTGTGATGTCATGGTAGCTCACATCAACCTCAAACTCCTTGGGTTCAAGCAACCCTCTTGTCTCAGTCTCCTGAGCAGCTGGGACTACAGGCATGTGCCTCCACGCCTGGCTAGTTTTTTCTATTTTTAGTAGAGATGAGGGTCTCATTCTTGCTCAGGTTGGTTTTGAACTCCTGAGCTCAAGGGATCCTCCTGTCTCAACCTCCCAGAGTGCTAGGATTACAGGAGTGAGTCACTGAGCCCAGCCAAAAGATCCATTTTAAAAAGAACACCTTATATTCTTGTGGTGATATTTTCACAGGCAGTATATCATAATGGGTACCAAAATCAGACAGATTCAGTTCAAATCCTACTTCCTAGCTGTGTAACTTTAGGCAAGTCACTGTCTTCTCTGAGCCACTTCTGTCCTTACAAGGCTAATATAGGATTCAATGAGATAATGTTTTAAAAATAAATTATAACATTGATTACTCCCTTCTATCATGTAACTTAGTCCTTACAATAGTCTTGACAATTAGATGCTGTTATTGTCATTTACAGCTGAGAAAACTGATGCCCCAAACCATAAACTGGTAAAGAGGCAGGCTTTGAAACCAGGCTAACTCTGGCACCTGCCTCCTTGTTTCCAGGAAGTGCTCTGCCATGTGCTCAAAGCCCTTGGAACAGACCTACAAATGGTGCTTTAGTGGCTATTGTTTTATCATGGCTTTAGGATTTCTCTCTCACCAGAATTTCTAATCCATTCTGCATCCTTGGAGGCATGTGAATTCAGAAACTTTTGCTGCCACGCTCTTGATTCGCCAGGATTAATTTTCTCCCTTTTCTTCAAATGCTTAAATCACAGGTACAACTTCCAAAAGAACTGGAATAAGAGTAACTGAATCATCTAGAAGAGTAGGAAATTGAAACCACAACCTTTGGATTACAGCTTGAAGATGGCTTCAGCAGGAGTACTTCTTGGATACAGGTGGCAGACCTGGGAACAATGCTAGCATCTAATGGGGGTATTTGTAAGAGGCTGAATGCTTGGGCCATGATGAAATCAGGGCTGCAGAGAAAAGGGAAGGAGATAAAATACTAATATTCAGAGGCAACGCTTTCTACTTCCAATTAATACAAGTGACTTAGGTGAAATTTAGTCATGTTTCCAGAAGCAGAAGTTTGAAACATTTTTTGGTAAACCTTCACTTTACTATTGCTTTCTTCTGGTAAATAACAATAAACAGAAAGTGTAAACAGAAGTGTTAACTCTTTCATTCTAATATCCCCTCCTTCCATCCCATCTGATGTGATTTATTACATAGTATCTTAAAGGGAACAAATTACGTTTCACCTTATGGAAATGTGACGAGTAATTGAGCTCCTGGCTCTTCTAATACTTGAAATGGAAGGACTGTAATCAGTGGAGATTTCCAGTTTCCAACCCTGCCTAGCTGTCTCCCTTAGCCACTCCCTTCGTGTTTTAGAGTATTCTTCCAATCAGGGTATCTGTGAAAAGCAGAACATACAAGCCAAAAAGGATGTGAAAAAACCAAAAGCAGGGTGGTGCCTGTGGCTCAAGGAGTAAGGCGCCGGCCCCATATACCAGAGGTGGCAGGTTCAAATCCGGCCCCCAGTCAAAAACTGCCACAAAAAAAAAAAAAAAAAAAAATTTAGAAACTGAAGTATGGCCAGAAAAAGTAATGTAAGCCTTGCATATATATAAACTTCCCTCAGTGAGTGCCCATATATGACAATGGGAGACAGCATGCTGCTTTTGCATAATTTTTTTTTGATAAATAGTGTAGTTATTTACAAGTTTTTGATTTTTGTATACACACACACATTTAAGTTGGTCTGTGAATTGAATTTCATCTTGCTCTCCTCAAAAAACTTCTAAAGGGAACTTCATAGGATTAAACTTAAACTCCTGGTCGGCGCCTGTGGCTCAAGGACTAGGACACCAACCCCATGTACTGGAGGTGGCGGGTTCAAACTTGGCTCTGGCCAAAAACTGCAAAAAAAAAAAAAAAGGAAAAAACTACCAAAGGAAACTCTATAGGATTAAACTTAAACTCCTCATCCTATTCTTCAAAGTGCTCCATTGCCTGGTCCCAATTTATTAATGCAGTCTTATCTCCCACAAATCCTTTACATTCCTCTTGCTAAATCATCCTCATGCCCACTCTTAAGCTTTGGCTATCTTTAACCCTTGCTAGAAGACTCCCCAAGACACCGCCCTCTCGCTCTCTATTAACAAAAGTCCTACCCAATCTTCAAAGCCCAGGTCAGCTCCGGTCTCCTCCACAAAACCCTTCCCAACAGCTTCAACCCAGGTGTTTTCCTCCTTCCAAGTTCCTAGAGCCTGTAATTACCCATTCTAGTCACTAGGTACCTAGAATTTGAGATTTGGTAATAGCATAAGTAGCAGGACCCCTAGAATTAGAAAATCGAGCTTTGGTGCCTTTTCATTCTTCTTTACCTGGGTGAATAATTGGCACCTTGCCTTTCTCCTTTGATGTCATCACAGGTGGTACACAAGCCAAACAGCCTGGGGAGAATGGATCTAATGGTGACAAATGTAAAATAATACGTTTTTTGAAGGACAAACTATAGGAAAGAAATACGGTGTCTTAATTCTTTAAAGATAATTCAGTGTACACAAAAGCACCTAAATTTAAATAGTTGTCAATCAAAAAGCTAATTTGATTGGTTGACCACTTTATTTTCTCCTCCTTTAATACTTCCATAAAACATCCTTGCAAACAAGGCAGTATAGTTAAGAAAGGGCTACAATTGGTTGGGCATGGTGGCCCATGCCTAGCACTCTGGGAGGCAGAGGCAGATAGATTGCTTGAGCTCACAAGTTAAGAGACCCAGCAAAAGTGAGACCCCGTCTCTACTAAAAATAGAAAAACTGAGGCAAGAGGATCTCTTGAGCCCAAAAGTTGAAGGTCGCTATGAGCTATGACGTCACGACACTACCCAGGGTGACAGCATGAGACTCTGTCTCAAATAAAATAAATAAAAATAAGAAGGGTTACAATAAATAAAACTTGAAGAGTCTGGCACATTCTGCATCTAAGAGGCTCACCTCTAATAGGACAAAGTGTTCTAAGTATAATCAGAAGCTTAATGTAAATAAGCAGTTGAAGTTCTGGAATGCCTTTATGCATCTGTTTGTATAGCCACAATAGTAATTGAAAGAGGATTTTAATCCTAGGTGTACAATAAAAAGATGATCCAATTTCCTGCTCTGATGCACAGGTTTTGTCAAGAGAAGCAGTTCATATTGTGCTTTTTCTGTCCATGCATTCCCCACCCTAAAGATCTCGGTGGAAGATTTTAACTTGTTTTAAAAATGCAATAGTAATTTACAACATTTATGTGTTTATCCTTCCAGAATTGACCACTAGCCATTAGTAATTCTAATGGATATCTTTTTATTCAAGTTGGCACTTTCCCCAAATTTATTGCATTTAGTTAGTAGGACTCACCTTGTAGAAGATGGAAAGGCCTAAAAAGTACATGAAATCCATGCCAGGTTTTAAAAAAAAAATAGGATCCCACTGGAATTCAGTTTTATTGTGGCTGCAAATTAATACAGCATTTAAGTTTTTTTTTTTTGCAGTTTTGGCCAGGGCTGGGTTTGAACCCACCACCTCCAGCATATGGGGCCGGCACCCTACTCCTTTGAGCCACAGGCGCCGCCCAGCATTTAAGTTTTATTAAACAGTATTTAAACACAGCTAAGTGTTTGTTGTGTAGTAAGTACATCGTCACAGTTTCTGAGGCTGTCACCAAGTTCCTCAGGTATTTAACACACATCTGCATTAAACAATCTCACCAAAAAAAAAAAAAGTTTGATAAATTTTATTCTTCATGTTTGGATAAGGGTACAGATTCAAGACCATGTCTTAAAGTCCTGGTGATATCACTGTGCTAAAGATAAAAGCTGTGTTCTGGCCAAGAAATTAAGCAAGAAAAATCAGAAAGAGCAAATGCTGTTGCTTCTTATACCAGGACATACAGAGTTCCCTCAGTGAACGTCATTCCAATTGTCTTCACAGTTCAATGCTGGGGAAACCTCAATGTTTTCTACTTCATCTATGAAATCACTCAATTGGCAGGCAAAACATTTTTTATGACCTAGTCCTAAAAACATGAGAAATACAGGAACAAAAGTAACAATAAACTCGTGCTCTTATTCTAACATCTGTCTATAAATGCATGTGGTAGTAACAATTGCTATCTAAAATTTTTATGAACGGCAAAAGCCAGTAATCACTCCCATTTTCAACAGTCTTTTTGCTTGCTCATCTAAAGATGCTTTTCAGTTTTCAAAAGATCAGTTATTATTATCCTCTTTGTGTCCCTAAGGAATTAATAAAACATACATTATTTCTAAATGGTCCAGTTAAAAAATTAAACAATAAAAACATGGGATACATTATCATCGACAGGTTTTTTTCATCATAACAAAAAATGCAATATAAACAGAACTCAAGTTTTGTTTTATTTTTTGTCTTTTTTTTTTTTTTTTTAACAAGTCTGTCAAGAGTAATACCGGTTACACAGCTGTAACCTTCTTAAGGAAAAGGACCATTAAGTTAGCAACAAATACTTGCTGGTGAAAACACATTACTAGCATTTCAAAAATTTACAAATTTAACAAAATATTCTAAACAGCAATCTTCACATGTGTAAACAAAGTATCAATAACTGGCTTATCCAGTTTCCACTGCACATCAAACAGGCTGAAAAGTGAGAGAAATCACCTTTGATTTTAAAAGAGTAATAATAAAAACTAAACTAATTTATACCCACATATTATGATCCTAAGAGATATTTTGGGAGGAGGATGCTGGAGGGAATTAGAGACAGGCTAAACTTAACATCATCTACTGTAACAATCTGTTCATTTACTCATATTGCCTTGATACTTTACAATGATTTTTTTTCCTATAGGATAATACTATTGTTGCTGTAGAACCTATAATTCTTTTATTCCCCTAAAGAAATGATCTATTTCCCATTAGATTTCATAAACACACTTGAAACTTCAGACACAATAGGAGAATGGTTTCCTTTTGATTTTCTGAGGCCTTCTCTCTGTAACATCAGAGATATTAACAGTTAGGCCTATACACACATGCTGCCATAGAGAGTTGGGTGGTATGTGCACCTCCTATTTCAAAAATACAAGCAGAAAGTAGGTCTGGAGAGGGGCAAACTGCAACTCAATTTCTGCTGCAAACCTATCACCAGGAAAGCTAGGTTTATTCCTTCACTTTGCTGATATAGTCAGTGAATTTGCTGATGCTTTCTTCCTGCTGTTCTAGGGCATCCAGAACAATGCCCATTGGTGTCTTCTTCAATCCTATTCCTTCCATTTTATTCTCCAGCTTGTTCTTGAGGTTCCGGAGTCTCAGTGATGCATGGATAAACATCACTACAGAGAAGAAATACATGGTTACCACCACAGCAACAATTCCCTTTTGCCACATTAATATGATACTCCTTTCTCTTAGTAAACTGTCTCAGTTATCTACAGTCCAATCTGCTTCTCTCATTGAGCCACATCTTCAAATGGATCCTTGGATTTTTATATAAATGTCTTTGTCAAGTTATACATAGTTTTTTTTCATTTGTGAAACAAAATGTTGTATTCAGCAGGAAGGACCACAATCTGGCAGCCACGCTGCTTCCTTCACTTTAATGCCATAGGTGAATCAATGTGATTCTAACCTACCTAGAAATCACCTAAGGTTTTCCAGAAGGAACTCTTGCTCAATTCAGAGATTATCTGTAATTTGTTCCCTGTAGGAAACAAAGAAAGACACATGCAAGAGGCAGGTGGGTGGAATCCACCTTTAAAGTGCCTCCAAGACGCAGTTTTCCAAAATGTTGCAAATAGATTTCTAGATTAAAAAAAAAAATAAGTATTTTTATAGAATTTATGTGGCCCACTGTTCCCCAAATTTGCTTGACCATTAGGAATTACTGGAGTTTGTTAATTAAGAAAGAGATTCCCTATCCTTTCTCCTGGAGCTCCTAAGCCATAGCCTTAAAGGAACAGGCCCAGGAATCTGTATTTAAACAGTGATGCCATGTGCTCTACACCAGTGATTTTCTAACTTTCATGCAAATCAAATAGAAAGCCTATTAAATGCCCAAATTCCTGATCTCCACTACCACAAATTCAGACTGTAAAGACTAATCCCGTTAGGTAACTGCTCCAACATGCTTTTTATGATATATGAAAAAGAAAACTCAGGTTCACTTACACAGCAAAGGAAAAGTGATACCAAACATAAAGACCATGACTCCCCCGAACATGGATATGAGGAAGTAGCTAGCCAGCATGACCGCCATGATGAACGTCGTGGGGTAGCGCTTCTTCATCTGGCGAAGGGCATCTTTATTGTGGGCTGCCCACACAAACACGGTAAACACCAGCACTACCACAATTCCTCCAAGGATCATGTTGAATGGGCTCAGAAATCTAAAAAAAAAAAAGAACAGGGTGAGACCAGCTGAGCAATAAAAACAGCAAAAGGAGGAAGAAAAGGGAAAAAGAAGTGAAAATGACTATTGACAACTATGAGAATTTAGCAAGCATTTCATCTCAGTTGTTTCATTTAATCCTCATAACCTTAGGAAGGATACACTATTAATTCATTTCTCAAATGGAGAAACTTAGGCACAGAGGTTAGAAAATGGTAGAACTAAAATTACACCCAGAGGGCCCAGTGGGGTGGCTCACACCTGTAATCCGAGCACTTTGGGAGGTCAAGGTGGAAGGATTGCTTGAGCTCAGAAGTTCAAGACCAGTCTGGGCAAGAACGAGACCCCTGTCTCTACTAAAAATAGAAAAACTAGTTGTGTATTGTGGTGGGTGCCTGTAGTCCCAGCTACTAAGGGTGTTGAGGCAAGAGGATTTTGTGAACACAAGAGTTTGAGGTTGCTGTGAGCTGCTGTGATGCTACTGCACTCTACCCAGAGTAACAGAGTGAGATACCATCTCAAAACAAAACAAAACAAAACAAAATCACACCCAGGCAGTCTGACTCTCACCAAATTAGTCAATCTATCTCATTAGGAGCCCACTTCTTTTGAAGATTAAAGATTAAAGCTTTTGAAGATTAAAACTTCTTTTGGAGGGGTTGTGCTTCACTTCTATATCCTGGCCTCTAGTACACAGTAGGTTGTATTTTCTTAGCTCAAGGACTTAGTTAAATCATCATAAAAGTCACCATTAGTAGGAGTAGAGGCCAGGCAATGGCCTTCATACGCCAGATCCAGTCTACAGTTACATTTTGGTTTGGCCAAAACAGTGTTTTTAAAAACTTTTACTCATGTGCTAAAAAACAAAAACAAAACAAAAAAACAACAACATAAAATTTGGAATTTTTTACTTCTCCTGGAACAAGAAAATCTAACAATGCTAGGCCTACTTCCGCATCTGTCCACAAATGCTAGATTGCCCTTTCTCTCAGACAGAACAAATGCTTTCCATTTTGCCTCAGACCCCACTTCTCTCTACTGCGTGCCTCACCCAGAGGCCCAAAGTGAGCTGTTATTAATCACTGCTTTTCTAAGAGCTGGCATGAATTACTTTCTACATAACCCACCATGGAGGAATTTGAGTTTATGACTTCTGGTATAGAGAGCACATTAAAAATCTTTTAAAAGGCCCAAAGTATCATTATGAGATGGGTTATCAGCTGAGATTTCCAAGTACATAGCTCCAGATTCATTCTTATATAAGCCAAAGCTCTTTGTTATGTGATGGCAATTATATAACTATTGCTAATGGGGGAACCCTTCACATCATGAAGAAGAAATTTAGAACAAGTATTTCATAAATGAGAATGACTAGGCCATTACAGTCTCCTACCCCAACCCACTGTGAATACAAAACCCTTAACAAGTCATTTGTGGGGGTGTGAGTACAATGAGTTATTAACTTTTGACTCTAGAGACTAATGAGGATCATAGTTGTACAGGACAAAGAGTGTGTTTTCATCATGCTCTGAATATCACCACGATTGACTTGAAATGAGTGTTGGGGAAAACAGGATAAGGGAACGTGATGCCAAGAGTTTACTTTCTCTGAAATGGAATAAATAGATGAAGAATTTTTTTTTTTTTTTTTTTTTTTGTAGAGACAGAGTCTCACTTTATGGCCCTCGGTAGAGTGCCATGGCCTCACACAGCTCACAGCAACCTCCAACTCCTGGGCCTAAGCGATTCTCTTGCCTGAGCCTCCCAAGTAGCTGGGACTACAGGCGCCCGCCACAACGCCCGGCTATTTTTTGGTTGCAGTTTGGCCGGGGCCGGGTTTGAACCTGCCACCCTCGGTATATGGGGCCGGCGCCTTACTGACTGAGCCACAGGCGCCGCCCAGATGAAGAATTTTTACTCATATTTAAATTCATATTCACAATAACCATGATTCTTTTTTAAAAATCCCTTTAAATTTTAGCACTAATTTTGCCTCCTAAAACACAAAAGCTATTTTGAACAGTTTTAAGTTTTTCACACTTTACTGTGTGCAATCAAGGGATATAACTGATGTCAAACTGCTTCAAAAAAGTTAAAAATTTTTATTAAAATGCATAAAAGTAAACAGTGGTAAAAGTAAAACTAAACTCTACAGTAGGGCGGCGCCTGTGGCTCAGTGGGTAGGGTGTCAGCCCCATGTACCAAGGGTGACAGGTTCGAACCCGACCCCGGCCAAACTGCAACAAAAAAATAGCCAGGCATTGTGGGGGTGCCTGTAATCCCAGCTACTCAGGAGGCTGAGGCAAGAGAATCACCTAAGCCCAGAACTTGGAGGTAGCTGTGAGCTGTGATGCCAAGGCACTCTACTGAAGGCAACAAAGAAAAACTCTGTCTCAAAAACAAAAACTCTACAGTAATAAATTGATTATTTCGTTCAAAACCCTTGCAAATACACCTTTCAAGTCAATAAATCCCCTCCTCAGAATATGGTCTAAGGCAGTGATTTTTCAACCATTGTGCCGTGAGAACTTTTTAAATTATTAATTATTTTTGAAAGTAGTTCAAAGCATAGTAAATATTTTCTTTCTTTTACTCTTTTTTTTTTTTTTTTGACCAACATAATTTAAATGTTCCGGGAAGTTTAACTGCAGGTTCAAGTGTGCCATGAGATAAGAAAGCCTGAAAAACACTGGTCTAAGAAAATGAAGATGCAAAGACTGAGTGGTAAAAGTATTCTAATTAGTATTATTTATGATTACAAACTTTTAGAAACAACTATATGGCCAAGTTACTAGTCTTTGGCATATATAGCCATTCTGAGAAAAAGCTGAGGTATATTTAAGGAGTGGGTAAAAGTAACTAATACGTTAACACATTCTGTGTTATATATGTCACATGATTTATCATAAATGTCAGCTCAAAAGTAGAAATTTCTATAATTAGTATATTATTTTGTAATCATAAATAAAATGAATATATGAAAAAAGAAATTATTAAAATATAACAACATTCTGCTCTCCAACCCACAAGCCAGGCTTGGCACAGACCAGCTGTAACGAGCCATCTCCACTTATTCCATCTCTCCAATAACATTAATGAAACTTTGATTCAGCATAGCTATTCCTTCTCCAACCCAAACCTTGGTTCCCTGCTCATCTCCCAGCTCCTCCTGTGGTCAATCTGTACCACCCCCAGCTTTCCCTAGTACCCAGCATCTGCACTGTCCACTCACCCTCCCCCTTGCTTCAGGACTATCTGGGTCTTCTTGGCCTCTCTGCACTTTTCCTTCTTTTATTTTATCTGTGTTATGTTCTGTCTCCTGAGATAACCCTAAACTTGGCCTGGGAAAGAAAAACAATTTCCATATAGGCCTAAGAAAAGCAAGAATCAGACAGGGCAAAAACCAAATCCTCTCCAGCAGATGATAGGGAGACTGAATGAAGAAGCCCAGAAACTCTCACAGATGAATAAATCTTATTCTTATCACCAAAAAGGAGTCTGACCAAAAGACTACAGTCAGTTCGGTGTCTGTAGCACACTAATTATGGCTCTGGCCACATACACGGAGGCTGGTGGGTTTGAACCCAGCCCCGGCCAGCTAAACAACAATGATAACTGCAATAAAAAAAACAGCCGGGAGCGTTGTGGTGGGCCCCTGTAGTCCCAGTTACTTGGGAGGTTGAGGAAAAGAATCGCTTAAGCCCAGGAGTTTGAGGTTGCTGTGAGCTGTGATGCCAGAAAAGCTCTACCCAAGGGCAACATAATGAGACTCTGTCTCAAAAAAAACCCCTACAGTCATTACACCAGGTAGTAGGGGAAAGACACTGATATTTAAAAATGAACAAATGAAACAAACTCTTTACAAAGCCTTAACTTTGACTTATAACCTACCCAAATGTTTATGCTGTAAAAGAAAAGCAAAGATCAAAATTATAATAATAAAAAAAAGATCAAAATTAACACAAAGAACTAGAATGAAGGGTTAAAGTTTAAGGAAACTTCTTTGCATAAACTGCAAATAGGAGATTGTGGGTTGGTAGCAAAGTGTCAAAGGGTTCCTACTCAGTTCTTTCTAGAAGGCTTATTAAAATAATTATTCATGAAGTGAACCACATAATAAAACTCACGTCAATCTTTTATATTTCCTCTGGACAAGTAAAATAGACATTTAGGTTGAGTGTCTAAATAAAGGTCAGGACAAAGAACAATGAAAAATCCAGGGTTGGGGCAGTGCCTGTGGCTCAAAGGGGCAGGGTGCCGGCCCCATATGCCAGAGGTGGCAGGTTCAAAACCAGCCCTGGCCAAAAACTACAAAAAAAAAAAAAAAAAAAGAAAGAAAGATCCAGGGTGAACTCAAGCAATTCCAAATTTGCTTTTCACCTGTCTCTGCTGTTCGTGTTCAAGGGAAAAGATGAGAGCAAGAAGTCCTATAGAACTGGTTTTAGCTTACAACCAGCCTAGCTGGTTGTAATTAGAAAGTAACTAACTTTCTAAGCTGGAAAAAACTAACAAAGTTACTTGGCGCAGAAATTATTTTCTTTCACATTCTGATTACATGAAATTCCATTCTGAGAAATGGTAAAATATGTACCACTCCAGTGCCTTGGCACTCACCTGAGCTTGGAATAAAATAATACACATACACAAACACATGAGATTAATTTCATTTTTTCAGCAAGTGTAGGAATTTGAGAACCAGTTCTTGTCTGAGATGCTTTCCGTCAACAGATGGGCTGTTAGTCACACCAGTCACGTCAAACCCCAAGAACCTTTAGGACAAAACTTTCTATAAATACGCCACCCATATTTTATGTGGACAACTGCCACTGGACTCTGCTGGACGGAGTTTCATTTACTGACAACCCTTCAGTAAGAAAGAGGGAGGGACAGAGAGGAAGAGGGAAGAAAATAGACAGGAGGAGGGGAGAGAGACAGAATATACCATCTTCTCTCATATATGTATAGGAGATATAGGATCTACTTTGGCACCTCAAAAACATTGAATATGTTTTTCTATTGTAAAATAAAAACACATACATATATCACTCTAGTCCAATAAATAATAATTTCCAACAATAGTTAAAATTCTGGTGCAGTCATTATGGTTGTAAAAAGATTTAGAATCCCATTCCAGAAATTTTGCAACCATCTTCAAAGATGAATCAGTCTGGTCTCGTACAGATGAAGAAACTGCAGCCCAAAGAAGTGAAGAAATATATTCAAAGGAGAAATGAGAAAATGAGGGTGGCATTTGTAACAGTAACACACAATATAACAGTTCCGTATGGTCAACTGGCTTCAGAAATTTCCCCCCACCATTATTATTTTTTTTTTTTTTTGTAGAGACAGGTCTAACTTTCTGGCCCTCGGTAGAGTGCCGTGGCCTCACACAGCTCACAGCAACCTCCAACTCCTGGGCTTAAGCAATTCTCTTGCCTCAGCCTCCTGAGTAGCTGGGACTACAGGCACCCGCCACAGTGCCCGGCTATTTTTTTGTTGCAGTTTGGCCGGGGCCGGGTTTGAACCCGCCACCCTCAGTATATGGGGCCGGCGCCTTACCGACTGAGCCACAGGCGCCGCCCACCATTCTGACAACCCCGTTCTTCCAGTCAGGGTAAACAACTAAGGATCACCCTGGGAAATCCCTCCACACTCATTTCTCTCTGAAGGAAGGTGGCTATTAGTGGGTGTGGACACATGTTCTAAACTTGCCAACATGATTCAGCTACCTATAGTTACGGTTTTACCACAAGTTGCTGAAGGGGGAAAAACTCATAGCCAATCAAGAATTTTAGAGCTAGGAGGGATCTTGGCAGCTCATCTCACTTTACATATAAGCAAGCTAAGGAATAGATATGTTTAAGGTCCCCAAATGCAGGGTTTACCACAAAATAAGTCTTCAGATCAACTCAAGGGCACGTCTGGTAGCTTCTGCCCTGGTGCAATGCCAACAAGACTCAAACAGGCAGCAAAATATTTCCTCAGCTGTAGAGGCAGCTTTGCCCTGAGCTCTAATTTTCTAACTGAAAAAGCTATTTTTTGAAGTGTGGTTCCTGAAGAAGGCTGACTCACCAAGAAAAGGGGAATCATTTACTCACAGTGGACTTATCTAAATTAATGATGTTCTTCTGTGGTCCTTACCGGCCAGAGGGATCACTGCAAATACGAATCCACCCATCCCCTTTCCTGCTTCTCATTGCTCTTAGAACAAAACCAGAATTCTTTACACATTTTACAAGTCTTCACAGGGCCTGGCCCCTGCCTGCTGCTGTAGTCAGGCCCTCTGTATCCAGTTGGTTTGTACTAGAGACAAGGGGTCCTGAAATCCAGTCCACACTCCATTCTCCAAGCTTAAAATGTGGCTGAGGCCACAGCCAATAGGAGAATAAGAGGTACACTAAATGTTACTAGGATGTGTCCCCTTCCTTGTTCCTTTAGAGAACTATGATGAAAGACACACATGAAAAAGCAAATGTGAGCGAAATCATCTAAACTCCTACACAAACATAAGGGATAATTATTATGAATGACTGACTGAAGCAAAAGGGTGCTTTTTTTTTGTAGAGACAGAGTCTCACTTTATCACCCTCGGTAGAGTGCCATGGCATCACACAGCTCACAGCAACCTCCAACTCCTGGGCTTAAGTGATTCTCCCGCCTCAGCCTCCCGAGTAGCTGGGACTACAGGCACCCGCCACAACGCCCAAGCTATTTTTTGGTTTGCAGTTCAGCCGGGGCCGGGTTTGAACCCGCCACCCTCGGTATATGGGGCCAGTGCCCTACCGACTGAGCCACAGGCGCCGCCCGCAAAAGGGTGCTTTAACCTGCCAGGAAGAGGAGCCTTTGCCGCTAGTGTACCATCAAGCTAAACACTCCCTGATCCACTGTCTTTGTAGAAGTTGGCATGTTAAAAGTATTCTGAGTAAAACATACCTTGTGGACCTCCGTGTTTTATTTTGCATTTATCAATCTAATTGTGTCAAACGGTCTATAAAAAACCAGTGTATGGTGCCCCATGATTGCATTAATGTACACAGTTATGATTTAATAAAAAAATCTAATCGCTTATTTTATTTTTAATAAGCAACAGGTTGAACCTGGGTTAGAAACCAAATATCTAATTCTTCTCATAGTGCTGAAGCTTCAAATAATAGTCCATGTACAAAGCCCTGATTAGACTGCAATAAATCCCCTTTTAACTTTTTATTATGGAAAATTTCTAATACATACAAAGAACAGTGTAACAAATCCTCATGTGTACTCCGCACTGCCTTCTCCAATTAGTAACCCATGGTTATTCTTATAATCAATAATTATTTTTTAAAAACTTAAGTGGATGGCTCGGTGCCTGTAGCACAGTAGTTATAGCGCCAGCTACATACACTGAGGGTGACGGGTTCGAACTCCGTCCAGGCCAGCTAAACAACTGCAACTGCAACAAAAAAATAGCTGGGCGTTGTGGCAGGCGCCTATAGTTCCAGCTACTTGGGAGGCTAAAGCAAGAGAATCACTTAAGCACAAGAGTTTGAGGTTTGAGGGTGGCGCCTGTGGCTCAGTGAGCAGGGCACCGGCCACATATACTGAGGGTGGTGGGTTCAAATCCAGCCCCAGCCAAAATTGCAACAATAAAATAGCCAGGCGTTGTGGCAGGCGCCTGTAGTCCCAGCTACTCGGGAGGCTGAGGCAAGAGAATTGCCGAAGCCCAGGAGCTGGAGGTTGTTGCTGTGAGCTGTGTGATGCCATAGCACTCTACCATGGGCGATAAAGTGAAACTCTGTCTCTATAAAAAAAAAAAAAAAAAAAAGAGTTTGAGGTTTGAGTTGTGACACCACAGCTCACAGCAAAAAATAAATAAATAAATAAATAAATATAAACTAAAGTGGAAAGATATCTGTTTACAAACTGTTCTTCCTCAATGCTTTTAGTAGAGTAAATTTTTAACTAATTTACTAAGGATGGTCACATGGCAAGTTCCTACAGAGCTGTGGAGAGAAGTAGACAAGGTTGGACAAATGTTAATGAGCTTGGTAACACACAGACACCCTACCCACAAGTTGCTTGTCTATTTACCTCTCACTGACATCCAATTTCCAAATCCTTTTTTCTTCCTCTGAAACAAGAAGCTACACTGATGGGCTATGAAGATGAGTAGTAGGAACAGAGCTTTCTGCTTTCCAGGTGTCTCCATGAGCAAATGCTTAATGGGAGAGAAGGCCAGGAAATTCTATTTATGGTAAATGTTTGCAGAATGGGAGTTGGTGGCTGGTAGGTTTTGTCTAAGATCACAGGCCTTGAAACCATTCTCTCAAATAGGAAGCCAAACTCATTGCAACATGCAGAGGAGGGTGTTATGGGTAAGTTTGATGAAGCTAAGAGATAAAGGACAGAATTCATTTGCCTAAAAGGAAAGATTTTTAAAAAATGGCTGACATTGCTACTTAATTAGACATTAAGTAGGTAGGTCAAGAACTGGATCATGGGTGGTGCCTGTAGCGAGTGGGGCGCTGGTCACATACACAGAGGCAGGTGGGTTCAAACCCAGCTGGGCCAGCTAAAACAACAACAACCACAACCAAAAAATAGCCGGGCGTTGTGGTAGGCACCTGTAGTCCTAGCTACTCAGGAGGCTGAGGCAAAAGAATCGCTTAAGCCCAAGAGTTTGAGGTTGCTGTGAGCTGTGACACCACAGCACTCTACCCAGGGTGACAGCTTGAGACTGTCTCCAAAAAAAAAAAAAAAAAAAGAACTGGGTTTCCTGTACAGAGCTCTCTGTCCCTACACTGATTGAGAGCATCTCCCTTCTAAGGGAAGGGATTAGGAATCCAAAATACACTCATTTATTTGCACACTCACCTAGAATCACTGCAAATCTTCACCTAGGGAAAGGAAACAAAAACCACAAATCAAAAGCTACAGTATTGGCTCAGCGCCTATAGCTCAGCCACTAGGGTGCCAGCCATATATACTGGAGCTGGCAGGTTCGAACCCAGCCTAGGCCTGCCAAACAACAATGACAACTGCAACCAAAAATAGCCAGGCGTTGTGGCGGGCACCTGTAGTCCCAGCTACTTGGGACTTAAGCCCAAGAGATGGAGGTTGCTGTGAGCTGTGACACTACAGCACTCTACTGAGGATGATATAGTGAGACTCTGTCTCAAAAAACCCAAAAAAACCCCACAGTATCAGGGGACATTTTTTAAAAAGTACGTATAGCGAGAAGTCAAGAACAAGATTACATAAAAAGTGTCAGAGGTGATTTAATGAAAGGCAATTCCTACTAGATGAAGAATCTTTAGGTTAAAATTTTACTGTGTGGGCAGCGTCTGTGGCTCAGAGGAGTAGGGTGCCAGCCCCATATACCCCATATGCCAGCCGGTTCAAACCCGGCCCCAAACAAAAACTGCAAAAAAAAAAACTTTACCGTGTGTTGACAGACCTCTTAAAGTTCTGCACTGAGAAGAAACACAGGTAGGAGAAAGGAGTACGAGGTTAATTCTGGAAGGACTTGGGAAGGCTGGATGGAGTTGTACTCCTGATTGTATCCTGAGGGTCGCACAGAGTCCAACACATGGTAAGTGCTCAGTTAGTATATGTTCAACTCAATAGAAGGCTTCTAAGGTGCACATGAGGATAAATAAAATTTAATAACCCTTTCTCCTATCCATTCTCAATGTCTCCCTTATTCCCAACACCTGAGAGTTGTAGAATTTGAAATCATAATGTACAGAGGAGATCAGATAAGTCACGTTGAAAAGGATGTGTGTTTATGCAGCAGTGCATTCCGTAAGCCTGCTATCCTTGTATAAAAATGACGCATTCTGTGCCATCTTGCTGCTCCTCTACACTTTAACTCTGACGATGGCAGGAATCACAGCTGTCTTGTTCTCCACTATATCTCACAGCTCTTTGTCTAAGATGTTAGTAAGTGCTTTATACTCTTTGTTGAGTGAATGAGTGAAGCAACACAAATAAGAGTAATATTTGTAGAACTTGTATTGAAGCTGACTAATCTCAAAAACATTTCCACTAGGCTGGGTGCCAGCCACATACACCAAGAGTTGGCAGGTTCAAATCTGGCCCGGGCCTGCCAAACAACGACAACTATAACCAAAAAATAGCTGGGCGTTGTGGCACCCGTGGTCCCAGCTACGTGGGAGGCTGAGGCAAAAGAATCGCTTGGGCCCAGGAGTTGGAGGTTGCTGTGAGCAGTGATGGCACTGCACTCTACCCAGGGCAACAGCTTGAGGCTCTGTCTCAAAAAAAAAAAAAACATTTCCACTAGCTTTAGCATAAACAGACTGTAATTGTTTTAATACATTCCCATTCAGAGCATCCCAGGGCTATTGTATTCTTTTTTCTCTACCAACTGGAAACTTGGTTTTTCATTCTTGCAACATTTAAAGGTACAAACAACATAAACATTTCCCAATACCAGATGCTAGTAGCCTTAAGCCTAGAACATACTATGAAACTAAATTCATTTCGAAAAGATTACAATAATGTTCTTTTCAAACTAAGAATTACCTTAGCCTTCCAAAAACTCATTACCAATTTTAGCAACTGAAAGCATAAAGTGGTAGCTATAGATTACACCTTTCTGTAACACCCCATAGGCAAAATTATCAGGCCATGTGATGAAGAGTTACTTTAGTCAAGAAAACATGGGTTCATTCATTCAGCAGCTATGTTGTTCTGTTCAAAAGGGGAGGCATAAATACATACACGTGAGCATAAAAGCACCCCGGTGGTTGGTGAAGCAGCCAAAGCAAATTCTGTATATGGCTGGTGATTCTAAAGCACACAGAAATAGCCTCTGGTGGCAGGAAGGAATTTTTGAGAATAAGACAGGCATAATAATACAAATATTGTAAGGGTCAGGTATTCTGTTACATTTGGTTAATCAAGGACTTTAGAAAATTTGCAATCCTATTTAATGGAAAAATTATTTTACTTCCTATCAATAAATCAAGCTACTATTAGCAGTTTCAGTTCTAATTAGCCACATGACCTCAAACCTTTATATTTCCAAAAGTTAAGGAATTCAGTAGATAAGTGGTTCTCCACTTTGGCCCGAGGGTATGTATCTCTAACATTTGGGGAGTTAAAGAAAAAAACAAGCAATATTTGGATCCAGACAACAACTGTACATTTAGATACCTGGGCATATAGATACGTATATCTGTTTAAATTTTCTCAATGTTTCTTTTGAGCCAGGCCAGCTGGTTGCCGCTCAGGTTTTAATGTGCCTGTGAACCATCTGACACTCTTGATAAAAGGTAGATTTTAACACAGGTCTGAAAAGGCCTGAGATTTTTCCTTTCTGAGAAGCTTCCAAGTGAAAGATGGTGCTGTTCTATGGCTCACATCTTGTACAGATTTCTCCAACTCAAACCTTTTAGCATTCCATTAAGAACACAGAAATCTTCATCTACACCTAGAATGTATCACATACTTAGTACTTAACTTGCAAGTGCAATTAGGTGTTGCCTTTGTGTTTCACTTTTAAAACCAAGGCAGAGACTTCTATTACCATGTATGATGTGAAAAGACTATCTTAATGCCCAGATGACTCATATCAAGGATGAAGAAGGTAAGTCATGGCCACTCCAATCTTAGACATTTTTTCCTCCTTGATTTAAAGAACCCAAAGCCATTTTCAGTAAAACATCACATTTCTTAGCCTGTTATTCATGCTATTCCTTTTAAGTCATTCAATCTCTTTTGAAGTTATAGCTAAATCTCAAGAAATTCAAGCCTTCAGGAGGAGCAAAAGTCTATAAGAATTACCAGTTGCAATTATGATAATACCACTAAAGTGTATCTATCACCTTATACTTTTAGGAGAATGTACAAGTTGTAAAATTTTAAATGTGACTGTTACCTAGGATTAATGTAATAATAACAGCAGCTAATGTGTGAGTGTTATCAATTGTTAGGCCTTGATGTACTTCGTATCAATCAAGTCCTTTAACTCCTATTTTATGGCAGTCAAACTCGAGAGCAAGGTGAACTTTGCAGTAGAAAGCTACTAAATGCAAATGCTAGAATTCTATCAGAAACTAAAAAGACTGAGTCTGTGGAACCAGTAGAGTCTTCTAGGCAGTCTAATAAAAAGATGATAGCATAACAAATTTAATACAATGAGATTAATGATCAAAGCTGTGTAAAGTTTCCAATTCCATTCCATTCTTATGTTTGAAAGGTCAGGAGAGGTGGCTTCTCAGCCTTTTGGCTAAGATCAAGTGTGAAAGGTCAGGAGAAAAGAGCTAAAGTCAACTTGCTTTGCTACATAATTATCAAGAACTCAGTTTTTGTCACTTGCTAGGAAGGGCTCATATTTAGTGAATGGTGATACTGAGGAATCATTTTCTTGGTGGGAGAGCAGCAGTGGTTCCCTGCTACTGCAAAATTTGGGGAAATTTTTTGATGATCATGGGATGATCAAGCTACTGGTATCTTGTGGATAGAGAATGAGGATGGTAGCTAAATGCCTTACAATGCACAGGCCAGCCCCCACTGCAAAGAATTATATAGTCTGAGATGTCAATAGCACTCAGTTGAAAACCTTGCAGCAGAGTACTTGAGTAAGATTTTACAAGGACAACAAACATTCGTGAAGGGTCTGAATTATAACCTTTTTAAGTTAAATTTTTACACAGCTTTACTAATCCTGAATAATATGTAACATAGTGCCTTCAGCAATGACCCAGCTAGAATCATTTTAGAAGAATGCATTTGTAGCTATGTGCTGGCATGCTGCTATGAGCTTCAAAATAATTTGTTCTGTTCACTAGGTCAAAAGTTGCTCCTGTCATTGTGCTGAGACCTCATGTTCACTTACTAACTCTCTGCACTCACCAACTACATATATCCTCCAGGATATCAAGAATAACATCAGAAGCAAGCCACGAATGGTGGCTCATGCCTATAATCCTAGCACAATGAGAGGCTGAGTGGGGGGAGGCTGGATGGATTGCTTGAGGTCAGGAGTTCGAGACCAGCCCGAGCAAGAGCAATACTCCATCTCTACTAAAAATAGAAAAACTACATGGGTATTGTGGCAGGCACCTGCAGTCCCCCTGAGACAAGAAGATCACTTGAACCCAAGAGTGTGAGGTTGCTGTGAGCTATGACACCACAGCATTCTACCCAAGATGACATAGTGAGACTCTGCCTTAAAACAAGCAAACAAAGAAGTAAACAAACAAACAGCAACAAGAAAAGGAAAAAAAAATTGCAAACAAAACCTACAGTCTCTGGCCTAAAGGAGTCTTCAGAGTAGAGACAAGTCAACCACTTAAAAACCTATGTGGTAAGTAAGAAAGATCCAGGCACCAGGTGTGGGGCCCAACTGACACAAGGGAGTGAGAAACAAAAGGAGGCTTCCTCAAAGACGTGGTATCAAAGCTAAGTCTTGAGAAGCAGGAGTAGGTGAAAAAGCTGGGGACTGGGGTTTGGGTGGATGGTATTGCTCATATAAAGATGCTATCTGAAGGCGGCGCCTATGGCTCAAAGGGATAGGGCGCCGGTTCCATATGCTGGAGGTGGTGGGTTCAAATCCAGCCTCGGCCAAAAACCACAGGGGGAAAAAAAAAAAAAGATGCTATCTGTGTTTCTCAGTAATCTTTCTGATAACACCCAACAATGATAAAAAATAATAAGATCTTATGAAGCAAAAACTAGGATGCTGGCACTATTCTAACAGCTTTGCCTATGAAGCCTTTGACATACGTACTATAATTAGTCTTATACGACAGAAGAGGCAGCTGAGGCACAGGGTGATCCAGGTGACTTGCTCAAGGTTACACAGCTAGTGACTGGCATTTGGGATTCAAACTCACTTAATCTGGCACTAATGGCTGGATTCTTAATCAACATTATATATAAGTTGATTCTTAATCAACTTGAAAAACTAAAAGTTATAAAAACTATCTTTAAGAAGAGATATTAGCTAAGAGATTTAACCAGAATTAATCTAAGAGGAATTGTAGATGTACTGAATAGAAGTCATGAGCCTGGTGAACATGCTTTTAGGATAAAGACGAAACTTTTGTGGATTATCAAACTCTGCCTATTTAGGACTTCAAACACAGATTTATCTCTATCCTAGTTCTTCTTTATCTCCAACTTGGCATAGGAGGTTCTTGCTAGTATTTCTGGATCTATTAATAGATTATATCTGCATGGTCCTCCCTCTCCCTTCCTACATTCTTCTTTTTTTTTTTTTGTGGTTTTTTGGCCAGGGCTGGGTTTGAACCCGCCACCTCCGGCATATGGGACCGGCGCCCTACTCCTTGAGCCACAGGCGCCACCCCCTTCCTACATTCTTGAAGAGCAGGCCCTCTTTATCCTCACCCAAGACAGCTTTCAACAAGGACAGCTGAGGCTAGCACCCCTCCAGCAATGCCCTTTAGGTGTCTCTTCACCAGCATAGAATAGAACCATTGAAAAACTCTTTTGAGTACAGTCCCTTCCCCAGGTAATTTCAGGCCACATTTTCACACAGTCTTCCACCGTATCTATCAGAAGCCTTTAGATCCAGCACTGCTTGAAGCCACCCATCTACTAGCAGCACTGATGGATGATAGTTCTGTTTAGAATGAGAAATGTTCAACTAAGCTCCTTGACCCTGCAGACATTTGGTTTCCTCCTTATGACTCACAGGAAGATAGAATAGTAGTTAATAGCATGAGACTGTTAGTGACTTTGAGCAAATCATTTAATCTCTCTGACCCTCAGGATAATAATAATAATAACAGTTTATTTATTGTGTTGCATGACATAATACAGGTAAAATACTTTGTAAGATAACTGTCATTCAAAGACTCAATAAATGCTGATTAAATTATAAAGAAAAAAAGCAATTTGTGGTAAAAACCTATAGACTGTATTTGTAGATGCAACAAACACAGTTGAAAGTTATACACCAACCTTTCAACTGGAATATGAAAGAAATTTCACATTTTGCACACATGCAATTTTATTTTTTCTTTCTTTTTTTAAGCACTGTACATTTTATTATTATTTTTTTAGAGACAGAGTCTCATTTTGTCACCCTTGATAGAATGCCGTGGTGTCACAGCTCACAGCAACCTCTAGCTCTTGGGCTTACTCGATTCTCTTCCCTCAGCCTCCCGAGTAGTTGGGACTACAGGCACCTGCCACAATGCCTGGCTATTTTTTTTGTTGCAGTTTGGGGCTGGGGCCAGGTTCAAACCCGCCACCCTTGGTATATGAGGCCAGTGCCCTACTCACTGAGCCACAGGTGCCACCCCACACATGCAATTTTCAAGACTACTTTCACTACTGGACTATATCTTATATAAGTTTTTTTTTTTTTTTGTAGAGACAGAGTCTCACTGTACCGCCCTCCGGTAGAGTGCCGTGGCATCACACGGCTCACAGCAACCTCTAATTCTTGGGCTTACGCGATTCTCTTGCCTCAGCCTCCCGAGTAGCTGGGACTACAGGCGCCCACCACAATGCCCGGCTATTTTATTTTTGTTGCAGTTTGGCCGGGGCTGGGTTTGAACCCGCCATCCTCTGCATATGGGGCTGGCGCCCTACTCACTGAGCCACAGGCGCCGCCCCTTATATAAGTTTTTAAAAATATGAATAATTTTTTAAAAACTTCTTGGCTACTTTTTGCATTTTCCTTCAAAAAACTCAGCAGGAGTGGTGGCTCACACCTGTAATACTAGCATTTTGTGGGTGGATCACCTCAGCTCAGGAATTTAAGACCAGTCTGAGCAAAGCAAGACCCCGCTTCTACTAAAAATAGAAAAACAAAACAAAACAAACTAGCCAGGTGTTGTAGAGGGTGCCTGTTGCTATAGCTCATAGCAAACTCAAACTCCTGGGTTTGACTGATCCTTTTACCTCAGCCTCCAGAGCTACTTAAACCCAGGAGTTCGAGTTTGCTATGAGCTCTAACACCATGGCACTCTACCCAGGGCAACAGAGTGATACTGTGTCTCAAAACAAAAAAAAAAATTCACGATCAACATATATTTGAGGCTTGGCACAGTAGTACAATGGTTACAGCGCCACCCAGGCCAGCTAAACAACAATGACAAAAAAAAATAGGGTGGTGCCTGTGGCTCAAGGAGTAGGGCCCCGACCCCATATACCGTAGGTGGCGGGTTCAAACTTGGCCCCAGCCAAAAAAAAAACTGAAAAAAAAAAAATAGCTGGGCATTGTGGCAGACGCCTATAGTTCCAGCTACTTGGGAGGCTGAGGCAAGAGAATCGCTTTAGCCCAAGAGTTTGAGGTTGCTGTGAGCTGTGATGCCACAGCACTCTACTGAAGGTGACATAGTGAGACTCTGTCTCAAAACAAACAAACAAATAAACATATATTTGAAACAGAGTGAGAAGGGCTAACTCCCCTAAACTACCTGACTTAATGGCTTAAGACACCATACTGAGGGAACTTTCTTTAGTCCAGAGGCTAGCCCTGGGTCCTCCCAACATCAAATGGATTTCATAAAAGCAGCAAGGCTAGTATCTGGTCTGGGCAGTGTACTTCTTTGGAAAAAAAAATAACTTTTGCTTCTTTGCAAAGAGAAAGAAAAAAGGGCAGAACAATAAATGCAAACCTATTTACTAATTATTCTGTTCTTTAAAACAAGTTTTTTTACATATTGCAGGAAAGAAGCCTCAAGCACAGAGCTAGGAGCGGGTTTATAAGGCAGTAGTTACATCAGGCCTCAGTCCAGCCCTACCCAAATTGTACACTGACTGCTACTCTAATGAGGAGTCTGTTCAGAGCCAGTGCCCTTTACACACCAAACCATTCCCAGAGCTTCCTTAAGCAAAGCAGAATGAGAATCTGTGTAATTGTCTACACAGTCCTACATGTGGGCTTCCACTTTTGCATGAGGTGACTGCTGTGAGCCACACCCAGAAATTGTGAGCTCTTCCTTTCTCTGCTGTGCTGTGTATTTGCTCCTTTAGCTTCTCACCAACTGCCACGAGCCCCCGGGGCCAGAATTCAAGTCTGATTCATCTTGGTGTGTGCTGAGTTTGGCATGGGGCCTGGCACAGAGAGGTTGCTCAATAAACACACCAACTAACAGCAAGCCAGCTTAGAAAACCGTTCTATTCACCCTCTCCCACACCCCCCAAGTTTGAATTTCTCCTTTTTCTTTCAAGCCAGCTTGCTTTTTCGGTGTTTGCTCTGAAATAGGAATGTCAGGAACTTCTTTAACGGCAAGTGAGACCTTTATAAAGTCTAAGGTGGCTTTTTCTTTAAAAATGTGTAGGAGATCAACAAGATGGAGATTGTTACCACACATACTGCAAAAGTGACACAAGCATTTCTTAAAGAGTGAGCACAAGGAAAGGTGGCCTTTAGACAGGTGTGTGAGTTTGTGTGCGCGCAGTCTTAATTAACACAGGATACTTTTAAGTATCAGGTATTGAAAAGGCCCTCAGCTACACAGAGACCCTAGTAAAGACAGAGAAGGTGGCTGCGCCTGGCAACTCCTGAAAGAAAAAGCCAGAGGGCCCTGTTCCTAGAGGCACGGTACCTCACACTGCAAGATACGCCCCCAGGGGACACCCACCCTCTTGCTTCCAAGCTCAGTTTTCCTGTAGTGTGGCAGGCACTAGGCAGACAGAGCAACCAAGCGCCTCGCCACTTAGCTGCCCTTATACACCACCACCCCGCATCCACACCTTGTTGTTTCGGCCAGTTCCAGGATGAGCCTACACCTTTGTGTTTTCTTTTCTTATCCTTCTTTCTCTCTTTTCTTTTCTTTCTTTCTTTAAAGTCAAGGGCTCTATATCTCCGCAGGGAGGGCCTGATCCAGGCACAAAAGGGGAAAAAGTAATTTTCCTTCCACAAGTTTGGCAAAATTTCCTCCATCCTCCTTCCCTTAGGGGCCCCCTCACGTCTCAGCCCTTGACGCAAAAAGAGAAAGGGGATCGACTCCAGATTCTGCGGCCTCGCCCTGCGCACAAGTTTCCACTGACTTGGCCGCTTGCAGAATTGGCAGAGCAGACGCCGAGCGTGGACAGAGATCGTCTGTATTTCCCGGGATGTCGCGCCTCGAGACCCATCCGTGCGGACCCGGAATCGGTGACCCGGGGGACCCCACTTACCCAACCACGGAAATCATCATGGCAGCCACCACCAGGTAGTTGGTCTGGTAATAGAGCAGGTTGCTCACCACGCGGTTGTTCCATTTGGAAATGTCCCGGAAGTCTGGCCGGGCGAAGCGGTCAGAGCCTGGGAAGAAATCGTCCCAGGCGCGGAGCGGGGCGATAGTCACGTCCATGTTCTTCGCTGAGCTTTCTTCGCCTCCGGAATCCAGGGGCGGCGGCGGCGGCAACCGATCAGCTGAGCGGGGTTAGAGAGATGACAGCGGCAGCGTCTCGATCGGCTTTGCGGTTGGTAGGCAGTAGAGCAACGGAAATTGGGAGCAGGCGGGCGTGTTTGCTCTTCTTTACTTCTCCATTGGCTCTAAGTGATTACGGGAAAACCGAGACCTCTCGCGTCAGAGCTAGGGACTGACTATAGAATAGACACGGTAGAAAGCAACGGAAGGAAATCCCCTCCCTGAAGCGAGGTGGCAATACCTTCCTTAGCAGTCCAAATACAAACTAACCCCTGTGTAATACCTTTTTCTTTTTTTGAGTGTTAATCTTGTTTTCTCTATGATTTAGAAAAAAATTTTGGCAGCTGTTCAGATGCCAATCTAAGTGAAATGGAATGGAAGACGACTATAGCGTAACTGGAAGATGAGCTGGTTTTGAAAACTAGGTATTACTAACCTCTGCACATCTCAATGCAGTTCTCATATGTTCTCTGTTTTAGCCTGAGTCACTCTGTGTGAAATCAGATTGGCAAAAATGGCAAAGAAGGCCTTGCAGAACAGGAGGGCGTCTTGTTTTTTGACTTTTCCTGTTCTCCCTTTCTATTCTCTCCAGGCAAAATTGTGGAACTGCTGTGCCATTCTGATAAAGTGATAGGCCCTCTGGTCATTTCAACCCTGAGCTCCACCTGTTCTTTACATTTTAAAGCAAACAATTGTCTGCAGTGAACTAATTGTTCTGCACCTAGTATTTTTGGGTGGAAATATGGATTTTACTCTAAAAGAGTGTTCTTAATTTTATTCCAATGCTTAGTGACAACTTTCACTAAGGGAGCACAGTATTTTAATAAATAAGGTGATGTTTTGTATCTCAAGCCCAAAAAATACAAGGGATGCCTTAGTTGTAAATTCTCTTCTAAGGTCATGTTTTTTCAGTTAAGGGGTTAGCTGGTACAATAAAACTACTTCTATCTCAAATGCATAAGGAAAAAATATTTTGGTTAATTACTTAGTGCTGTAGGCAGAATTCTAAGATAACTTAGTCTTTAAACCTGCATAGATATTGTTTTAAACAAGCTGAATTTACTCACATCACTAATTTTTAGAAACTTGGAAAGCATAAAATATACCCAATGCAAAGTCTGAAGGATATAATTTAATTTTCCTTGTTGATTCAGAAAAATTAAGGAACTTACAATAACTCTAAGAAATTGTTACTACTATCGGTGTTTGGGAAATTTTAATGATTTAATGGAATCAGCACTAAGATATATCATAGGTGCTGCTTTTTGAATAAAGTTTTAAAATGGGAAAATATTCATAAGCTCTCCCATTTTCTTGATTCTGGAAAAATGGAAGGGTTTAAAGTCAGAGAAAGTAAAACTGAGAGTCTCAGCTCCTTTCTCTGTGGCTGGTGATGTTAGAAAAATTACCTAATTGACCAGAGCCTCAGTTTCTTCATTTGTAAAGTGAGGATCGTACATCTGCCACATACAGGAAGATAAATGAAGTAATGTATAGGAAGTGCTTACCATATAATAAATACTCACAGTTCGGTATTGCTATTACTGTTATTAATAATAGTACAGCCCACGATTCATCTGTATAGTAGTAAGAGTGCTTTAGGCTGGGTGCGGTGGCTCACGAGTGTAATCCTAGCACTCTGGGAGGCCAAGGCAGGTGGATTGCATGAGCTCAGGAGTTTGAGACCAGCCTAAGCAAAAGCAAGACCCAGTCCCTAAAAAATAGCTGGGCATTGTGACAGGTACCTGTAGTCTCAGCTACTCAGGAGGTGGAGGCAAAAGGATTGCTTGAGCCCAGGAGTTTCAGGTTGCTGTGAGCTATGATACCACAGCACTCTACTGAGGGCAACAAAGTAAGACTCTGTGTAAAAAAAAAAAAAGAGGGCGCCACCTGTGGCTCAAAGAAGTAGGGCGCTGGCCCCATATGCCAGAGATGGCAGGTTCAAACCCAGCCCTGGCCAAAAACTGCAAAAAAAAAAAAAAGCTCTTTAATGTGTTTTGTTTCTCTGCTTTTCTAATAAACATCCACCAAATTTATCTTGCCTTAGTTTTATTCTTTTGGTTGTATCTGGGTAGGTATGATAGGGGAAGAAAAGGTTGAGAAAATTCGATCCAGGGTGGCGCCTGTGGTTCAGTGAGTAGGGCGCCAGCCCCATATGCCGAGGGTGGCGGGTTCAAACCCAGCCCCGGCCAAACTGCAACCAAAAAATAGCCGGGCGTTGTGGCGGGCGCCTGTAGTCCCAGCTGCTCGGGAGGCTGAGGCAAGAGAATCGCTTAAGCCCAGGAGTTGGAGGTTGCTGTGAGCTGTGTGAGGCCACGGCACTCTACCTGAGGGCGGTACAGTGAGACTCGGTCTCTACAAAAAAAAAAAAAAAAAAAGAAAATTCGATCCAATGCTAACAGATATTTTGAGTTCTTTCAAGGCTCTGTGAAAGCACAGTAAAAGATTAAAAGAAGAGCAACCAACAAAAAAAATGAGGGAGATAGGGGAAGAGAAGGGTGCAGCCAGGCCCTGCCTTCTCGCTGCTACTTAAATATGAGACATTGAAAGCTGTGCTAAATGGAGATACACTGGGCCTGTGCTCAGTTACGGGAAGTCAGAAGGTGTGGAGGAATTCCTGGGGCTTAAGAATTTCACCAAGCAGTACTGTGGGCAAGCTGAGTGAATGATCTTGGGTCAAAATGAGAGTGGGAGCTCCACACCTGTTAGAGAGATCTGTGAGCATTAGAAGCTGTCAACTAAGAACTTTCACCTTCCAACTGCTTGGAACTGCATGACCAGAAGCTGTCAAATGTGTATTAGTAACAATATGATTATTCATTAATCACAGACAATTCATATTCAGTAAATATTTCTCCAAAGTATTTTTATTTGTTTAAACCTGCAAATAGGTTTAAAAATAAATGATTTTTAAAAATCAGGTAAAGCTGGCTCGGTGCCTGTAGCTCAGTGGCTAGGGTACCAGCTAAATACACCAGAGCTGGTGGGTTTGAATCCAGCCTGGGCCTGCCAAATAATAGTGACAACTACAACAGAAAAATAGCCCAGCATCATGGTGGGCATCTGTAGTCCCAGCTACTTGGGAGGCTGAGACAAGAGAATTGCTTAAGGCCAATTGTGAGCTGTGATGCCACAGCACTCTACCAAGGGTGACATAGTGAGACTCTGTCTCAAAAAAAAGAAAGAAAAAATCATCTAGGGTGGTGCCTGTGGCTCAGTGAGTAGGGCACTGGCCCCATATACTGAGGATGGTGGGTTCAATCCCGGCCCCGGCCAAACTGCAACCAAAAAAAAATAGCCGCTTGTGGCGGGCACCTGTAGTCCCAGCTACTCGGGAGGCTGAGGCAAGAGAATCGCCTAAGCCTAAGAGCTGGAAGTTGCTGTGAGCTGTAATGCCATGGCACTCTACCGATGACGATAAAGTGAGACTCTGTCTCAAAAAAAAAAAAAGGAAAGAAAATCAGCTAAAGCTGCCAATAGCATAATCCTCTTCTCCCTCTCTTCCAAAATGTTAACCATGCTTCTTTTTCTTTAGATTCTTTTTGAACACATACTGAGTTGCTACTTTATTCCAGTAATTTTGAATGCGATTAATAGAGCTATTTGTCACTATTTGTTAGGGAGGAGGGTGTTGTCAGATTCATTGTAGAGGTCTTGTGGCTGTATTTTATACTGGGACTTGTGTTTCTGCACAGCATCATTCTGAGTATTTCTCTGTTTAAAAATTATAGCAACCGAGGGCGGTGCCTGTGGCTCAGTCGGTAAGGCGCCGGCCCCATATACCGAGGGTGGTGGGTTCAAACCCGGCCCCGGCCAAACTGCAACCAAAAAATAGCCAGGCATTGTGGCGGGCGCCTGTAGTCCCATCTACTCGGGAGGCTGAGGCAAGAGAATCGCTTAAGCCCAGGAGTTGGAGGTTGCTGTGAGCTGTGTGAGGCCACGGCACTCTACCGAGGGCCATAAAGTGAGACTCTGTCTCTACAAAAAAAAAAAAAAAAAAAAAAATTACAGCAACTGAAAAAAAAATTATAGCAACTGATCTGTTCCATTTGAAAAAAAAGAAAACCCGTTGAAGGTTTTGCTTGCATGTCTCTGTTGCTTTCATTACTGGCAAAGGCAGGAGGCTATTTCCCATCAGTTGGTGAATGCCTGGTGTCATATATTAAAATACCAAAGCACACAGACAAAGGGCCAGATGCCTGTGCAGGCTTCTTTGTGCGCTAGTTGTATCCTATCCCCAGGTCTGTTTCCTCCACTGTGAAATGGGAGAGACTGGACCAGGTGCTCCCTAAGGTGCCTGCTGGGTTTCACCATCTAAGGTGGCTGCCACTAATTAAAGGGTGTCCTTACAGCAGCATTATTGAGGGCCCACGCCACTGAAGGCCATTTTGATAAGCAAGGATTTAGCTTCAGTGGTTTCTATCTGTGGAGCTGTCTGGGCAAGAAAAAGAGGTTTCTGAGTTGATGTTGAGACTTGTGACCTATATAGATGCTAGTGTCTCCTGCTATGGACTGTAAACTCTATTCCCCCGTTCACTGCCTGGCACTGACTTGCAGCTCAATGAATGATACTGAATTGATCCTAATTGCAGGGATCATAGAAGCCACGCCTTTCTTAACACTCAGTGGACAACAGAACAAAAAAGAGATTAAATATTACAGTTTAGGAACAGTAGCTGCATTTATTGCATACCCACCAGGCTTTATATATTCCATTTCAGCTGTTCTCAAACTTTACCTGCAGAGAATCACTCCAGGCTTTGCAGAAGCTCCAGGGTGAGCCTGAAAATGTACATTTTTAATAAATTCCAAAGTGATGTTGATCAGGGAGTATATTTTGAGTACCACTGTGGATTTTATTAATTCTCAGTCTTACAAGAGCATCATCATCACTACTTTACAAAAGGAACAGCAGTGCCTTAGGTCTCATAGTATCTGGGGAATAAGGATTTAAATGCAGTTCCTTCTGAATCTTTCAAACCTCTTTTCTGGTGCCACTCCGTGAAAGGTAGTGTGCGTGTGTGTATATATATATATATATATTTTTTTTTTCCAACATTACTATTTTTCTCTATCCACCTATCCAGATCACGTGTGTATATACATGTATTTCTAACTCTGGAAGAAAATAGTCAAAAATTCTACCATAATTTACCTTTAGGTGCTGGGATTATGAGTGTACTAAATTATTCTTTAATTTTTGCAATTCTTTTCTTCTCTCTGAATATATACATATAAACCAGATAAAAGGTTTTCTTTTTTTTTGTAGAGACAGAGTCTCACTGTACCGCCCTCGGGTAGAGTGCCGTGGCATCACACGGCTCACAGCAACCTCTAACTCTTGGGCTTACGCGATTCTCTTGCCTCAGCCTCCCGAGCAGCTAGGACTACAGGCGCCCGCCACAACGCCCGGCTATTTTTTTTGTTTGCAGTTTGGCCGGGGCTGGGTTTGAACCCGCCACCCTTGGCATATGGGGCCGGTGCCCTACTCACTGAGCCACAGGCGCCGCCAGATAAAAGGTTTTCAATTTAATTCCATTCCCATTGAATTTACCTGATGGAATATGACACTAAAATATTAGTGTTGATTTTCACACAGATAATCTCTCCACCTCACCCCTATGAAACTGACTTAGATAAATTTATTCTTAAAGTGCCTACCTAGATGAGCAAAGATTTGGAACCATCCCAAAAAGCAGAAAGTGAAACTTCTGATGCTCTGCCCCAAGGAAAAGCTCTCACATATTGGAGTGGTTCTTCCGGGAGGTTTTTCATAGAGTACATCACCATGTTATGTAATTATTAACATAAAAACTGCATAAGCATATGTTTAAGTCTACATTTACACTCTGTGTAAAAGCATACTACACAGTATAATATTTCTCTAATTAGATGTAGTAAATAATCAAGATTATAATTACAGGGAAAAGATTTAAACCTGGAAAAAGACGCTGCGCAGAGGGTCCCGCCAGCCCCGCCTCTCCCCCCTCCAGCCCCTCCCCTCCCCTCCTTTCCGGCCCCGCCCCTCCCCCTCCAGCCCCGCTCGCCGTGAGGGAATCTGGGAAGAGCCGGAGAACAATATGGCGGATGGCGAGGAGCCGTAAGTACTCGGTCTCTGAAGGCGCGCCGGGCTGGGCTGGGCTGGGTTGAGAGAGTGGCGGTGGGCGGTTGCCGCCGTCACCCGGGGTCCCCACCATTCCCTCCCGCCCCATCCCCTCCCCTCGCCCTCCATCCTCTCGCGGCGCCCAGTGTGTAGCGTGATGCTGACCCTTCTTTTATTCTCTCTTTCTTTTAGGGAGAAGAAAAGAAGGAGAATAGAGGAGCTGCTGGCTGAGAAGTTAGTGCTGCTGGGAGGCCGGGGCCCTCTCCGGGGACCCCCGCCTCCCCTCACCCCAGGCCTAGGGGACCAGCCGCAGCGGGCCCGGGGGGTTGGGAGGGGGCTCCCGGAGCGCAGGCCGCGCGGCCTCATCCCCTGACCCCTGTCCGGCAGCCCCGGGGGCCCGGCGGTCGGCTCCTGGTTTCTGCCCCGGGCAGGCATGTGGCCAGGTTGCACTGCCCCAGGTCCTGCAGGGGTCTGTCGGGGTGCCTGACGTAAAGGTCTTGCGGAAGGCCCCTTGCGCCCCCCTCGCTCTTCCTCCATCCCAAATTGTCAGAACGGTGATCTTGCGTAAAGGCAGTCCATATTAAACACACACAAAACGGATACAGGGCCTTTCGTAAACCCAGACACACTCGTACTAAATGCAAACTTTTTTTTTTCTTTTTTGGCCGGGGCTGGGTTTGAACCCGCCACCTCCGGCATATGGGACCGGCGCCCTACCCCTTGAGCCACAGGCGCCGCCCCTAAATGCAAACTTTTAATAAGAACTCTGTATGTCAGGTATTGTGCTAAGCACTTAAGTCATCTTTACAAAATAATTGGTCCTTAAAGGAGGATTTTGACATACAGCTTACTTTCCCCATTTTACTACACACCCTGTTTCCAATCAGATGCTTAGTTTTGTGCTGGTAACACAGATTTAAACAAAGTGTGTTCTATAACCTGGCCAATGCCACATAATTCCCCTAGCCGCCTCCCTACATGGGAGGATTAAAAAAAAAAAAACTCTTGTAGTGGGTGTGGCGAGTCATAATTTTTATGCCAATTCCCAGTAGCACCTCTTTGGTGCTTTCTCCCTCAGAAAGTTGAATTTTAACAGAAGGAGTACTGGAAGACAAATTTAGTTTCACTTTCCCTCCCGCCTTTTAACTGCCCTTCCACTGTTGCGTAAAATGGCATGAGATGAGAGTTAAAGTTTGAATGCTTACTATATGCCAAGTAATGTAACTAAGGCTTCTATGCGGATTAACTCTTTATTCTTATGGTCTTAAGAAGTAGCCATGAACAACCTACAGATGAGGTTTATGACTGTTAAGTAATCTGCTCAAGGTCACCATGTTATTATTAATTGTGGAACCAAAACAACTCTGACATCAAAACCTTTGGTCTTTATTGCTAGGCAATAAATAAGTACTTTTGGTCCCTTTTGTAAAAAATGGATATTACTAATATATTTGAAGATAGAAATTGTGAGATTATAGGAAATAAGAAAATTCTAAAAAAACCGTGAATCTTGCACAGAGTACAAAATACATGCACTTTGTAGAGGAGTCCTTCCCTATTCACTTGTATGTTCTAAAGATTTCTAGATAGTAATCCCTGTCTGGCACAATTGTAATTTAAAACGTTTTTTGTGTGTTTATAGTAGCAACAAATACCACCTTCTAGTATTAAGAGATTTCTTTTTTGAAAATTGTGACCTCAATTTTTTTCTCAGCAAAGTCTCAAAAGTTCCTCTCACCAAAAATGATCTTTAAATCACACCTTTTACACTTGGAAAGGACACATAAATAGTATTACTTTTGAAGCATCACAATCGTGAAAGTGTGGCTTTTTTTCCTCCCTGTATCTGTTATTTTCCTGATTCTAAGTGTGTTGAAGGGACAGATTGGGCAAATTTGCTGTAATCCTGTAAATATCGATTATAGAGGAGTCCATTTCTCACCCACATACCAGTGTCCTAAATTTCTTGTTGGATTTCTTTAGGAAGTCAGAAACATTAGACTGATTATTTCATCAAATGGGTGAAATAAAAGTAGAAACATGTATAGTTTTTAGCTTTAAATGATTCATATAATAAAAAATTGAAAACATAAACAGGTCTGATATGGTTACCTTTTCATTTGGGAAAACCACGATTGTGTAGGTTTGGCTTTTTCATACTAATCTTTGCAGCTGAATTTACTGTGTTCTGTGCAGAATGGCTGTTGATGGTGGGTGTGGGGACACTGGAGACTGGGAAGGTCGCTGGAACCATGTAAAGAAGTTCCTCGAGCGATCTGGACCCTTCACACACCCTGATTTCGAACCCAGCACTGAAGTGAGAAATGTTTATTTTTAAATAACTGTGTGTTAATAGTTATATGTTTCAAAATGATAGTGCTTCCTTTTTAATTTGCTCTTACAATGAAAATACTAATAAAATTGTTTTATGTAAGTTATCTTGAAATACTAAATTGAATATTCACATTTTATTTGAATGACTGAGTCATTTTCACATTTATAATGATGATAAATTGAAAATTTACAAGAGAAAAATAATCTCATAAATTCTAAGTTATACTTAAAATTCCAGCTTCAAACGATTTCTGAGACTTCCTTTTTATAGCACTGCTATGAGAAATTAATTTTGATGGAAATAATGTATTTCTTTAATTTTGAAATATGTTTAAAATGGGCATCTTTACTTAGCATTGAATATAATTACATGTTGAAAATTATGAGTGCTGTGGAATACAAGCATAGAATATTGGGCTGATAGTGTCTGACTTAAGGCAAATGTTTAATTATGTGTGCATTATTTTTTATTACAAGGTAGGAAAAATATTCTTTATAGTAAATCTTTATGTCCTTTTGTGTTTATAAGAGATTATTTTGAAACAGTAATACTGCATTGTCCTATTCCTAAAAATTAATGTGCAAACTCTTGGGTTTGGCCCAGTATCTCATCTGAATAACTTTTCTCTTTAACCGTTGGGCGAAATTGATAATATTAATTCTGCCTTTCTTTGGATAACATACCATATTTTCCTGTGCTTTTGAAATTTTTTTGCCTGATAATTTAAGATTGTTACTTGTGTTAAATGATTGTTTCAAGTTGTATTTCTATTGACATGTTAATTTCTAATAGTTTTCTGTTTTTCTTCCTGCCATCTCATGTTTTGTTAAGGTTTGAAGAATAACAGTTATTATTCTTCTTACTTTACTTTTTAGACCTTTAAACACTTTTGCAGTGCCTGGTCCTGTTTTAAAGATCTGAAAATTTTCTTTCGGAAGTCAGTTAAATAACTAAATTTAATGTTTTATATCCACTTTCAAAAATTAAAAAAAAAGAACTAGGGATAGTTCTTGTTAAAAGTCTTTTAATGTTATACTATAAAAATCAATTTAGAAACATTAAAATTGAAACTCTTTGTAATCATTAGGGTTTCAGAATTTCTGGTTCTACCTAATTCATAAATTTAAAATAATTGATCAGATACAAAATCTGCTCTTTCTCCTTAAATGCATTTTTATGGAAACATCAGAAACTAAGGTTTTTGCTTTATTGAAGATCCTTATGGTTATCATCCAGCTTTTAATATGCCTTTCCATTCTTTACAGTCTCTCCAGTTCTTGTTAGATACGTGTAAAGTTCTAGTCATTGGAGCTGGCGGCTTAGGATGTGAGCTCCTGAAAAACCTGGTAAAAAAAAAAAAATGTATATATTTATAAAGTATGTATTTTTCTTCTTTGTGATAAGTAAATGTTTCTTTTCTGTCATACTAGGAAATTTCTTTATTGTGATTGTTAACCTTTTAAGGTTTTGTTAGATAAATTTAACAGTTTAACTTTTCAGATAGTAATTAAAACTATGGTATAACTTTGGAATTTTTTTTTTTTTTTTTTTTTTTTTAGAGACAGCATCTCACTCTATTGCCCTGGGGTTGAATGCCCTGATGTCATAGTTCACAGTAACCTCAAACTCTTGGGCTTGAGTGGTCCTTTTGCCTTAGCCTTAGTCCCAGCCGAGTAGCTGGGACTATACAGTTGCCTGCCACAGTGACTGGCTAGTTTTTTCTATTTTCATTTTTTCCTAGTTTTTCTATTTGTAGTAGAGATAGGGTCTTACTTTGCTCAGGCTGGTCTGGAACTCCTGAGCTCAAGCGATCCACCTGCCTTGACCTCCCAAAGTTCTAGGATTACAGGCATGAACCATTGCATCCGGCCACTTTGGAACTTTCTAAACTCTAACGTTCTCAACTATAAAGTCATTGGTAGAATTTTCTACTTTCACTTTCTTCTCTGCTTTTATCAAAAAACTTGGTGTTTCTTTTTATAAAGCACTCATTAACTTCAGTGAAGTAAATAACAAAACTAGTAATTCGTAGTTTAAAATAATTTACTCTTGCTTCTCCAAATAACCTAGCAAAGTCTATAAGACATTGTCACATTTTAGATAGAGGGGAGACATTGAGATTAAGGGATATTAACCAACTTTATCATGTTTTCCTGGATTATAGTGATGTCCCTTGAGTCATATCCAGGTCATCAGTTCTTAGTCAAGTATTTTTTTTCAGTGAACTATTAGGTAATTAGTTGACCTAATGATATGTAATTTTTTTATGATTATACAATAGCAGAATTAAAAGGTTTGGGAAAGCTAAACCTTTAGTGAAGCAATTTCCGTATATTGCTTGGAAATTCATGATTCAATTAATCTAAACTAATTGGTTTCATGGACTTTTTATGACCACAAAGTAGCTATTTATAAATCATTATAAGTTTATTTAACAAAGATGAGTAGGGGGAGAACTATTGTAGAGCTCTGTATGCCAGGTTTCTCATTGCTGTATAGAAGAGTGGAAATGCTGGAGTAGACTTCTTAGAAATGAAGCAGATTGTATCCTATTTAGGCCTTTAGGCTGTTTAGGCTGTTTGCTGGCCAAGGGGGTTACAATTTAAATGTAAACGTGGGCACATTAATTTTGCTAGGAAACACTAATGTCACTCAAGTGAAGTTGCAAAAACATAAATGTGCTTCACTGTATTTAGTGCTATGCTGGGTTCTGTGAGAGTTGTAGATTATCATGGTCTCTGTCCTAAATTACATCAGAGGTACACATCTCATGGGAAATAAATAGCAGTATATATCACATACTCTGGTGAGGTGCCAAGATGGCAGTACCTTATCAGACATAAATATTCTAGTGTTACGAGGACCAAAGTCTTTTAGAAGGGAAGGAGAATAGCAATGGTTTTTGTTAGGTATTACGTATGTACAAGTTTTCTAAAGCTTAACTTTTTCAGATTTGAAGCCATTATTTGAAAATGTAATGGCTACTAATTTTAAATGAAAGTAGTTGAAGATTAGATCTGAAGATTACTCATGAAGCAACTTTAAGGAGTAGTCTTGTTATTGTATTTATTTATTGCATTATAATAACCCTTTATACCAGCAGTTCTCAACCTGTGGGTCACGACCCACAGGAACTGTATTAAAGAGTTGAGGCATTAGGAAGGTTGAGAACCACTGCTTTACACAGAAGAAGAAAAGTAAGGGTTTTCAATTTTACTGCTTGTTTCTTTTCTTATTTCACATATAAGTACACAAGAGATATACATGTTTTTTTTTTTTATTGATTGTAATCCACCCAAAGGCTCATTCTTAGAAAATATGACATTAATATTACTGACTGAGCAAATATTTATTGAGTCTTGTCCCCCATATGCCAAGCACCATGTTAGTGTTACAGATATGTTACTGAACTTTACAGACAGATGTTTGTATTTGTGGGGCTCACATTATAGTTGAAGGAAAAAGACAGGTAAAATATATAGTAGGTAAAATGGTAATAAATCCTATGAAGAAAGGAAAGATGGAAGATAGGTAGCTTCTGATGGGAAGGAGAGGGGTTTCAAAAAAGATGTGATCTGGGTACAGAGAAGGCTAAAGGAGACATAGAGATAAAGAATAGTCAGAGAATAGCAGGTACAAAAGCTGTGAAGTGGGAGCTGTGAACCTGTTTGTTCAAGAACAGTAAGGAGGCCATTTTAGCTAAAGCAGAAGTGGGTAGGGGGAGCATTTTTGGAGATGATATCCGATGGAGAGGCTTGGAGTGAACATCACAGGAAGCCTTGGGGGGCTGCTGTAATAACTGTAGCTTTTACTCTTAGTCAGAAAGTCATTGGAGAGATGTATGCAAATGAGTGAATTGGTTGGCTTCTTTTAATCCAGATCACTGAGGCTGATACTTGAGAATAGACAAAAAGAAGAGCAGGGAATGGAAGCAGAGAGACCAGCTAGAAGAGTGTTACAGTCCTTTAGATAAGAGATGACAGAGACCATGAACAGGGCGGTAGCATTGGAGGTGGTGAGAGGCTGTCAGATTGCGATATATTTTGAAGATAGAATTAGCAACAGAATTAGCTAATGGATTTGTTGGGTGCTATGAGAGAAAGAAAAGGAGTCAAGATGACAGCAAGGTTTTGGCCTGAGCACTGGGAAGGATGAAGTTACTGAAATGAGAAATACTGGGAAAAGAAAAGATTTGGTGGTGGTGGTAATGAGCCAGGGTGATCAAGGTTAGCTTTAGAGCTGTTAAGTCTGAGATGCCTGTTGGATGATCTGTCTTTAGTTTGTAAGATTGCCTGAGATCACCAAAACCAAGCACTCTAAACTCTGGCCAGCACGATAAGATGAAAACTGAATTAACTGAAAATCAATTTTTTTTTTTTGTTGTTGCAGTTTGGCCAGGGCTGGGTTTGAACTCGCCACCCTCGGCATATGGGGCCAGCGCCCTACTCACTGAGCCACAGGCACCGCCCTGGAAATCAATTTTTAAAAAGTTTTTAAATTCTCACGAATATGGGGACCAAGTGAAGAACATGTTTTAAGATGGAGGAAGTGATCTACCTGCCAAATACCTCAGAAGGGTGAGGTCAGATGGATTGAGGATTTGGTCATTGGAGTTAGCAGCACAGAGCTTATTGGTGATCTTGACAAGTACAGTTTTGGTGAAGGGGTGAGAGCAAAAGCTTGTTTGGAAAATACTCAGGAATTTGAAAGCACAAGTACGGACAGCTTTTGAGGTTCTCTTGCTGTAAATGGGAAGGTTAGAAAAATGGGGAAATTATTGTTAAGTGATTTGATGACTTAAAGTAAACTGACCAAGACTGGAAATCTCATATAGTTATTGAGACTTAATTTTTTTTAGTCTTTTGCTTCTACTGTTAATTTGAGTATGGTTGTACTGTTAGGATATGTGGTGTTTTTATTGAAACACAACAGGAAATTGTTTTTTCTTTTTTTTTTTTTGCTTTTCCTTACCTTAAATTACTTCCTCTTGACTCAGTATGTCTGAATCTGAGATACTCCTTTTAGGTGAGCAGTGTACATGTGTGTGTTTACAATGTATGTCGTATAATAATTACCATTTCTGAATTGTGGCATGCTTAATGTTAAGTAAGATAAAAGTTGCAGGAATTGCTTTTAACAATATTTTGAAAAGCAATAGCAAATATAGTTAACTAGTAAGACTAATAAAATTAAAGTACAACAGCAGCAAAGCCACAAACTTTACAAATGTGTTTATGGAATTTTATTTATAAAAAATAACTGTGGAAATTTTAAGGTTTTTTTTTTGTTTTTTTTTGCTTATAGACTGTTTAAAGTTTAGTGTTTATACATTTTGTACCCATAAAGGAACAGGAACCTTGAATTTTACAGACCTTTCAAGACTTTTTTTAGCCATTTAATATAGTTATGCAGTATTTATTACTGAGAACTTGTAGACCTAGGACTACATTGAAAACAAATCTTAAATTTTCAAATGTGAGGAAACTTCTGGTTAATTGGATTGTTTGTACTTCCACAGGCATTGTCTGGTTTTCGACAGATTCATGTTATAGACATGGACACTATAGATGTTTCCAATCTAAATAGGCAATTTTTATTTAGGTAAGTTTTAATATTTTGGTGTTTTTAAACTCTGATAATCATTTGAACTTGAGTATATGAAGTTTAATACTTTTAAAAAAATCTTTGAGAGCTTCTGCAAAGTGGGAAGTGTAATTAGAAAGTAAATTAAAAGCAAAAATGAACGAAAACTACTGAGAGGATAATACTAATATTTAAAAAGCCCCCAAACTACTGCTCCCATTTTAGATAAAATCTTTTAAGAAAATTTTAGGCATTCAATGATAGTAGTTTTATTTGCAGATAGATGTTTTTGTTTTTTCAAAGAAATCTACTTGCAAACATTTTATATGATTTTGGGGAATATCCTCAGAGTGATTTTGCTCTTTTCCTCTAGTTGATTTCAGAAGAGAATAGTAGTTGGAATATCAGACCCTAATGAAGTAGATTTGTGAGCCAGGCTTTGATTGGTGATTCTGGAGCAAAGAAGTGAAGGAGTTTGAACTTTTTCATAGATCATAGGTATGGAGAGATAATAGACTTTTTTTTTCTCTTTCTAGTCAGGAGTGTGTTGATGATTTTTTGTTTAATCTGTGGTGTCAGAGATGAATTATGCACAGAGGTTTTTTTTTTTTTTTTTTTTTTTTTTTTGCTTATTCGCTTTCCTTAGTGTTTGTATGTTTAATATGTGACCCAGGACAACTCTCATTTTTCCAATGAGTGGCAGAAGAAAAGAAAGATTGGACATTCCATCCAGGGTACTCAGAAAGTTCTCAAAAAGTCCTGGGTATGAAGGATAAGGTTGAGTTAGCAGAAAGGGTAATGTTAAAGTTTTCAATAGGCCTAAAACTTCTACTTTATCTTTGCAGAAGTTCTTAAAGAGAATGAAGTGTGAATTAAACTAAGTAAAATTATGGAGTGTTGTAATTGCAATGTGACCTCTGTGTTTAACTTTTATTTTTCTTAACTCTTTTTTTTTTTTTTTTTTTGTAGAGGCAGAGTCTCACTTCACTGCCCTCGGTAGAGTGCCGTGGCGTCACACGGCTCACAACAACCTCCAGCTCTTGGGCTTTACGTGATTCTCTTGCCTCAGCCTCCGGAGCAGCTGGGACTGCAGGCGCCCGCCACAACGCCCGGCTATTTTTTGGTTGCAGTTTGGCCGGGGCTGGTTTTGAACCCACCACCCTCGGTATATGGGGCCAGTGCCCTACTCGCTGAGCCACAGGCGCTGCCCTTTTTTAACTCTTGAAATTTCTCTTTTTTATTGAAAAATTTGTAGGCTATTTCCAGTTTGACAAATTTTGAGCATATAAATGTTCTGAAAAAGATAATCACTGAATTTATTGGTTACTGATAATAAGCCATACTCTTGTGGCTAAATGATTAACAATGAGTGTTTATGACACACTAAGCATTTTCTAAACTATATTGTCTCATTTAACCTCAGGGTAGATACTTATTTTCAAGATGAAGTAATTTAGACAAGATCTCCTTCAAGAATATTTCTTAGTTTTAGGTGAAACAATCTGATCCCTTAATCCTGGGATGGTAAATTAGCAGTCTTCACAGAGACCATCTACTTTTGTTTGGAATCTACTGTGAAAGCACATAAGCTACATAAAAAAATCTTGGAAGTCCATTTTATGCCCTTTACATATTTAAAGTGCTGTCTGGGGGCGGTGCCTGTGGCTCAAGCAGTAGGGCGCCGGTCCCATATGCTGGAGGTGGCGGGTTCAAACCCTGCTCCGGCCAAAAAGAAAAAAAGAAAAAAAATAATAATAAAGTGCTGTCTGTGTGGATAGTAGTTGAGTACAATACTAAAATCAAGTTCTCTGATTTATAGCAGGGGCTTTTCTATACAAGTTAGAACAAAGTAAGAATAAAATACTTATTCAAAAATGTTAAGTCAGAAAAGAACCCTGCTTTATTGGAGAGAAGAAAAATTGACTTGTTAAGATTTTTTTCTTTGAAATTGCAGGTTTTTTCCAATAAGCACATTTGATTTGTTACTTTCATTTATTTTAAAAATATTTACTCTGTGCTACATATGAAGGAATACAAAGAGAGTAAGAATATGGTCATTTTCTTCCAGGTGTTAATAGTCTAGTTTCTAGTAGGTATGATATTTAAGTAAGCATGTATGTAAGATATGTATGCATAAGTAGGCATACATATAAGAAAAATTGTGTTGGCTCGGCGCTCGTAGCATAGTGGTTATAGCACCAGCCTCATACACTGAGGGTGGTGGGTTCGAATGCGACTCGGGCCTGCTAAACAATGACAACTAACAAAAAATAGCCAGGTGTTGTGGCAGGTGCCTGTAGTCCCAGCTACTTGGGAGGCAGAGGCAAGATAATCGCTTACACCCAGGAGTTTGAGAATGTAAGCTGTAAGCTGTGATGCCCTGGCACTCTACCATGGGCAACATAGACTCTGTCTCAATAAAAAACAAAAAAAGAAAAATTGTGTTATGAAAAAAGTAATTATGAAGCTCTTACTGTATATGTTTCAAGGAACGAATTCTATGAAGAGAATACAGCGCTATTAGGAAAGAAACTATTTCTACTGAGATTAGAAGAGAGAATTTATGTTCTTTTCTATCTATTTCTGTGGTTATTGTCTAGGAGTAACCTTTTGAGGCTTCATATTTTTAGCTTATTGAACATTTTGGAAAAAGAAAAAAAAACATTTTGGTAACATTTGCGATTTTAGATAATGCCTTTAGAGTTCTACCCACTTTAAAAACATTGTTACGATTTCTTAAGGGATAAAGAATTTCTATTTATTCAGTACACATAGAAGGGGATAAATAAAGGTTCTTACATCCCTTGAATGAATATCATTTGTGTGTATTTCAGTCAAGACCTGCTTAGTAACTGCCACTTTGGGATTATGGGGTACGGGGTAGAAACTTGGAAGGCTTTGGGTCTAGGATAATTTTTATTTTTATTTTTGCAGTTTTTTTTGGCCAGGGCCAGGTTTGAACCCACCACCTCCGGTATATGGGACCGGTGCCCTACTCCTTCAGCCACAGGCGCCGCCCAGTCTAGGACAATTTTTTACACTGGGACAGTGGTCAGTGGCCAAGAAACATGTCATTATTATGCTTACCTAGAGATAAATTAACATTGTTCAGAGTTTTGCTTTGAACCATGACAAAAGGTTGACATTTAAAGTTAAATGTCTATTTATCAAAAGTTATTACTGAAAAAGAATGTAAGTAAATAGCCGGGCATTGTGGTGCTGTAGTCCCAGCTACTTGGGAGGTTGAGGTAAGAGAATGGCTTACGCCCAAGAGTTTGAGGTTGCTGTGAGCTGTGACACTACGGCACTCTACTGAGGGCGATGTAGTGAAACCCTGTCTCAAAAAAAAAAAAAATATATATGTATATGTTTTTATATATATACTTATATGTATATATAAAAGTAAAAATGTTCTAAATATCTTACAAACTTACTATTGATTTATTTTTACATGTGCATGTCAGTTATGTAGATCATCTAGATTTATGTTATGAATGATAATTTAAATATTTTTCCTGTAGGCCTAAAGATGTTGGAAGACCTAAGGCTGAAGTTGCTGCAGAATTTCTAAATGACAGAGTTCCTAACTGCAATGTAGTTCCGTATCCTTTTGATGAAAAGAATTAGTTAATTTCTTAAAGCTTTTGTTTTCTTCTTTATTAGAAAAAGAAATATTTTAACAGAGAATATAGATAAGCAAAAAGGAAAAAAACAGCAGCAGTAGTAACCTTATTATTGCCGATAGTATTTTGTTTTATATTCCTCCACTCTATGGTTTTGTAAAATTCTTTTTTGCTCTTATTTAAAAATTAAGCTTATGTAGCTTTTATTCTCCATTATTGCCCTTAATTTCACTATCACTTGCGTATCCCCTTTAGTAGACTATAAGTTCCTAGGCTGGATCCAATTAATCTTTGTCTCCTTACAGTGGCAGACAGAGTAGATAGGCAATATATTGTTAGCCATATAGAAGGTATATCAGAATAAATTTCTTTTCTTTTTTGTAAAGACAGAGTCTCACTTTATCGCCCTGGGTAGAGTGCCGTGGCATCACACAGCTCAAGCAACCTCCAACTCCTTGGCTTAGGCGACTCTCTTGCTTCAGCCTCCCGAATAGCTGGGACTACAGGTGCTGGCCGTAATGCCCGGCTATTTTTTGTTGTTGTTGCTGTTTGGCAGGGGCCGGGTTTGAACCCACCACCCTTGGTATATGGGACCAGCACCCTACTTACTGAGCCACAGGTGCTGCCCCAATAAATTTATTTTCTTAAGAAATATGGTTTTCATTTTTTAGAGACAGTCTTATTCTGTCACTCTGGATAGAATGCCGTGATGTCATATCTTATAGCTCAAGCCATACTCCTGCCTCAGCTTCCTGAGTAGCTGGGACTATAGGCTTGTGCCACCATGCCTGGCTAATTTTTCTATTTTTAATAGAGATGAGGTCTCACTTGCTTAGGCTAGTCTTGAATTCCTGAGCTCAAGCGATCCACTTGCCTCCCAGAGTGCTAGGATTATAGGTGTGAGCCTAGCCTCACACCTTTTAAATTTCTTTTTTAAAAGAAATGTTTACACTCTTTTAATTCTGAATATAGACGAGGAGAAGTTTTGGGAAATGAAATTTCTACTGCCTCAGTGCCTCAAGCTTTGGGGTCGTTGTTCTCAGACACTGCTTTGCCATCTGCTATCCTAAAGGTCTTTTTGATGCTTTGCATGGGGTTGCTGCTGTCCAGGGCATCACCAAGATTAAAGTCCTCTGGGAGATGAGATTTCTGTGTAAGAATTCCCACAGAATACAAAATCAACATGCAACAATCAATTGTATTTCTGCATACTAGCAGTGAACTCATGGAAACTAAAGTTAAATGTCCAATGCCATTTATAGCCACTTGAAACAAAATTTAGGTGTAAATCTAACGATATGTATAACACTGAAAACTACAAAATGCTCATGAAAGAAGTCACAGATCTAAATAAATAGATATTTTGTCTTCAAGGATTAGAAGATTCAACATAATGAAGTCATTTCTCCCAAATTCGTATACCTGTATACTACAGTTTCTGTCAAAATCCCAGCAAAATTTTTTTGTTGATATAGACAAGATTATTCTAAAATTTATATAGAAAGGCAAGGGAATACTTGAAACAATTCTGAAAAAGAGGAATGAAGTAGAAGGAATCGTATCCAACTACTATATATGGGATTGTTGGATATAATACAGATCAGTAGAATAAGGAAATCAGAAATGGTCTCTGTAAGGATGGCTAATTGATTTTCGACAAAGGCAAAAAAAAGTTCAATAGAAAGATAGGTTCTTTAACAAACTGTTGTGGAGCAATTGGCTATCCATAGGCAAAAATTCATTTTGACCTAAACTTGATAGCTTATAAAAAATTAACTTAAAGTGGATCATAGATTTAAATATAAAACTTTAGAGGATAACATAGAAGACATTTGAGACCTATGGTTTGGTAGAGAGTCCTTAGTCTACATTGAAAGTATGACCCATAAAAGGCTGAGCATGGTAGTGAGTGCCTATAGTCGAAGCTATTTGGGTGGCTGGGATGGGAGGATCACACAAGCTTAGGGATTCAAGACAAACGAGCTATAATTGTGCCTATAAATAGCCACTGCACTCCAACTTGGGCAACATAGCAAGACCTTGTCTGTTAAAAAAACATTCATAGGAGAAGAATATTGCTAAATTAAACTTCATCAAAATTAAAAACTTTTCTGTGAAAGCCCCTGTAAAAGACAAGCTCTACAGATTGGAGAAAATACTTATAAAGTAGCTGACAAATTCATATTTAGAATATAAAATGAACACTTAAAACTTCACTCTAGAAATTTACAAAGTGAACAAAAGATATGGAGGGGTATTTTAACCTTTTAAAGAGAATGGCAGGAAGCCCACAAACAGATGTTCAGTATCTTTCATTTTAAAATGGAGACTTAAAAAAAATTCAACATCGGGCGGCACCTTTGGCTCAGTGGATAGGGTGCCGGCCCCATATACCAAGGGTGGCAGGTTCAAACCCCAGCCCGGCCAAACTGCAACAAAGAAATAGCTGGCGTTGTAGCGGGTGCCTGTAATCCCAGCTACTTGGGAGGTTGAGGCAAGAGAATCGCCTAAGCCCAGGAGTTGGAGGTTGCTGTGAGCTGTGTGATGCCATGGCACTCCACCGAGGGCAATTAAGTGAGACTCTGTCTCTACAAAAAAAAAATTCAACATCAAATTAAGACCACAATGAGATATTCACCTGCTAGACTAAAAAAATCGTGTCAATGTCTAGTGCTAGCAAAGGTACAGGAAAACTGGGTCACTTACACATTGCTGATGGAAATGTAAAATGGTGTAGCCATCTGGAAAGTTGGCCATTTCTTAAAAATCTAAGCATGCACTTACCATATGATCTAGTAATTTTCACTCCTGAGCATTTATCCCAGAGAAATGAACACCCATTATCTACATAAAGAAACCCACACACCAAGGTTCATAACAGTTTTATTTGGAATAGCTAAAAATGCTTTCCTGGGGCTTATGGTTTTATATAAAAATGAAAAGTGGAAAGTTTATCTTCTAACAGAAACATGGATATAATGATTTGGTGGCTCAGGGATAAGAAAATCTTAGTAGCTGGGAGAGAAGTTGTACAAAAAGTTTCGACAGAAAGGAGAGTTACGTTCATTTAGTTAGATTCCTTGAATTTCTGTGCTTTGAATATTGATTACTCATTTCTCGTTTTAACACAGAGTTCTTTATGGCATTGTTAAATTCATTCTTTAAAAAGTTAGTGGCTTAAGTTCCTTTACTTGTATTCAGACATTGCAACAAGATTCAGGATTTTAACGATACTTTCTATCGACGTAAGTTATTCACTAAATTCTCACCAAACTCTTACAGCTTTTTATTTGCTAGGTGGTTGCAGATGGGTAGCTCTTTGGGGGGTGTTTCTTTGGTTGCTTTCCTATTTCACTATTGGTTTTCCAGAAAGGTTGTTGAGAGACTGAAAAGTGAATGTCACCATTTTAGCCAGTATCGCTAGCTACATTTTTCTATGGTGATTTTATTTAATCAGGGATTAGGAGCTCCTGAGGGGGTGTGTATGTGTGTGTATGGGAGAGAGAGATTATAACAAAAAGCGCTTTTTTTGTGTTTTTTTATTAGTCAATTTTTTGTGTGTAGTTCTTTTTTATAAATAAACTTTACTTATTAGACCAGTTTTAGTTTCACAGCAATATTGAGTGGAAAATTCTGAAATACTGAGTTGCAATAGTTCATTGTTTCCACCAATGCATAGCCTTCCCCACAGTCAACATCCTGCATCAGCGTGGTACATTTGTTGTAATTAATCAACCTACATTAAAACATCATGTATAACTGCATTTTTCAATAAACTTAGGTTTTTTTTTTCTTGTAGAATTTCATATTATTGTATGTGGACTGGACTCTATTATAGCCAGAAGATGGATAAATGGCATGCTGGTAAAGACTTTGGTGTTGTTAATGTTTCTATGAGGTTTTTTGCTGCTGCTCTTGATGTACCAAAATGAAAATTGTCATTCTCATTTGCTAAATCAAAATTTTTTAATTTAAGTAGATGCACTTCATTGTTTATTGCTTGTCATTGGTTTTTAGGTGATGACACAAATTATTGATACTATAATTCCCTGATATGATACATTGCTACTCAATAGCATGACTCATAGAATTACTTGAAAGCATGCCCCTTTAAAGAAATTCTCATCCCCTTTTCCTTTAAACCCTTCAAATTATTTTCCTAGATATCTCTTCTAAATTATGAAGATGGTGTGTTAGATCCAAGCTCCATTGTTCCTTTGATAGATGGTGGAACAGAAGGTTTTAAAGGAAATGCAAGGGTAATTCTGCCTGGAATGACTGCTTGTATTGAGTGCACACTGGAACTTTATCCACCACAGGTAATCAAAAACAAAACAAAACAAAAACCACCTGCATTTGCTTTATAGTATCTTGAATAAAATTATGGTTAAATTGCTAAGTCTAGTCAATATTTAGGATTTTTAATTAGGAATAACATTTTTAAAATTATGCTAAGAACTATTAGTATACTTCAGAAGAACTACTTGAGAAGAAAAATAATTTAAGTGACAAATTTTGCTCTATTTGAGGAAAGGTATGAACTGAATATCATAGTTCTCATACTATTCTGTTTTCATACTTCATTTGTATTTTTTATTTGGAGAGAAGGGATAAAGTATAATTACAAAGCCATATGTTATGATCGAGCTATAATCTATTTGGTTTTCACCTATATGTATTTCAGGTTATTTGATAATCTGCTTAACAACTTTCCTTCTCGTGGTGTAACAAAGCTTAAACTTTGTAATTGAGCAAACCTGTCTATAGGCATATCAACCTAAGGGAAGTGACCTAGATGATCCCTATTAGTTTTAGGAGTGTTATTAATGGGATGTGAGGTTTTGCTTATATAAGTAGAGGGCTGAGATGAGTTATAAGAACTGTTATAAACTGTTATGTTCTAGTAGCATTTGTCAGAAAAAATAAATTGTTAAAAACTAGATCATAACTATAAGTTATGTTAAAATAATTCATCATTTAAAATTCACTAAAACAGACAAACTTGGTTTTAGATCAATTTTCCCATGTGCACCATTGCATCTATGCCCAGGCTACCTGAACACTGTATTGAGTATGTAAGGATGTTGCAGTGGCCTAAGGAGCAGCCTTTTGGAGGTAATAAACCTAGTTTAATAACCCAGAGTTACATAAAATATATATGTTTTTATTTTCTTTTGGATAATTTCATTATAAACAAAATGCTTTGTGATTACAGATTTCTGTCTTCTCCTTTTTTTTTTTTTTTTAACAGAAGGGGTTCTATTAGATGGAGATGATCCTGAACATATTCAATGGATTTTCCAAAAATCCCTAGAGAGAGCATCACAATATAGTATTAGGGGTGTTACATACAGACTCACTCAAGGTAAGTTAGTGAATTATGATCTTGGGATGATCCTTTGGTTTATTTATTTATTTATTTATTTATTTTATTTTTTTTTTTAGGACTGGGATACTTTGGGGATAATAAAAGGTGATTTTAGACCATACCATCCATTTGAGGTTTAGTAATAGTACCATGGAAATAATAGTTTCCATGTATCCCAAAGTGGAAGGGAACCAAGTTCATTTGAACTCATAATACTTGTCATCTAGGGAGAGTGTAATACAATCATTGAATCTTGTTTAGAGTAAGAAACTTGTTTAGATTGGAAAAGTTTGTAAGTCTTTCCAAGTCAAACCATCTTTTTTCGAGGAGGAATTCATCACCTCCTTGGAAAGTCTAATACATATTTGGATTAGAGTGTTAGACAATTATTATATAAATTGAGTAAAAGTCTTCATCTTTAGTTTGGTCTGAGTATTGTCCCAGTACCTACATTAAGTATAATCTAATTCTCTTTTAAGAAATAGCTTTTAACATACTGGTGGCAATGATCACATTCTCCCAAGACTTTTTATCACTGCCATAAATCTCCCTAGTTCCTCTAACCCTTTGAGATGTTGCTCTGTGTCAGGTCCTCGTCACGTTGTTTTTCTCTAAGCATGTTCTAGTTATTCTTACTTCTCTTAGCTGTCTAGGCTAGAAGGCAGCATTATTGGTCTCATTTTAGCTAATAGTCTTTTGATAATTGATGTAGTCTTAGAGGAAAGTAGGCTTTTTGGTTTTCTATTTGTTGTTACATTGATGCTGTACTTTTAATTCTTTTATGTTACTCTCTTCTAAAATCTGAGTGTTTTGTCTACATATGCTGTTTCTAAGCTACGTCTTCCTAATTGACTTGGAAATTTTGAGGGTGATTTTTTTTTTTTAATTCAAGTATAGTTTTTTGTTTTTTTTGGTTTTTGGCCAAGGCTGGGTTTGAACCTGCCCCCTCCGGCATATGGGATCAAGTATAGATTCTTACAAATTTATTTTTAAAATTTGACCTGTTCTCTCTTTACCTATATTCTTCTATCTGATCTTTCCAGATTCATTTCATCTGTTGTTTTAATAATCATATTCTTTATTTCTTTTCCAAATGATTACTTTTTTTAACAAGACTAAACTATCTGAGAACAGACATTTAAATTAAAACCCTGGTCAGGCTCTTTTAGGTTTATCTCATTCTGTTAATCAAACTTTCTTGAGTACTTTATATTTTTTATCTTGTGCACAAGGATGTCGTGAAAGACCTTTCCAAATGCTTTTCCGAAGCTTAGGTATAGTATCTGTCACATTTTCTCAAGTTTCCAAGCTAGTCATAGTAACTAAATGAGGCTAGTCCAGCATGACTTACCTCAGTGAACAGTTATGCTCAATCATAGCATGGTATGCCACTGCTTTAAGTCCCTGTGCCTGGAATGCTCTATCCTTGGATCCCCTCAGGGCTCTTTGTTCCTCAGGTGTCTACTTAATTAATTTTCTTGATCATTCAACCTAAAATAACTTCTGAATTAGGCACTATTTTACCTTATTACAGTTTCTTACAGCTAATTAATGATAGCCTCATTTTTCTATGTGGAGAACATTTCATACTTACACTATCATACTTCCTTGTCCCAGGGCCTTGCCATTGCTATTTACAAATAAGCTCTTGCCCCCCCCTTGCAAAAAAATAAAAATAAGTTCTTTCCTCAGGCCATTGCTTGCCCGGGTCTTTCTCATGGTTTAGGTTTCAGCTCAAATTTTCACCTCCCTAAGGATGCCTTCCCTGACCATTCTATTTAATGGACTAACCCCATCATTGTCTGTCTAACACCTACCTCATTTTTATTTTCTTCCTTAAACTCTTCAATATCTGAAATTTTCTGGTATATTTCCTTGTGCATTACCACCCCCATCAAAATGAAAGCTTTTAAAGGCAGATGCTTTTCTTCACTGCTACTATGCCCAAGAACAGTGTCTGGCATATAGTGGATATTTGTAGGTAATTTTTTTTCCGTATGTTAGGTCTCATTCATTCTTCCGTACCTTTTACCAGGGCTCCTTGTATACTTCTTAAGCTGATGAATTAGGGCCTCGACAGGGAGTATAGAAGCAAAACTGGAAGTAAAATAGCTTTAGCATGTTTATTCTATGATGATTTTCCTTACTCTCAGTGCAACCGAAAAATCTTTCTGTCCTCTTCAATTTTTTTGAGCAAGGGTTGGAGGGGAAGAGGAGAGAAAGTGGAGCTTTTATCACTTTGGCAATGCTTTTATTAGGTGGTGTCTCTTCTTATATACTGTGACCATCAGCTCTTCCTTTTTTTTTTTTGTGAGACAGAGTCTTATTCTGTTGTCCTGGGTAGAATGATGTGGCATTGGCCTAGCTCACAGTAATCTCAAACTTTTGTATTGAAGTGATCCTCCTGCCTCAGCCTCCCAAGTAGCTGGGACTATAGGGACCTGCCAGAACACCTAGCTAGTTTTCTATTTTTTTTTTTTTTTGAGACAGAGCCTCAAGCTGTCATCCTGGGTAGAGTGCTGTGGCATCACAGCTCACAGCAACCTCCAACTCCTGGACAAGTGATCCTCTTGCCTCAGCCTCCCAAGTAGCTGGGACTACAGGCACCTGCCACAGCGCCCGGCTGGTTTTTGGTTGTAGTTGTTATTGTTGTTTGGCAGGCCTGGGCCAGATTCGAACCTGCCAGCTCTGGTATATGTGGCTGGCACTTTAGCTGCTTGAGCTACAGGTGCTGAGCCATTTTTTTTTTTTTTTTTTTTGTTTGTTTTTTGTTTTTTTTCTTTTGGCCGGGGCTGGGTTTGAACCCGCCACCTCTGGCATATGGGACCAGCGCTTTTTTTTTTTTTTTTTTTAATTTAGAGATGGGGTCTCACTCTTGCTTAGGCTGGTCTTGAACTCCTGAGGTCTGTTAATCCACCCACCCCAGCCTCCCAGGCCTGAGCCACCATGCTCAGGCCCCCCACCTCTTTTTTTTTTTTTTTTTTTTAGAGACAGAGTCTTTGTTACCCAGGGTAGAGTGCCAGGGTGTCAGCTCATCTCTATTTCTCCTTCTCTGAAACTGCACAGAATCATATGGTTAGAATCAACTTTTTAAAAAAGTTTTTCAACCTTCTTAACTGTCTTTCTTTTGTATATTCTTAGATAGTTGCCTTTTTTTTCTGAAGCTTTTGAAACCTGCTTATATCTGGAGTCTTGGGAGTGCTCTTTGATACTCCAAGATAATATGGCTACTTTTTCCTGAAATTTTTTCATCTTCTAACATAACAATACAAAAATAGCTTTAAAATAGAATACTTATTTGTTCTTAAAAATAGTTTAAGGTGGGGCTTTGTTTTATTCTTTTTTTTTTTTTTTTTTTTTGAGATAGAGTCTCACTTTGTCATCCTCCGTAGAGTGCTGTGATGTCATAAGCTCACAGCAACTTCAAGCTCTTGGGCTCAAGCAATTCTCTTGCCTCAGCTTTCAGAGTAGCTGGGACTGCAGGCTCCCACTACAACATGTGGCTAATTTTTTCTATTTTTAGTAGAGATGGGGGTCTCGCTCTTGCTAAAGCTGGTCTTGAACTGCTGAGCTCAAGCAGTCCACCTGCCTCGGCTTCCTAGAGTGCTGGGATTATAGGCATGAGCCACCAGGCGTGGCCTTGTTTATTCTTAATATGTGAATACCGATGTGAAAAACTTGGAGTTAAAATAGAGAACAATGTTTAATATTTTGTGTAGCCTAGATTGTAGAGGAAAAGATTGTAAGGGGCAGGTTATCTTTTTGCTGGAATTTATGTGAGTCTAAGTGGCTGAAACTATTACATGAGCAATGATCAGATAACTCTTACTTTTCACCATGTATCCATAAAAACTATGCACTTATCTGTCCATATACCCCCGATCCTCCAACACTAGGTGTAAAGCTGTGAATAAGTTATTTCTCTTAGCCTGATTTTCCTTACCTTTAAAAATCAGTAATAAGACTAATATTGGCTGTTATGAAAATTAGATAATTTATTTACTCTTCACACTGTGCCTGTAATACAATAAGCACTCTAAATTGGCAGCTATTATTATTTCATTTTACCTTTATATCAAGTTTACTCGCGTGTTTATTTTCTTTGCTACTGCAACTTAAGATTATGAACATAATACGAAATGATGAGAATATGAAAGTAGATTTAAGCTCATTTTCTGATTTGAAAGCTTGAAAAGTCAAGTTGCAGAAAATTTAATAATCATCCTTTCTAATTTTAACTTTTTTTTCAAAAGAAATGACCGTGTTTTAATTGATATGATTTTTTTCAGGGGTAGTAAAACGAATCATTCCTGCAGTAGCTTCCACAAATGCAGTCATTGCAGGTAAGAAAAAAGGTTAGTCCTTATTTTCTTTCTTTGGTTTTTGATTCAGTATCTACAGTGACATTTCTGTAGCTGCTTGTGTTTTAGGAATTCAAAATCTTCTTGGGTGGGTTTTATAATTAAGCTGTCCAAAAAACAGCAAACTATCAGACTTTGTATATTTTTATCTTATATTATGTCTTAGGTAAACTTCTCTGCAGTATAGGGACATTTTAGTACCATTTCTTTTTAATCAGTATAGCGGGCTATTCATTAATCTGATAAAGAGTAAGAAAAACATGTAATGTGGCTGGGCGTGGTGGCTCACGCTTGTAATCGCAGCATTCTGGAAGGCTGAGGCATGCAGATTGTCTGAGCTTACAAGTTCAAGACCAGTCTGAACTAGAGTGAGACCCTGTCTCTAAAACTAGCAGGTCGTTGTGGCTGGTGCCTGTAGTCCGAGCTGCTCGGGAGGTTGAGACAAGAGAAACACTTAAGCCCAAGAGTCTGAGGTTGCTGTGAGCTATGACGTTGTGGCACTCAACCGGGGGCGACAAAGTGAGACTATCTCAAAAAAAAAAAAAAAAACATGTAATGTTACTCTGTTGCTTGAATCATACAAAACAAACTTTTTACTTTTTCAATTTCTAAAAATAAGAATACAGTGTATATATTTTAAATCAGTAACTATGGTTAATTTATCTGTTGTGATTTACAACTGACTTTTTAAGTGTCTGATTTTCACTGAATTCAAGCACTTTTATTTTCTCCCCTATTTAGCTGTGTGTGCCACTGAGGTTTTTAAAATAGCCACAAGGTAATGTGTTTCGTATTTAATATGTATGCAAGTCCATATTTTGACCTGTCTCAATTATATAATGATGAACATTTTTTCATTACAGTGCATACATTCCCCTTAATAATTACTTGGTATTCAATGATGTAGATGGGTTGTACACATACACATTTGAAGCAGAAAGAAAGGTTAGTAGTATTAAACTAATGAAAACATTTTTGATCATGCATACTTTGATTTTTAAATATTAATTTTTGTTCAGAAATTTGGACAAAATTAACTATACCCTAAATATTTTTTTAACTTCAGAACCCTATTTATTATATATCTATTGTTGTGTAGCCTGAAATAAATGCTGTATAATAAATTCATTTAGAAGGAGTGGTCTATTGCAAACAGCAGATTTTAAAGCATTATTTTTTTTCCACAGGAAATATGCATGATTATAAAGCAACTTTATTTTCATTTTGCTATTTACGAAGAGAGTACTATTGGTACATGTGCTGCTTATAATTTGTTCCGTTTTATGTATGCAGGATAACTGCCCAGCTTGTAGCCAGCTTCCTCAAAATATTCAGTTTTCTCCATCAGCTAAACTACAAGAGGTTTTGGATTATCTAACCAATAGTGCTTCTCTGTAAGTGTCCTAGATTTATATTGTGCTATAAAAATTAATTTTAGTGATTTTAAAGCTTTGTAAAAACAATAATTTCTTTCTATAAAAATTATGTTTGATATTATTTTCTCATGATTATATATAGGCAAATGAAATCTCCAGCCATCACAGCCACATTAGAGGGAAAAAATAGAACACTTTACTTACAGGTGATCAGTGTTCTTTTTTTTTTGAAAATTATATTAGCTTAATTTCACTTTAATGTGTCTTACCTAAAAATAATTGTGTTTTCTAGTCAGTAACCTCTATTGAAGAACGAACAAGGCCAAATCTCTCCAAGACATTGAAAGGTATTGTAAATAAGTATATTTACTAACAGTTTTCTTATTTCCCCCCCCCATTTTTGGTAAAATTAATAAATGCTTGATATAGACTTCCTAATGCCTTTAATATGTGATCAGTTATAATGACATGTATCTTTAGAAGTGATAATAGAATTAATTGCTCTTTTAGTAAGAATATTAATAATTCTCTTAAGAAATCAAATATTGGTTAAAGAGAACAGGATTTTCATGCTTATCTAGACCATTCATAATACTCTGTAGTTTGTGTATGTGTGTATTGTTATCTTTTTGTTAGACTTTCCTTACTTGGATTAATTACATTTTTTTTTCTATTTTAGAATTGGGGCTTGTTGATGGACAAGAACTCGCGGTTGCTGATGTCACCACCCCACAGACTGTACTATTTAAACTTCACTTTACTTCTTAAGGGAACTAAATCTACATATAATAGAAAACTCATGGAAAACATACAATTAATGGATGCTAAGAAGTTTAATGTCATTTTTAGCAGTAGTATTACTGGAAATTGACTTTTTTTACATAATGAACCACTCTTTTTTAACTTAATAACTTTACTTTGAAGACAGAATTTTGGGGTTGGTGCTTATAAGCATTTTCATTGATAATATGGGAAAGGATGCCTGGAGAGAGATTATGAGAAAATGTATTGCTTCTTTTAGAGAAGGAAGCAGATACCCTCTCGTATGTGTATTTTGTTATTATGTCAAAGAATGCATTCCTCAGCTTTCATTTGAGCTCCCACATACACAAAAGATGCCCTTTTAAAAAAAATAAGGAATTATGTTCTAAATAACATTAAATATTATTGTTATTTAGACAATAACAATGTTTTCTGGGCTATATTGAACATAGGCTATTTCTTGATTTAATATTCATTTAATTATAGTTGTCCAAATGAATATTATTACAAAGTTTATCTTATCCATAATAACTTATAAAATGGTGTTATATGAATACCTGTGCATGAAAATGGGAAATATTTTCATGTGTTTATTTGCAGTGCCATAGAGACCAATATGCACAATATTAAAGTCAAGACATGGCTGTTTAAAAGTTTAACGTTTAGGGCGGTGCCTGTGGCTCAGTCGGTAAGGTGCCGGCCCCATATACCGAGAGTGGCGGGTTCAAACCCGGCCCCGGCCAAACTGCAACCAAAAAATAGCCGGGCGTTGTGGCAGGCACCTGTAGTCCCAGCTACTCGGGAGGCTGAGGCAAGAGAATCGCTTAAGCCCAGGAGTTGGAGGTTGCTGTGAGCTGTGTGAGGCCATGGCACTCTACCGAGGGCCATAAAGTGAGACTCTGTCTCTACAAAAAAAATAAATAAATAAAAGTTTAACGTTTAAATAGTTATCACTGATGCTTTCACACTATTTATTAATAAAATCTTATGTTACCTACTTTTGTCACTGAAATTTTTTAAAGTATATAAAGGAAAAGAAAGTTCCATAGTAATGTAGGTTTAATTTTTAAATGTGTAACAGAATTACATAATACCAAATTTCTATTGCACCTGAAGTATTACTTTTCCTATAGTAATTTCCTTAATAAAGATCTACCTGGTTTAACTTGTTCTAACATGATAATGTAATGAAGTGAAGATGCCTTTGTTTCTTCCAAATAAGACTAGAAATTAAGCTCAAATCATAAAAAACCGGAGTCTAGTATTTTAATGTGAGAACGTATAGTACATGTTCTTTGTTGTTGACTTAGACGACAGTTTTCTATTCAAAAGCTCTGTGGTTACCTGTCTCTGGGTCAAGTTTTTACTTATTCTTTCTAGCTCCACATTGACAGATACTTAAGTTTCATTATAAAAAGCATATGGGATAATTATATGTGCTTTACCTAAAAACTTACAGGTTCAGCCTAAAAAAGAAAATCTATTTTGAAAGTGAAGGAACTATGATTTAGCACCTCCTTTGTATAGGTGCTATAATAATTGCAAAGTTGTGTTGTGAGAAAGTTGACAATATATCCATCTGAGACCTGGATAAATAGTTTTAAAATATTTAGATCATTTAGCCAAATCTGTACAATTAGAAGTCTTGGAACCATAATTGAACAGCTAATTCTAACCCTACTCTGCCCCAAGTCTCCTCTTTAGGCGACTTAGCTAAACTGAAGGTACAAGAGTTACTTATTACTATTGTGTAAGTTACTACATTGTAAAAGTTTTAACATGCAAATTTTTATTAAGGTTTGATAAAATTATTGGAAGGTGATCATAATTTAAGGATTTCAATCCGATTTTTTTTTTAAAAGAAAAAAAAATATGGCACAATTCCTTGCAGTAGGGTGAAACACTCAATGGGAAGCAGACATGTAAAGTAAATAACCATAGCAGGGAGGATATAAGGAGATGACTAGTGTCTGTGGCAAACTGATGTAAGTAAAAATTACTTATCAAGAGAGGTGACTGGCGGGTGGCGCCTGTGGCTCAACGGGTAGGGCGCCGGTCCCATATGCCGGAGGTGGCGGGTTCAAGCCCAGCCCTGGCCAAAAATAAAAAAAAAAAAAAGAGAGGTGACTGGGCATATTTGGCTCACACCTGTAATCCCAGTACTTTGGGAGGCCAAGGCAGGATCGCCTGAGGGCTGGAGTTCAAGACCAGAGTGGGAGATACAGTAAAACCCTGTCTACAAAATATTTTAAACATTTAGTGAGCGTGGTAGCGTAAACTTGGGTTCCTAGCTACAGGGAGAATGAGCACAGGAGTTAAGATTGCAAGGAGCTGTGATTCTGCCATTGCAATAGAGTGAGAACCTTGTCTCATAAAAGAAAAATAGAAGAAAAAAAAATAGGGAGCAACAGTTCCAGTTGACTTTTTCCATGTTGGTACTCATATTTTTCGAAGCAAATGGAAGTCTGGATTTTTGTATGAAATCTGACTTTTAAATGTTGGTAGAATTTTGTCTTTAAACCTTATTGGGGCCAATCCAAACATAGCTGTTGATTGGATTAGGAAGACTACCAATTTAAGATTTCTTCCCAAGGCCAAATGTTTGAAGAGAGTGCACACAGTAAAAGTAAAGATTATATTTTAAGTACCGTGCACAATATACATTGATAGGGTATTGGTTTTAGTGCTTCCTAGCTGTCTGTTTGGACTGCTATAACAAATTGCCATAAACTGGGTGGTTATAAACAACAAATGTTTTTCCGACAGTTCTAGAGGCTAGGAAGTCCCAGATCAAAGCACCAGCAGATTTGGTATCTAGTAAAGGCTGCTCTTCTGTTCATAGTTGGTGCCATTTTGCTGTGTCCTGACATGGTGGGAGGGACAAACAGCCTCTCTTGGACTTCTTCTAAACGGGCTCTGATTTCATCGGTGAGGGGCCATCATCTAATTACCTCTTAAAGGCCCAACCTTAATTCTGTTGCACTGGGAATTAGGTTTCCACATATGAATGGGGAGGGGCAAACACCATGGTATTAGGTATGTCTTGACTGGAGCAAGGGATGTACCACTATTTTGAGGGTGCGGTTTTGCCTTCTGCACCATGTGATTTGGGTGCAATGTCTATATGTGGGCCCTAGTGTTTTAGGGAAGTCCAAACCAGGGTTTCTCCTTAAGGCCAAGTTAACACGGAACTGATTAAATGTTAGAGACAAAATGCTAAAGACAAATGCGAAGCCCGCACTTGCCTTTGCAATTATTGCTGGCAAGTTAGCACATGAACTATTTTCTTGCAAAGCGCACACATGCAAACTTGCTTAGTCCGAAAGCAATCGGCTTCTATTAGTAGTCCTAGCTGAGAACTGCCAGGTAAACAACGAACTCAGTTGACAGAAACGGTTCCGCGTTCCTCGGTAACTAAGGGCAACCCTGGGCTTCCGGATGTGACGTCAGCGTTCTTTCCCCTGTTCTTCCGTCTATCGATGGAACTCTGGGCTCCCGGATTTGGTTGTTGTGTACGTGGACCAAACCAGCGCATGCGCACGCAGGGTCTTGGTTTCAGCTGTGCGGGAAGAGCTGAGGGTAGCGTCCCCTCCGGGGAGGCAGTCGGGGTTATGGTCACCCGCTGACAGGGCCATCCAAGGGGAAAGGGGGTTGAAGCCGTTCTGCACCCTTCCCCGGGCCAGAGGCCTTCCCTCTTGGTGCTGTTGCCGCCACTGCCGGCTGAGGAGGGGCGATGAGTTGGTTTAACGCCTCCCAGCTCTCCAGCTTCGCTAAGCAGGCCCTGTCTCAGGCGCAGAAGTCCATCGACAGGGTCTTGGACATCCAAGAAGACGAACCGAGCGCCTGGGCCGAGACCATTCCATACGGAGAGCCGGGTAAGGGAGAAAGGAGCCTGGGCTCTTGCAGGCTTCTCTTCTCCAGAGGCAAACGGGTTAAATGGTGTTGTAGAGAGGGATCATTCTTCGTTGAGAGAGTTCTCAGAAAGTAATTTCTCCCCGGCCCCTTCCTAAAAGTTTCTTTAGTCTCCAAGTTGGTCTTTACTGTTTTCCAGAGGGAACATTCAAGCCCCAGGTTCTTCTTTGCCGTTGACCCTGGAGTGCGGGACCTGTCGACTTCAGTGACATGGACTTGATTTGTTGGTCTTGTCCCTAAGCCCTCCGTCAGCTCAGCTCTCTAGCACAACCTTCCTGATCTTGGAATTGCTTGGCATCTAGGGCACTTTTGGATCCAAGGTCTGAAGTGTGTAGATCACCAGGAAGGAAAGAACAATCGCTAACACTTAGTGAACATTTCGTGCTTGATGGCGCTGTAAAGCACATTTTATGTCTTTCTTAAGAACAACTCTTGGCTTGTTCTTACGTTGGTTAATATCTGTATTGGTTACGCTGGTTAATATCTGTGTTGTACAGAAGAGGAAAATGAGGCCCAGGTGGCTCTAGGTCACACATCGGGTGAGGTGCGCAATAAACCCATGGAATCTCTACCCTGCACTTTTTGGATTGTATCACTTTTTTATTTCTAAATACCTAAGTCTGTCGGTTATGGTCTTTGAGTTTGATCTTTCAGGCATTTTCAGTTACTTTTGTCTCTTAAGTCTTTAAGGAATAGTTTAGCATTTTGATGTGTGGGGCTAAGATTTGCAGATTTGGGGAGTTTGACCCGCTGTGTGAAAAAGGATAAGTTATTCTTGACTACTCTTACTGGTTTCTGTTCTTAATTTTACATGGATAAAAAAGTCAGGACCTAAATTTGAATTACCTTATTTTAAGATAAGTCCATGTGCCTATATCATGGTCTTACTGTTTTTTACAAGATAAAAAAGCATGTGTACCCCGTATTTTTAATTCCTAAATTCTAGGAAAGATGTAAGTTTCAAATATTAGGGTACTTGTTTGCTGAAATCTATGGTCGAATTATGATATACAATTTATTTTTGAAAACAGGTAGTCCAGGATAGACTTAGATTTTAGTGAAATGCTACAAATGTTTACTAATCATCTGCTTAATTTTAGATTACAAAAATGACCATAAGTCTTAAGAATTGAGTAATTTCAGTGGATGTCAGGTAACTCTGGAATTACATAAATCATTCTCTCCAAGAGGTAAAATTAATTCCTGTCGTTTATTAAAATGATGGTAATCAGTAAACCTAATCTTGCTTATTCATTTGCATCTTTAATTGTGGTTTTCTCTGTATTACATTGTTTTTATAGTGTATTGCACAAATGGATGGTGAACTATGTCTCCAGACCAAAGTTTTATATCAATACATACTTTTCATCCTAATTGCCTTTGAAGTCATATTAGATGATAATCTTTACTATAGAGCTTGATAATTTTTAGGAGCTTTTAGTTACACAAGTCACTCCCTACCAACTTCTAATCGTATAAGATTTATGGTAATATTGATTAACCCCCTCCCTTTTTTTTTTGAGACAGAGGCTCCCTTCATCATCCTGGGTTGAGTGCAGTGGTGTCATTTCAGCTCACTGCAACCTCCAACTCATGGGCTCAAGTGATCCTCCTGCCTCAACCTCTCAATGCTGAGACTAAAGGGGCATGCCACCACACCTGTCTAATTTTTTCTGTAATGTTTTTGGTAGAGACAGGGTCTTGTTCTTGCTAAGCTGGTCTTGAACTCCTGACCTCAAGCAGTCCTCCCACCTTGGCCTCCCAGAGTACTGAACTATAGGCGAGAGCCACTGTGCCTGGCCTCAGCCACTTTTTAATTTATAAAAGAAAAAAAATTTAAAGAAATTTTTAAACATTTTAGTGACTGCACTATTTTTTTTTACCATCAGGTTTTTAGTAATAGCTGTTTTTATGACTAATATGATAATTATCTTTTCCTCCAAGAAGATTGTTATTTATTTTCTTTGTAGTGTTTTTCAACAACCCTGATATCAATTACCTCCTATATGAAAGAACAATAGTTCTTTAAAAATGTACATTTTTCAAAATCAAATTCATAATGATCTAATTTCTGGAATAATTTAGAATTTGGAAAAGGAAGAAAACTTTCTCTTAGAGTGGGTTTGGAGAGTGGGACTTGGAGAATAGGAGTGTCATTGATAACAGGAAAATAGATTTATTCTCTGGAACCTAACTGTTCTCATTAGTTCAATTAAATCTTTGGAAAAGAACATTTTTCATTGATGTCTTAGCTTCAGTTTTGAGTGTTTCCCTCTGTGTAGCTCATAACTATGTTTTACTATTGATACTATAAGAATAAAATTAATATGAAACTGATTAAATAGGTAGGACCATTCTGCAGGGACTGCACATGGCTTGAAAGTAAGTATGCTGCCTATTACATGAAATGAATCATATGTATCTTGGACTTACCGTGTGTTATAAAACATATGCTATTACTTCCTTAATTTGTTGTGGAAGGGAATAACATACTTGCTTCTGGTAGTCTAGGCTAGGTCTAGTCTTTCATCTGTGCTCCTACTTTCTCTGGGCAGATTCAATATCACTTTTCTTCTTTAAGGCCCAAAGTTAACTGAGCTAATAAATGATGTAGTAAACAATGGGTTTAGCTGATGCAAATTACAGGTTGTATTTCATAGGGGTTTTTATTCTAAATTTGTATTTGTAATGATTGTAATGATTGAAATGTTAATATATATAGTGTTCTTTTCCTTTTTAATTTTTTTTTGTTGTTGTTAAAGGAATAAGTCCTACTGTCAGTGGAGGATGGGATACTTCAAGCTGGGGGTTGAAATCAAACACCGAACCTCAGAGTCCACCAATAGCCTCTCCTAAAGCAATAACAAAGCCAGTTCGGAGGACTGTAGTAGATGAATCTGAAAATTTCTTCAGTGCCTTTCTTTCTCCATCGGATGTCCAGACCATTCAGAAGAGTCCAGTGGTATCAAAACCTCCAGCTAAATCACAGCGACCAGAAGAAGAAGTCAAAAACACCTTACAGGAATCCTTACATACTGGACAGTCAGGAATTAGTGAAACAAATGAATCAAAAGTAAACGATTCTTCTTTGTGTGTATCAGGGGAAACTCTGGCAGGAGGTACTCCACCATTTAAAACTGAAGGCAAACATGAAGAATCTGTCAATAAAGAATCTGATATGAAGGTACCAACTGTTCATTTGAAAGTATCTGAAAGTGAAGTTAATGTAAAAACAACTACAGAAAATGTATCTAATATATCTACACAGTCTCTCACAGCAGAAACAAAAGACCTGGCTTTAGAAGCTAAGGAGCAAAAACATGAAGACAGACAGAGCAATACACCTTCTCCTCCTGTGAGTACCTTCTCATCAGGTACTTCTACCACCAGTGATATTGAAGTTTTAGATCATGAAAGTGTGATAAGTGAGAGCTCAGCAAGTTCAAGACAAGAAACTACAGATTCAAAATCAAGTCTTCATTTGATGCAGACATCTTTTCAGCTTCTCACTGCATCTACCTGTCCTGAATATAATCGTTTAGATGATTTTCAAAAACTCACTGAGAGTTGCTGCTCATCTGATGCTTTTGAAAGAATAGACTCATTTAGTGTGCAGTCATTAGATAGCCGGAGTGTAAGTGAAATAAATTCAGATGATGAATTGTCAGGCAAAGGATATGCTTTAGTGCCTATTATAGTTAATCCTTCAACACCAAAGACTAAGGTAATGGAATCTGTTGAGGGAAAATCTGAAGAAGTAATAACTGAAACATTAATTATACCCACTGAGGAAGCAGAAATGGAAGAAAGTGGACGAAGTGCAACTCCTGTTAACTGTGAACAGCCTCATACCTTAGTTTCTCCTGCACCAATAAATGAAGGACAGACTGTCTCAGACAAGGTGGCCGAGCAATGTGAAGCTGCTGAAAGTCAGCCAGAAGTACTTTCTGAGAAGGAAGATGTTTGCAAGGTAACTCTATAGAAGTGAAGGGATGTTTTTAGACATGCTTTCTAGAGAGTAAATCATTTGTCTTAAAATGTTTTCTTTGGTACATAATAATCAGTATCAATTTTAAAAAGTATTTTGACATTTCAGCATAGCATTAAGGACTTTAAAATTGAACAATTACTGATACTATTTGAAATTTCCCCAAGGCAATTATGTTAGAGTAAGTTGCTATTTCAATATAACGAAACATAAAGGTTTCAATCTTACATCTTTATCGCTAAGTCCTTATCACCTTAAAATTCTCTTATGCTATGCTTACTAGTATGTCAGTCTGCAAAGGACTGTTTTCTTATGTTAACAGGTATCTTCAACTCCAAGTAGTGAGCTAAAACAAACCTAAATGTTTGGTTTTTCTTATATCTGAATTTGTTTTTTTATGTTTACACTTATTTGTAGCAAATCTGAAATGAGAATTTAGTCTTTATATCAGTTATTCATGTTTTTATGTGAATATTTTAATATTAATATTTTCATTTCTATATAAGAAATATCTCCTTATATTGCTTCAATTTATTTTTTATTCATTTATTTTTTTTTGTAGTTTTTGGCTGGGGCTGGGTTTGAACCCACCACCTACAACATATGGGGCCAGTGCCTTATTCCTTTGAGCCACAGGCGCTGCCCGCTTCAGTTTATTTTTATTTTTATTTTTTTTTCCCGCCACCCTCAGTGCATGTGGCTGGTGCCATAACCACTGTGCTACAGACGCCGAGCCCATTGTCAGATATATTTTTTTTATTAAATAATTTATTTTTATTGTTAAATCATAGCTGTGTACATTAGTGCAATCAAGGGGTACAGTGTGCTGGTTTCATATACAATCTGAAATATTTTCATCAAACTGTTCAACATAACCTTCATGGCATTTTCTTAGTTACTGTATGTAGGCATTTGTATTCTGCATGCTTCAGTTTATTATCGCTTTGCGTCACTTCTGATATCTCCTGTTAATAGCTATATCTCACCAGAATGAAAAAAGGAAATGTCCAAGGAACAAAGGCATTGCCTAAGAATGGCAGATTGCTTCTACCTAATACATACAAAAGGAAGTGATGTAAATTCTTTTACTGACATTGAGTCACACTTTGGGTTTTTCCTATGATTTTTTTAGATAGAAAATTGAGTTGGATCTGGCATCTCTGATAGATTTCTGAAATATAGGATGTCTTAAAGAAATGTATTGAATTATTTAATACAAAAAAGTGCCAAATTCTGTTAACCTAGGTTTAATATCATTCAGAAATAAAATCCCATGCAGTATTATTCCAATGAGTAATAATTATATACTATAAAATATATAATAGCACTTTGAATTCCTAAAATCCAACATTAATTACTATCATTAAGATATTTTTAACATCTGTAGTCCCAGCTACTTGGGAGTCTGAGGCACGAGAACCGCTTAAGCCCAAGAGTTTGCTGTGAGCTATGACGCCCGTGGCATTCTACCGAGGGCGACATAGTGAGACTCTTGTCTTAAAAAAAAAAAATATATATATATATATACTTTTTCAATATACTTAAGAAGGTAAGTGATTTCTTTTTTTTATTTTTTTATTTTTTTGGTAAGTGATTTCTAAATTAATCTAGACTTTTGGTTTTTGAATCCAAAAGGCACCCTTCCTCCCTTTTATATATGTAAGTTTATCACTACATAAGCAGGACCTAAGGAATAAGGTATTCTAAGCATTAATTTTTGTTTAGCTTTATACTGATACATTTTTGAGGTTTTAAAATTACACGCTTATGGGTTTTCTAAAATTGTATTTTTTTTTGTAGAGACAGAGTCTCACTTTACTGCCCTCAGTAGAGTGCCGTGGCGTCACACGGCTCACAGCAACCTCCAGCTCTTGGGCTTATGTGATTCTTTTGCCTCAGCCTCCCAAGTAGCTGGGACTATAGGCACCCGCCACAACGGCCGGCTATTTTTTTGTTGTTGCAGTTTGGCCGGGGCTGGGTTTGAACCCACCACCCTCGGCATATGGGGCCGGTGCCCTACTCACTGAGCCACAGGCGCCGCCATCTAAAATTGTATTGTTAAAATGCAGTGTATCATACTAAGAAAATTACATGTTTGGGTTAAAGAATAATAAGGAATATAGGTAATTGTATATGCACTACTAAGCTAAGATATAGAACATTACCAGAGGCTTTGAAGTCCCCCCCACTTTTTGTTTTTTTGGGCCAGGGTCTTACTATGTGGCCCTCGGTACGGTGCTGTGTCATCACAGCTCACAGCAACCTCAAACTCTTGAGCTTAAGCAATTCTCTTGCCTTAGCCTCCCAAGTAGCTGGGACCATAGGCACCTGCCACAAGGCCCAGCTATTTTTTTTGTTGTTGTTGCAGGTGTCATTGTTGCTTAGCTGGCCCAGGCCATGTTCAAACCCACCAGCCTCAGTGTATGTGGCTGGCGCCGTAACCACTGTGCTACTAGCACTGAGCCTGAAGCCCCTTTTTGACATTCTTGATTTCATCTCTCTCCCTTCCTCTTTTGGTGCATGTACAGACTATATACAGGCTGCTCTAAATGTTCTTGTATGTGTCACCCAGTACAGTTATGTGAGAGTTTTTTGCTTTCCAAAGGTGGAATATATTAGAGGTATGCAGCACTCCTATTAGACATTGCCTAATTGTTTTCCAAAGTAGTTTGTTAATTTATATTCTTACCAGCTATGTGATTGAGTATGAATTTATACTCTCCTAGAGTCTCTCCAGCTTTGTAAGAATCTTATTGTTCTATATCCACTGTGTTCCCAATAATTTTTTTTTAATTAAATCATAGCTGTATACAGTAATGCAATCATGAGGTACAATGTGCTGGTTTTATGTACAGTTTGAAATATTTTCATCGAACTGGTTACCATTTTCTTAGTTATTGTGTTCAGACATTTATATTCTACATTTAGTAGTTTCACCCCAATATTGTTTTTAATTGTTTTTACGAAATAGTTTTGGTTTATTTATTATAGTGATTAGGTTACCTTTACCACTTATTGCCTTCATGTAAAAATGGCCTTTTTAAAAGTTAAATGTTTTGATTTTCATGTATTCTCTTTATCTAGACAGTTGAATTTCTGAATGAGAAACTGGAGAAAAGAGAGGCTCAGTTATTATCTCTTAGTAAAGAAAAAGCACTTCTAGAAGAAGCTTATGATAACCTGAAAGAGTAAGTATTTTACAAATGTGAGTAACTTTATACATTTTGTGGAGGTCCATATGCTTATTATTTAAGAATATTTTAGAAATTTAAATGTTTTATAATTTAATCTGTTTATAATTACTGAAAATTGTATAGCATTTTAACTATAACTTTTCTTACAGTTTTTACTCAAACTATCTTTATCATATTACCTTTGGCATTGAAGAGAGGTGTTTTGCAAAAACAGACAAAAGTGTTCCCTTTATAATGAAATAGTCCTTTCGTATTAGAGATTTAAACATGTGTTTAAGGAAAACTGTGCTATTATAATTTAAAAATTACTGAGTGTTAGTTTCTTTTAAGGAGGTGATTGGGAAAATGTGACAAAAGAAGACTGAGAATTGAAATATTTACTTCTTATTTTTGCACATTAAATATTCATCACATTTTCACTTTCTAATGGTTTTCTGAGGTGTTTTAAAATAAATATAGCAAGTAATTTTTCTCTTAAAGGTTAATAGGCCTAAAACTGAGCTATTTTAATAAGCTCAGTTGGAGAAAATGTTATCTTCCTTTTGAGAACTGAACTCATCTTGTGACTTATGAAATATATAAACACTATCTTCATTCTTAAATATTATTTTAAATTTAAGTGAAATGTTCAGAGTGAAAGAAGAAAGCAGTAGCATTTCTTCCTTGAAAGATGAGTTTACTCAAAGAATTGCAGAAGCAGAAAAGAAAGTTCAACTAGCCTGCAAAGAGAGAGATGCTGCTAAAAAGGTAATAGAAATTTAAAATAATATTAATTAAATTCTGAGACATTAATTTTTAAGCAGTACATTAATAATTTTTTAGTATTGGGGGAAAAAAGAGAAGTAGTATAGTGTATTAATATTTAAATTGTAGATTTTTTCTTATAATTTGCTGTTTTTTTATATTTTAAAAACAAATATTTATAGCAAGAATTAGAGTAATTTTTATAAATGATAATTTCATCAAAATAAATAACACTTAAATCTAGACGGTACTTTATAAATAAATATCATTTCCCTTATTTGTTATTTTCCATTTAAACTTAGCATTCATCTATACTTCTTCAAGTCAAATTAATTTTAAAATACAAATTTCTAATGGTTGTGGAGACATAATGTTGACTTATTCTAATGCAGAATTTTTTAAGCTGTATGCTATTAATCTTTTGGGCTGGATAACTCTGTTGTGTGGGACTGTCCTATGCATTATGGGATATGTAACAGCATCCCTGGCCCCTATCCATGACATGCCAGTAGCACCCTCCTCCTTGCCAGTTGGAGTAGTTGAAAATATTGCCAGACTTTGCCAGGTATCCCCTTGGAACCAAATTTGGTCTAATTTGGAATGGTTGCCTATTTCAGAAATTGGAAACTAAGGTTAATAATTATTGCTTGCATCCCAGATATTACTAATAACATTATTTAGCCTTTCCCACTTAGATTGCTTCCCCCTTCTTGACAAGTGGTAATTGTTAATTTATAATTTTTCTGAGTGTACACATGCAGAAAAGAAATAGGTCACACACCTGAGACTACTAACCAGTATACCTCTTCCTGTCCCTAACTCTGTACTAAGTTGTTTCAGATGTAATGCTTAACCTCAGTGTAGATTACACATAGTGGGTAGGGCACCAGCCACATACACCAAGGCTGGCGGGTTTGAACCCGACCTGGGCCAGCTAAACAACAATGACAACTGCAACAACAATAAATAGCCGGGCGTTATGGCGGGCGCCTGTAGTCCCAGTTACTTGGGAGGCTGAGGCAAGAGAATCACTTAAGCCCGAGAGTTAGAGGTTGCTGTGAGCTATAACGTCACAGCACTCTGAGGATAAGATAACATAGTGAGACTCTGTCTCAATCAAAAAAAAAGAATACATGTAGAGATAGTGAAGAAGGGTTTTGAAAGTTAACTTATTCTCATTTATCTTTTCATTTTAAAACTTGTTTATGTATCTGAGTTTAAGTTTTATATGTTATGCTTGAAACTCTTTTCTTAGTTTTAGTTAGCCAAAGTTATAGTTTACCTGAATAAAATTTGCAGCTTCTTACTAGGGATGTGGTTATGGAAGGCTTCTTTGGATGGGGAAAAAACCTGAATGAAAATAATTCTTTATGGTATTCACAGATTTTTTTTTCAACTAGGAAATCAAAATTATAAAAGAAGAACTTGCCACTAGATTAAATAGTAGTGAAACTTCAGACCTCTTGCAAGAGAAAGATGAGCAGATCCAAGGGTTAATGGAAGAAGGTAAGTAAAGTATTTATGTGATTACGAAAAATATTATAAGAACAGGAAAAGTAGTTGCCACCTGACTAGTTGATGCATCCTAATTAAAAATACTGAAAGCAGGCTCTGCACCTGTAGCTCAGCAGCTAGGGCGCCAGCCACATACACCAGGGCTGGTGAGTTTGAACCCAGCCTGGGCCTGCTGAACAACAATGGCAACTACAACAAAAAAATAGCCAGATGTTGTGATGGTCCCTGTAGTCCCAGCTACTTGGGAGGCTGAGGCAAGAGAATCACTTAAGCCTAGGAGTTTGAGGTTGCTGTGAGCTACAATGCCATGGCACTCTACCGAGGGCAACATAGTAAAACTCTATCTCAAAAAAAAAAAAAAATATGGGGTGGCGCCTGTGGCTCAAAGGAATAGGGCGCCAGCCCCATATGCCGGAGGTGGCCAGTTTAAACCCAGCCCTGGACAAAAACTGCAAAAAAAAAAACATTGAAAACATGGAAGGTTTGTTCTTAAACCATGGAAATGGTAAGTGACAGTTCACAAAAGAATGGGGAGTAAGGTATAATGAGACAGAGGTATGTGTGTGTAGCTTTTTGCTTCTAGGGAGGAAAAAAAACTCCTTGAAAAATAGGCAAAAACATCCAATACTAAGAAACCCTTTTTTGTGTGTGTGCAGAAATCTTATTTTATTTTTACATTTTTATTTTTTATTTTTTTATTTATTGTTTGGGATTCAGTGAGGGTACAAGAAATGAGGTTACACTGATTGCATTTGTTAAAGTCTCTCTTACAGTCGTGTTTTGCCCCCAAAAGGTGTAGCACATACCAAGACTGCACCCCCTTCCCTCTTTCCCTCTCTCTGCTCTGCCTTTCCCCACCCCTTCCTCCTTCTTTCTCTCTCTGTTCTCCCCTTCCCCCACCCCCATTGTGTCATTAATTGTCCTCATATCAAAATTGAGTCCATAGGATTCATGCTTCTCCATTCTTGTGATGCTTTACTAAGAATAACATGTTCCACTTCCATCTGGGTTAATACAAAGGCTGTAAAGTCTCCATTTTTTTTAATGGCTAAATAGTATTCCATAGTGTACATATACCAAAGCTTGTTAATCCATTCCTGGGTTGGTGGGCATTCAGGCTGTTTCCACATTTTGGTGATTGTAAATTGAGCTGCAATAAATAGTCTAGTGCAAGTGTCCTTATGATAGAAGGATTTTTTTCCTTCTGGGTAGATGCCCAGTAATGGGATTGCAGTATCAAATGGGAGGTCTAGCTTGAGTTCTTTGAGGGTTCTCCATACTTCCTTCCAAAAAGGTTGTATTAGTTTGCAGTCTCACCAGCAGTGTAAAAGTGTTCCCTTCTCTCCACAGCCACGCCAGCATCTTCAGTTTTGAGATTTTGTGATGTGGGCCATTCTCACTGGGATTAGATGGTATCTCAGAGTGGTTTTGATTTGCATTTCTCTAATAATTAGGGATGATGAGCATTTCTTCATATGTTTGTTAGCCATTCCGTCTGTCTTCTTTAGAAAATGTTCTATTCATGTCTCTTGCTCATTGATATATGGGATTATTGGCTTTTTTCGTGTGGATTAATTTGAGTTCTCAATAGCTCCTAGTTATCAAGTGTTTGTCTGATTCAAAATATGCAAATATCCTTTCCCATGGTGTAGGTTGTCTATTTGCTTTGGTTGTTGTCTCCTTAGCTGTACAGAAGCTTTTCAGTTTAATGAAGTCCCATTTGTTTATTTTTGTTGTTCTTGTAGTTGCCACAGCAGTCTTCTTCATGAAGTCTTTCCCCAGACTGATATCTTCCAGTGTTTTTTCTATGATTTCCGGGATTTGTATTGTTCATGCCTTAAATTTAAGCCCTTTATCCATCTTGAATCAATTTTTGTGAGTGGAGAAAGGTCCTGGTCCAGTTTCAGTCTTTTACATGTGGATATCCAGTTCTTCCAGCACCATTTATTGAATAGGGAGTCTTTCCCCCAAGGTATGTTATTGTTTGGTTTATTGAAGATTAGGTGGTTGTAAGGTGTTAATTTCATTTCCTGGTTTTCTCTTCGGATTCCAAATGTCTATGTCTCTATTTTTTGTGCCAGTACCATGCTGTCTTGACCACTGTGGCTTTGTAGTATAGCCAAAAATCTGGTATGGTGATGCCCCCAGCTTTGCTTGTTTTTATTTGTTTTGTTTGTTCTTTTGTAGAGACAGAGTCTTACTGTACCGTCCTTGGTAGGGTGCTGTGGTGTCACAAGGCTTACAGCAACCTCTAACTCTTGGGCTTACGTGATTCTCTTGCCTCAGCCTCCCAAACAACTGGGACTACAGGTGCCCACCACAACGCCCGGCTATTTTTTTATTGCAGTTTGGCCAGGGCTGGGTTTGAACCCGCCACCCTCGGCATATGGGGCCGGTGCCCTACTCACTGAGCCACAGGCGCCGCCCCTCAGCTTTGTTTTTAATACTAAGAACTGCGTTAGTTATATAGGGTTTTTTTCTGGTTCCATACAAAACGTAGAATCATTTTTTCCAAATCTTGAAAGTATGATGTTGGTATCTTAATAGGGATGGCATTAAATAGGTAGATTGCTTTGGGAAGTATAGACATTTTAACAATGTTGATTCTTCCCATCCATGAGCATAGTATATTCTTCCATTTGTTAATGTCCTCTGCTATTTCCTTTCCGAGGATTTCATAATTTTCTTTATAGAGGTCTTTCACCTCCTTCGTTAGGTATATTCCTAGGTATTTCATTTTCTTTGAAACTATGGTGAAGGGAGTTGTGTCCTTAATTAGCCTCTCATCTTGACTGTTATTGGCGTACACAAAGGCTACTGACTTGTGGACATTGATTTTATATCCTGAAACATTACTGTATTTTTCGATGACTTCTAGGAGTCTTGTGAGTCTTTGGGGTTCTCTAAGTATAAGATCATGTTGTCAGCAAAGAGGGAGAGTTTGATCTCCTCTGCTCCCACTTGGATTCCCTTTATTTCCTTGTCTTGCCTAATTGTATTGGCTAGAACTTCCAGCACTATGTTGAATAGTAAAGGTGACAGAGGACAACCTTGTCTGGTTCCAGTTCTAAGAGGAAAAGCTTTCAGTTTTACTCCATTCAGTAAAATATTAGCTGTGGGTTTGTCATAGATAGCTTCAATCAGTTTCAGAAATGTGCCACATATGCCTATACTGTTCAGTGTTCTAATTAGAAAAGGATGCTGGATTTTATCAAATGCTTTTTCTCATCTATTGAGAGGATCGTATGATCTTTATTTTTGCCTCTGTTAATATGGTGGATAACGTTTATGGACTTGCGTATGTTAAACCAGCCTTGCATCCCTGGGATGAAACCTACTTGATCATGATGTATAACTTTTTTAATGATAAGCTGTAATCTATTGGCTAAGCTTTTTGTTGAGAATTGTTCTGAAATTCTTCTTTCTAGTTGGGTCTTTTTTTGGTTTTGGTATCAGGGTGATGTTTGCTTCGTAGAACATGTTGGGGAAGATTCCTTCGTCCAATTTTTTGGAATAATTTCTATATACGGGAATAAGCTATTCCTTGAAGATTTGATAGAATTCTGGTGTGAAGCCATCTGGACCAGGGAATTTTTTTTGTTGGAAGTTTTTTTATTGTTTCTTTAATCTCAGTGCTTGAAACTGGTCTCTTCAGGAGCTCTATTTCTTCCTGGCTAAGTCTAGGGAGAGGCTGTGATTCCAAATATTGATCCATTTCCTTCACATTGTCAAATTTCTGACCATAAAATTTCTGGTAGTATTTAGAGATAATCTCTTGTATCTCTGTGGGATCAGTTGTTATTTCCCCTTTATCTTTATTGATTGAGGTTACCAGAGATTTTACTTTTCTATTTCTAGTTAGTCTGGGCAAAAATTTATCTATTTTATTTATTTTTTCAAAAAATCAAGTACTTATTTCATTAATTTGATGAATGATTCTTTTGTTTTCAATTTCATTGACCTTTGATTTAATTTTGGATATTTCTTTTCTTCTGCTGGGTTTAGGCTTAGATTGTTCTTCTTTTCCAGTTCCATAAGGTGGCTTATGAGTTTGTGGATGTGCTCTCTTTCTGTTTTTTGAATATAGGCATCTAAAGTGATACATTATCCTCTCTGAACCGCTTTTGCAGTATCCCACAGGTTTTGGTAGCTTGTGTCTTCATTGTTGTTATGCTCAAGGAAGTTAATGATTTCCTGTTTTATTTCTTGCTGCACCCAACTGTCATTCAACAGACAGTTGTTTAATTTCTGTGCCTTTGTTTGGCGTTCAAAGTTTTTGTTAGGAGTTGCCGCCACGGTCGCAGGGCGGTGTGCTGGGGCCAGTGCCGGGCATCAGGCGCGGCTGAGCGGAGGCGGCTGGTGCAGAGCCGCAGCTCCTCGTCCTGTACCCACCACTGCGGCGGGGCAGTGCAGGACCAGTAGGGTTGCGCACAGGAGTTTGCAAGGCTACCTTGGAGCGTTGTCCCCCCAAGAAGACTCCCTGCCTCGTAAGTCCCGGATGACTAATGAAGAAATTTTAGAGGGAGGAGACAAGATGGCTGACTGAAGCCAGCTTTCCACAGAGGCTCCCGTCCAGTAGGAGAGTTAAAGGACAATAATTCAGCAAGTAACCTGGTGGATTTGAACTGCACTAAGATAGAAGGTTGAAGAACACACATCAACCCCACTGAGGCGAGCTGCAACCACCAGGATACAAACAAAAGGTACAAAATGCATCCCCAAGCATACAGGAGTCCCCTCCCCCATGAGAATGGTTCAGAGTGCCCCACAAACAATCGGGCAGAGTTCAAAGGTCCTCCCACTACACTCCACGGGACAGACCCTCTAAAACCTGGACCTAACTCCCCTACTAGGGTGCCATGGCATCCTCCTGCCAGGCATAAAACTGTATAAACTGTAAGTAGGCTCTACCTGGAATTCTGAGCTCCTAGCGCTCCCCTCCACTCACACTGAGGTCTGGAGGCCAGTCCTCCAGTAGTTCAGAGTCTTGGGTGATTTCTCGAGGGGTGTGGATGGGGCCTTGACTGCAGCTGGTCGGCGCCAACTCCGGGGCACGGGAGTGAGGACAGGACGGTTGGCAGAGAGGGGACTGCACTGGAGCCACAGTTCCCTGAGGGACAGTGCAATAGCCGTCTTTTGGTGAAAATACGGCCAGGTGTAAAACTGTGTGTGTTCTCTGCCCGCAACCCCAGGCTCCCAGCGCTCCCCAGGCACCTCTCTGCTCTTGCTCCAAGGTCTGGAGGCCTGTCCTCCAGGAGTCCAGACTCTTGGGCAATCGCTCAAGGGGTGTAGACAGTGCCGGGCTATAGCCGGTCAGTGCAGACTCTGGGGCACAGGAGCGGAGAGAGGATGGTTGGCTGGAAGGGAGCTGCACCAGAGCAGCGGTTGCCTGAGGCATAAAACAGCATCCCTCTTTTGCTAGCAATATGGCTCACTACTGAATATTCTGAAGTCACACCGCCTGTCTCCCTGGACAACCAGAGACTGTGAGTGTAGGATTTGTCTGAGGCAACTCCAACTTGCAAACCGGGGAAACTCCCAGGGTGGGGCTGACCCAGAGGTCCCTTTACTGAACCTAAGACGCACCTGGCCCTCCGGGGATCGTCAGCCTATAGACAATACAAGAGCAAAGACAAGCTGATTTGGAACTCAATTCAGCTTCTCTTCTGCAGGGGAATCGCAAAGTTGTTCTGTTCTGTTCTGTCAGTAACCTTAATCAGGGGCGAGACTGGACCTGAGTGAAAACCCCCCAACCTTCATCAAGCGCCTGAGGTTGTCAGGCCTCACCTCCTCCTGCTAGAGAGAGGCAGAGTGCAGCGGCCTGGTAGACTGCCCTGTGATTCAGGCAGGTGCAAACTCTTGGAGTACTGGTTCACTACAGGTAACTGGGTCAGCCAATTGCAGGACTATTAGTGACTGAGTGTGACAGCGGTGCAAGGTGGGGAAGGAAGCAGGAACCTTCCCAGACTGATCTGTTGGCTAGGTGGCTCCTCCTGACTCCACGCAGTGCTGGGACAAGCCACACCAGAGTAGTCACCAGACCCCTGTGATCCAGTTCCCAGAGACTTCTTAAACTCTCTCACCTGAGACAGGTGCAGACTGAGACAATTGATTTGGACAATTTGAACTGAACCAATCGCCTGAAGACAAATCAGGTGATGCCCTGGGTGCACAGTGGTAGGAAGGTTTGATTTTTCTTTTCCAATTGTTCGCTGGTGGTGGGCAGGGTGACTTAATTGCTGATATTTCTCCACAGCTGAGACTTCAATCCAGACTATATGTTTCACTAGGATGGGACAGAAACCAGCTGAAAACAAGACAGAAGCTCTTAGCCCTACCACACCAGACAGGGCCCCACTTTCTCAGGCCACAACACTGTACAGGCCCTCAACAAAGCCCCAGGGGAGAAAAATCAAAGAGAGTAAAACAACCATGGGGCGGAATCAGCGGAAAGACTCTGCTAACATGAATAACCAGAATAGGTCAACCCCCCACCCAAGGAAAGACATGGCAGATGTAATTGAAGATCCCATTCATAAACAACTGGCTGAGATGTCAGAAATCGAATTCAGAATTTGGATTGCAGACAAGATTAATAAAGTGGAATTAGGAATTCGAGGAGAAATTCAAACGTTGTCTCAAGAATTTAACGAATTTAAAGACAAAACCACGAAAGACTTAGACACACTGAAGCAAGAATTTGCAGCCCTGAAAGATATGAAAAATACAGTAGAATCCCTCAGCAACAGAATGAAGCAAGCAGAACAAAGGATTTCTGACATCGAAGATAAAGCCTTTGAATGCTCCCAAACTCTCAAAGAGGAAGACAAATGGAGAGCAAAAACGGATCATTCCCTCAGAGAGCTCTGGGATAATTCGAAGAAGGTCAATATCCGAATGATAGGAGTTCCAGAAACAGATGAAGTGGCCTCGCTGGGCACAGAGGCCCTTCTGCATGAAATTATGAAAGAGAATTTTCCAGACATGCCTACAGATTCTGAAATTCAGATAGCGGACAGCTTCAGAACCCCAGCACGACTCAACCCCAATAAGACATCCCCCAGGCATACCATCATTAACTTCACTAAAGTTAATATGAAGGAGAAATTATCAAAGCTGCCAGGAGAAAGAAAACCATTACCTTCAAAGGGAAGAATATTACGATGACTGCAGATCACTCTCCTGAAACTTTTCAAGCCAGAAGAGGGTGGTCACCGACTTTTAATCTCCTAAAGCAACATAACTTTCAACCCCGTATCTTGTATCCAGCTAAACTGAGTTTCATTCATAATGGAGAAATTAAAAACTTTAATGACATTCATATGTTGAAGAAATTTGCCATAACCAAACCAGCTCTTCAGGATATTCTCAGACCTATCCTCCATAATGACCAACCCAATACTCTGCCACAAAAGTAAACTCACTCAGAAACTTCGGATCAAACTCCAATTTCCACACTGGCAAAAGGATTAAAAATGCCCACTGGACTTTTGAAAAATTCGATACCCCAAACTTCACCAGATTTATCAATATTCTCCATTAATGTGAATGGCTTAAACTGTCCTCTAAAGAGGGACAGGTTAGCTGACTGGATACAAAAACTCAGGCCAGATATCTGTTGCATACAAGAGTCACATCTTAAAAGACAAATACAGACTCAGGGTGAAAGGATGGCGTCCATATTTCAGGCAAATGGTAATCAGAAAAAAGCAGGTGTTGCAATTTTATTTGCAGATACAATAGGCTTTAAACCAACAAAAGTAAGGAAGGACAGGAATGGTCACTTCATATTTGTTAAGGGTAATACTCAATATGATGAAATCTCAATTATTAATATCTATGCACCCAACCAGAATGCACCTCAATTTATAAGAGAAACTCAAACAGACCTGAGCAACGTGATTTCCTCCAGCTCCATAATCGTCGGAGATTTCAACACTCCTTTGGCAGTGTTGGATCGATCGTCCAACAAGAAGCTGAGCAAAGAAATCTTAGATTTAAACGTAATGATCCAACATTTGGATTTAGCAGACATCTACAGCACATTTCATCCCAACAAAACTGAACACACATACTTCTCATCATCTCCCGGAACTTACTCCAAAATCCATCACATCTTAGGTCACAAGTCTAACCTCAGTAAATTTAAAGGAATAGAAATTATTCCATGCATCTTCTCAGACCACCATGGAATAAAACTTGAGCTTAGTAACAACAGGAATCTGCATACTCATACAAAAACGTGGAAGTTAAATAACCTTATGCTGAATGATAGCTGGGTCAGAGATGAGATTAAGAAAGAAATTGCCAACCTTTTGGAACAAAACAACAATGAAGACACAAACTATCAGAACCTCTGGGACACCACAAAGGCAGTTCTAAGAGGGAAATTTATAGCACTGCAAGCCTTCCTCAAGAGAACGGAAAGAGAGGAAGTTAACAACTTAATGGGACATCTCAAGCAACTGGAAAAAGAAGAACATTCCAACCCCAAACCCAGTAGAAGAAAAGGAATAACCAAAATTAGAGCAGAAACCCCAAACCCAGTAGAAGAAAAGAGATAAGCAAAATTAGGGCAGAATTAAATGAAATTGAAAACAAAAGAATCATACAACAGATCAATAAATCAAAAAGCTGGTTTTTCGAAAAGGTCAATAAAATAGATAAACCTTGGGCTAACCTAATAGGAAAAAATAGTAAAATCTCCAATCTCACCGATCAGAAACAACAAAGACGAAATAACAACAGACTCCTCAGAAATCCAAACAATCCTTAATGAATATTACAAGAAACTGTATTCTCAAACATATGAAAATCTGAAGGAAATTGACCAATACCTGGAAGCACGTCACCTTCCAAGACTTAGCCAGAATCAAGTGGAAATGTTGAACAGGCCCATATCAAGTTCGGAAATAGCATCAACCATACAAAACCTCCCTAAAAGGAAAACTCCGGGACCAGATGGTTTCACATCAGAATTCTACCAAACCTTTAAAGAGTAATTAGTACCTATATTACTCAACCTCTTCCAAAAGGTAGAAAAAGAAGAAAGACAACCCAACACATTCTATGAAGCAAACATCACCCTGATCCCCAAACCAGGAAAAGACCCAACAAGAAAAGAAAATTATACACCGATATCACTAATGAATATAGATGCAAAAATATTCAACAAGATCCTAACAAACAGAATCCAGCAACACATCAAACAAATTATACATCATGACCAAGTTGGTTATATCCCAGGGTCTCAAGGCTGGTTCAATATACGTAAACCTATAAAACTAATTCAGCACATAAACAAATTAAAAAACAAAGACCGTATGATTCCCTCAATCGATGCAGAAAAAGCTTTTGATAATATCCAGCATCCCTTCATGATCAGAACCCTTAAGAAAATTGGTATAGAAGGGACATTTCTTAAACTGATAGAGACCATCTACAGCAAACCCACAGCCAATATCCTATTGAATGGAGTTAAATTGGAATCATTTCTGCTCAGATCAGGATCCAGACAAGGCTGTCCATTGTCTCCATTGTTTTTTAACATTGTAATGGAAGTTTTAGCCATCGCAATTAGGGAAGAAAAGGCAATCAAGGGTATCCATACAGGGTCAGAAGAGATCAAACTTTCGCTCTTCGCAGATGATATGATTGTATATCTGGAAAACACTAGGGACTCTACTACAAAACTCTTAGAAGTGATCAAGGAATACAGCAGCGTCTCAGGTTACAAAATCAACATTCATAAATCGGTAGCCTTTATATATACCAACAATAGTCAAATTGAAAAAACAGTTAAGGACTCTATCCCATTCACAGTAGTGCCAAAGAAGATGAAATATTTGGGAATTTATCTAACAAAGGACGTGAAAGATCTCTATAAAGAGAACTATGAAACTCTAAGAAAAGAAATAGCTGAAAATGTTAACAAATGGAAAAACATACCATGTTCATGGCTGGGAAGAATCAACATTGTTAAAATGTCCATTCTACCCAAAGTAATGTATAATTTGAACGCCATCCCTATTAAAGCTCCACTGTCATCTTTAAAGATCTTGAAAAAACAATACTTTGTTTTATATGGCATCAGAAAAAACCTCAAATAGCCAAGATATTAGTCAGAAATAAAAACAAAGCAGGAGGGGCGGCACCTGTGGCTCAGTCGGTAAGGCGCCGGCCCCATATGCCGAGGGTGGTGTGTTCAAACCCAGCCCCTGCCGAACTGCAACAACAACAACAAAAAAAAATAGCTGGGTGTTGTGGTGGGCGCCTGTAGTCCCAGCTACTCCGGAGGCTGAGGCAAGAGAATTGCTTAAGCCCAGAAGTTGGAGGTTGCTGTGAGCTGTGTTATGCCATACACTTTTTCATAAAGTGAAACCCTGTCTCTACAAAAAAAAAAACAAAAAACAAAACAAAGCAGGAGAAATTACACTACCAGACCTCAGACTAAACTACAAATCGATAGTGATCGAAACAGCATGGTACTGGCACAAAAACAGAGAAGTAGATGTCTGGAACAGAATAGAGGACCAAGAGATGAACCCAGCTACTTACTGTTATTTAATCTTTGACAAGCCAATTAAAAACGTTCAGTGGGGAAAAGATTCCTTATTTAATAAATGGTGATGGGTGAACTGGCTGGCAACCTGCATAAGACTGAAACTGGACTCACACCTTTCACCATTAACTAAGATAGACTCTCACTGGATTAAAGATTTAAACTTAAGACATGAAACTATAAAAATACTAGAGGAGAGTGCAGGGAAAACCCTTCAAGAAATCAGTCTGGGTGAGTATTTTATGAGGAAGACCCCCCTGGGCAATTGAAGCAGCTTCAAAAATACACTACTGGGACTTGATCAAACTAAAAAGCTTCTGCAAGCCAAGAACACAGTAAGTAAAACAAGCAAACAGCCCTCAGAATGGGAGAAGATATTTGCAGGTTATGTCTCCGACAAAGGTTTAATAACCAGAATCCACAGAGAACTCAAATGCATTAGCAAGTAAAGAACAAAGGATCCCGTCGCAGGCTGGGCAAGGGATTTGAAGAGAAACTTCTCTGAAGAAGACAGGCGTGCGGTCTTCAGACATATGAAAACATGCTCATCATCTTTAATCACCAGAGAAATGCAAATCAAAACTACTTTGAGATATCATCTAACTCCAGTAAGACTAGACTATGTCACAAAATCCCAAGACCAGAGATGTTGGCGCGGATGTGGAGAAAAGGGATCACTTTTGCACTGCTGGTGGGAATGCAAATTAATACATTCCTTTTGGAAAGAGATGTGGAGAACACTTAGAAATCTAAAAGTAGATCTGCCATTCAATCCTGTAATCCCTCTACTGGGCATATACCCAGAAGACCAAAAATCACATCAGAACAAAAATATTTGTACAGCCCAATTCATAATTGCTAATATTTATTGCAGCCCAATTCATAATTGCTAAGTCATGGAAAAAGTCCAAGTGCCCATCGATCCATGAATGGATTAATAAATTGTGGTATATGTACACCATGGAATATTATGCAGCCTTAAAGAAAGATGGAGACTTTACCTCTTTCATGTTTACATGGATGGAGCTGGAACATATTCTTCTTAGTAAAGTATCTCAAGAATGGAAGAAAAAGTACCCAATGTACTCAGCCGTACTATGAAACTAATTTAGTGTTTTCACATGCAAGCTATAACCCAGTTACAACCTAAGAATAGGGGGAAGGGGGAAAGGAAGGGGAGGGTGGGGAGAAGTGGATAGAGGGAAGGGGATTGGTGGGATTACACCAGCGGTGCATCTTACAAGGGTATATGTGAAACTTTGTAAATGTGGAATTTAAGTGTCTTGGCACAGTAACTGAGAGAATGCCAGGAAGGCTATGTTAACCAGTGTGATGAAAGTGTGTCAAATGGTCTGTGAAGCTAGTGAATGATGCCCCACGATCATGTCAATATATATAGCTATGATTTAATAAAAAAAAAAAAAGTTTTCGTTGGAATTGAGTTCCACCTTTAGTGCTTTGTAGTCTGAGAAGATACAAGGTAAAATTTCAATTCTTTTTATTGTGTTGAGGTTTGTTTTGTGGCCTAGGATATGACCAGTTTTGTAGAATGTTCCATGGGGCATTGAGAAAAATTTATATTCTTTATCTTTGGGATGGAGTGTTTTATATGCATCTATCAAGCTCTGTTGTTCTAGGGTCTCATTTAAGTCCCTTATATCTTTGTTTAATTTCTGTTTGGAGGATCTGTCCAGCTCTGTAAGAAGAGTGTTAAAGTCCCTTGTTCTTATGGTATTATACGATATCATACTGCTCAGACTGAGTAAGGTCTGTTGAAGAAGCTTGGAGCATTTAAATTGGGTGCATAAATATTTAGAATTGAATCATCTTCTTGTTGTATTTTTCCCTTGACCAGTATAAAGTGACCATCTTTGTCTTTTTTGACTTTAGTTCCTTTAAATCCACATGTATCTGAAAATAAGAGTGCAACTCCTCTTTTCTTCTGAATTCTGTTTGCCTGAAACATTGTCTTCCAACCCTTAACTCAGAGTTTTAATTTGGCTTTTGAAGGCAGATGTGTTTTCCTGCAGACAGCAAATGGATGGATTGTGTTTTTTAATTCTGTAGCCAATCTGTGCCTCTTCATTGGGGAATTCAAGCCATTAACGTTTATTGAGATAATTGATAAGTGTGATAGTTTTCTATTCATCTTATTTTGTGAGAGTCCGTTGCTTAGTTTTGTCTTTTGCCTCAGTGTGGAAGTTATGTTCTGTCCTTTAATTTCTGAGTTCTTACTTTGCCACTGATCCATTGTGATGTTCAGTGTGTAGGACAGGTTGAAGTATTTCCTGTAGAGCTGGTCTTGTGGCAAATTTCCTCAATGTTTGTGCATCAGTAAATGATTTGATTTCTCTTTCGTTTTTAAAGCTTAGCTCAGCAGGATATAGAATCCTGGGCTGGAAATTGTTCTGTTTAAGTAGATTATAGGTAGATGACCATTGTCTTTTTGCTTGGAAAGTTTCCTTAAAGAAGTCTGCAGTCACCCTGATGAATTTGCCCCTGCAGGTCAACTGGTGCTTACTCCTGGCACCTTGCAGAATCTTTTCTTTTGTCTTGACTTTGAACATGTTCATCACAATGTGTCTTGGAGAAGCTGCGTTAGAGTTGACGCGACCTGGGATCCAATATCCCTCTGAAAGGAGTGTGTCAGAATCTTTGGTGATATGTGAGAAATTTTCATTTATAATATTCTCTAGTATGGCTTCCATTCCCCTGGGGTATTCTTCTTCCCCCTTCTTGGATACCTATAACTTGTATGTTTGAACGCTTTATAAAGTCCCTTAATTCTTAAAGTCAGTGAACGTTCTGCTATTTCTCTCTTCTTTTCTGCCCCTAGCTTTGTCCTCTACCTCCGAGATTGTTCTGCATGGTCTAATCTGTTGTTGATACTTTCTATTGCATCTTTTAGTTCCCTAATTGACTGCTTCAGTTCCTTCAGCTCTGCTATATCCTTTCTATATTCTTCATATTGTTCATCTCTTATTTGATTCTGTTTTTAGATTTCCTTTTGGTTATTTCCCCCTTTATCAGCAGTTTCCTTCATTTCCATCTTTTCCTTAATTGTTTTCATCATCTGTATTCTGCATTCCCTTTCTGTCATTTCTAACATTTCTTTATAGGTAGAATCCTCTGCAATAGCTACCTAACGGTCTCTTGGGGGGGTTGCTCTGCATTGGTTTTTCATGTTGGCAGGATTTTTTTGCTGATTTTTCCTCTTGAGTGATTTCTTTTATCTATTTCCTTGCCCTAATTTTCCTTTCACTTCCTCTTGCTCTTTAAGTTGCCGTGCCTCTGGAGAAGGGTTTTGATGAGTCCTTGTGGTACAGGACCAGAAGGATGAGAAGATTGAACAGCAAGAAGGGAAAAAAGAAAGAAAAAAGAGAAAAGAAAAGAGAGAAAGGAGAAGGGGTGGGTAAAAAGGATATTGACAAACAGAAGAGAGGCAGAGAAAGAGGGAGATAGGAGCAATATAGGTGTACAGTAGGGTACTTTGACCCAACCTTATAAACAAACCCCCAACCTCTGTGAGTACAAGGTTGGGTGGTTCCCTTGAAGTCAGCAACTCTTTGTTAGCCTGTTTGGAAACAATACCTTACCTCCACCAAGCAGAGAGGAATGACAAAAATGCTGTAAATCAAACCAAAACAAGCAAACAGAAAACTTTACGGTATCAAATTGGGGAAAAAGCAAATAATAGGGGTGGAAACACTAGCAAAAATGAAGTTCTAGTTGTTGAAAAAGGTAACAGTGGAAAATTATATTTAAACTAGAAAAATAAAGAAAGAAAAGAAAGAAATAAAAGAAAAGAAAAATCTATAGGGAAAATGTTGAAATTAAAAAAAACAAAAACAAAGCAGTATATGTATCTTGCTGAATATTGTCAGGGCAACAGGTGATCTTCTGGGGTGTGATATGTTAATCACAATGCTGATATGGCTGTATGAGATGGAGACCTCTGCTGATTTCTCAAACCCCGCAGGGTGTAGAACCTGAATCTCTCCTCAGCCGGCTTAAAAGGCACTTTAAACTTCTAACCTTGGCTAAGCAGAAGCTTTCCCAGGAAAGCACTTGTCGCTGGGATCACTCCTGAAGTGGCTATCCACTTACCCAGTGTGTCAAAACTGGTCTTACTCTGTGCCCCTGAGGGCTAAGGCTACAAGTCATCTCAGTCCCCGCCTTTAGGCTGCTCAGTCACTAGATTACTCGCTCCTGCCTCGTCCTCGCCCTGCGACCCTGAGGGCAGAACTTGCTGGGGCAGTTCTCCCACAATGGCTCCTTGTGACCCACAGCCGAACACAATTAGCTCCATCTGGCTCAGTGGCTCAGTCTGGGGCCCCAGACAATGCTTAAACTCCTCTGCATTCTTGCCCAGGTTCTCCCACGGTAGTTCAACTGAGTGCCAAGTCCAAAAAATCCCAAAACAGCTCGCAGGTAAGGCCTTTCCAGTTCGCAATCTCACTGCTGCCAGTGGGATGGCAGGATTAGACCAAACAAACACACGCAAACACTTGCCAGTTCTCCACTGCTTTTGTCCTCCTCATGGGGTCCAGAAGTCTCATGCTTACTCCCTGTGTCCCCAAAGGGATGTTTCTGTGCAGATCCCACCAGCCAGAGATGCCTGGAGTCTTCTTTCCCCAGACTCACTGGGCCTGGTTGCTAGGAAGCTGTTACTGGGCTGCTATCTTGCTCCGGAAGCCTATTTTTACATTTTTAAATAGAAGTTTTGCCATAGGGTAATGTAGTGGTTGATAGATGGCCCTCAAAAAGATATGTCCACATCCTATTACTAGAACCTGTCAAGAAAGCTTTTAACAGTCTTAAGAGCCTGTCATTTAAACCAAGGTTTTAATTCTGGTATATACTGTATTAATATCTGAAGCCCTAGCTTGGGTACTGTATAGTATTGTATTAACATTATTGTGGCGTGTGGTAGAGAATGCTTCAATTTTTAAATTATTAAATATTTTTGTTGAAAAGTTTTATGATTAATAGGGTTTTAGAAATTAAAGATTCATTATGAGATAAATCATTACAGATGGATACTGAGTTAATTTCTTCATGTAATATCGTAGAGGAAATTTTGAAAAAGGTAGTCAAGTGAAATTTCTCTTTTTCTTTCTCTTCTTAATTGAAGTTTTTAAGTTATAAGAATACTATTTCCTACTTGCAGGAATTTTTGAAGTTGTAAGAAAGTATATGAAAGAAAAATAGATTATCTGATATAATAAGGAACTATTAATTTCTTGTTTCTTTTTAATGCATTTTTCAAGACTGTTAAAATCATATATTAAGCCAGGTGTGGTGGTTTATGCCTATAATCCCAGCACTCTGGGAGGCCCAAGCTGGTGGATTGCCTGAGCTCACGAGATAAAGACCAGCCTCAGCTAGAACGAGACCCTAGCTCTAAAAATAGGCAGGTGTTGTGCTGGATGCCTGTAGTCCCAGTTACTCGGCAGGCCTGAGGTAAGAGAATGCCTTGAGCCCAAGAGTTTGAAGTTACTGTGAGGTATGATGCAATGGCTCTCTACCGAGGTGACAAAGTGAGACTGTCTTAAAAAAAAAAAAAATCATATATTAATTAAATGTTTTGTTAATTATTATTAGTGGCTAGATTTAAGTCCATTATATGAGTGTCCATAATTTGTTTTATGGTTGTCCTAATGTACCCTTTACATCTAAAATATTTAATATTACAAATATTGGTGGGAGGAACATTTTGGGGCTGAAATTATTGAACTTAAGTGAATTTTCAGAGAAAGTGTAGTTTGAAAACAGTTGGGAACATTTTATTTGAAAAAGTTAGCTTTACCTTTTTTATTTATTCAACTAAAATGTACTGAGTTTATTATGTCAGATATTATTTTTGATAAAATATTATGATAAATATGAGATACGCCCTGTCCTTTAGGAGTTTAGTTTAGTGAGAGGGAAATAGAGGTACGCAGGTAATTATAAAACACAATTCTAAGCATGAAAGTAGAAGAATGAAGAGAGAATTGATAAAACATGATTTTTTTTTTTTTTTTTTGAGGCAGGATGCTGCTTTGTTACCCAGACTGGAGTGCAGTGGCATCATCCTAGCTCCCTGTAACCTCCAGCACCTGGGTTCAGGTTCAAGAGATACTCCTGCTTCACAAGGAGTAGTGTAGCAGAGACTATAGGTGCATACCACCAGGCCCAGCTAATTGTTTTTAGTTTTTGTAGAGGCAGGGTCTTGTTTTGTTGCTCAGGCTGAGCTCAAATCCCTGGCCTCAAGTGACCCTCCCACCTTGGCCTCCCAAAGTGCTAGGGTTACAGATGTGACCCACTGAGCTCAGCCACATAATTATTACTATTACACGATATCTTGAAGTCATTAACTGCCTTATGTTATAATATTAGAGACTGAGGGGAAGGCTACATGCATAGTTTTATTATATTTATTTATTTTTGTTTTTCTAAGATAGAGTCTCACTCAGTTGCCCTGGGGTTGAATACCATGGCATCATAGCTCACAGGAACCTCAAACTCTTGTGCTCAAATGATCTTCTTGTCTCAGCCTTCCAAGTATCTGGGACTTGTAGTGCCCACTATAACACCTGGCTAGTTTTTTTTATTTTTTAGTAGAGATAGGATCTTGAGTTGCTTAGGTGATCTTGAACTCCTGAGCTCAGGTGATCCACCCTTCTCGGCCATTCAGAGTGTTAGGATTACAGGCGTTAGCCACTATGCCCGGCTGGTTTTAGAATTTTATAAATTTATTTAAAATATTAATATCAAAATATCACTCTTTTGGAATTTAGTCACAGGATGGGCTGATATTTTCTTTTGCATAATGGACCTTCTTACAAAGAAACTAGAGTGATAAAACACCGGAATATTTGCATATTGTTTCCACATCCCACAGGAGTATTTTTAAAACTTACAGCCAAAGAGGTAAAAAACTCAAAGGTAAAAGCATGTTATAATGAATACCTAATAACTTCATTATCTAGATTCATAAAATGTTAACATCTTGACACACCTCTTCCATATCTTTTTGCACACATATATTCTACCCTTTTGCCAAACTGTTTGAAAGTAGGTAATAGATACCGTAATATTTTACTCCTAAGTTCTTTAGTCTGCTACTCCCAAAGGCAAGTACAATTTCCTTCACAAGTATAACCTTATGATGATATACCCAAGAAAATCAGCTTTAATTCAGAAGTATAATCTAGCATATATTTTATTATTTATCTCAGTTGTCTTGAAAAATATCCTTTATAGCTTGTCATTTGTCCTGCCCCAGATTCAGAGTTTGCCTATTTCATTGGCCATTATGTCCCTTCAGCCTTCCACCTTTCTAGGATAGTTCTCTCTTATTCATGATACTGAGACTCTGGAGTCCTACAGAATGTCTCACTTTAGGGATTTGTCACTTTGTTCATGATTAGATTCAGATCAGATTTCTAGTAGGAAATCACATAGGCGATTCTGTGCATCAACATCACTACATTATATCAGTAGGCATGTAATATCAGACTACCACATTGGTGATGCCAAAACTGAATGCTTGCTTAAGGTGGTGACTGCCAGATCTTTCATTGTAAAAGCACATTTTTCCCTTTTATAATTCATAAGAAATTTGCAGGAGTGATTCTTTAAGATCATGTCAGTATCTAGTTCCCCAACATCCTTTCTTACTTTGTAATTTTAACATTCATTGATGATTCTTGTATAGATCTTTTGTTATATTAGGGGTTACAAAATTGTGATGTTCTAAAAAAATTTTTTTTTCTTGAGATAGAATCTCACTCTATTGGCTTGGATAGAGTGCTGTGGCATTGTCAGACCTCAAGGTGTAGTGTAGCAGAGACTGTACTAGCTTGAGTACACTAGCTTGAGCCCAGGGGTTTGGGCTCAAGCAATCCTCCTGCCTCAGCCTCTCAACTAGCTGGGACTATAGGTGCCTGCCACCATGCCTGGCTAGTTATTTCTATGTATTTATTTATTTATTCATTTATTTTTGAGACATGGTCTCACTATGACGCCCTGGGTAGAGTGCTATGACATCACAGCTCACAGCAACCTTAAACTCTTTGGGCTTAAATGATTCTCTTGCCTCAGCCTCCAAAGTAGCTGGGACTACAGGCACCCACCATAACGCCCAGCTATTTTTTTGGTTGTAGTTGTCATTGTCTGGCAGGCCCGGGCTGGATTCTAACCCGCCAGCTCCTATGTATATGGCTGGCGCTCTATCCGCTGAGCTATAGGTGCTGAGTCTTTTCTATTTATTTTTAATTTAATTTTATTTATTTATTTATTTATTTTTTGAGACATCAGAGTCTTAAGCTGTCACCCTGGGTAGCGTGCCATGCCATCATAGCTCACAGCAACCTCCAACTCTTGGGCTCAAGCAATCCTCTTGCCTCATTTTTTCTATTTTTTTAGTAGAGACAGGGGTCTCATTCTTGCTTAGGCTGGTCTTGAACTCCTGAGCTCAGTCCATCCACTTTGGCCTCCCAGAGTGCAAGGATTACAGGCATGTACCACCATGTCTGGCCACAAAATTGTGTTTTAAAAAATTTTCTTGTGTCACTGGTTAGATAAAACATTCAGATTGTTATGAAATTGTTATCATGTGCATTTACACATTTTTAACCATCACCAGGAGAAAAACTTTCAAAACAGCAACTGCATAATTCTAACATCATTAAGAAACTAAGAGCTAAAGACAAAGATAATGAAAATATTATTGCAAAGCTGAACAAAAAAGTTAAAGAACTAGAAGAGGAATTGCAACATTTAAAACGGGTGAGTAGCAATTATCATTCTTTACATCTATTGTTATTACTTCCCATATGAACAATTGGCCATGCTTTATGGAGCATTTAAAATAATTTAATGGGGTCTATCATGTGAGAATTTTTTAACAATTTAATAGATACATAAGATTTTTCTTAATTATAGATTCCTAGAATATACTTAGGTACCCTGGTGTTATTTATTGAAAAATACTTTTGTCTTTTTATATAACATATAGGTCCTTGATGGCAAAGAAGAGGTAGAGAAACAACATAGAGAAAATATTAAAAAACTTAATTCTGTGGTAGGACGCCAGGAAAAGGATCTTGGCCAACTTCATGTAGACATGGATGAACTTGAAGAAAAGAACCGAAGTATTCAGGCTGCTCTGGATAGTGCATACAAGTAAGAAAAGTCAACAAATATGCAACCTATTTAGAATGAATTTTCAGAGTAGGATGTTGAAGAAATACTTTAATTATCTGATCACTAGCAACACTTATAAACTCAATCTAATTTTTTAAGAGAACTTACTGATCTTCACAAAGCCAATGCTGTGAAGGATAGTGAAGCACAGGAAGCTGCTTTGAGCCGTGAAATGAAAGCTAGAGAAGAACTTTCTGCAGCACTGGAGAAGGCCCAAGAGGAAGCCCGTGAGCAGCAAGAAACATTAGCAATTCAGGTAAGCAATGAGTGATGAATTAAAGTAGGCTTTTAAGTATTTATTTATGTTTCTGCAAATTGAACAGTTCATTGGCTAATTTGAGTTCAATGTTACATAGTGGCACATGTATTAGATTTCAAAGAATACTGGATAAAAAGTACTTGGTCAGTTGTGTGTGGTTTTTAAACTGTTGTTAAAGTGATGCTTACATTTTACCAGTATTGCTTAATTTTTTGTGTGAGTTTCAAACCTATTTTAGAGTATTATGAAAGGTAGAGGGACCCTTTTATCAGAGAAATGAAAGTATGCATATAAATCTTACATATAATTTTAAGAGAATTTATTTAACTCCTGAGCTCATTCATCTGTAGGAGTCCATCTATGAGGAAGGAAAAACAAGATTTGACAGGCTTTGTCTTATAAAATCATCAGTTGATGGATATATGGGTTATTTATACTTTTTATTATGAACAATGCTGCTGTTCATATACAAATTGGTGTGTGAACACGTATTTTAAATGCTCCTGGATATATACCCTTGGGTCTTATGCTAACTCTGTATGTAACTTTTCGAGGAACTGCCAAACTTTTCAAGGCAGTTGTATCATTTTACATTCCTACCAGCAATAGGTGAGGATTTCAGTTTCTCCGTATTGCTACCAACATTTGTTATTGTCATTTATCACCCTGTTGGTGAATGTGAAGTGGTAATTTGCATTTTTTAATGACTAATGATAAGCATCTTTTGTTGTGCTTATTGGCCATTGATGTATCTTCTTCGAAGACATTTATTCAAAGTTTTCTATTTTTTTTTTTGAGACCACAAGAGTCTCACTCTGTCCTGTCGCCCTGGGTAGAGTGCATGGCAGCATAGCTCACAGTAACCTCAAATTCATTGGCTTGAGCAATCCTCTTGCCTCAGCCTCCTGAGGAGCTGGGACTACAGGCGCCAGCTTTAATGTCCGGCTACTGTTTCTATTTTTAGTGCAGAGGGGGTCTTGCTTTTGCTCAGGCTGGTCTTGAACTCAGCTTGAGCAATCCATCTGCCTCGGCTTCCCAGAGTTCTAAGATTATAGACATGAGCAGCCACACCTAGGACAAATTTTCAAATTTTTGCTCATTTTTTAATTGGGCTTTATAAAAATTGCCATTAGAGGTCTTTATATATTCTGCATACTAGACCCTTATCAGATACAGGATTTGTAAATATTTTCCCTTTCTGTGGGTGGTCCCTCACATTTTTTTACATTATTCTTTGATTTACAAAAGTTTTTAATTTTGATGAAGTCTAGCCTGTCTTTTTTTCTTTTGTTGATTGTGCTTTGGAATCATGTTTAAGAAACCATTGTTTAGTCCAAGGTTATGCAGATTTTTTTCTTTTTTTCCTAAGGCAGAGTCTCACTTTGTTGCCCAGGCTAGAGTGCTGTGGTGTCAGCCTAGCTCACAGGAACCTCAAACTCTTGGGATCCAGTGATTCTCCTGCCTCGGCTACCTGAGTAGTTGGGACTACCATTTCCCACCATGACACCTGGCTAATCTTTTTATTTTTAGTAGAGATGGGGTCTTACTCTTCTTGCTCAGTCCGATCTCAAACTCCTGAGTTCAAGTGAGCTTCCCTCCCCTCCCCTGGCCTCCCAAAATGCTAGGATTACAGGTGAGAGCCACTGCACCACTGCACCAGGCTGGTTGTGCAGATTTTTATTGGTTTTCTTCTAAGCGTCTTAGCCCTCACATTTCGGTCTTTTGCATGTGGAATGTCCATGTTGCCCAGCATCATTTGTTGGAAAAAAACTAATTTTTTCTCATTGTATCCTATGCACTTTTGACTTAATTTTACATTTTGAGTATGTTAAATATTTACATGTTTCCAAAGTAAGACGTATATAACAAGATAAAAATCAGACAATTGCTTCCAACTTAGCCCCTCACCATGCTTTCTTTGTCTGTAGGTAACCATTTTAGTAGTGTTTGGTTTTTTCAGTGTTTTTATTTGTAAATGCAAGAAAATATTTATATTCTACATTTACATGTTTGTAGATATATGTATATATGCATACATATACACTTATTTATTTGTATATCCGTCATCCTTTGTACATAAAAGATAGTTTAATATTTATGATGTTTTAGAACTTGCTTAATTTACTTACTAAAATATGTTGATAATCATTCCATAGTAGAATTAGAATTTTTTTTGATATTAAGTTTTATTTAAGCAAGTGAAAGTTTATACATCTTCTTAAAAACAAAAATCCGAAGTCAGTAAGTGAATCAATAATACAAACACTGTTATGGCAGTAATTTAAAATAGAGGTAACATTTTACCAGTGTTCAAATGTGTGGAATTTGAATCACACTCAGATCTTAAGTGATTCACCTGTGTATTTCACATAGTTGGGGCTGGTCAGTTTAAGATAAACCTCTGCACATGCTGTCCCAGTCAAGTGTTTTCCTCATTACTGTCTGTCAGCTTACACAGTGGGATAGCTAGCCTCTGTGGCGATCCCACAGTGGCTTCTCTGGTATTTGGCCATCTTTGTGTAACCACTTAATGCCCCATTCTTCACCCCAGCTGTTCCTTACCAGCCAATACTTACCCAATATCCAGAATTGTTACCCAATTCTGCTTTATTAAATATGTAGCAACCAGAACACCATGATCCACATCTTCACTGCTATAGTTTGGCTCAAAATAAATGCCTTCTTTATAGAACTGGAAAGACTCATGGCCTGCATAAATAGCAACAGAGATGGACCCCACCGTTGCTACTGCCTTCATCAGGACCTTCTTCTCTTTAGGGATGTCTATGAAGTCAGTGTCATTAGCAACAGAATACTCAGGCCTGTGCTGACAGGATTCATCCGTTGCATCGTATAGATAGGATTCCTCAGAGTCCAGGCCTCCGTTCTCCTTACTATACTAGAAGGCATAGTCCATTAGGCCACCATTGCAGCCTTCGCCTTGAGGTCGAGAGCAGTCCTCCAGGTTCTGCTCACTCAGAGAGATAAGTTTGCCTGTTTTCCAGAACATCTGTCCTCAAGGGCACTCATTGCACTAAAAGCCCAACAAGAACCACAGTGACCCTGATTTCTGACAGGAGTCACATAGCCTTTCTCTCTCTAGTCTGTAGATTTCAGGACCTCAAGAAATGAAGGCTCTTGGAACACTTTTCCCTTCTTGTGCTTCTGGTTTCAAAAGCCATTCGTCACTTGCCTGAATTCTTCATTGGTCATGTGACCAAAGGCATTTATTGCCATTGTAAAGCCATGTTTTTCTCGGCTGCATTCCTGATTTTGCAGTTCAGTCATTTTCATATTCTTGTCCCACAGTGCTCTCCTCCATCCTTCTTCACGCATACCATGTAGTCTTCTGTGTTTTGCCTTCCACTTCCACTAGTGTGCAAACGTAGAACTTTTACAAAAGTTTCTTTTTATAGTTGTATAATCCTTTATTGTATAAAGTATGTTCGGCTGTTTCTTTTTTTTTTCCAGGTTACATTGTGTTCAGCTGTTTCTTTTTATTTTTTTTTTTTTAGCTTCTTAGGATATTTATTTCATTAATGAATGAAATACAGATTCTTGCCTTTGTAGAGCATACATTCTTTTTTTTTCCTTTGTTTCTTTTTTTTTTTTTAAATCATAGCTATGTACATTGATATGATCATGGGGCATCACTCACTAGCTTCACAGACTGTTTGACACACTTTCATCACACTGGTTAACATAGCCTTCTTGGCATTCTCTCAGTTACTGTGCCCAGACACTTAAATTCCACATTTACCAAGTTTCACATATACCCTAGGAAGATGCACCGCTGGTGTAGTCCCACCAATCCCCTTCCCTCTATTCATCTCCCACCTCCCTCCCCTCCATTTCCCCCTTCCCCCTATTCTTAGGTTGTAACTGGGTTATAGCTTTCATATGAAAGCCCTAAATTAGTTTCATAGTAGGGCTGAGTACATTGGGTACTTTTTCTTCCATTCTTCACATACTTTGCTAAAGAAGAATGTGTTCCAGCTCCATCCATGTAAACATGAAAGAGGTAAAGTCTCCATCTTTTTTTAAGGCTGCATAATATTCCATGGTGTACATGTATCACAATTTATTAATCCATTCATGGATTGATGGGCACTTGGGCTTTTTCCAATTATGAATTGGGCTGCAGTAAACATTCTGGTACAAATATCTTTGTTATGATGTGATTTTTGGTCTTCTGGGTATATGTCCAGTAGAGGGATTACAGGATTGAATGGCAGATCTATTTTTAGATCTCTAAGTGTTCTCCATATCTCTTTGCAAAAGGAATGTATTAATTTGCATTCCCACCAGCAGTGCAGAAGTGTTCCCTTTTCTACACATCCGCGCCAACATCTCTGGTCTTGGGATTCTGTGATATAGGCTAGTCTCACTGGAGTTAGATGATATCTCAAATTAGTTTTGATTTGCATTTCTCAGATGATTAAAGATGATGAGCATTTTTTCATATGTCTGAAGGCCGCGCGCCTGTCTTCTTCAGAGAAGTTTCTCTTCAAATCCCTTGCCCAGCCTGAGATGGGATCCCTTGTTCTTTTCTTGCTAATGCGTTTGAGTTCTCTGTGGATTCTGGTTATTAAACCTTTGTCGGAGACATAACCTGCAAATATCTTCTCCCATTCTGAGGGCTGTTTGCTTGCTTTACTTACTGTGTTCTTGGCTGTGCAGAAGCTTTTTAGTTTGATCAAGTCCCAGTAGTGTATTTTTGAAGCTGCTTCAATTGCCTGGAGAGTCCTCCTCATAAAATACTCACCCAGACCGATTTCTTCAAGGGTTTTCCCTGCACTCTCCTCTAGTATTTTTATAGTTTCATGTCTTAAGTTTAAATCTTTAATCCAGTGAGAGTCTATCTTAGTTAATGGTGAAAGGTGTGAGTCCAGTTTCAGTCTTATGCAGGTTGCCAGCCAGTTCACCCAGCACCATTTGTTAAATAGGGAATCTTTTCCCCACTGAATGTTTTTAATTGGCTTGTCAAAGATTAAATAACGGTAAGTAGCTGGATTCATCTCTTGGTTCTCTGTTCTGTTCCAGACATCTACTTCTCTGTTTTTGTGCCAGTACCATGCTGTTTTGATCACTATCGATTTGTATTATAGTCTGAGGTCTGGTAGCGTGATTCCTCCTGCTTTGTTTTTATTTCTGAGTAATGTCTTGGCTATTCAAGATTTTTTTCTGATTCCATATAAAACAAAGTATTGTTTTTTCAAGATCTTCAAACAATGACAGTGGAGCTTTAATAGGGATTGCGTTGAAATTATATATTGCCTTGGGTAGTATGGACATTTTAACAATGTTGATTCTTCCCAGCCATGAGCATGGTATGTTTTTCCATTTGTTAACATTTTCAGCTATATCTTTTCTTTTTTTTTTTTTTGTAGAGACAGAATCTCACTGTACCACCCTCGGGTAGAGTGCTGTGGCGTCACACGGCTCACAGCAACCTCTAACTCTTGGGCTTAGGCGATTCTCTTGCCTCAGCCTCCTGAGCAGCAGGGACTACAGGCGCCTGCCACAACGCCTGGCTATTTTTTTTTGTTGTTGTTGTTGCAGTTTGGCCGGGGCTGGGTTTGAACCCGCCACCCTTGGCATATGGGGCCGGTGCCCTACTCACTGAGCCACAGGCGCCGCCCAGCTATATCTTTTCTTAGAGTTTCATAGTTCTCTTTATAGAGATCTTTCACGTCCTTTGTTAGATAAATTCCCAAATATTTCATCTTCTTTGGCACTACTGTGAATGGGATAGAGTCCTTGACTGTTTTTTTCAACTTGACTATTGTTGGTATATATAAAGGCTACCGATTTATGAATGTTGATTTTGTAACCTGAGACGCTGCTGTATTCCTTGATCACTTCTAAGAGTTTTGTAGTAGAGTCCCTAGTGTTTTCCAGATATACAATCATATCATCTGCGAAGAGCGAAAGTTTGATCTTCTGACCCTATATGGATACCCTTGATCGCCTTTTCTTCCCTAATTGAGATGGCTAAAACTTCCATTACAATGTTAAAAAGCAATGGAGACAATGGGCAGCCTTGTCTGGTTCCTGATCTGAGCAGAAATAATTCCAATTTAACTCCATTCAATAGGATATTGGCTGTGGGTTTGCTGTAGATGGTCTCTATCAGTTTAAGAAATGTCCCTTCTATACCAATTTTCTTAAGGGTTCTGATCATGAAGGGATGCTGGATATTATCAAAAGCTTTTTCTGCATCGATTGAGGGAATCATACGGTCTTTGTTTTTTAATTTGTTTATGTGCTGAATTATTTTTATAGATTTACGTATATTGAACGAGCCTTGAGACCCTGGGATATAACCAACTTGGTCATGATGTATAATTTGTTTGATGTGTTGCTGGATTCTGTTTGTTAGGATCTTGTTGAATATTTTTGCATCTATATTCATTAGTGATATCGGTGTATAATTTTCTTTTCTTGTTGGGTCTTTTCCTGATTTGGGGATCAGGGTGATGTTTGCTTCATAGAACGTGTTGGGTTGTCTTTCTTCTTTTTCTACCTTTTGGAAGAGGTTGAGTAATATAGGTACTAATTCCTCTTTAAAGGTTTGGTAGAATTCTGATGTGAAACCATTTGGTCCCGGGTTTTTCCTTTTAGGGAGGTTTTGTATGGTTGATGCTATTTCCGAACTTGATATGGGCCTGTTCAACATTTCCACTTGATTCTGGCTAAGTCTTGGAAGGTGACGTGCTTCCAGGTATCGGTCAATTTCCTTCAGATTTTCATATGTTTGAGAATACAGTTTCTTGTAATATTCATTAAGGATTGTTTGGATTTCTGAGGAGTCTGTTGTTATTGTCTTTGTTGTTTCTGATTGATGAGATTGGAGATTTTACTATTTTTTCCTATTAGGTTGGCCCAAGGTTTATCTATTTTATTGACCTTTTCGAAAAACCAGCTTTTTGATTTATTGATCTGTTGTATGATTCTTTTGTTTTCAATTTCATTTAATTCTGCTCTAATTTTGGTTATTTCTTTTCTTCTACTGGGTTTGGGGTTGGAATGTTCTTCCTTTTCCAGTTGCTTGAGGTGTCCCATTAAGTTGTTAACTTCCTCTCTTTCCGTTCTCTTGAGGAAGGCTTGCAGTGCTATAAATTTCCCTCTTAGAACTGCCTTTGCGGTGTCCCAGAGGTTCTGATAGTTTGTGTCTTCATTGTTGTTTTGTTCCCAAAAGTTGGCGATTTCTTTCTTAATCTCATCTCTGACCCAGTTATCATTCAGCATAAGGTTATTTAACTTCCATGTTTTTGTATGAGTATGCAGATTCCCGTTGTTACTCAGCTCAAGTTTTATTCCATGGTGGTCCGAGAAGATGCATGGAATAATTTCTATTCCTTTAAATTTACTGAGGTTAGACTTGTGACCTGAGATTTGATCGATTTTGGAGTAAGTTCCAGGGGCACATGAAAAGTATGTGTATTCAGTTTTGTTAGATGTCTGCTAACTCTAAATGTTGGATGGTTAGGTTGAAATCTACAATTTCTCAGCTTCTTGTTGGAGGATCGATCCAACACTGCCAAAGGAGTGTTGAAATCTCCAACTATTATGGAGCTGGAGGAAATGAAGTTGCTCATGTCTGTTAGAGTTTCTCTTATAAATTGAGGTGCATTCTGGTTGGTGCATAGATATAGATATTAATAATTGAAATCTCATCATATTGAGTATTACCCTTAACAAATATGAAGTGACCATTCCTGTCCTTTCTTACTTTTGTTGGTTTAAAGCCTATTGTATCTGCAAATAAAATCGCAACACCTGCTTTTTTCTGATTACCATTTGCCTGAAATATGGATGACCATCCTTTCACCCTGAGTCTGTATTTGTCTTTTAAGTTAAGATGTGACTCTTGTATGCAACAGATATCTGGCCTGAGTTTTTGTATCCGGTCAGCTAACCTATGCCTCTTTAGAGGACAGTTTAAGCCGTTCACATTAATGGAGAATATTGATAAGTCTGGTGAAATTTTGGGTATCGAGTTTTTCAAAAGTCCAGTGGGCATTTTTAATCCTTTCACCACTGTAGAAATTGGAGTTTGATCCGAAGTTTCTGAGTGAGTTTACTTTTGTGGTATAGGATTGGGTTGGTCTTTATGGAGGATAGGTCTGAGGATATCCTGAAGAGCTGGTTTGGTTATGGCAAATTTCTTCAACATATGAATGTCATTAAAGTATTTAATTTCTCCATCATAAATGAAACTCAGTTTAGCTGGATACAAGATCTGGGGTTGAAAGTTATTTTGCTTTAGGAGATTAAAAGTCGATGACCACCCTCTTCTGGCTTGAAAAGCTTCAGCAGAGTAATCTGCAGTCATTCTAATATTCTTCCCTTTGAAGATAATGGTTTTCTTTCTCCTGGCAGCTTTGAGAATTTTCTCCTTCATATTAACTTTAGTGAAGTTAATTATGATATGCCTGGGGGATATCTTAATGGGGTTGAGTCATGCTGGGGTTCTGAAGCTGTCTGCTATCTGAATTTCAGAATCTGTAGGCATGTCTGGAAAATTCTCTTTCATAATTTCATGTAGAAGGGCGTCTGTGCCCAGCGAGGTCTGATTAACTTATCTATTAACTCATCGGTTTCAGGAACTCCAGTGATTCGGATATTGACCTTCTTCGAATTATCCCAGAGCTCTCTGAGAGAATGATCTCTGAGAGAATGATCCCAGAGCTCTCCATTTCTCTTCCTCTTTGAGAGTTTGGGAGCGTTCAAAGGCTTTATCTTCCATGTCAGAAATCCTTTCTTCTGCTTGCTCCATTCTGTTGCTGAGGGATTCTACTGTATTTTTCATATCTTTGAGAGCTGCAAATTCTTGCTTCAGTGTGTCTAAGTCTTTGGTGGTTTTGTCTTTAAATTCGTTAAATTCTTGAGACAGCTTTTGAATTTCTCCTCGAATTCCTAATTCCACTTTATTAATCTTGTCTGCAATCCAAATTCTGAATTCGATTTCTGACATCTCAGCCAGTTGTTTATGAATGGGATCTTCAGTTACATCTGCCATATCTTTCCTTGGGGGGTGGTTGATCTATTCTGGTTATTCATGTTACCAGAGTTTTTCCGCTGATTCCGCCCCATGGTTGTTTTACTCTCTTTGATTGTTTTCCCCTGAGGCTTGGTTGAGGGCCTGTACAGTGTTGTGGCCTGAGAAACTGGGGCCCTGTCTGGTGTGGTGGGGCTAAGTGGTTCTGTCTTGTTTTCAGCTGGTTTCTGTCCCATCCTAGTGAAACATATAGTCTGGATTGAAGTCTCAGCTGTGGAGAAATATCAGCAATTAAGTCACCCTGCCCACCACAGGCAACAATTGGAAAAGGAAAATTAAACCTTCCTATAACCGCGCACCCAAGGCACCACCTGATTTGTCCTCAGGCGATTGGTTCAATTCAAAAGATCCAAATCAATTGTCTCAGTCTGCACCTGTCACGGGTGAGAGAGTTTAAGAGGTCTCTGTGAACTGGATCACAGGGGTCTGGTGACTACTCTGATGTGGCTTTCCCTAGTGCTGTGTGGAGTCAGGAGGAGCCACCCAGCCAATAGATCAGTCTGGGAAGGTTGCTCCCTCCTTCCCCACCTTGCAGCATTGTCACACCCAGTCACTGATAGCCCTGCAGTTGGTTGACCCAGTTGCCTGTATTGAACCGATACTCCTGGAGTTTGCACCTGCCTAAATCACAAGGAAGTCTGCCAGGCCGCTGTGCTCTGCCTCTCTCTAGCAGGAAGAGGTGAGGCCTGACAACCTCGGGCACTTGAAGGTTGGGGGTTTTTCACTCAGGTCCAGTCTCGCCCCTGATTAAGGTTAGTGACAGAACAGAACAGAACAACTTTGCGATTCTCTTGCAGAGGAGAAGCTGAATTGAGTTCCAAATCAGTTGTCCTTTCTCTTGTATTGTCTATAGGCTGATGATCCCCTGAGGGCCAGGTGTGTCTTAGGCTCAGTATAGCGGACCTCTGGGTCAGCCACGCCCTGGGAGTTTCCCCGGTTTGCAAGTTGGTGTTGCCTCAGGCAAATCCTTTACTCACAGTCTCTGGTTGCCCAGGGAGACAGGAGGTGTGGCTTCAGAATATCCAGTAGTGAGCCATATTGCTGCCAAAAGAGGACTGTTGTTTTATGCCTCAGGGAACCACTGCTCCAGTGCTGCTCCCTCTCAGCCAACCGTCCTCTCCTTGTTCCCGCGTCCGAGTGCCAGCACCCACCGGCTGCAGCCCAGGCGCTATCCACAGTCCCCCGAGAAACCACCCAAGAGTCTGTACTCCTGGGGGACAGGCCTCCAGACCATGGAGCGAGAGCGGAGTGGAGCGCTGGGAGCCCAGGGTTGCAGGCAGAGAACACACACAGTTTTACACAGTTTTATGCCTGGCCGTATTGTTGCCAAAAGACGGATGTTGCACTGTGCCAGAGGGAACCGCCGCTCTGGTGCAGTCCCCTTTCAGCCGACCGTCCTATCCTCACTCCTGTGCCCCGAAGCCGGCGCCGACCAGCTGCAGTTCAGGCACTGTCCACACCCGTCGAGAAATCACCCAAGACTGTGAACTCCTGGGGGACTGGCCTCCAGACCTCAGTGTGAGTGGAAGGGAGCGCTGGGAGCTCAGAATTCAGTTTTATACAGTTTTATACAGTTTTATGCCTGGCAGGAGAACGCCGTGGCACCCCAGTAGGGGAGGTAGGTCCAGTTTTTAGAGGGTCTCTCCCGTGGAGTGTAGTGGGAGGACCTTTGAACTCTGCCCGTTTGTTTGTGGGGCACTCCGAGTTGTTCTCATGGGGGAGGGGACTCCCGTCCGCTTGGTGATGGATTTTGTACCTTTTGTTTGTATCCTTGTTGTCGTAGCTCGCCTCAGTGGGGTTGACGTGCGTTCTTCAACATTCTCTCTTAGTGCAGCTCAAAGCCACCAAGTTACTTGCTAAATTTTTGTCCTTTAACTCTCCTTCTGGATGGGAGCCTCTGTCAAAAGGTGGCTTCAGTCAGCCATCTTGTCTCCTCCCCTTGTTCAGCTGTTTCTTATTGACATTTGGGTTATTTCCAATATTTTGCTGTTATAAGTCATGCTATAGTCCGTAAATTCCTTGTGTTTCTGCCACTCTATCACTGGGATAAAATATCAATATTTTAAGTTAAAAACACATTTGAACAATAATGAAAAATGGGGGAATAGGAGGTAAAGCATATAGATAGGTCTACCATCCATAAAACTATCTTTTATAAGTACCATCAGTTTTCTGTATTACCTCCTTATCCTATGTCTCCATGTACATATTTTTATAATTAGTATCACATGTATTATTTTATAGTTTTTTCATTTAGGATTACATCATTTTTATATGTTTTATGCATTATAATTTTTAATGTTATGTTCATGTTTTATCATATTTGCTATCAATATTATCAATATTTGATATCTAATATCAATATTAGAATATTCCAGTTTTGTTTTGTTTTTGCTAATCTACCTAATACTGTAGGTATTTACTTATGTATTTCTAGGTCTGGGATGACAAGATGAAAAAACGTGAAAAGATTGATGAGTACTGTGTTTTCCAAAAAGGCTATGGCAGTTTTGTTACAATGTGTGCACCAGGGTATGAGCACAGCATCTAGTTTTTATGGCTCACATAGCTCCTGTCCCATTCTGCCTTATGTGGCAAGGGCTTATGGATATGTTGCCTTTTCTCCAATATTATGTGGTAATAGCTATGTCATGTACACGTTTATGTGCTTTCCTTTGCCTAACAGAGTGCTTTTCTAAGAAGATGGTGAATATAGATACAGTTTAGGAATTGCTTAACGAATAGGATGTATGATAATCACATGTAAAAGCCCATTCGATAGTATAAAGTATTATATGCGAACAATCAGTCAATAACACAAAATGTATATATGCAATACAAGTTATAGATAATGCTTTGACATGTTTGTGGTATTGTATTGTTTCTCCTACAGGTGGGGGACCTTAGGCTGGCACTGCAACGTACAGAACAAGCAGCTGCCAGAAAAGAGGATTATTTACGCCATGAAATCAGTGAACTGCAGCAGGTACTATCACAGTTTTGCTAAACACAAATTTAAGAAGTATGTGTTTTACTAAAAATTAAAAAATGACTTAATGGGATAATTTGGTGGAATTGAGAGGATTACTACTATACTTAGATTTCTCAGTGTTTTTGTGGCTTATGTAAGTAAAGTCAAAGTAAGCACCTTAAAAATGTATACTGGAGGGCAGCACCTGTGGCTCAAAGGAGTAGGGCACCAGCCTCATATGCTAGAGGTCGTGAGTTCAAATACAAAAAAAAAAAAAATGTATACTGGAAAATCCCTAATTTTGTCTTACAGAAAATAATATTATCATGATGGATTTATTACGTGTTCAGTATTCCTTTTTTGTTTGTAATAGCTAGCGTATTAGTAAGAATCAGTCTTTGATTACTGTGGGGCAGATAATCAGTGCCTAGTTTCTGTTTCTGTCTTTAATTAATTTTCCATCAGTGAACGTACGTAGAAAAAGGGAGAGGAATTACGACTTAGATTGATCTTTCTGTTTTTCTAAATACTAGAAATATGTGAATGAGGAAGCAACTCCTGAGGGGTTTGAATGAACTCTTTTTTTACCTTAAGGTAGTTAAAGACTGTCTTAGAAATGCTTTGTAAAGAAGCACTTACTTAGATATTCTTGTGCAACTTTAACAGAGGGATTAAAGTTAGAAAAACAATTTAATAAAAAAGCAATAAATCTCTCAGAAAAATAATTTTTCCAGAAATATTTCATATATTTTTGTTTGCCATTATTAATAGTGTTTTTATTGCTGTCAGTGTTAATGACTTAAGAATTCCATGATTTAGAGACTCCAGGAAGCAGAGAATCGAAACCAAGAACTGAGTCAAAGTGTTTCATCAACAACAAGACCATTGCTTCGGCAAATAGAAAATTTGCAAGCGACACTAGGGTCCCAGACATCATCGTGGGAGAAGTTAGAGAAGAATCTTTCTGACAGGCTTGGTAACTGCTTTAGTTTTTATATTTGATGCAGAAACCCTTTTATCTTATTTATAGAATTAGGATGATGGTTTGAAACTAAAATTTACTTGATCTGATATTTTGTGTCTTAAATGTGGATTTTTACCTCTTCTTTTCCACACCTGTTTTTGAATACCTTAATTGTGACTCTTTCATACCATTTTTTCCCCTTATTTATTGTCAGATACTGGCTAAAATACTTCCATGTCATTCTTTCATTCATTTTTACAGACTGCTGCATTCAGGTTTTCCTTGTTCATTGCTAAATGTGGCCTCTTTCTAGTTTGTCTGCAATAGTATAGGAGGTAGAGATCAGATAAATGATTCTAGTCACTGGTAGAATCCCAAGAGCAGAGATAGGCCTAACGAAGGTCAAAGTTAAACTCTAGAAGAGAGCTATTATGGGGTCTTAAGATTCTGTACTCTACTTCTTTACAGACATGGTTCAGGTTGCCTTTCTGTGCTGTTAATAAGTAGAAAATTATTGTTCCAAAATATTTTTCTTCAAGCACAGTTAGGTAGTGTGTGATATGCTAGATATTCCAGAAGCTGGCAAATTCATGAAAAATTCATGTGTTCCTCCTATTCCTGAACCTAATTATAATTTGAGAGATAATGTAGTGACAAAAGCAGACTGGAATGTAGGTCAGGAGACATGGACTCTGGGTGTTTTGTGTGTGTGTGTGTTTTAAATCATCCAGCCAAATAGTTGAAACGCGTTACTTGTATTGCTCCAGACTCTTTATCTGGGCTACTCCTTGTGAATCAGGAGGAATGACTAGATTGGTGGGTTCCAAACAGTATTCACAGGACCCTTGGATGCCTATGGGGCTGTTGTCATGGTGAGAAAGAAGCTTGATAAATAAGGCACTGGGCTCCTCAGACTGCTTTGGTGAAAATAGGACCTCCTTTGTCTATCATTTTTTTTATTGCAGTTCTTTGTAAGATTTTGTCTGAAGAAAGATTCATCTGCTTAAAAAAAGGGCATTGAACTAAATGAACCTTCATATATTTTTAAATTTATAGGGATAAATTTTAGGGTTATTATTTATCTATGACAGCTCTTTTAAGACTAATTTGATATGAAATATGAGACATCTGAAATTAATAATTTCTGAAATGAAAATTTAGTAATAAATGTAAGCTAGAAGCTGGTATTCTTGTAGTTTTTAGACTGGAGTCTGCATACCCTCAGGAATGTATGGCATTGCTCAGGAATATAAGCAAAGCCATAGGACACACATACCGTGGTATGCTGTTAAGAGGGGCATGGATATACTGTGGAGCAGAACATAAAATGTAAATTAGAGGTATTAATGTTTTGTGAGGAAAAATATGAAAATTCTTGCCTTGGTTAAATTTTAATCTTATTTAATGCTCTTTTTTTTTAATTGAGATAATTGTAAATTCACTTGCAGTTTTAAGAAATAACTTAGAAAAGTTCCTTGTACATTTTGCCCAATTTCCTCAAATGTTAAAAATTTGTAAACATAAAGTATAATTTCACAACTAAGATATTGATATTTGTAAACTCTACTGATTTTATTCATATTTCTCTAGTTTTATTAGTACTCATTTGTATATGTATGCATTAAGTTCTGTACTTTTTTTTTTTTTTGGCTGGGGGTGGGTTTGAACCCACCACCTCTGGCATATGGGGCTGGTGCCCTACTCCTTTGAGCCACAGGCACTGCCTAAGTTCTGTACATTTTTACCACTTGTGTAGATTCATATATCCATCACTGTAGTCAAGGTACTGTACAGTTTCAATACCACAAGTCCCTTATGTTACCCTTTTATAAACACACCTACCACCTTCTTAACTCTTCTACCCCATGCCAAATCCCTCACAACCACTACTCTGTCTTCCATTTCTAAAATTCTGTTCTTTCAAAAATGTTAGATAGGCTGGTCACAGTGGTTCACACTTGTAATCCTAGCACTCTGGGTGGCCAAGGCAGGCAGATCACTTGAGCTCATGAGTTCAAGACCAGCCTGAGCAAAACCAAGAGGTCATCTCTACTAAAAATAGAAAAACTGAGGCAAGAGAATCACCTGAGCTCAAGAGTTGGAGGTTGCTGTGAGCCAAGACACCATGGCATTCTACCCAGGGCGACAGCTTGAGACTTTGTCCCCTCCCCCCAGAATTTTTTATAAATAAAATTGTATAATATATGACATTTTGGGATTGGCTTTTTTTGCTCACCATAATTCAGTTCAGACCTAGCCCCGGCCAAAAAAAAAAAGTTTAAAGTCAGAATGGACTTGGTGTCTTGGTCTCTAGGTAATGTGATTTTTCTTTCTTCTTCTACAATCAGGTGAATACCAGACTTTATTGGCAGCGGCAGTTGAAAGAGAGCGTGCAGCTACGGAAGAACTGCTTGCCAACAAAATTCAAATGTCTTCCATGGAATCACAGAATTCTCTCTTAAGACAAGAAAACAGTAGGTTTCAGGTCCAGCTAGAATCAGAGAAAAATAGGCTAAGAAAACTGGAAGATGAAAATAATAGGTGAGCAGGTTTTTTGAGTGATATTCTTGGTACAGTGAACATATTGTGAATCACTTTTAAAAGTGTTTTTGGCTGTTAGCTTCATAGCACTGAGAACTAAAAGTAAACACTTTTAGTGTGTAAAGTCAGGGTCATTAGTAATAAGATCTTATAACAAGGGGGCGCCTGTGGCTCAAGGAGTAGAGGGCCGGTCCCATATGTTGGAGATGGCGGGTTCAAAACCAGCCCCGGCCAAAAACTGCAAAAAAAAAAAAATCTTATAACAAAATGAGACTGGGATTCATTGGACCTCTTATGGGTTCTTGAAATGGTGTGATGTGTTTGTGCGTATTTTCATTTTTCCAGGGAAAGAATTTATACCTTTAATTGGATTTTTAAAGGGGTCTGCAGGACTCCAAAATAGTTTGGAGACTACTCATTGGAATTATAAGGATTTTAGAAATTAATGTCTGGGTTCTTGGAAACCAAAAGCTGTACAATCCATCTACCTGAAATTAGATTAAGGTTATGGTTAGTGTGTTTTTATCCTTTGAGTTATTCTCTGGAAATTTTACTTTTAAAAGTAGTCAAGTAAAAATAATTTATAAAGTAAAATGTGAACTTTTAAAAACATTTTTATGAAACTCCCTAATAAGCTTTTGGAGAATCTGAGCATATTATAGAATGGTTATACTCAAAATTATTTTTATGAAGCCCCCTTTTAAATGAAGCAGCAGTGACTAAAATGCATGAAAGTGGCTTCTGAGTGGAAGCCAAATGATCTGAAAAAAAGGGTTGGAAAATCAGTGGTAATTAAAATAAAATGTAACAAGTTAATAAAGTAACACATTTTTAATAGTTTGTACTATCATCTTTTTTTGTTTTGTTTAATTCTCTCTGGTTTAATAGGTGCCAGGTTGAATTAGAAAACCTAAAAGATGAATATGTAAGAACACTTGAAGAGACAAGGAAAGAAAAGGTATTTCTGTTTGTGTTCGCTAACCTAGAGGGCCTACACTAGAGAATAGTTGGGGGTGGTGGCAAACCAATGTGGAACTTGTTCTTTATAAGTAAAACAAATAAGAGTTTATACTTATGTTCCTAACATCAATATTGATTTATTATGATAGTATGGATTAGTATCACAGAAATTGTCTTTTTCTCTCTCCATTAGACACTGTTGAATAGTCAGTTAGAAATGGAAAGAATGAAAATTGAACAAGAAAGAAAGAAAGCCATTTTCACTCAAGAAGCAATAAAAGAAAAGGTATTGAATTTCGTTGATGTTTTTCGTGTAACCATTTAGTAGATGTTGTGATTAATCATTGATTTGTAATTTTAGCTGTGCTTTATAAGTACTACTTTTTTATGCCTAAAATCAATAAAGTGTTAAATTCCAAATTTATCAGTGTTCTATTCAGAGTGGACCCAAAGCAGTTGGAGTATATCTAAAGAGATCTTTGATTTCTAAGACTTGAATTATAGAACCTCTTGTCCCTTCTATTTTTTTTTTGAAGTTTATATAATTGTCTCTATTTATTTATTTTTTATTAAATCATAACTTTGTACATTGATGCATTTATGGGGTTCAGGGTACATTGAACTAAGTAACACATCCATCACAATTGTACTCATTTCTAAATAGTTTTGAAATGTACCATGCATCATGCACATTAGTTGAGGTCCCCCCCAAATACCCTTCTTCCTCCCATATTCCCCCTCCCCTCCCCTCTCTCCTCTTCCCGTCTACTTTCTGGACTAAAGTCAGTTTTTCTATTCATATGACTGTGTAGGTGGTTATATATTGATTTCATAGTAGTATTGAGTACATTGGATACTTTTTTTTCTATTGTTGAGATACTTTGCTAAGAAGAATATGTTCTAGCTCCATCTAGGTAAACATAAAAGATGTGAAGTCTCCATCTTTTTTATGGCTGTATAGTATTCCATGGTGTACATACACCACAATTTGTTAATCCATTCATGGGTCCCTGGGCACTTGGGCTGTTTCCATGTCTTGGCTATTATGAATTGGGCTGCAATAAACATTCTGGTGCAAATGTCTCTTTGTTGTAAAATGATTTTTGATCATCTGGGTATATACCTAGTAGAGGAATTGCAAGATCGAATGATATATCTACTTTTAGTTCCTTGAGTGTTCTCCAAACTTCTTTCCAAAAAGATCCTATTAGCTTGCATTCCCACCAGCAGTATAGAAGTGTTTCTTTCTCTCTGCATCCACGTGAACATCTGTAGTTTTGGAATTTTATGTTATGGGCTAATCTTACTAGAGTTAGATGATATCTCAAAGTGGTTTCGATTTGCATTTCTCTGATGATTAAGGATGATGAGCATTTTTTCATCTGTTTATAGGCCATGTGCCTGTCTTCATCAGAGAAGTTTATGTTAAGTCTCTTGCCCACATAGAGATGGGGTTATTTATTCTTTTCTTATTGATTAGTTTTAGTTCTCTGTAGATTCTAGTTATCAGACATTTATCGGAAGCATAACCTGCAAAAATCTTCTCCCATTCTGAAGGTTGTCTGTCTGCTTTGCTTACTGTACTCTTGGCTGTGCAAAAGCTTTTTAATTTGATCAAATCTCAGCAACTTCAATTGCCTGGGGGGGGGTCCTCTTCAGAAAATATTCTCCCAGCCCAATTTCTTCAAGTGTTTTCTCTGCACTCTCTTCTAGTATTTTTATAGTTTCATGTCTTAAGTTTAAATCTTTTATCCAGTGAGAATCAATTTTTGTTAATGGTGAAAGGTGGTCTTGTCCCTTTCTAAATGAATTTTGTGGTTTCTCACCGAAACCAGTGTACCTCATTTGGCTCATAGGCACCTTAGGAGCAAAGCTGGCTTGTTTATTTTCTTTCTGGTTAATGAAGGTAATTTTTCTAAAGTGAGTTTTCTATATTTAAAGAATCATAGCATACTTAGAGTTAGCATAATATGTCAAAACTACATATATGTAAATTTAAGTTACTTCTGAGTTTATTTAGAATTTTTTAAAAATACACTAAAAATAAAATGGGTAAGCCCAGAAACTTTATAGTTTGTAAAACTTGGTAATTTTATGTTAAAGAAGTAGGTTTAATGGATGATATATTATGTAAGATGAGCATTTAATTTAGTTTATATACTTGTATCAACAAAAACATTCTTGTTCCATTAAAAAAGAACAATAGACTGGGCACCATAGCTCAGTGGTTAGGGTGCTGGCCACATGCTGTGGGGCTGGTGGGTTCAAACCTGGCCTGGGCCTGCTAAACAATAAAAATAACTGGCTTTGTGGCTGGTGCCTGTAGTCCCAGCTACTCAGGAGGCTGAGGCAAGAGAATTGCTTGAGCCCAAGAGTTTGAGGTTGCTGTGAGCTGTGATGCCACAGCACTCTACTGAGTATGACAAAGTGAGACTCTGTCTCAATAAAAAAATAAATAAATAAAAAGTTTAAAAAATGGGGCGGCGCCTGTGGCTCAGTGAGCAGGTCGCCGGCCCCATATACCAAGGGTGGCAGGTTCAAACCCGACCCCGGCCAAACTGCAACAAAAAAATAGCCAAGCGTTGTGGCAGGCGCCTGTAGTCCCAGCTACTCGGGAGGCTGAGGCAGGAGAATTGCCTAAGCCCAGGAGTTGGAGGTTGCTGTGAGCTGTGTGACGCCACGGCACTCTACGGAGGGCAATAAAATGAAACTCTGTCTCTACAAAAAAAAAAAAAATATATATATATATATATATATAAAAAAAAAGTTTAAAAAAATGAACAACAAATATGTTGGTGTAATATAAATGGGTCTGTGATGATTTGGCCAAGTCTATCTCTTCTTTTTATTACTAAATATTATATTTTTATAAGATTTCACATCTGTAATATTTTATGGGAAAATTAGAATGAATCTTTGTTTTAATGAATTATGGAAAATTTTCTTGTTGTCTCTCTTTGCTCTTAAATCTGAATAGAATTTTTTTTTGTTTTTACTCTCCAAGGAACGCAAGCCATTTTCTGTTTCTAGCACTCCCACCATGTCACGCTCAAGTTCAATAAGTGGAGTTGATATGGCAGGACTACAGACATCTTTTCTGTCTCAGGTGAGGTATTAGTTCTTACATGTGCTTAGTTCTTAAATTTAATAATGATAAAGGGAATAGGCAGATGGCAGCCTTATTATCACCATGACTTGGCCATTCCATATGCATTTCATTGGAATATTTGTGGAGAAATGCCAATTATAATGAAGAAACATAGATGGTTTTCTTGCTTGGAGAAAGTTATATACATTTTAAGGCAAGAATTGGCAGAACCGTTTTGTTTGAACCAGATAATGGAACACAGTCTATGATAACTGAATAATTGTGTATGCTTTTGTAAATGAACATAGGATGAGTCTCATGATCACTCATTTGGACCAATGTCTGCATCAGCAAATGGAAGCAATCTTTATGATGCTGTAAGGATGGGAGCAGGATCAAGCATTATTGAAAATCTACAGTCTCAGCTAAAGCTAAGGGAAGGAGAAATTACTCATTTACAGGTATTGGAAAAATCAAATGTGCTGGCTAGGCACAGTGGCTCACACCTGTAATCCCAGTACTTTGAGAGGCTGAGGTGGGAGGATTGCTTGAGGCCAGGACTATGAGACCAACCATAGCAACATAGCAAGACCCTGTCTCTACCAAAATTTCAAAGTTAGGTAGGTGTGGTAGCGCACACTTATAGTCCTTGCTACTTTGAAGATGCAGGAGGATCACTAAAGCCCAGGAATTTGAGACTGCAGTGGGCTATGATTGTGCCACTGCGCTCCATGACTGGGTTCCCTGTCCATGGAAAAAAAAAAGCAAAAAACTAAATGTGCTATAGAAGACAATGAAAATTTGGGATCTAGTAAATAGCACCCATCATTTCCACCTTAATTTTGAGCAAATTGAGAAATAAAATAAAATAGTGGTGTATGAAGCCCCAAATGTGTCACATACACATATTAATTAAAGGTTAGATGGAGAAATTAGCCAAAGAGAAGAGCCAAATGAACTTGCTAACAGATTGCTAGAATTAGATTGCTACTCTATCACTGGAAATTCTGGGCTGGAATAGGTCTTTCCACACATTGCAGCTTGCCCAGTTAAAACTTACAAGCATCTAGGAGCAGAATGCCAGTTGTATTCAGGCAGCTCTTTCCCAGAAGACAAAGGGAAAGTGGTAGAGCTGAGCATGCCCATTTTATTTTTACTGGATTTAGATAAATTGCTCCAACTCCTCTAGCAAAGAGTGAATAAAAGGGGGAAGGGGGAGTTAGAGCTACTAAACTGCACATAAAAGGAAAAAATGTGAGTTGTTGAGGAAGAATCCTCCCACTTCATTGTTTTTGCTTTTTAAAAACTTTATGCAGCTGGGCACGGTGGCTCAGGCCTCCTAGCACTCTGGGAGGGGCCTAGGTGGGTGGATTGCCTGAGCTCACGGGTTCAAGACCAGCCTGAGCCTGAGCCATAGGGAGACCTCATCTCTAAAAATAGCCCGGCATTATGGTCTGCGCCTGTAGTCCCAGCTGCTCAGGAGGCTGAGACAAGAGAATCACTGGAGCCCAAGAACTTGCAGTTGCTATGAGCTATGACGCCACGTACTCTACCAAGAGCAACAAAGTGAAATTGTCTCGAAAAATAAAATAAAAATAAAAACTTTATGCAGTAAGAAATGTTAAAAATGTTTTATAGGTTGAACATCTCAAATCTGAATATTTGAAATCTGAATTACTCCAAAATCTGAAACTTTAAGCACCAAAATGATGCCAAAAAGAAATGCTCCAATGAGCATTTCAGATTTCCAGATATGAGATATTCAACCAGCAAACATATATATAATACATATATTCCAAAATTTGAAAAAAATTGAAATCCAGAACACTCTGGTCTTAGGCATTTTGGATGAGGGATACTCAACCCATACCTGTTTTCAGTGTTAAAACTTTGATACACTCAGGCTCAGCACCTGTAGCTTAGTGGCTAGGGCGTCAGCCTCATACACCAGAGCTGGCAGGTTCAAACCCAGCCCGGGTCTGCCAAACAACAATGACAACTGCAACCAAAAAATAGCCGGGCGTTCTGGTGAGCGCCTGTAGTCCCAGCTACTTGGGAGGCTGAGACAAGAGAATTACTTAAGCCCAAAAGTTTGAGGTTGCAGTGAGCTGTGACGCCATGGCACTCTACCAGGCAAAATAGTGAAACTCTGTCTCAAAAAAAAAAAACCAACAACTTGATACACTCAGAAAGTATGTAAAACTTCTTCTTTTCCCATTATTATTTTGGTTGCATGAAAATATTACTGTATTTAAGATCTTGAATTAGCAAAAATTAGATTGGAATATTCTTAATCCCAGGTATGTTTGTATAACCCAATATGGTATACTTGAGGGCTCTAATTAATTTCTGTGGTAGTGATAAAAGTTTCTGTCAATGACCTACACAGATGGGGCTATAAAAAAAATTAAAGTGTTTATTTCTCTGGATTCTTACAACAATTTAGTATAACTGAAATATTAGAGAAAAAATATAGTTACAGTTTTTTCAAAGAAATGATTGGATTTTCTTTAATTCTTTATTCTCTATAAATGATATACCTTTGAGGAAAGTTGGGACTCTTTTTCTGCTACTTAAGAGAGCTAGCTCAGGTTGCGTTTTAACATGTCTATTTCTTCAAAAATAACACATTATTTTTGTATTAGTGGGAATATTAAACAAGACATGTTTTGATTTAAGCTGTTTTGTGGTGATGTTTCTCAGTTAGAAATTGGCAATCTAGAAAAAACTCGATCAATAATGGCTGAAGAGTTAGTTAAATTAACAAATCAAAATGATGAACTTGAAGAGAAAGTGAAGGAGATACCTAAACTCCGAACTCAGCTAAGAGTAAGTATTCTTTACTTAAAGATGAGTCTAAGGTATTTTAATCCAGTAACATTAAGTGTCATATTTTCAGTTTATATAAAATGGATGTGTATGTATGCTTTAGTGATTTTTTTTGAAAATTCAAAACTATTGATATTTGAGCATAGAACTTTAAATGAATCTTTTGTCTTACATGTGTCATTACATATTCAAAGTATTTTTCACAATTATGTTTAGACCCAGTATAGTAAAAGAATTATATTTTATTTGCCCAAGGCCCATTTAACTTTGTGTGAACTTAGTATTTTGTCAATTGATGTTATGTGTATCGTCACAATTAGCATATTTGGATATTAGGAGACACTATTAAGCCATAAATGAAAATATATTTTATTTTGACTTTCCCTGTGGGCTTAGTACTTAAACCACAATGAAGTAAATAGGCTAAAATTTCATTAGGTGATTAATGGGAGAGGACAGACTAAGCCATATACATATATGAGGAGAATTATTAATTTAGTAAAGCCATTTGGTAAGATTGACAGTCATCGAGCTTGCTTTCCAAAGAGAATAATTAGAATAATTATACTCTATTCCAATAGAGTATATTTAATTTTTAAAAGATATCTGTGTATACTTCAAATTGTAATATATTTACTGTTGATTCATGCATGATAATATATTAAAGATGTTGTATATATTTATTTTAAAAATTATGAACACAAATTTTGCAGGATTTGGATCAGAGATACAATACTATTCTGCAGATGTATGGAGAAAAAGCAGAAGAGGCAGAAGAACTTCGATTAGATCTTGAAGATGTAAAAAATATGTATAAGACTCAAATAGATGAGCTTTTAAGACAAAGGCTTAGTTAACTTGTGAAAATTGAACTCCCATCAAACTGAATGTAAACACTTAATATCTAAATGCAGACTTCCAATAAATTCTTTTATAGAATTAGAAAATGAGATTTACTATACAGTATAAAATTTTTTTAAGATTGTTTTACAGTATATAGTAACATTTACAGTTAAATTATTTTGTGCAATATCTGAACTTTATTTTTCAAACTGTTCTTTAAAGATTTATTTTTAAACCATTCCTTTTTTTTTTTTTTTTTTGCCTTGAACAGCACAGAGATTTATTACTTTATCCTAATATCAGTATGGCTAAGGAAGGAGAGTGGTGTTCATATATGTATTGTAGATATATAATTGTATCTAATTTATATGTGTTTGTATATATTGAGAACACTTAAAGAGTAATATGAACATTGAAACTTTGAAATCTTTCGCATTTAAATTTTCAACATAGCTTAATTACTACTCATGAAAATGTATATCAAGTGATTAAAAAAGTTATTAAACCTGTGATTATTAAATTTAAAAAAAAATTTTTTTTGTTTTTTAGATGAGGTCTGGATACTGTTTCCTAGGTCAGTCTCAGACTCCTGGGTTCAAGTGATCCTCCCCATTAAGCCTCCCCAATAGCTGAGGTTACTACTGGTATGTGCCACCATGCCCAGCCTTAAACTAAATTTTTCCCATTAAAAGTAGAAGTCTCTAGGCTCAGCGCCTGTAACTCAGTGGCTAGGGTGCCAGCCACACACACTGGAGCTGGTGGGTTTGAACCCAGCCCAGGTCTGCCAAACAAAAATGACAACTACAACCAAAAAATAGCTGGGAATTGTGGCAGGTGCCTGTAGTCCCCTGCTTGGGAGGCTGAGACAAGAGAATCACTGGAGCCCAAGAGTTTGCGGTTGCTGTGAGCTTTGATGCCATGGCACTCTACCGACCCTCATAGTGAGACTCTGCCTCAAAAAAAAAAAAAAGATAAAAGTGGAAGTTTCACACTGTCTGAAATTTAGAAGAGTGCCTGAAAATTTTTTTGGTCTGAAAATTTATTTCACCCAATGTTCACAATTAAGTTTGTATAAACTTCAGTACATTTTGGTACCTGCCCAGAGAAAGCTGTATGTAAAGTTATCTAGGTATAATTGAATAGTGGCAAAAAATTTACTTACAATGATTTTATGACAGCATCAGTAACATTTAAGTGATTTTGAAGAGCTTTGTTTTACTATCCTATAGAATGAATCAAAAGTAATAAAATTCGGGCAGCACCTATGGCTCAAAGGAATAGGGCACTGGCTCCATATGCCAGAGTTGGCAGGTTCAAACCTAGCCCCGGCCAAAAACTGCAAAAAAAAAAAAGTAGCTATGCCTTCTTCCACATGTTATTTTATTACAGTGTTAACCAGGCTACATTTTAGACTTGGAAATATTTTGATACATTTTAATACTGAAAGTCATTTTACTGCCTTTATTTGCAAATAACCCCCCCCCCCCATTTAACTTTTAGTTAAATTTTAAACACTCATACTTGATAGTATAGTTATAAGTAAGCCATCTTAAACAATTTGGAGTGCTTTTCAGGGCAGTTCAAGCCACCTCATTTTTATTCTTTTCCAGACAGTATTTCTGTCATTGGAGTTCTTATTTGTAGCATTAATAAATAATTCTTTCAGTGTGAGCCATATTCATAAAGTAATTGTCTATATTGTAGTGATGAAAAATAGTCTGATAGCTTTTTGTCAGCATGATCTATTTTGAAATATTCATATTCAGAATGACAAAACTGAGAAGCAATAAGAAATGTACCAAATTAGAAAACACAGTAGTTCCAGGGGTGGTGCCTGTGGCTCAAGGAGTAGGGCGCTGGTCCCATATGCCGGAGGTGGCGGGTTCAAACCCAGCCCCGGCCAAAAACCACAAAAAAAAAAAAAAAAAAAGAAAACACAGTAGTTCCCTCTGATATGTAGGGCATATGTTCCAAAGCCCCTGGGATGCCTGAAACCATGAAGAGTATTAAACCCTATGTACGCTATACTTTTTCCTATACATGCATACCTGTGGTAAAGTTGAATTTATAAATTAAGCACAGTACAAAGTTAACAACAATAACTAATAATAAAGTAGAAGAATTATAACAATATACTGAAATAAAAGTTTAAGTGGTCTCTCTTCCTTAAAACATTGTGTTGTGCTCACGTATATCCAGATTTCAATTTACCACCAGTAGTGGAAACTATGGAAAGCAAAACCACCATAAGGGGCAGAACTATTGCACAGGAGCCTTCAGTTGCAAACTTCTGTCAAATGTTTGAAACTAGGAGTTTGGGAATTAAGAAATAGTTCTTTTTTTTTTTCTTTTTTTTTTTATTGTTGCGGATTCATTGAGGGTACAATAAGCCAGTTACACTGATTGCAATTGTTAGGTAAAGTCCCTCTTGCAATCATGTCTTGCCCCCATAAAGTGTGACACACACCAAGGCCCCACCCCCCTCCCTCCATCCCTCTTTCTGCTCCCCCCCAATAACCTTAATTGTCATTAATTGTCCTCATATCAAGATTGAGTACATAGGATTCATACTTCTCCATTCTTGTGATGCTTTACTAACAATAATGTCTTCCACTTCCATCCAGGTTAATACGAAGGATGTAAAGTCTCCATTTTTTTTAATGGCTGAATAGTATTCCATGGTATACATATACCACAGCTTGTTAATCCATTCCTGGGTTGGTGGGCATTTAGGCTGTTTCCACATTTTGGCGATTGTAAATTGAGCTGCAATAAACAGTCTAGTACAAGTGTCCTTATGATAAAAGGATTTTTTTCCTTCTGGGTAGATGCCCAGTAATGGGATTGCAGGATCGAATGGGAGGTCTAGGTTGAGTGCTTTGAGGTTTCTCCATACTTCCTTCCAGAAAGGTTGTACTAGTTTGCAGTCCCACATGAGAAAAGCCAACAATCCCATATATCAATGGGCAAGAGACATGAATAGAACTTTCTCTAAAGAAGACAGACGAATGGCTAACAAACACATGAAAAAATGTTCATCATCTCTATATATTAGAGAAACGCAAATCAAAACAACCCTGAGATATCATCTAACCCCACTGAGAATGGCCCACATCACAAAATCTCAAAACTGCAGATGCTGGCGTGGATGTGGAGAGAAGGGAACACTTTTACACTGCTGGTGGGACTGCAAACTAGTACAAGAAATAGTTCTTTTTAAATGCCCATTCGTAAAAACAAAAAAACCCTTCACTTTGAAAGATTGAAAGAAAACTCTTAATTTCATAATAGTAAACATTCTCCTTTCTTAATCCTTATTAACAATAAAATCAATTCACTTAAAATTTTAAAGTGTTTTCAATTTATTTAAAAGTGGCAAATAGCTGTTTTAAGTTTCTGGCTGTAAATTACTATGTATTACTCTTTATCCACATATTAATAGCTGATATTCACACTGATCTTATTTTGATTACTGTGTATTTAGATCTCTGAATACATTTATTTATTTATTTATTTTTGGGGTGGGCGTGTCTTCTGGTAGAGACTGGAAAACTTGCTAGACAAATTCTAGAAGAGCTGTAACACTACTGAATGCATTCATAAGTTGAGAAGGTGTACTGAATCTGTTTTTTGAAAAATCGTTAAGTAGCACAATACTCATTGAATATTGGTTGTTGTATTTTGATGTTTGTCATTGAAATTTTTCTTTCTATGTTCTAGTAAAATAGTATTTATGTTTAAATGGATAAAAACATAATTTGCAATTAGATGTTTCAATTCTTGGAAGAAAACAAAGATAAGAAAAATAATTTCCAGAACATAAAACAAGTGAAAAGAAGTGTGAATGTTGTTTATTGATTATAACATAGACAACTAGCACAGAGTATAAGCAGCCTTCCAACTCTTGGGAGGCTAAATTGAAACTACCATTTTTTACTGTCCTTTGCCTCATTTTTGAGAACTTTCAGTTATACAGTTTTTTAGCATGTGGAATATACCAAATATATCTATATTGTTATTTACAATATTATAAATATGGTTAATTTCTGACCTAGGAAACATGACTTTTTGCAGTTAAGTAAATGAAAAGGATGTTCAAGAATTTTTTTTCTCATTTCTCAATTGGCATTTGATTTATTAATTGAAGGTTTTATTCAAATGATTAAAATTCATGATTTATAGTATTTAGAAAATAGCCACAAAAAAGAGAAAATATAGAAAATATATAGTCTTTTCTTAAACTACTGTTAAGTATATGTACATCTGTGTTCTAGTTTATCATAATTTTTCACTTTCATTAAAAAAATCTAATTTTTCCTCTTCTAGGTCAATTTTAAATTATAAAAGCTTTAATCACATATTTTGTGAAGGGCTAAAAGTATGATTTAATATTGATATTATAATATTTTAATTACAAATGAATAATGTTAATAAACATGGATCTGATTTAATAAAAGATTTTAAAATAGTAATAATGTATTAATTTTTAATACAATTTAGATTGGTCAATAGCAATGAATAATTATTGTTTCCTGAAGATAATATAACTACATAACTTTGGAATTCATATTTTAAAAAAATGATGATAAGCCCAAATTTTCTATGCATTATTGAGAATGTTATTAATACTAATTATAGTTTTTCTAATGAAGATAGATTTTTTTTTAAACAATCTAAGATTTTACTTATTGTAACTGGTAATTCCTGTAAGGATCTTTTTTATCAATATTAAAGATTGAGACATGCTTCTAAAAGTCTTAACAACATTTCTGTATTCAAAGAATAACAACAGATAAAATAAGTTATGCTTTGTTTCTGAGTTCATATTGCTTGTATTATTGAGCTTTGTAATTTTGACCCTTAAAAGCACCGTTAAGCTATTGTCTTTATACCAATGCATTTTACCTTTTAGCAAATTAAGGTCTTTTTATGAGATAGAATGGAAATGAAATGCCTTTCTTTTTAATACCAAAATACTTTTTTCAAAACAAAAACAAAAATGCTTCTGTAATCCACAAATGTAATAAAGAGAATGTAATCTTAGAGCTATGTAGAATTCTCCTCACTGCCCCATTCCCAAGTAAACTAAGTTTAATATTTAGAATCTCAAATAGTATTGAGCAAAGGGTAAAGCCATATTTTTTCTGTTGTTTAATATTATATTATTAAATGCTCAGGTAGTAATGGGCAGAGCAGGGTACAGGTGTTTCTTTTATTTTTATACAATGGCATACCCATTTTTCTCTTTCAAAGCCACAATGTTAATTTTTTAAAATACATATTCAGAAATCTGTGGTCATGTCAATAGTATGAAACAGTCTTATTTTGTCCCAAGAACCATGTAAGGAATTTACTTATATAGGATCATAATCCTGTATCAATGGTCCTAAAATCTAGAAAACTCAAAAAAACCATTGAGTCTACTTTGGTGGTAAAGCTTGACTGGTGCTGATATGGGGCTATTTATGGTCTTTATTTATCTCACTTAGTATGGGTACTAGTACATCTTGCTGCAGAAATATCATGTGAGATTATGGGGTGCTAACCCATGGCTTAATGGGGGTATTAGATAATAAATGGTGTGCATACCTATTCTATTTTTAAAAATTCAGGAACACGTATAATGTTCCCAAGAACTCTGGAAAAGGAATTGTGTACCTGAACTTATCTTCAAGTCAGGCTTGTAAAGTCAATAACATTATCACCTTATTTTTAACATGAAGGAAGGTCAAATAACTTGCTCAAGGTCATTTGGCAAGTAAATGGCAAAGCTGAGATTCTAATTTGTGCGGTTTGGCTCCAGAGTCCATGCTGTGAACCATTAATTTTATGGTACAACTTTTCTTATTGCTTTTCTTTAAAATCATAAGTATATAGATCAACTATAGCATAAGATCAACGTTAGCCAAATTTTATTCACTTAAACTTCCAATACCTTTAATTATGGAAATAGTTGGATATAGGATAGAGCCAGTAAACTATAGAGTCCGCTGATCGGTCAGCATTTTGCTAATATGCTTTTATATAAACTATCCAAAATCTCAATATGTGAGCAGCAGACTTATAACACATTTAGCAAACTTGAATGCATTGTAAAAATTCTGATTATAGAGCGGTGCCTGTGGCATGGTGGGGTGTCGGCCCCATACACTGAGGGTGGCAGGTTCAAACCCGGCCCCGGCCAAACTGCAACGAAAAAAATAGCCCAGCGTCATGGCGGGTGCTTGTAGTCCAAGCTACTCAGGAGGCTGAGGCCAGAGAATTGCCTAAGCCCAGGAGTTTGAGGTTGCTGTGAGCTGTAACATCACAGCACTCTACCAAGGGTGATAAAGTGAGACTCAAGTCTCTAAAAAAAAAAAAATTCTGAAATTACATTTCAAACATAGGCAACTTCAGCAGTGTTCAGTAGTTACAGCCCATTTTATTTCATTTATACCTCACTTTGGTGCTTTTGAATCCTTAACTATTTTGAAGTGAACTTCAGATACATGATTTGATTGATCATATTTATATAAGTACCTGTAATATTTAAGGTCTTAGAAAATCTCAATGTCATCACACCTAAAAAAAAGTAACTTAAGTCCTATGTCGCTGGATATCCTGTTGTCTTAAATTCATTTTTAAAGTTTGTTAGCTTAAATCAAGATCCAAATAGGGGTTACTCATTGTAATTGATTTGTGTCTTAAGTCTCTTTCAATCTATGCATTCCCTCTTACATCTATCTTTTTCTTTTCTCTAATCCTTTTTTTAAATTTAAATTTTATTTTTAAAATTTTATTTATTTTAGACAGGGTCTCATTCTGTTTCCTGTGCTGGAATGCAGTGATGTCCTCATAGCTCACTGCAGTCTCAGACTACTAGGCTCAAGAGATCTTCTCTCAACCTTCCAAGTAACTGTAGGCCATCATGTCCTGCTAACTTTACTGATTTTTATAGATACGGGCTCCTGCTCTTGCTCAGGCTGGTCTCAAACCCCTGGCCTCAAGTGATGGTCCCAAATGTCTTTTTCTTGTTTTATAGTTTCTGTGAAATTTTCTTGTTTGTAAAAGACTGGATCGTTTGTCTTGTAGATCGTTTGTCAACCAAGTGGTTGTTAGGTTGATTGTGTGTTTGTTGTAAGTTAGTATGTTCTGCCTCCTGTATTTATCTAAAGACAATTATTTTTTGGTAAAAATACTTAATTAGAGGGCAGCGCCTGTGGCTCAAGGAGTTGGGCATCAGCCCCATATACCAGGGGTGGCAGGTTCAAGCCCAGCCCTGGCCAAAACTGCAAAAATAATAATAATTAGGTGGAAGTTCCAGAATCCTTTGATATGAGCCTAATAGCCCTTGATTGCTCCCCTGCTTCCTGATGTAAGATATTTCACACTTAGCTTATCTTATACATTGTGCCCAGATTGAAGACCGTCCATTTTTCTATGGAATTTATGTTTTTTCTAATGGGAAATGGTTTGTATCTGCAAAGAATACTTCTTGCTACTAGGTAGGTTGTTTCTCAGCCTTTTTCTCTTTGCTTTCTTTTTTTTTTTTTTATTAACCTTTTCATTTTCTTCAGTTAACAGATAGCAAACATAGAAGGGGAAGAGACTAAGAGAAGGGGGGAAAGTATACATATATGAAATCCACATAGAATATGATTACCTTTTGGATTTATTTAAAATATGTATGTGTGCATTATTAAAGAAATTTATGTATTTATTTATTTGTTTATTTTTTTGAGACAGAGTCTCACTTTCTGACCTAGGTAGAGTGCTGTGGCATCACAGCTCACAGCAACCTCAAACTCTTGGGCTCAAGTGATTCTCTTGCCTCAGCCTCCCAAGTAGCTGGGACTATAGGTGCCCGCCACAACGCCTGGCTATTTTTAGAGATGAGGTCTCGCTCTGGCTTAGACTGGTCTCAAACTAGTGAGCTCAGTAAACCCACCTGTCTTGGCCTCCCAGAATGCTAGGATAGAGAAAAATTTTAAATTTTCTGAGCAGGGTGGCTCACCTGTAATGGGCCTCCCATGGTGGCCCAACATCCTGGCAGGCCCAGGCGGGAAGATCACTTGAGGTCAGGAGTTTGAGACTGGCCTGGGCAACATAGCAAGACCTTGTGTTTATAAAAACTAAAAACAAATTAGCTAAGTGAGGTGATGTGCGCTTGTACTAACTACTAGCTCTCAAGCAGCTGAGAAAGGGGGATAGCTTGAGCCCAGGAATTTGAGGTTATAGTGAGCTATGATTGCACCACTACATTCTAACCTGGGTGACAGAATGAGACACTATCTTTAAGAACAAAACAAAAAAATAATTGTTATAAAAATAAAACTTAAAATTGAATATCCCAAAGGAAGCCTGGCAATCCTTTTAATTCTTTCTAGAATTTATAGAATATATAATCTATATAAATAATATGGAATAATGTATAAATTCCTTTAACATTTTAGAACTATAAGGAGCAAAATGAATTTTTTTTTTTGAGACAGTCTCATTATGTCACCCTCAGAGTGCTGTGGTGTCACAGCTCACAGCAACCTCAAACTCTAGGGCTCAAGCAATTCTCTTGCCTCAGCCTCCCTAGTAGTTGAGTCTATAGGCACCCAGCCATTTCCTTGTTGCAGTTGTCATTGTTGTTTAGCAGGCTTGGGCTGGGCTCAAACCTGCCAGCCTCAGTGCATGTGGCTAGCACTGTAACCACTGTGCTATGGGCTCCGAGCCCAGAATGAATTTTTTTATTCCAGTCTGTACTGTTACAAGCCACAGAAATGGCTCATCCACAATATCATAACCTAGTTAGTGACTAAGCAGGTCTGACTTCTGGGCAGGGATTCTTCACTGCACTTAATTGGAAATTCAGGAAATGCATTTTCTATGAATAAAAAATACTGAGTACTCAAACAAAACCCAGTGTGTTACCTAAATGAGGTAGTTTGTTGCAGAATGGAAAAAAATAGTTTTCAAAATATGAAAAACGAGTACTAGGTAATGAAAATAGGGAAAACAGACCAGAGAAAAGTATTCAGAGTAAATATCACGCAGGCATAGGAAGAGTACTAGCAGCATCTTGGAAGAGACTAAAAGATTAATACAAGGCCTTTAAACGTGTTTTTTTATTTTACTTTTTTACTTTATTTATTTATTTATTTATTTTTGAGACAGATTCTCACTCTGTTGCCCTAGGTAGAGTGCATCATAGCTCACAAGCAACCTCAGTCTCTTGGGCTCAAGCAATCCTCCTGCCGCAGAGAAGGCCTTAAAAAAAAAAAAAAAAATACGGAAAAAAAATGTCAACTTAAAAGCAAGAAGCTTAAGATAATTTATTTGGGCCAAGCCTGAGGATTGCATCCCAGAAGCAGAGATTCAAGTTACCCTAAATATACACTACCTCTAGGCCTTTTTAATAATGGATCATGTGGGAGAGATTTTTTTTCTAATGAAAAAATAGATTATTAACTCATATTGAGACCTCCAATTGAGATTCAGAACTACAAGATGTTTATATAATCTGACTAGACTTTCATCCATATGATATGTCAAAGATTTCAGTTTCAAAGATACCATCTTCATTACTCTTATCTGGTTTATCTCATAATACCAGCAGTAGCATCAACAATTTGGTTATTGAAAACAGCCTATGGTTTTCTTGTAACTATTTTAGTCCCAAGGAGAAGTACATCCCATTAAGTATGTACAAATTATGTTACCAAGTTAATCAGGATAGTTTCTCTGGGTAATAGGCCACAAATGGATAATATTTAGATTCATTTAGTTTCATTTTACTTTATATTTTCAAGGATTGCTTTTTAAGAATTTATGGTAATTTTATAATGTAATATCTACATGGTTCCAAAGTTACATCTTTGTAAGGTATATGCTGAAAAGTCATTTTCTGTTTTTGCCCCTATACCCAATTTCCTCTTTTTCCCTGTAGGAAGTCATTTTTTTTTTTTTTTTGTAGAGACCAAGTCTCACTGTACCGCCCTTGGTAGAGTGCCATGGCGTCACACAGCTCACAGCAACCTCTAACTCTTGGGCTTACATGATTCTCTTGCCTCAGCCTCCCGAGCAGCTGGGACTACAGGCGCCCGCCACAATGCCCGGCTATTTTTGGTTGCAGTTTGGCCGGGGCTGGGTTTGAACCCGCCACCCTCGGCATATGGGGCTGGCGCCCTACTCACTGAGCCACAGGCGCCGCCCAGGAAGTCATTTTAAATGTTATTTTGTTTGTAAAATAATAATAAAGAAACATATGTGGGTATATATAGTGTGTAAATGTGTACTCAATCTTTCTTAGATAAACAATAGCATAGTATACATCATTTTTTCAACTCAGTAATATATCCCGCAGTATATAAAGATATTTCTCAATTCTTTTATATACCTGCATAGTTTTACATTGTATGAATAAACCATAGTTTAATCTGTCTCCCGTTCTCCTATTGTATAGCCATTTGAGTTTTTTGTTGTTGTTGTTGTTGTTGTTTTTTGAGACAGTCTCACTTTGTCGCCCTCTATAGAATGCCATAGCATCATAGCTCACAGCAACCTCAAACTCTGGGTCTTAAGTTATCCTCTTGCCTCAGCCTCCCAAGTAGCTGGGACTACAGATGCCCACCATGATGCCCAGTTATTTTTTAGAGACAGGGGTCTCACTCCTGCTCCGGTTGGTCTCAAACTCTTGAGCTTAAATGACCCACCCACCTCGGCCTCTCAAAAGTGCTAGGATCACAGGCCTGAGCCACCATACCAAGCCTCATTTGAGCTTATTTTAATATCAGTTGGTAGACAGAACTAAATCTCATGTTCTTAAAATCATACTTTGTTTCCCATAAGTCTGAATGATCACTCAGTATATAGCCATTTAAAATAGTACCATGTAGATGTCAGACCAATTTGAGTGGTTTGTATATCCTTGGAATTAGACTAACCAAGTTTTAGAAACTTTTCTTGTATTATACTTACTTTATATATGTACATATATTTTTTTTTATTTTAGTTTTGAGACAGTCTCTGTCACCCTGGGTAGAGTGCCATGGTCACAGCTCACAGCAACCTCAAACTCCTATACTCAACCAATCCTCTTGCCAAAGCCTCACAAGTAGCTTTGACTGCAGGCACCCACCACAACACCCGGCTAGTTTTTCTGTTTTTAGTAGAGACGGATCTTGCTCTTGCTCAGGCAATCCTCCCAGATGCTAGGATTATAGGTAATAGGCCTATAGGGGTGTGTGTGTGTGTGTGTGTGTTTAATTACATATCACTTTGATACTAAATCAGCTTGTTTAAAATTTTAAACAATGCAATTCACTTTGAATTGTCTAACGAGAAAGCTGCATTTCCTGTATATGACTAAAGCTGGTGGCATATAGGTTGAGAAAGTATTATTTATTTATTTATTTTTATAGAGATGAGGCCTTGCTATGTTGCCCAGGCTGATCTGGAAATCCTGCCCTCAAGCAATCCCCCCAAGTCAGCATTCCAAAGAGCTGGGATTACAGGTATCAGCCACTGTGCCCAGCCAGAGAAAACATTTTTAAAACTCTCTGTCCTTACTGGTACGGCAGGGACAAGGTATAAAATGATAGAGCAGTAGTTCCCTTAAAAGCAAAGTCTTACTTACATAAAGAATAAATGAATTAAAAAGTGTTTTAGAATAATGCTTGGCACATGTTAAATACCATGTTTTTGCTGTTATTTGAAAAAGTATCAGATAATAATCCTATTTTAGCATATCACTAATGGAACTTGATAAGCATCTTAAAAATTATTTAAAAAGCATGTAGGTCTTTGAAACACTTGTTTCCTTGTGATCCATACTACTTAATTCTGATGACTTTATGTGTCTGAGCTTGTTTATTTTGGCGGCATCATCCTTCATTTAATCAGTTCAAGTTGAGTCAGGATTTAATGATCGACTCCACCGTGCTCTAGACAGAATACCAGAACCGAGGGTGGCAAGAATTGAAGACAATGGGAGATAAGCAATCAATTAATTATGGTAACATAAACAAGCAATTCAAATAATTATAAAATAACAAAAGCATAAAAATTAAACTCTGCAGAGTAGCATTTGAACTTGGGATTTACATATAAGTAAAAGTATACTATTTTAAAGTGTGTGTGGACTCCAAAGTATCCTCACCCCCCTCACATAGAGGGTCTTCTGTCAACTACGTTCAGTTCTCAAAATTTAAAGTTACGGTAGCAACCTCTGCTCGAAATATGAAAACAGTAAAAGTTCGGCTCAATGCAAAGCCGAAAAGAGCAAGAGTCAGGTTTTCTACCCACCCTGTCCTAAGGTCCTGTAAGCGCCTAAAGGAGGAAAGGGTTGCTGAGATTGAGATGGCGGTGTGGGTGGGGAGTCCGGCGTCTTTAAGCTGTTTGTCTTTTTAGCTTTTTTAGCTCTGGTTATGAAGCTGGGTCACAGACCGTCACACTACCCTTAGCTGGAGAACGTAAGAAGCCGCAGATGGTGCCTTCCCAGCCCTCTCTGTGCGACCCCCACAGGGTCTGAGTCGCGCCGGCACCCAGCCTCCCCGATGTCGTCCCCGGGTCCTGTCCCAGTGGGTCGAGCCCGCCCCCGGCTGGCCAAGGTGTCCCGGCAGCTCCTTGGCGCCCCCTGGCCCGGCTCTGGCGCCCGAGGTTTCCGGTGAGCAGCATTAGCCGGTTATGACGACTCCCTCCTCCCGAGCCGCAGCCGTCTCCTCCGCCTCCCCGGCTCTCCCGCTCCAGGTGGGATCGCTCGCGCACTCCACGCCACGGGGCGCGAGGCGGGCGTCGGAAGCGGACCCCGGCAGCGGCGCGCCGAGTTCCCGGGAGCCCTCGGCCTCCCGGCCAGCGCTGCGTGGACCCGGTTTCTCAGGCCGGGACCGAGCCACTCCTGGCGCCCCTCCCGGACGCGCCGGGGACTCGTGAGGCCGCGGTGCAGGGTGGCGGGTGGCTCCGGAGATCTCTGCGTCCGGAAGCAGTCCCGGGCGGCGCCTGGGCTCCCCAACCCCCGCGCGGCGTGTTAGCTGCGTCCAGGCGCTGGCCGGCTGACCCCGCCCCGCTGTGCGGTGACTGTTAGCGCAGAGACCTCCACCGCGGCGTCTCAGGCAGCCCTTCCCAAGCCCTGCCTCCTGCCCGCCTAGACACTTGATGGCACCAGGGGCGCCAGCCGGTTAGGAGTCATTCTGACTCTGATGTGTTGATCTTTTTTTTTCATTTGTCCCCTGCCTTCTTCAAACTTTTCCAAGCGCTGTCACAGAAGACCATCTTGTCATCCCCAGATGTCCGCTCTCAACCTAATTTTAAAAGAACTAATTTATTTTCGTATAAATTTATGGGGTACAAATGTAATTTTGTTACAGTGATTTATTGCTTAGTGGCGGGATCAGGACTTTTATATATGTATCACTGGAGTAATATACACTTCATCATCTTTCAGAATGTACTTTTTTCCTCCCTTACTTTTAAGCCTGTGGAAATCTATTAAGGGTACAAGAGCGGAATGAGCCCAGCTGCTTTGTGCTGAAGGAAAAAGTAGCATCGCTGGAAAGCCTTCCCTGAGCTGGAGAAAGGCATCATCCACCCATCCCTGCCGGCCTCGGAGGGGATCAAACACTGGGGGGCTCCTGCCCGGCTCCGAGGTTGTGCTTTTCACACCCCAGCAGCTGCCCTCATCCACCTTATGCAAGTGGGTACGTGCCCTTGGCAGAAGCCAGGTTCTAATGCGTCTGAACAGTCTTCCCATCACCTAAGCGTTTCTTCTTTGGGGATCAGTGAATGTAGGTATGTCCCGAGCTCAGTGGAAGACAAAGGACTTGGGTAACTAAAGGTCGATACTTGGTGATAATGACTTTATTACTGGAAGGAAGAGTCAAAGGACAGGCTGTTTGCCTGTGAACCCTCTAACTTGTGTTTCTCTGTGATTCTGGGAGCAGAATTACCTTGTTTGTTCCTAGGAATGTTTGATCTACTGGCTACCCTGTGGGCCTATACTGGTGGGTGCCTGTATCAAGTGGGCCACCTCCTTCCGGAATGTGGCCTGTACTAGGTTATGTACTGGGTTTTGTACGGGAGTCATGCCTGTAACTTAGCTTTCAGCAGTGTGGTAGTCAGTAAGGAAATGAAAGAGCATCAGAAGCCAGACTGCTGGCTAGAGGTTATCCTATCTTCTCTCTTAAGATTTCTTTTAATTCAAAATATCACCTGGGGCGGTGCCTATGGCTCAATGAGTAGGGCGCTGGCCCCATATACCGAGGGTGGCAGGTTCAAACCCAGCCCCCACCAAACTGCAACAACAACAACAACAAAAATTACCTGAATGATAAATTCTACTGTAGTATCCTTTTCACTTAATGCATTTCATTTCTGACAGGTTTTAAGAGGCCTGAAACATCACAGAAGCTTCTGGGTGGCTCTGAGGATTAAAGAGGTAAGTATTTTAATTCTAAGTAGAGTCATTGGTACTATTAATATGTATTTTTAAATTTTACAAAATGGCTAGCAACTAACTCTTATAAAAATCCCAATTAAAAATAGTAATTCAGATCAGATTTACAGCCAATAACATATTCTTTCAACATACGCTTCAAAACCGTGTAAGTGAAAAATCACTATATTTACTACTCTGGGGAGGAAAATCCCCACTGTTTAGTTACTATGTATGATCTCATGGCTTTGGAACTGGAGGTTTGGTTAAATATAGCAGTTTATTTCTAAAGGTCCCATCATGATAGCTCATAGTCATAGAGTGATTTAGAAAGCTGGCTCGGGCCTGGGGCTCAAGCGGCTAAGGCACCAGCCACATACACCTGAGCTGGCAGGTTCGAATCCCACCCAGCCCGCCAAACAACAATGATGGCTGCAACCGAAAAATAGCTGGGCGTTGTGGCGGGCGCCTATGGTCCCAGCTACTTGGGAGGCGGAGGCATGAGAATCACTTGCGCCTAGAAGTTGGAGGTTGTTGTGAGCTATGGTGCCATGGCACTCTACCCAGGGTGACAGCTTGAGGCTCAAAAAAAAAAAAAAGAAAGCTAGCTTTCCAGTGTGACCCAGTGGACAGCAGACTTTGCTGAGGAACATCTAGCGAGTATGATGGTTCTGTCATCCAGTGGAAAGATGACTTAAAAAAAAAAAGGAAAGATACCACTAAAATGAACAGAGAATGACTTGACTATTGTCTAGAATATAAAAAAGAATTCTGGTCTAAGAGATTTAACCCTTCTGAATTAGAGATGCAACAGTGTTCATGACCATGATCACTTTTCCCAAGGTAAGGCAGGAGAGGGGAGAGTTAGGGGCAGAATCTTTGAAGCACGCCACTTGATTTCACTCCTGGCATTTCTTTTTTTTTTTTTTTTATTGTTGGGGATTCATTGAGGGTACAATAAGCCAGGTTACACTGATTGCAATTGTTAGACAAAGTCCCTCTTGCAATCATGTCTTGCCCCCATAAAGTGTGACACACACCAAGGCCCCACCCCCCTCCCTCCTTCCCTCTTTCTGCTTTTCCTCCCCCCCATAACCTTAATTGTCATTAATTGTCCTCATATCAAAATTGAGTACATAGGATTCATGCTTCTCCATTCTTGTGATGCTTTGCTAACAATAATGTCTTCCACTTCCATCCAGGTTAATACGAAGGATGTAAAGTCTCCATTTTTTTTAATGGCTAAATAGTATTCCACGGTATACATATACCACAGCTTGTTAATCCATTCCTGGGTTGGTGGGCATTTAGGCTGTTTCCACATTTTGGCGATTGTAAATTGAGCTGCAATAAACAGTCTAGTACAAGTGTCCTTATGATAAAAGGATTTTTTTCCTTCTGAGTAGATGCCCAGAAATGGGATTGCAGGATCAAATGGGAGGTCTAGCTTGAGTGCTTTGAGGTTTCTCCATCTTCCTTCCAGAAAGGTTGTACTAGTTTGCAGTCCCACCAGCAGTGTAAAAGTGTTCCCTTCTCTCCACATCCACGCCAGCATCTGCAGTTTTGAGATTTTGTGATGTGGGCCATTCTCGCTGGGGTTAGATGATATCTCAGGCTTGCTTTGATTTGCATTTCTCTAATATATAGAGATGATGAACATTTTTTCATGTGTTTGTTAGCCATTCGTCTTTCATCTTTAGAGAAGGTTCTATTCATGTCTCTTGCCCATTGATATATGGGATTGTTGGCTTTTTTCTTTTTTTTTTTTTGTGATTTTTTTTGGCCGGGGCTGGGTTTGAACCCGCCACCTCCGGCATATGGGACCGGCGCCCTACTCCTTGAGCCACAGGCACCACCCAATTGTTGGCTTTTTTCATGTGGATTATTTTGAGTTCTCTATAGATCCTAGTTATTAAGCTTTTGTCTGATTGAAAATATGCAAATATCCTTTCCCATTGTGTAGGTTGTCTCTTTGCTTTGGTTGTTGTCTCCTTAGCTGTACAGAAGCTTTTCAGTTTAATGAAGTCCCATTTGTTTATTTTTGTTATTGTTGCAATTGCCATGGTAGTCTTCTTCATGAAGTCTTTCCCCAGGCCAATATCTTCCAGTGTTTTTCCTATGCTTTCTTGGAGGATTTTTATTGTTTCATGCCTTAAATTTAAGTCCTTTATCCATTTTGAATCAATTTTTGTGAGTGAGGAAAGGTGTGGGTCCAGTTTCAGTCTTTTACATGTAGACATCCAGTTCTCCCAACACTATTTATTGAATAGGGAGTCTTTCCCTCTAGGTATGTTCTTGTTTGGTTTATCAAAGATTAGGTGGTTGTAAGATGTTAGTTTCATTTCTTGGTTTTCAATTCGATTCCAAGTGTCTATGTCTCTATTTTTGTGCCAGTACCATGCTGTCTTGACCACTACGGCTTTGTAGTACAGACTACAATCTGGTATGCTGATGCCCCCAGCTTTATTTTTATTACTAAGAACTGCTTTAGCTATACGGGGTTTTTTCTGGTTCCATACAAAACACAGAATCATTTTTTTCCTAATCTTAAAAGTATGATGTTGGTATTTTGATAGGAATGGCATTGAATAGGTAGATTGCTTTGGGAAGTATAGACATTTTAACAATGTTGATTCTTCCCATCCATGAGCATGGTATGTTCTTCCATTTGTTAATGTCCTCTGCTATTTCCTTTCTGAGGATTTCATAATTTTCTTTATAGAGGTCCTTCACCTCCTTCGTTAGGTATATTTCTACGTATTTCATTTTCTTTGAAACTATGGTGAAGGGAGTTGTGTCCTTAATTAGCTTCTCATCTTGACTGTTATTGGCGTATACAAAGGCTACTGACTTGTGGACATTGATTTTATATCCTGAAACATTACTGTATTTTTTGATGACTTCTAGGAGTCTTGTGGTTGAGTCTTTGGGGTTCTCTAAGTATAAAATCATGTTGTCAGCAAAGAGGGAGAGTTTGACCTCCTCTGCTCCCATTTGGATTCCCTTTATTTCCTTGTCTTGCCTAATTCTATTGGCTAGAACTTCCAGCACTACGTTGAATAGTAAAGGTGACAGAGGACAACCTTGTCTGGTTCCAGTTCTAAGAGGAAAAGCTTTCAGTTTTACTCCATTCAGTAAAATATTAGCTGTGGGTTTGTCATAGATAGCTTCAATCAGTTTTAGAAATGTGCCACCTATGCCTATACTCTTCCGTGTTCTAATTAGAAAAGGATGCTGGATTTTATCAAATGCTTTTTCTGCATCTATTGAGAGGATCATATGATCTTTATTTTTGCCTTTGTTAATATGGTGGATAACGTTTATGGACTTGCGTATGTTATACCAGCCTTGCATCCCTGGGATGAAGCCTACTTGATCATGATGAATGACTTTTTTGATGATAAGCTGTAATCTATTGGCTAGGATTTTGTTGAGAATTTTTGCATCTATATTCATGAGTGAGATTGGTCTGAAATTCTCCTTTTTGTTTGGGTCTTTTCCTGGTTTTGGTATCAGGTTGATGTTTGCTTCATAGAATGTGTTGGGGAAGATTCCTTCTTCCTCAATTTTTTGGAATAATTTCTGCAGTACAGGAATAAGCTCTTCCTTGAAGGTTTGATAGAATTCTGGTGTGAAGCCATCTGGACCAGGGCATTTTTTGGTTGGAAGATTTTTTATTGTTTCTTTGATCTCAGTGCTTGAAATTGGTCTGTTCAGAAGCTCTATTTCTTCCTGGCTAAGTCTAGGGAGAGGGTGTGATTCCAGAATTGATCCATTTCCTTCACATTGTCAAATTTCTGGGCATAGAGTTTCTGGTAGTATTCAGAGATGATCTCTTGTATCTCTGGGATCAGTTGTTATTTCCCCTTTATCATTTCTGATTGAGGTTACTAGAGATTTTACTTTTCTATCCTGGCATTTCTAAGTCTTAGTTACTAACATCAGGAATTATCCACTAGAATGGAAGCTTCACAATGGCAGTGAGTTTAGTTCACCACTGCCCCTTCATTGCTGCATCCCGGAACACAGTATGTGTTAGCACTCCTGTGCTAATTGTGATTATTATTCTTTATTCAGCAGGCAGGCTCTTGCTCAGAGTCAGTCTATCTCCTTTTTTCTCTCCCTGGCACATTTTCCTCACTCCTCATCATTCAGGTCTCAGCTCAAATGTTAGTTAGGCCCTTATAGGGAAAATTGTGACCTGATCTTTAGCATAAAGCTCACTTTCTGTTTGAGAGACTTAAAGAATCATGAGAATGGCATGTGAGTTGTGTATGTGCAAGAGGTTAGGAAACTGGCCTCTGAGAGAATGTATATGGGAGATGTGGCAATACCAGGCCTAATGGTTGTTAGTAAAGATTCTGTAGATTCCTAAGATCCACGGGTTTTGCAAAAACAAGTTGGAGACATTCTGTCAGACACTTTCTATGTTCCCCCTTTTTAGTGCTGATAAGTAACTTGTAACTACTTTTACTCTGGAGGACTCCTCTCTCAGTTCCTCAGTCCTTGGACCCCTGGACCACCCAGACTTTCTGTCAAGCCTCTTCATTTCTCATGCCAAAATCCCTTCCGGCCCCCTCTCTGCCCCAGGTGGCTTTAAACAGCTATTTAGTGAACACAGAGCGCTGAGAGTGTGCCAGCAACTTTCTAAACACTTTACCAATAATTAACTCATTTAATACACAGTGGCCCTATGAGAAAGGTTTATTATTTCCATTTTACTGGTGGGAAAGCTGAGATGCAGAGAGGTTAAGTAACTTGCTCAAGATCATGCAGGGAAGAAGCTGCAGACTGGGATTTAAACCCAGGTGGTTGGACTTTAAAGTTCAGATTCTTAACTGCCATGCTGTGAACTTTATCATTTTACCTCATTTTATTTCAGGCATCAGAAAACTGGATTATATCAATGCCATCCCCCATTTTTGAAATAAAGTTTTGTTTTGTTTTGTTTTTTGAGACAGACTCTCATTTTGTCACCTCTGAGTCGAGTGCCGTGGTGTCATAGCTCACAGCAACCACAGACTCTTGGGCTCAAGTATTGCCCTTGCCTCAGCCTTCCAGAGATTACAGGCACCTGCCACAACGCTCAGCTATTTTTTTTTTTTGTTTTTGTGTTTTTTGTTTTTTTTGGGGCCAGGGCTGGGTTTGAACCCGCCACCTCTGGCATATGGGACCAGCACCCTACTCCTTGAGCCACGGGTGCCGCCCCACGCTCAGCTATTTTTAGAGACGGGGGTCTGGCTCTAGCTCAGGCTGGTCTTGAGCTTGTGAGCTCAGAAAATCAACTTGCCTTGGCCTCCGGTAGTGCTAGGATTACAGGTGTGAGCACCTGGCCCCTGAAATAAAGTTTTATTGGAACATAACCTCATCCATTCCTTGACAATAACCTTGGCTGTTTTCTGGACAAAGGCATTATTGAGCAATTGTCATAGAGGAAAAAGTTCTAGCAGCCCTTGGTTTATTTGATTCATAGCTGTGTCATCATCTGAAAGTGTTTATTCATTTGATTTTTTCTGTATGACTCTCATACTAGGTCGTATGCTCCATAAGAGCAAGGCTCTCTCTTGTTTTGTTCAGCTCTGTATACCTAGCTCCTAACACAGAGCCTGGCACATAGCAGGTGCACAATAAATATTTGCTTGATAAAGGAACATTACTCAGTGATGAGCAACGTGCTTTTAAATTATGCTTGGGGCGGTGCCTGTGGCTCAGTCGGTAGGGCGCCGGCCCCATATGCCGAGGGTGGCGGGTTCAAACCCGGCCCCAGCCAAACTGCAACCAAAAAAATAGCCGGATGTTGTGGCGGGCGCCTGTAGTCCCAGCTGCTCGGGAGGCTGAGGCAAGAGAATCGCTTAAGCCCAGGAGTTGGAGGTTGCTGTGAGCTGTGTGAGGCCACGGCACTCTACCGAGGGCCATAAAGTGAGACTCTGTCTCTACAAAAAAAAAAAAAGAAAAAGAAATTATGCTTGGCTCTTGTCCCTTTTCCTTGACTGTTAAAGGAAATTTCTTAACAGATGTTTTCAATTTGATCTCTAGGTTTGGAGGTTGCTATGTTAATACTGCTTGTCTTTGGAGTATTGCTTCATAAAGTCCCACTGAGTGGCCAAGATCAGACTCCTCCTGAGACTGGAGAACCTCTGTATAACTATGCCAGCATCCACTTGCCAGAGGAGCACATTCCCTTCTTTTTGTACAATAATAGGTATATTGCCACCATCTGTAAGAAAGACTCACAGTGTCCATATAAGGTAGGTTTTATTTCTTCTTTGTTTTTTATTATTATTATTATTTTTTTTAAATATGCTGCTGTGGCATATTGACTTTTTTTTTATTTTTATTTTTATTTTTATTTTTTGCAGTTTTTGGCTGGGGCTGGGCTTGAACCTGCCACCTCCGGCATATGGGGCTGGCGCCCTACTCCTTGAGCTACAGGTGCCACCGCTCTTCTTTGTTTTTTAAAAGGACGCAATTTAGGCTGGCTTACTTGTTCTGCTTTTTAACTGGAAGCTGCAGGTAGAATTCTAACTTCTGGTTGTCTCTGTGTGTCAATCATTGTTCCTTTTCATTTAATAATTCTAAGCGACTAAACTTTGCTTAAAATTATGTCCCATTCACAAGAGTGAAATTTAAAAATCTAAATCACTTCTGAAATAAACAGGCAGCCAGTACTATTTGTATACTCTATAAATGAGGCAAATTAGATTTTATGCAGAAAAGAATGTCTTGGTTAAAAGTAACTGAAACATTTTACACCTCTTCTTTCTTAAACTGCACATAAGAGGGTCACGTGGTACTTAATTTCAGTATTAACACCTCAGCCTCTGTTTAATGTTACTGTGTCCTTCTGTCTGTGAGAAGTTGGAAAGACCTCAAAGAGGAGCCCATTAAGAGGTCTCACACTGCCTTGGAGATCAAAGCTGGGCATTGTGAGATGCTTCCTTTCCCATGGTGCTGGCACAGGAAGCATATGGAAAAGCAAACCTGGGAATCAGCCCAGCATTGCCCTTGGGGCCTTGTAGAAGAGCACTCTGAGCTCCCTGGCTAACAGCCGCTGTATGTTTACCAGGGGAAGCAAAGTTGTCATGTTTTGTGGGATCTTTGCTAAACTTGATTGATGAGTAAAGTTGCTAACCCCTTCAATTTGTCTGTGAATCTTTTGGTAACAGAAATTCAAATTTATATGCCTTTTTAGGCACTTATTTTTGAATCAGTTTGCTCACTCAGGCAGTTTCTTAAGCTACTGGAAGAAAAAAAAATTTTTTTTTTGAGACTGAGTCTTACTTTGTAGCCCTTGGTAGAGTGCTATGGCTCATTGTTCACCACAACCTCAGACTCTTGGCCTCATGCAATGCTCTTGCCTCAGCCTCTCAAGTAGCTGGGACTACAGGCGCCTGCCACAATGCCCGGCTATCTTTAGAGATGGGAGTTCAGGCTGGTCTCGAACTTGTGAGCTCAGGTGATCCACCCACCTCAGCCTCCCAGAGTGCTGGGATTACAGGCATGAGCCACCATGGCCGGCCTTAAGTGGTCTTTGGTAGTCTAGGTGAAGCCCAGGTTCTTGGTCGGGGCATACACATGGTGGGGTGGTGAGTAGGGATCATTGCTAAGGACTTTGAGCCCACTTTCCTTAGAATTTTCTCTAGTTATTTTATTACAAGGACAATACTGTAAAATGTAAACATGAAAGTTATATAAAGATTTTGTTTTCTTAGTGGAAATGTCTTAAGAATTCTCTCTAAATGTCAGAAAACAGTCTAAATATACACATTTTATGTTCTAGAAACACTCAGAAAATCTAAAGTATTGCTGGGGTTACGAGAAATCCTGCAAACCAGAGTTCAGGTTTGGTTACCCTATTTGCAACTATGTTGACATGGGATGGTAAGTTTCCATGTGTAATATCCTCTTCTTTAACTCCTTTCTCTGCAGGGTTTGTTGATGCCCTTATTCCCAGCTAGACTCTTACAGTTTTAGATAGTAATTCCTTTAGGTATTAATTTGCTTACATAGATAGTCATGAATTCAACTTGACTGTCTTACACTGGGATGGGAATATCTGTCATTTCCTCTGCTAGAGGCAGAAAACAGTCTGGGCCATAGAAAATGTCCCCCTAGGGAAATCCCTTTACCCCAGTTGCCTGGGTTTTCCTCCTCACTCTATCCTGAGTGTTCTGGCCTTCCCCAAACCACTTTTGATCTTCTGATTCCTCTTGGGTTGAAGCAGACCAAGTTCCCCTCAAGTACCCAAATTGGGGGGAGCCTGCATTTTTTTTTTTTTTTTAGCAACACCCCTATACCTCACCTGTTCCATCCTTTTCCATGCTGCCAACTTCTAACCACAATAGTGACTCTGTGCTTATCGGTTTAGTTCTGTGTATAAATGGAGTATTGTGGAGATGACCCCTCCCTTTTCGCTGTCACAGCCACTCCATGGAAGCTGGACCAGTAAGGGACCTTCGATTAAAAAAATACACAAACACACACACAAAAAAAAAAGAAAAAGAAAATATGTCCCCCCTAGTGTATGCTAAGAAGACAAATGGATAGTTTCCTCTTCTGCTGGGGAGAGTTGAACATAATTAGTACTTCCAGTACATTAATGCGGTAAAGAAAACGTAGTGATTAAGGATGCATCATTTTCTTCAGTTCCAGATAATCTTAACTTCATACATTTCTGTTGTCTATTTTTATGGTAAGAAAAGAAGTCTTTGAACGACTTAATTTGGTAACTTCGTACATGAAGGATAGTTTTGAGAAAACTATGATAGGATTATTTTTAAAAATTAAAATAATAACAGACTTCGAGTCATTTAAACTTTAGAAAGAATGTTCAAGGTCCAGAAAAAGCAAAAGAAAAAAAAATCACAGAATCTTTTTCTTTGAAAATAGGACAGACACTCTTGAGTCAGCTGGGGACATATTCTGGAGACAAGCTGACTTTGGGTATGCCAGAGAGCGGCTGGAGGAGATGCACCTGCTGTGTCAGCCCAAGGAAACCGTGGGTGTTTAGCCCCTTCATAAATGAGCTTATTTATTTTTATTGCTTATTATTGATGACTTGTTTTTATTATTTATTGTTTAGATTATAATGTAAAGACAAGATAGATGGCACTGTGAAAGGAATCCTCATTCTCATTTATTGGTTTCAAATTTTACTTAACTTCCCCAAAGTATTTTCTTTTTTTTTTTTTTTTTATTTTTGGGGATTCGTTGAGGGTACAATAAGCCAGGTTACACTGATTGCATCACTTAAGTATCAGATGGACATATTTTTAGACAGTTGTGATATTTTTAGGTTTAAAATCTGCCCCTCCTCCATGCCAACCTATGCTAAAGAGAAATTGATAAACCGCATTTTTACAGATTCATTCCCACGTAGAGTGGGGCAGAGGATGTGCCCCTCCCGCCCTGCTGTGTGTTTGCTTAGCATGTTATGGTTTGCAGCAGCTTTCCTGTGTGTCATCTGGGTTCATACCCGTAAGCACTACAGCAGAAGGACAGAGCAGATACCACTGATGATGCCTCTTTACCAAAGCGAAAACAAGGTCCTCAGAGAAGTTAAGCAATTTCCCTAAAACCACACAGCTACCCTGTAGAATTATGGATCTAGAATTAAAAGGCAGATCTTTTTACAGTGCACTTTCATCCATTGCACTTCAGTGGGTCAGACAAACATGCTGTCAAGAGGCATTTGGGGGTAGTAAGCATAAGAATAGGCTATCAACTACTGGATTCATATTCTGACTCTTGGACAAGGCACTCAACCCTTCCATGTTTCATTTTCCTCTGGCTTGAAGCTGTGTTCATCCTGTAGCATTATGGTAAGAGTAAAATGAGATTCTGCATATAAAAATGCTCAATGTAGGGGCGGCGCCTGTGGCTCAGTGAGTAGGGCGCCGGCCCCATATACCGAGGGTGGCGGGTTCAAACCCAGCCCGGGCTAAACTGCAATCAAAAAATAGCCGGGCGTTGTGGCGGGTGCCTGTAGTCCCAGCTACTCGGGAGGCTGAGGCAGGAGAATCGCTTAAGCCCAGGAGTTGGAGGTTGCTGTGAGCTGTGTGAGGCCACGGCACTCTACCGAGGGCAATAAAGTGAAACTCTGTCTCTACAAAGAAAAAAAATGCTCAATGTAGGACCTGGCAGCAAAGGGCTCAGCATTATTTTTTAAAGGTTGCTGGAGTTATAGGCATTTCTGATTAAGGCGCACTATTTTTTTTTTGAGACAGAGTCTTACTCGGTTGCCCTCTGTAGAGTGTTATGGTGTCATAGCTCATAGCAAACTCAAATTCCTGGGCTCAAGCAGTCATTTTGCTTCAGTCTCCGAAGTAGCTGGGACTACACGTGTCTGCTATAATGCCTGGATAATTTTTCTATTTTTCATAGAGATGGGGTCTCCCTCTTGCTCAGGCTGGTTTCGTACTCCTGAACTCAAGCAATCTGCCTGCCTTGGCCTCCAGAGTGTTAGGATTACGGGCATGAGCTGCCACACCTGGCCTAAGGTGTGCTGTTCTTTAAGCTAATGATCCTGCCCTTTGAGCTCTGACATCTCAGGAGTTTCTGGTAACTCCAGGCAATATGGGAAATAAAAAAAAAAGTCAATTTACTGGCATTCAAAAGCTGAATATATGCTCTAGAATGCTATTGGGGGCATCACATAATAGGGCTCTGAGCATTCTAGCAAAGGGAGTGGAACCCAAGGACAGGGGCACAGCACGGACCTGGGCTACTGCAGGGCGCATTTGTTTTACCTACACGCTCTGCCTGGAGTCTGACTGCTTATGTGGAAATGGCAAGGGAAAAGCTGCAGCCCCCCTGGGCGGCACCTGTGGCTCAAAGCGGTAGGGCTCCGGCTCCATATGCCAGAGGTGGCGGGTTCAAACTCAGCCCTGGCCAAAAAAAAAAAGAAAAGCCGCAGCCCCACCTTGTACACACTTTCGAGGTGGTTTGTAAAATACCTTTGTGGCTAAGATTTACCCTAATATGTTTTATGTGATTCGAGTATGATCTCTGTCTTAGTGGTTTAAGCTGTGTGGCCTGGGTGGCTTGTAAACAACAGAAATGTATTTCCCACGGTTCTGGAGGCAAGAAGTCTGAGATCAGGATGCTGGCACGGTCAGGTTCTGGTGAAAGCCCTCTTCTGGCTTGCAGACTGTGACTTCTTATTCCAGAGGGCTCTCAGGGGTACCTTTTATAAAGCTACCAGTCTCCCCCTTCCTGACCTAATCACCTCCCCAAGACCCCCACCTTTTAATTCCATCACATTGGGGGTTAGGACTTCAACATAAGAATTTTTCAGGGACACAAACATTCAGTCCATTGCAGTCTTCTACCAACTACAGATGCCAAAATGCCATGCAAGTTAAGATAAAGGCCTCATGTTCTTTGGAAGTTTTGAGGAAAACAATAAAATAAAATAGCATTTAAATCTATAAATAAATTCCAGAGCAGATAAAAAGTTTTTGATGCTTTCTGTCTTTCAGTACAATCCAGATTGGTTGAAATAGAATCCAGGTTCTGGTAGTTGACTCTTAAGTTCCTTTATTCAGTTATTTAGAAAATATTACCCGCATGTTGTTGTTGAGACAGACACTCTCACAAGTTGTGCGATTTTCAGAAAGCGCCTCTTACTAAAACTGGCAAACTGCCCTCCCCGCTTTTCATGTCTTTGGCACATGCATGTTTCCTTGGTTCATTTGGCTCGTCTTTGAAAAATGTTTCTTCACATAGGTGTGTGGGTAGTAGAGGTTCTGAAGGCCCTTTTTCTTCCTTTCCTTTCCCAAGTCGTCCCTTTAAAAGTCCCTTCTGCACTTTTTAAAAGTTTTTTTGAGACAGAGTCTTGCTCTGTCACCCAGTCTAGAGTGCCCTGGCATCAGCCCAGCTCATAGGCGCCTCAAACTCCTGGGCTCAAGCAATCCTCCTGCCTCAGCTACAGACGCCTGCCATGATGCTCAGCTAGTTTTTCTATTTTTTGTAGAGACAAGGTCTCACCTTTGCTCAGGCTGGTGAACTCCTGAGCTCAAGCAATCCACTCACCTTGGCCTCAGAGAGTGTTAGGATTATAGAAGTAAGCCACCACTCCTGGCCTATGTATATATATGTTTTTTTTAATGTCGGGATAGCCAGGGGCGGTGGCTTATACCTGTAATCCCAGCAGTATGGGAAGCTGAGGTGGGAGAATTATTTGGCTCAGGAGTTCGAGACTTGTCTGAGTGAGAGTGAGACCCCGAGTCATTAAAAAAATGAAAAACCCAGCCAAGTGCCACAGCTAGGGCCTGTAATCCCAGGGGCTTCTGGAGGCTGAGGCAGCAGGATCCACATAGCCTGAGTCTGAGATTGCAGTGAGCTATGATGCCACTGCACTCTGCTCAGGGGATAGGGTGGGACTCCGTCTCAACAACAAGGAAATGAAAAAAAAAAATTTAATGTCTGAATAATATGAGGGTGCAAATGATTAGACTACATTTTTTTTATTTGTTAGGTAAAATTCAAGTTGTAGTTGAGCACTTCACCCAGGGAGTGTGCTGTATACCCTTACGTTGTGTATCTTAGATGAGAGCTTGCTCTTTTTGTTTTAGAGGGGACTGAACTGAACCTGATATACAGCTCTTGGCTTTAAAATTTGAGGTAATACAGATAGACCATTTGGTAGTTCTTCATGGTAGTCTACCTGTGTGGAAACTGGCAGAGTATGCTTGGCTGAGGTCTTCTGGGAAAGAAAAAAAATCCTTGAACAGATGCAACCTTTGGAAAACTTTCTGCACCACACTGCATAGTTTGAACCTGAGGGTATACATGATGTCAACATGTTTAGGAAGTCTGGGTGAGTCCTTGCAATGTTAATACTTAAAGTTATTTTTTCTTTTTCTCAACCTTACTTCAGAGTGACTCAAGCCTGGTGTGTTCCCGTTATCTCCAGTATTGCCGAGCAACCAATCTCTACCTTGATTTAAGAAACATCAAGAGAAATCATGACAGGTACTTGAGTGGTTGATGTTAAAGTCTAATAGAAGTTTGGAAATATTTGCAGACCCAGGAGTATGGCTTGGGGTTGTTCCATGAGGGGTGGGTTGAGGTTTGGGTAGGGGATGCACGATCCAGATTGGCCAGATTTGCAAAGTTGGTTTGTGAGTATTGGGTTCCTTAAATGGCCCTGCAACTTTTGTATACATCAGATATTTTCTATTACAAATAAATTCTAATAAAAAATTGATTGTATAGATTGGTAATGTACCTTAATTACAACCCACGTGCTTGAGTCATGAAAAAAATTTTCTGAACTTAACTTCCTTTTTCGTTACACACTAGGTTTAAGGAAGACTTTTTCCAGAGTGGTGAAATTGGAGGGCACTGTAGACTTGATACTCATACGTTAATGTCTGAAGGTCAACGCAAAAGCCCTCTGCAGTCATGGTAAGTTTTTTAAAACATCTGTTTCTGAAATATTTGTTGTTATTTTGGACCCTGGCAGATTTGTACAGGGGGGGACTCTCAAATGGAAAATGTTACTTTATTTATAGATAATTTGGCATGAGCTTCTGAGGAATGACAACAACTAAGTGAATTCCTTGGTGTGTCTGAATTAAATGTATGTTTATAAAATATAGAGGGTGCCAAATAATACATATATACATTTTAAGAAAAATTAATAATATATACTGATAACAAAAGATGAATACAGGGTGCAGTGAGCAGAGCGCCAGCCCCATATGCCAAGGGTGGCGGGTTCAAACCCAGCCCTGGCCAAACTGCAACAAAAAAAAAATAGCCGGGTGCTGTTGTGGGCGCCTGTAGTCCCAGCTACTCGGGAGGCTGAGGCAGGAGAATCGCCTAAGCCCAGGAGTTGGAGGTTGCTGTGAGCTGTGTGACGCCACGGCACTCTACCGAGGGCAATAAAGTGAAACTCTGTCTCTACAAAAAAAAAAAAAAGATGAATACAAATACATATGAATGATAACAAAAGTCATGTTGATCACCTCTCATGATTGCAGAAGTCTACTGAGTATTACAAATCTATTTGTTTGTATATTTATTTATTTATTTTGGTGCAAAGTCTCACTTTCTCACCCTCAGTAGAGGACGGTGGCATCACAGCTCACAGCAACCTCAAACTCTTGGGCTTAAGCGATTCTCTTGCCTCATCCTCCTAAGTAGCTGGGTCTGTAGGCACCCACCACAATGCCTGTCTATTTTTTTTGTTGCAGTTTTCATTGTTGTTTAGCTGGCCCTTCCTGGGTTTAAACCCGCTGACCTGAGTGCTTATGACTGGCTCCGTAAGCACTGTGCTAAGGGTGCTGAGCTATGTTTTCCTTTCTTAATAAAGAAAGTATTAAGAAGTATGACATAGTACTCACTGTTTGCAAATGAAAGGAAAAAATGAGAGAAAAAAATCAATCCAAAACTGAGACTGGGTGCAGGGATCACAGCTAAAATCCCAGCATTTTGGAAGGCCACAAAGGGAGAATCTCTTAAGGCCAGGAGTTTGAGACCAGAGTGAGCAACATAATTAGGCCTACAAAAAATAAAAAAAAAATTAGCCAGATGTTAGCCGTTGGTCCCTGCTGTTTGAGAGGCTGAGGCAGGAGGATCACTTGAGCCCAGGAATTTGAGGCTGCAGTGAGCTATGATTGTGCCAGTGCACTCCAGCCTGGGTGACAGAGCAAGACTCTCTCAAAGTAAAAAGTGAATTTTTATTCACTCATAATTGTTGCAGGTATTTGGGGGAATACATTTTAAAAAATACACATATATTGAAATTTATAAGAAGCATACAAATAAATGTATAGTTTGGATTACTCAAAAGCGAATCTACCCATGTAACTGTTAGGTAGGTCAAAAGATAAATCAGCAGCAATACCCCAGATTCCCTCCCAGGCCTCACCCCCATCCTCCTCTCCAAAGGAGACTTTTAAAACCCATATGGTCACTTTTTGAACTTTAAAACATTTTACTTTAAAAGAATTTTGTACTCATAAAAATTTAAAAATAGTACAGCGAGTTCCCATTGTCCCAGCTTTCCCAGCTTCTGCTAATGATACTATCTCATGTAACCATAATGCAATGATCAAAACCAGGAAATCAACATTGGTACAGTATTATGAACTAAACATATGTGAATTTCACTAGTGATTGCATGCACTCGTCTAGAATGTTATCACATGTCTAGGTATCCATTGCCACAATTAGGATACAGAATTGTTCCTTCATCCTTCAGAAATGCTTTCATGGTACTCTTCTTTAATTACATGGGTTACTCTTTCAGTATAATAACTTTTGAAGTCAAACATTCAAATCAGGTGCTGTGTCTCATGCCTGTAATCCAGAACTCTAGGAGGGCAAAATGGAAAGATTGGTTGAGCTCAGGAATTCAAGACCACCCTAAGCAAGAGTGAGACCCTTGTCTCTACTAACAATAGAAAAATTAGACGGACATGGTAATAGGAGCCTGTAGTCCCAGATACTCAGGAGACTGAGGCAGGAGAATTGCTTGAACCCAGGAGTTTGAGCCTGACACTCTAGCCTGGTCAACAGAATCTGACTCTGTCTTAGGGAAAAAAGAAAAGTCCAACATTTGTGTTGAGCATACCATTCAGAATAATAATCTACCATCCATGAGTATGGCATTTTACAGTCTGCAGTGCAGTCTCTGACATGACTTAACAGAGTTTTATAAGTAAGTAATTTCTATATTCTAGTGGGATTTTTGATTCCTAGTACTTTTTTTTTTTTAGACGGACTCTTACTCTGTTGCCATAGGATAGAGTGCCATGCATCATAGCTCACGGCAATCTCAAATTTCTGGGCTCAAGCAATCCTCTTGGCTCAGCCTCCTGAGTAGCTGGGACTACAGGTGCCCACCACCACACCTGGCTAGTTTTTCTATTTTTAGTAGAGACGGAGTTTCACTCTTGCCCAGGCTGGTCTCCAACTCTTGAACTCAATCGATCTACTTGCCTTGGTCTCCCAGAGTGCTGGGATTATAGGGAGAAGCCACTGCACCCAGCCCCTATTCCTAGTACATTTCGATATCTGATTCCACAGGGTATTTTTCTTGGGTATAATCGTATTAGTTATTTATTGTTGTAGAACATGTTTTCCTAGGTACACCCTAGGGTATATTTGTACTCATTATCTATTGTAGTATAACCAATTACATTTAAGCGGCTTGCAAGGACAAACATTTGTTGCAGACAGACAGTTGGCCACGGCTGTAGACATCTCTAGGCTCAGTGAGGCCTAGAGAATCTACTGCTTAGCTTGCTTAGGTTGTTGTAAGCCTCACTTCCTCTCTGGCTGTTGGCCAGAGGCTTCAGTTTTTACCACGTGGACATCTCCTCAGGAGCACATGGTCTACGAGAGCACGTGCCCCAAGACAAAAGCTATAACATTTGGTTAATCTAATCTCAGAAGTGACATACGTATTCTGTTGGTTAGAAGTGAGTTACTAAGTCCAGCACACCTCAAAGGGAGGGAATTAACTTCCACCTTCTTTTTTTAACTTCTACCTCTTGATAGGAGAAGTATTATTAAAAGAGTTTGTGGATGTATTTCTGAAACCGCCATGATATTTTAGCATTGTAAATTTAAAGAATCCATTTGTTACTTGTTTTGTCACAGGTGATCTATATATTCACACCATATAGCTCACAATTGTCATGTGGTTGTGATTATCTTGTGATTATCAGAGAATTGTGCCACGTGGCTTCCAAAGATGTTTTCTAAGAATAAGTTTCCTTTCTTCTGGGAAGCCTAGCTGTCTGCTGTCTTTCTAATAACTGGGTAGTTCTGGGAATGCCATCCTTCTCAGAATCCAGGAAGCCTACCTTAAGAGTTTCTCTGAGCCTCAGGAGGAAACCATTTGAATCTTTCCACTTTACTGGTAACGAGGGTGTCCACTTGCAGCCCACAGCTGGTTATGAATGTTTATATGTAGTGGTGGATGTCACTAAAATTTTGCATAGACCTTTGTTGTGGTCATCAGCTTTCATTAGTGCTTATGTAATCAAAGACAACTCTTAGATAAGCATTCTTAGCCAGCCATGGGCCATGCTTGTACACCCGTCAAAGTTCCCAGTGTAAACATTACACTGAATTTTAAAATTATTTTTGCTCCTAATCTCAACATTAAAATTGATATCAAATTATATAAATGTCAGGATGTCTCAGAAGTTACAGGCCTCCATAGGAGCGCCTCTGCAAACTAGAAGTAAAATTTGCCTAATGAACAGATCTTAAGTTAACATGTTGGGATAGAAAGCTAGGGAGAATGACTTTGAAATCGTATCTCAATTCCTAATTTCAGGTTTGCTGAACTAAGAAGTTATACTCCGCTCAACTTCAGACCTATAGAAGATGCTAAATGTGACCTTGTTATTGAAAAACCAACATATTTCATGAAATTAGATGCAGGTGAAAAGTTAATTTGTCTATTATTTATGAGTTTGTTAATGATGCTTTATTTTTTTTTTAATGTATGTGTGTAGTAATTTTCTGTGAAATTTTGAAAACAGTAGGACACACAGTGGAATTGCTTTTGGCTTTCTTTGAAGAAATAGATGAATGAGTTTGAACTTCTCATTATTTTATGCCTTTGGTATTTTAGAAGAACCCTTCACATTTATATCAAAGGAATCAAAATCAAAAGATGAGAGAAGAAGGCATGGGTGTACCTTTTGTAACTAAATTTACTCCATCTGGTTTCTCTAATCATTTGATTTAGATTGTGTTTCATTAATTTTTTTTTTTTTAATTAAAGACCACGTGTATAGTATGGGTGAGAAAGAAATGACCATGACCTCCCCTGGCAAACTTTCTAATACTGTTTTCATAACTAAAGTGAACTTAAAATAATTTTGGAAGTTGCCACTGCAATGTATCCTTGAGCCAAAAATTAAATTATTTCCCCATTTGTGCCGATAGCTTCTGACTTTCAACTTGCAAGCACAGATTTAACATTGTGAGCTAGTTGCCCTAGAAGGAGAAACACAGATTGCACTATATTATCTCTCTCATTAGGAGACACAAAGATTATTATGTTATATCATATCAAAATTCATGAGAGGTTGGGCTTACTATGACATAGAGAGACCCCTCTGTCACAAATATTTCAGAATTACTATAATTTATTGATCATAGTTTTAATACGCTCTGCCTTCTGAAGTCGTAATTCCTATATTACAAAGTATTAAATTCAGAAATCAGACAAGTTTAGGTTTTTGAAATAAGAGCAAGTAAAAATGCTATGTTCAAGGTTCAAACTCATTCTTAAAATATGTAAATTTTAAAAGGGCAAAGAAAACACTGTGGTCTGCTTGTAGAAGAGGTGAATATGTGTGAGGTGTTCAATTTATGCAGATACTTATGCAATAAAGTATGTAAAGTGGGAATAATAGGCCAGGGTGGACATGTACCATTTCTTTTTCATATTCATAACTCTACTTTTTTTTTTTTCTAACTCCTGCCTTCCTCAATTTTCCTTTTCATGTTAACTCTTACCTTGGGAGGAGCATTCTGCAGAACAAGACTCACTAAGGGGCACATTTCCTGAGGACCAAGCCTATGTTTCTCCCTCATTTATAAATCCTGGCAGCACCAAGTAGTAATTTGTGCCTGATATAATCCTCAGTATATGCTAGGAACTCACTGAATGAGAGAGCTCATGCATGTTGTATGGCTAACCCGGGAAAAGAGGATGTGTTTTCAGAGAACTTTATTTTTCTTGCTAATTTGAAAATAAGCTCTTTGCCAAGATTTTCCTAGGTGAACAAATTAGCCCTTCCATACAATCACCTAAGATGCCAGGCTAAAAAGAACTTGAATATTTTCTGGCACAAAGAAAGACTATGATTTCTGCTTTTGAGAGTCACTGTTTTTCTGCTACTCATTACTTTTCCTTCTTTAAAATACATGTTTTAGGGTGGTGCCTGTGGCTCAGTGAGTAGGGCGCCGGCCCCATATACCGAGGGTGATGGGTTCAAACCCAGCCCTGGCCGAACTGCAACAACAACAAAAAAATAAGCTGGGCATTGTGGCGGGCGCCTGTAGTCCCACCTGCTCGGGAGGGTGAGGCAGGAGAATTGCAGAAGCCCAAGAGCTGGAGGTTGCTGTGAGTCCTGTGACGTCATGGCACACTACCGAGGGTGGTACAGTGAGACTCTGTCTCTACAAAAAAAAAAAATAAATAAAATACATGTTTTAAATGTCACTTCTTGGAATTTCTTCCCAGGTAGATTTGTACATTTGTATATTCAGGTCCTGCATGCCTAAGTGGAGCATGCATTTTTTTTTTTTTTCATACTGTAGAATTATCTTTTTATTTTGGGTAAAAACCCACAGTCATTTTGGGGAGCTGTAATTAAGATTTAACAGCATTATAATTCTAACAAATAACTTAAATATCCTTGTGAGATAAATATAGTAATATTTTATGGGTATTTTGGAACCCGACAGTATTAAGACTACAAATCACACTAGCCTACATCTATCACCAATGACTCATACTGTTTCTTTCTAATGAAATGACCATTACATTTCCAAAGTTCTGAAATGGCCAACAGACCACAGAAAGATAATTCTTTAGGCTCCTGCTTGAAACCAAGAGCTTCAGCAAACTGCTGGCCTTGATTCAGGGCCAAGCATTTTTTTTTTTTAATGACTGGCATATGAATTTATAAATAAAGGTACTCGCAGCCCTTTCTACTCTATCTAACCTAGAGGTATCCAAATAGTTTTTATTAAGGTCTTACTATGTGCCAGGCACTGGGATGGGGACCTTAAGATACATTATCTCTGGATAGCTCATGACAAAGCTGGCACTTCTGTATAGCTATGTCCCATTTCTAGTGGAAAAGCTAAAGCTTAGAGAATTACCCTGGGAGGCTGAGGCAGGTGGATGGCTGAGCTCAGGAGTTCAAGACCAGCCTGAGCAAGTCTCTAATAAAAATAGAAAAATTAGCCAGGCATTGTGGCAGACACCTGTAGTCCCAGCTACTCAGGAGGTTAGGCAAGAGGATCAGTTGAGCCTAAAAGTTTGAGGTTGCTGTGAGCTGTGATGCCACAGCACTCTGCTGAGGGTGACAGAGTGTGAGATTCTGTCTCCAAAAAAATAAATAAAAGTAAAGCTTAGCAACATTATGAATTTATTTAAGAACATTGTGCCTGAGTGACTGCACTGGAATTCAGCCCAATTCTTCTGATTGCAGAGTTCGTGCTCTTTCAATTAGAACATGAGACATTTACCTCTTTTCAGTGATAGTTGGTTAATATTTTCCCAAGGAGAATATTATTAAAAGTAGTGATTGGACAGGAAAAAGAGACCAAGAATCAAACTTAGCAAAATGTTAATAGGCATCATTGTTAATAATTCTGTGGTAAATAGGTATTGCTTAATTAATTTAAAAAAATATGTTATCAGAAGAAATAATGATTAGTCTTCATGGCCTTATAGTTCTAGTCAGTTTTAAGCTAAATAAACCAACATTATTTTTTTTTTCTGGGAACTTAATGATTATTTGTTACTTGGGATATATGGGAAGATAAATTCCCGATTTTTGTTTTTTTTTTAAGACAGAGTCTCACTCTATTGCCCTCAGTAGAGTGCAGCTCACAGTGACCTCAAACTCTTGGACTCAAGCAATCCTCTTGCCTCAGGCTCCTAAATAGCTGGGACTACAAGTACCCACCACAACACCTGGCTAGTTTTTCTATTTTTGGTAGAGACAGGGTCTCTCACTCTTACTCAGGCTGGTCTCGAACTCCTGAGCTCAGGCCATCCACCCATGTTGGCCTCCCAGAGCACTAGGATCACACGTGTGAGCCACCACGCCCGGCCCCAAATTTCCGATTTCTAAGTAACCAATTTTAAAGGGAAATTTTAAACCCAATCAATCTATAAAATGAGGACTACCTGTGTAAAGATCATTTCGTGTTTGGCAAAAACTCTTTTTTTAACCCTTTGTTTCAACCGAAAGTCCACTAAACAGTTTTTACATGGGGTAGAATAAAAATTGTTCAATTCTGTATCCTTTGGGGGCAATTAACATAGATTTGTTTCCCCAACACTAGGTGTTAACATGTATCACCACTTCTGCGATTTCATCAATCTTTATATCACCCAGCATGTGAACAACTCATTCAGCACAGATGTGCGCATTGTGATGTGGGACACCGTGAGTAAGAATGTTCTCTATGCTTCAGCACTGTCTTTACCTTGAGTTGTCAGTATGAGACTTGGATCTTGGGAGACAGAATTTTCTAAGATATGCATGTTTACATATACACACCCTTGCACACATCCATGCCATCCACATCCTGTCTGTAGGTGGGGTGATTGTGTCTGTACGTGAGCACTGACACATACATATACATATAGACAGATAGATGTGTGTGTGTACCTCTGTTCTTTGAATTTTAGAATGAGGTAGCAGAACATTTCTTTCCCCTTTTGGGGAGGAGGAGTTGCAAAGATCAAAGGTGCACTGACTTTGGCTGAGTGTTTCTCCTCTAAGCAGACATAAAGACTGTCAATCATTCGCTCAGTCTCTGTAACCTGCCCTGAAGAGCGTGCCTGTCTTTACCATTTGGCCTCTACCATTTGCTGTCTGCCTTTGCTTAATGCATCTTCCTGCTTCTACTTGCTTTGTACAACTAGCACTGTGTTTCAGCCCCCCATGCACACAGCAGTGAGCTGTGAGACCTCTGCATGCATAAACGTACACATGCTGAATTATACCTGCTATTTATTGTTGTCAGTGTAGACTTTTTTTCCTTCTTCTATTTCTTTGCCTGCCTTTTTCATGTTTCTTCCTATATCTGGCCCCTCCACCTGTCGAGGTAACCCCAAGACAGTGGTTCTCAACCTTCCTAATGCCGCAATCCTTTAATACAGTTTAATACAGTTGAGAACTGCTGCCCCAAGATGTGCCCCAATATCCTTATCTGTGAAGCAGGATAATGAGAGCACCTACCTGGGTATCATTTTGAGGATGAAACACATGGTGTGTGAACAATCACAGTGCCTGGCACACAGTACATGTGCTCTGAATATTAACTATGACAATGACAAGGAAAGCAAGTGGTTTGGAGCATAAACGAGAGAGGTTCTCTAAAACGGGAAGTTGGAGCACTTGCCAACGGTTCATCTAAGGTTCCACTGACTTTCAGACTCACAAGACACTCAACTCACAAGCCCTGTTCAGGGTGACATTGCAGGGGCTCAGCGCTTGCGGGCAGAGCCACATCTAGCATTTCTTCCCAGGGCAGCACTAGCAGCCCACACAGCACAGCACAGGTGCAGGGAGATGAGCTCCACATGGGACAGGCATCAGAACTGCCTTGGCTAATAACTTCTTGTCCCACGAGGGCCAGCAATTCCTGTAACAACTGCATTGGTAAAGCCCCCAGGATCCCGGAAAGAGACACTCCCAGCCCCAAGAGTCCTGATGCTCAGGAAGTCTAAACATGGCTTTCCCAGTCCAGATGCAATTTACCAACCAAACACTAAACATCTGTTTTGCTCAGAAGCAATGTTGCCTAGAAACATAGTTGACACGTGCCGTCTTCATTCCAGAGAGCAGAGCTAGCCAGGGAGTGGAAGGTCAGATTCTCTAGCAGAGAGGGAAGTTTTGCTGATCCCGTTTTTCACAGATATGAGGCTTATGGCAGATCTGTGTCAAAAGGTCTTTGTGTTCGCCGTTCCCTAAGCCCTTTGGTTTGAATTGAAGTCTGGAGAGAACGGGTTCTGTAATTTCAGTATGCTGCTCCTTTCTTTCAGTTTCCCTCTGTGCATGCAAGTACATTTCCCTGTGTTCCCCTTTTGCTGCCACAGCAGTTTCATTTCTTAGAAATGTTTTTGTGAGCAGAAGAACAACAGTCCTTTTCTTTTATTCTTTTTGTATAAGTGATTTTAGGGCACAACCACCAACTGTGACAAGCTTTAAATGATGAACTCATGATCGTTTTGCTTTTCTTAAAAAAAATTTCACCTGATCTTTTCTCATTTAATGCTCACAACCTCCCCCTGCCCTGTGGACTTGAGATTTTATTTTATTTTATTTATTTATTTTTTTGAGACAGAGCCTCAAGCTGTCACCCTGGGTAGAGTGCTATGGCGTCACAGCTCACAGCAACCTCCAACTCCTGGGCTTAAGCCATTCTCTTGCCGCAGCCTCCCAAGTAGCTGGGACTACAGGCACCTGCCACAACACCCGGCTATTTTTTGGTTGTAGCTGTCGTTGTTTGGCAGGCCTGGGCTGCATTTGAACCTGTCAGCTCTGGGATATGTGGCTGGCGCCTTAGCCGCTTGAGCTACAGGTGCCAAACCATGGACTTGAAATTTTATACTAGCTCAGTTTTGAAGACTGAGATCTGAGCAGCAGGTGAGGACACTAATGCAAGTGGGGGGAGGAGTGGAGTCAAGGATTCCAGTCCAGGCAGCCTGACCCCCGACCTGTCCTGGGAAACCAGTGTTGGCCTTCTTAAAGACCTCCAAAGAGGGCGGCGCCTGTGGCTCAGTCGGTAAGGCGCCGGCCCCATATACCGAGGGTGGCGGGTTCAAGCCCCGCCCCGGCCAAACTGTAACCAAAAAATAGCCAGGCGTTGTGGCAGGCGCCTGTAGTCCCAGCTACTCGGGAGGCTGAGGCAAGGGAATCGCTTAAGCCCAGGAGTTGGAGGTTGCTGTGAGCTGTGTGAGGCCACGGCACTCTACCGAGGGCCATAAAGTGAGACTCTGTCTCTACAAAAAAAAAAAAAAAGACCTCCAAAGAACCTGTTAAAAGAGTCTCATGTTCCAGAGGTGTCCTGTATCTTGCTGATGCTTTTCTTCATCTTCCTCAATTGGACTGACTTAGATTGAGCCTCCCCTTCTCTGTGCTGGTGGGGTTGGGACAGGATGCAGGACCTCTGTGACGAAACCAGTCTTCTTAGTTAGCTGGGCGTGGATAGGCGGAGGGCTATGGCTAAGTAGGTTGGCTTTGCTAATTACAGCAGGCTAGTGCCTCTTTTCAGTCAGGTTCTCCAGATAGTCAGGGCTGCCAGCTGGCTCCAGAATTCAGGCCCACAGGAGACTATAGGTTGGATGGGGACAGTGCTAACTGAGAGGCTGTGTGATTACTACATCTTTTCCATAGGTAAAGCCTTAGGTTAAGGGACACTGTGACCTGCAGGATGACTGGTATGAAAATCTCCCACAGTGGATGGTGTTCCCACAGTCAGTCCTGACGGCTTTAGATGACCAGTTTTCCTAGGGGAAAAGCAGGGAAGTGGCTATGACTGCAGTTCAGCTCTTAGTGACATTTTACAAACTACCCCTAAGAAACCCATGAGACTTTCTCCTCCTTGCCAAGCTCAGCAGTTTGGCTCCTCCCATCATAATGTGGCTTACAGACGCCTGTGCACTGACACCTCTCTGGGCTTAGCAGGGCTGCTTTTATTAAATAGAATGAATAAAAGGAAAGATTACCACAGGCGTTTCACCTTTTCTTGTTCTGTGAAGTAGTATAGCTTTATTATTCTATTTTTAATTATGAAACCAATACCTAATGAATTCAAACAACACAGAAGTATGTAAACTTTAAAAAGAGGCTTCTTCTTTCTCTGCTCCAATTCAGTTTTCCTCAGGGTAACTGCAGTTAAGGTGTGTGAGCCCCTTGAAAGACTTTTTTTTTTTTTTTTGCAGTTTTTGGCCAGGGCTGGGTTTGAACCCGCCCCCTTCCGCATATGGGACCGGCGCCCTACTCCTTTGAGCCACAGGCGCTGCCCAGAAAGACTTTTTTTATGTTAGTAAATGCAAATATATCTTTACATGAAATTTACACATAAGGATTTGTGTAATGAAATATGTGTGTATATAAAAGAGAAAATGTATTCTCTTTCATATTGCTCCCTTAACATAATCTCATGGACATCTTTCCAAGTCAGTACATTTGGGATCTTTTGGAATTTCAATGCATGCTTCAGTGTATGTGTTCCTGCCCCTGTCCCAGTCACATTCAGTTTATTTCCAGTTCTTTGCTAATTTCCTAAAAGGCTGCAGTAAACATTCTTCCCATGTATCTATGTCCTCACACACTCATCCTGGCATTTCTATAGGACAGATTTCTATAAAATAAATTTCTAAATCATAGGTTGTGTGCATGTTTAAATTTGAGATATACAAAGGAGGAAATTTTATGCTATCTTAAAAAATATTCAAGTATTTTTCAACATGAGAGTAAGAAGAAGCCCCTCCTTTTCTTGTGGTAGATAATTTGAATTTGGGGAACATAGAAGCTTCTATGAGGTGGTTATTATAACATAGTTCATAATTTCCCTGAGAAAGGATCAGTCAGGATTACTACATATTATTATTAAATTTTCATTTCATTTCATTTTATTTTTATCTGATATGTTTTATTTCAAGAAACTGTCTAGAACCTCTTCTTTTAATTGCTCTTTGTTTATTATTGGGCCAGGATAGGAGCATTTTATTTTAGATGGTGTTGAGAACGGTCTTTATTAGGACGGCATTGGAGGAACATTGAAGGAAGGACTTTTTTTTTTCTCTAGATTGAGAACATCTAACAGTGCTGAATAGCTTTGAAATAACTGTAAAATGTGCAACATAAAAATTTCAAAATTGGGCTGGATGCAGTGGCTCACATCTGTAATCCTACAGGAGGATTAGTTGAGCCAAGGAATTTGAGGTTGCCTTGAGCTATGGTGATGCCATTGCACTCCAACCAAGATGACAGAGTCAGAGTCTGTCTATGAACAAAAACAAAGAAAAATCAAAAACTGAAGAAAGAATGCTATTAAAAAGACACAGACATAATGAACATAATATATAGCTAGCTGTAGACCTTGGATGTAATCCTACAATGCTTATTTCTAATGGCTGAATTTTTCAATCTAAGTTTAAAATTTTTCAATCTACATTTAAAAAAGTAATTGATCTCCTTCCTTTTAGCTCATGATTGACTTTTACTTTTCAAAAAGGAAATGCATTTGGTAAATATACTAGAAAGAACTAATCTCCACTCAGAGGCTGATGTCAGATGGAGCTTTAGGAATATGAAGTCTGGCATCAAAGTCTGGATTGAATCACAGCTCTCACCTGCTATAACTCACCAGCTCTACAGTTTAGGAAAATTACTTAAATTTGTGCATTTCCTCCTCTGTAAATTAGGAATAGTGATATTACCTAGCTCATTAGGCTTGTAGGTGACTTCCTTTAAGTGTCTGAAACAGTGCCTAGGACACAGGAAATGTGCGAGATGCTATTATTGTTATTATTACCCTATAAATATTAACAGGATATTATCACATGTTATTCACTAGTCAGTGGAGAAAACATTCCACAGAGTTGCATACCTTATATTTTTAATGTCAAAGATTTGTCATTTTCTTGCTTTGAAATTTCTTTCCAAAGCATATTCCATTTACCCTGATGGTTTTTATCTACTGAGCGTATCAGAGCATGTGCAAATGCTGTTATGTGTATATGTTGTTGATGCCAGTGATTTGGATAGAAAATTCAAAGGAAAAAAACCCTATAACTATAATTTCAAAGATGTGAGAATAAAAAGGGTTAAGGAAGAGAAACAAAAATAATAACAGAGTAAATGTGATTGTGATTATTACCTATGATGATATTTCATCTAAGTAGGCATTTACTCAGCCCCAAGATGCAGATCCATTTTGCTAATAGGGATTTTGTGAGTTTACTTAGGATCATTAGTTTTTAACTCAGAAAGGTACATCCAGTGATTTTATTGCATCTTTGAAAGGCCGTCTTGTTTATTTTTATTGCCTCACTTACTTTGTTTCTACTTTCAGAGTTCTTATGGATATGGTGACCTATTCTCCGACACCTGGAAAGCATTTACTGATTATGATGTTATACATTTGAAAACATACGATTCCAAAAGGGTACTGCAAACTTCACCTTCATGAGCAGATGATACACTTGTAACATAAATATTTAATATGCTTTTCTATTAGCTATCAGCATCGATGTCTGATTTCTTAGTCTCTTTTATTATAACTAAAGTTCTCATTGTTACTAATCTTGCAGCTTTCAGAAACTTCTTTTCATAGCTTTTTCAAACATGTGAATTTTAGGCTCAGTGTCTGTAGCTCAGTGAGTAGGGCACCAGCTGCATACACTAAGGCTGGCAGGTTCGAGCCCGGCCTGGGTCTGCTAAAAAAACAATCATAATTCCAACCAAAATAAAGAAATAGCCAGGCTTTGTGGCAGACGCCTGTAGTCCCAGCTACTCAGGAGGCTGAGGCAAGAGAAAGGCTTAAGCCCAAGAGTTTGATGTTTCTGTCAGCTGTGACACAACAGCACTCTGCTGAGGGTGATATAGTGAGACTCTCAAAAAAAAAAAAAAATGAATTTTAGTCTCTCTGAATGAAATATTTTGCTATACAAACTATTTTAATACAGAAGGGAGATAAATGAAAATCTGTTTTCTGCAATTATGAGTGCTATTTTGGTGTGAAGGGTGCAAATTATGTTCTTTTTTCTTTTATTATATCTTTTGTCTTTTATTCTTATATCTTCGTTCTTAGGTATGTTTCAGAGAAGCTATTTTTTCATTGCTCCCCCGCATGAGGTACGGGCTGTTCTATAACACTCCTCTGGTAAGCACACTGTCCTCGGGTAATGTTCATACCTACAGACTTTAGGTTTTAAGATAACATTGATATGTAACTTGAAAGCATCTTAAATTAACATCAAATTGTAATATGAACTGGGGTTTTTATTTTAGATATCTGGCTGTCAGAAGACTGGATTATTCAGGGCATTTTCCCAGCATGTACTACACAGACTGAACATCACACAGGAGGGACCCAAGGTAATGGATACATTGTGGGTTTTGAGGTGGGCTTAAGTTTTCATCTTCAATAAAAGTCAGTACCATCTTGGCAGAAAAAGAAATAATTGGGAGACTGTGGTTAGGTTTTATTTATTTATTTGGCTTTTTTCCTTATTAATGCAATAGACTTAACAGGTGCAAGTAGTTTTCTGTTACGTGGATGAATTGTACAGTGGTGAAGTCAGAGATTTTTAGTGTACCTACCACTTGAGTAGTGTGATGATAGAGTTATATGCCATGGTAAAACTCAGTAAGGATGCATCAGTACAACTCTTATTTCTTATCCTGATTCCTTCAGGATATTTAAAAATATATCCACTTTAGCCACAGAAGACAAAACTAATTCATTACACTGTTCTATTTGGTTGGGTGGGTTGGTGGATTTTTTGGCAGGAGTTGTGCGGCTTACATGGGGATTTAGGGGAGTGTGGAAAGATATGGCCAAAGAGGGAAAGGAAGAAGAGGAAAAAAGCATATTTTTGCCATGTCCTGTAGTTTATTTTTCTTCTATTTATGAAAATCACATTTTAGGTTCAGATGCACATTCACTTCTCCTGGCAGATATGGAAGTTATTTTGCCTTTTCATTTTGGTTATAGGATGGAAAAATTCGAGTCACCATCCTTGCACGGAGCACAGAATACCGGAAAATCCTAAACCAAAATGAGGTTTGTTTGGGGTATATATTATTAACATAATCATATTGAATTTATCTTCCCATAAACTATTGTGCTTTATTTTTTTCACATTACCCTAAAAACTTTGGTTTGAAACTATTTTTATAGTTTTAGGGGAAGTTTGTTGGCCTATGCCCAGTTCATTTATTGAATGATTTGAATTTCTAGTGATAGTCACCACACCAAAAAAGAAAAAAAAAGTCACTGAACTACCCATAGCCAACTTAGACTGGAAACAGAGACATAATCTGTTACTGCAATAGATTACTACATATTTGCCCTCTAGACAAACTAGCAACAAAAATGCAAGAATGTCTCCTGGGAGGTGGTTGATAGCATGAGGCAGTCCTGTGGCACCAGTAGCAGAGTAAGCTGGAAGAGCCTCCATCCTCTTTCATGACTGTGTGTCTTAGACATCGTTCACTCATTAGGCATCCTAACTCATTTCACCGGCACCAACTCATAAATTATGTTCAACCCCAATGAGATCACCATGCAAGACCCTTCCCATAACGTCATGGTATGAAGGTAGCCTCACAGTAGTAACATTTATTGCACAAAGGTAAATTGAGCACCTGCTATGTGCCAGGCTGTGTTGTAGGCCCTGGACATAAAGAGAAGACAGGGAATGTCCCTGCCCTTGTGGAACTTACATTCTAGAGGTGAGAGACAGACAAGAAATAAGTAAACAAGTCAGTAAGTATGGTGATTCCAGGCAGCAGTAAGTGCTCTGAAGGAAACAAACCAGGGAGTTGTGGATGGAAGTGGGAGGAGGCAAGGCATCCAGAGAGGTGCCACTTGGACTGAGACCTGATCAAAGAAGAATCTGGGAAAGAACCTCCCAGGCAGAGGCAGATGTCCACTGGTGGATTAAGCTTTAAGTGTTCCAAGAATGGAGAGCACCAATATGGCTATAGCATCATGGAAGAGGTGGATGATACCAGAAGTGTGCAGAGAAGTGGGACGTGGTGCAGGCCTCATATCAGCATCCTGGACCTGGGTGAGGACACAGACTTTATTCCATTGAGGCAAAAAGCCACTGTGAGGTTTTAAGCAGCATGTGCTAGGAGAATAATGTTTTCTACTCCTCTCAAAAGATGTCAATGTCCGAATCCCTGGAACCTGTGAAGAGGTTACAGGTTGCATGGCAAAGCAAAATCAAGGGTACAGATGGAGTTGAGGTTGCTAATCAGCTGCCTTAAAATAAGGAGATTTTCCCGGATTATCCAGAGCAGGCCTATGAAATCACAAAATGGGCCTTAAACTCCATCCACCAGATGACTTTTTCCTCTGCTCACAAATATCTTTTCTCAGCTGGATTCTTCTCGCTGCTCTGCTCTCAGTTTATCAGTTCCTTAAAAGTGGGAGAGGGAGGCAGGAAAGAGAGTCAGAGAAGAAGACAGGATGAGGGAATTGGGGTCAGACAAAGGCTGGCTTTGAAGATAGAAGGAGGGGAACTAAAGGCACGGAGAATGGATGGCTCCCAGGAGCTAGAACAGATAGAGCAGGAGGAATGCACCCCAGCTGGCACCTTGGTGTTAACCTGGGAGACTCAGGTCAGAGTTCAATGCTCAAGAACTATGAGAGAATACAGTGTGTTATTTTAAGATGCTACGTTGGTGATAATTTGCTGAAGCAGCAAATAGAAAATAAATACACAGGGGGAGATGTAAACTGACTTATTGTTTATTTTTAAATCATTCTGGCTGCAAGAGTCAGAGCAGGGAGGTTGATTAGGAGCTGCCCCTGTGCCCACAAGAGACAGACTGAAGGTGATGACGGTAGAGCCGACACTGTAGGTAGATCTGAGACATGTTTTGGAGGTATGGATACTTACCTTTTGGGATGTAAAAGTACATTTGCACGAGGTAAGGCCAAGAAATGAATCAAGGATCAAGCGTGTCTCCAGGCTTTTAGCTTGAGCAGTTAAGTGGAATTGAAATGGAAAAAACTCAGTGAGAGGGATGAGGGAGATAGGTTTTGATGGGTAAAATATTTTACACAGATTAATTTGAGCTTCTAACAGGCTGATCAAATTAAATAATTAGGATCTCTTCCTGAGGCCCATATGGATTACAGAGGACATGGACATACGGCGTAATGTGGCATAGATTGTAACCTCTGCGATGGAAGAAATGAGCAGAGTGTGTGTGTGTGTGTGTGTGTGTCTTTAAAAACCTAGAAATAAAAATGTATCAAATAATGCAATGTTAGGTAGCTAGTCTGGAAGCCTTATAGCTGACAGATCAATGGCAGATATTGGTGTAGGTCATACATACTGAGTGCTAACTGTGTGCCAAGCATATCACTATGTGGTACCAGGCATTTTCCTTTCAACTCTTCCAGCAAATCCATGAGATAAGTATCGTGTTATTATCTTCTGTCCTCTAGACAAGAACCCTGAGCTTAGAGGATGAATAAAGGACATGCCTAATTTCACCCACCTGGTGAGGAGAGTAATGGGGAGTGAGTCCAGGTGGTCTGGGTCTGCAGTGGTTTCTTTTTCTTTTCTTCTCTTTTCTTATTTTTTTTTTTCCTGACAGAGTCTCACTCTGTCATCCTGAGGTTGAGTGCCACGTAGTCGTAGCTTACAACAACCTGAAACTCTTGAGCTTAACCAATCCTCTTGCCTCAGCCTCCTAAGTAGCTGGGACTATAGGTGCCTGTCGCAGCAGCTGGCTAGTTCTCCTATTTTTAGTAGAGATGGGATCTTGCTTTTTCTTAGGCTGACGTCGAACTCCTGAGCTCAAGCAACCTACCTTTCTCAGCCTCCCAAAATGCTAGGATTATAGGCATGAGTCATCATGCTGGTTTGCAATGGCTTTCTTAACTGTGCAGACAGATCTCAGAGGAGGCTGATACTACTTCTGATCCCAGCCCATTGGGAAGGGGCAGGCTAAGGGGCAACATCAACCCACTGGAGAGGAGTCCAGTAGAAAAAGGCAGAATGCTGGCAAGTGCTGGTGTGGACGTGACGTTTTCAGTTCCAGTCATACCAGTTGAACATATGACGGTACCCAAAGGTGAGATTTGGTAATTCAGCTCCCAACTCTAACCCAAAGGGGACCCAACTGGCTGTTTTTCTCCCAAGGGCTGGACATCAACTTTAAGGCAGAGAAGAAAGCACCTTGGACTATACTTTGATTAGTGAATAAATACTATGACCCAAATGTCCTCATTAAGTGATGGTTTATGGTTTATGGAATCCTGCCCAATTTCAGGATTTGAACAATCATATCAAAAGGGACAGGACCACACTCTGGTGTAGTCAGATACCAGGAAAAGGGGTGTGCTTACCAGGGACTCTCAGAGCCTGTGATTCCTTTTATGTGGGCACATCTTGTTAAAAGACCAAGGCTTATGCCAACTGATTAATTCTCTTGTAGAAAACAGAATCCTAATATTCTCTTCTCATTCCTTCATCTCTTTGATACAAGCATATATTCATGTGTGTTCAAGGCCCTGTCTAGAGAAAGAATTTCTGTTTTATGACTGGGTGTGTATGTGACAGGTGGGGATTAGATCTTGGTCACTGCCTTACTTTCTATAACATGACAGTGGGATACACTGATTAAAAACACAGGTTTTGGGGTGAGAAGACCTAAATTTAATTTTAGCTCTGCATTTGTGAACTGGGAGATCCCTGGGAAAGTTATCTAACTTCTCTAAGCCTTTGTTATCTCATTTATAAAATGACCATAATACTAATAATACTAATACTTATTTGCTATAACTTTTATGAAGATGAAGTGAAGGAAACCTAAGCACATAGAAATGCCAGCACAATTTCGATGCCCAATGATACTTGTAATCAGTGATGTTGCTGGTGGGCTGTAGAATATGCCACCAGCAACATGATACCAGTGTAGAAATTTCTGGATGATGGTGATACACGGTGGCCCAATTGTGAGGGACATAAGAGAACCATGACTATGTTTTTGATAATAGAGTATCATTCTTTGTTATCTTCTGTTTGCTGGAAGAATAAAATTGTTTTTCTATGTAGAAGTATTGAAAATGTTTTTCTCCTAAGACTGTATTTTCAGAGTATGAGATCCAAAGTGCTATTGGTTTTTCTGAAATGAGATAATGGATGGAAAGAAAACTCTTAATATAATGTCTGGAGTATGGTAGGTTCCTAAAACTATGTGATAGAGGTTGAAGAAGCACTCAGCATGTAGTAAGAGTTAGCAGTGTGTTTCTGTGCTGAGCACTGTTCTCCTGTGAATTTTCAGTCTCCTAGCAACCCAGTGCATTGGAATTTTAAGGAGGTAATGTGTTCAGGAATAGAGCCTGGGCTGGAACTAAGTCTCAAAACAATTAACCCTAAGAGTATTTAATGCCTAAAAAATACATACAAAAAAGGAAGAAATTGTAGGACTCATAAAGCAAAGTAAAACAGAAGAGAAGGAAGAAAAAGGAATCTAACTGTTTCTCTTTTTTCCCAGCTTGTAAATGCACTGAAAACAGTATCTATGTTTGAAGTCCAGATTGTTGATTACAAGTATAAGTAAGTAATAACTCTCACGCAGACACTGTTGATTTTTGTTTGGATGAGTTCATGGGGGACAGAACGCATTTTTCCAATGGGAGCTGGTGGCACTTGTAGACCCAGAAAAAACAAGCGGACATCATCAATGAATCAAGAGGACAGGAGTGGGCCCTGGGCACAGGGAAGTTGCTGTTCAGCTGTATGGGACCTGATGTTGTGACACTATCTTATTTTTCATAAGAAGTGATGAATCCAGATTTTCATTTAAAATTTCTGATGTTTGGCTCAGTGCCTGTAGCTCAGCAGCTAGGGCCTCAGCCACATACACTGAAGCTGGCAGGTTCAAATTCAGCCTGGGCCTGCCAAACAATAATGGCAACTACAACCAAAAATAAAATCGCTGGGCATTATGGCGGGTGTCTGTATTCCAGATGCTTGGGAGGCTGAGGCAAGAGAATCACTTAGGCCCAAGAGTTTAAGGTTCCTGTGGAGCTATAACTCCACGGCACTCTGCCCAGGGTGACATGGTGAGACTCTGTCTCAAAAAAAAAAAAAAAAAAATTCTGATGTTTTTAAATTGGCAACTAGTTTTGAATTTTAAAAAATGTTACAGGCTCTAGTGCTCTGCTACTGACAGGTTTCAACTTCTAACCTAAAATTATTTCTATAGGAATAATTTAAGGGTCATAGAATAACATGAGATTTTAGAAAACCTTATCAAATATTTACATTTCTTTAAAAATTCTGATATAACTAAAAGGCTAAGAAAAACAGAATATGTCCATCATCTACTACTTAGGTAATTCCTGTTCCTGGAATTACATATTCCTGTTAAAAGTAGTACATGGTCTTTATATAAAAGTCAAACAGTGTAGAAAATATCAAAAGGAAAAGTGAAAACACTTATCCACACCCACCTACATTACAATTGTATTTAAAATTTTTTTTTCCTTGCAATTTATGGCCAAGGCTGGGTTTGAACCCGCCACCTCCAGCATTTGGGGCCGGCGCCCTACTCCTTTGAGCCACAGGCACCGTCCATCACAATTGTGTTCTAAATTTAACACTATCTGCTGGGAGCGATGGCTCACACCTGTAACTCTTGCACTCAGGGAGGCCAAGGCAAGTGCATTGCCTGAGCTCATGAGTTCAAGATGAGCCTGAGCCAGAGCAAGACCACCATCTCTAAAAATAGCTGGGCCTTGTGGCAGGCACCTGTAGTCCCAGCTACTTGGGAGGCTGAGGCAAGAGGATTGCTTGAGTCCAAGAGTTTGAGGTTGCTGTGACACCACGGCACTCAACTGAGGGCAAAAAAGCGAGACTCTGTCTCAGGAAAATAAATAAATAAAATAAATTCAACACTATCCATAGTTTTCATTTTTTGTAAAAGATATGTATATCCCAGCACATGGGTTTCCAATATAGATACACTTTTTGCAGAGACTGTAACCTTAGGAGCTTTGCACCTCATTCATCAGGCATTAGTTCACTTATCTGAGGAATCTATCGGGGACTTACTTTTTTTTTTTTTTGCAGTTTTTGGCCGTGGCCTGGGTTTGAACCCACCACCTCTGGCATATGGGTCCGGCGCCCTAGTCCTTGAGCCACAGGCGCCACCCCTCTATCAGTGACTTAAAATGAGCTGATCACCAGGTTTGGCAGTAGAGTCTAGTTGTGGAGAATGGTGGGGCTCTTGTCTCGAGGACCTCCACACTGAATGCAGAATGCAGATAAACGGCAATCGTCAGAACAGCTACCAGTTATTGAGACTTGCTACTATGTTTTACTTGCTTTAGCTCATCTCACACTTTCAGCAACCCAATGAGAGTGGCAAAGCTAGTACTGTTTTACAAATCATACTCAGCTGACTACCCTCGCTGCCACAGGAAGAGTGTGAGCCAAAGTTGGGCCTGGCATCAGCCCGAAAGAAATAGGAAAGGCACCCCTGAGACCATATCACTGACTGGCTGTTAAGGATATGTAGGACTAAGCAAGACTAAGCAAGAATGACATAACTTTGTGCCTGGCCAATCTGAGGATGACATTAGTAACACGTTAACACAGGGACTCGTGAGTATAATACACAGGTTGTTCAACAAATGGCAACTCCAGGGGCGTGTTCCCTGGGGAGAATGGCCGTCTTTCTCTCCGCGTAAGGTTACATTCCTGTAGAAACTAAGGCACGGTGCCTGGTGACACACACATACTCAGCCATTTTCTTCCTTTTCCTATGAGGGGCTTTTTGTTGTTAGCTGATGGAAGAAGAAATTCACAGTCTCTGCTTAGATCCAACATAATCTTGATCACTTTCTTTTTTTTTACTTTGAGTAAAGTAGGATTGGGAGATCTCATTCCATTCTATTTATTTACTTATTTTTGAGACAGAGTCTCACTTTGTTGCCCTGGGTAGAGTGCCATGGCATCATAGCTCACACAACCTCAAACTCTTGGGCTCAGGCAATCTTGCCTCATCCTCCCAAGTAGCTGGGACTATAAGCGCCCGCCATAATGTCCCACTATTTTTAGAGAGGGGTTCTCACTCTAGTTCACTCCTGAGCTCTAGCAGTCTACCCACCTTGGCCCCCAGAGTGCTAGGATTACAGATGTGAACCACTGTACCTGGTCTCCCATTCTGTTTATTCAGAGTATCACGATTATGGCAGCATTTCCTCCTAGCCTCACTTAAGTTAACTGTTTTGGGACTGATTTTCAGTTAGAGCTTACACATCTGTCAGTGCCTCAGATTTAAAAAACACTTATACAGTCCTAACTCTCATGCAAACAATTGTGTATTATTCTCTTGCAAAGGTAGAATAATATTCTGGGATCATTTTAGTACCCAGATGCCCTGGAATAACTGAAATCACACAGGGGAAATTTATTTCCTTTTTTAAAAAAATCCTTTCATTATGTTAAGGAAGCAGTTTTTAGTTTGCTAGTATGTCAAAACATCTCTGTAACACTTTTTCACGAAGAGAGAGCAGGACTCAGGCTCAGAGCTTTGTCTTGTAGTATCTATCTAGATTTGAATACTTTTTAGTTTGATTATATCTATTTTTACAGTTTTGTTGATACAGTTTGTGTATTACTGGTTTTCCATATAAGACAACTATTTACATTTCCTTTAAAAAAAGGTACTTAAGCTTAAAATGATAGGTGAGCTTACTTAGAAAAACATGTTACATTATTAAGAAAATAAATCATTAATTACAATTACTAGAATGTGCTCAAAATTAACAACAAAGCATAAAGTGGGATTGTGATTTAAAACATAAATACATGTATATAGTATTGGTACCTTGAAGCATGAGCTAACTCAACCTAATACTTATCTCCCGTCTCTCCTGTGTTGTTCTATGTATATGTTCACAGAGAACTTGGCTTTTTAGATCAACTAAGGATCACACACAACACAGACATATTTATTGGAATGCATGGAGCTGGTCTTACCCACTTACTTTTCCTTCCAGACTGGGCTGCTGTATTTGAACTGTAAGTGTTTGGGGACAGTTTTACCCTAAGGAAGCTAACTTTACTTTTTATGCCTGTTAAGACTTTTTCTGGGCATCAAAAAAGGGGCTTAATATAGTAAATCATTAGAGAGAAGTCATATCACATAGGCATTTGGAAAGAAGAAAAGTCTAAAGCTAAAAATGTGAAGTCTACAGCCTGCCTTTGCACTTAGGAAGCAAATTACCTCTTCCTCTTAGCATCCCAGTGTGATACAGATGATGTAAATCTTTGCTTTCCCTAGTCTGAGATCATTCTCAAGGGCCTCTCAAACTGTCGGCATCTCCCTGCAATAAGTATAACTATTGTGTTAAAAGAGAACCTGTTTGTGTTGTACAAAGTTGCAAAATACGAGCCACCCACTTCACTTCCTGCTCACTGATCCCATACACCCGTGGGTGTAAATGATCTGCCTAGCACACATCTCTAACTTGGTAGTTGGTTATGGAGATGTGGCCTTCCCTCCCTTAATAATTTTACTCTTTTACTTATTTATTTGAGATGAAGTCTCAAGTTGTTGCCCTTGGTAGAGTGCCATGGTGTCACAGCTTCCAGCAACCTCCAACTCTTGGGCTTAAGCGAGTCCCTTACTTCAGCCTTCCAAGTAGCTGGGACTACAGGCACCCACCACAATGCCTGGCTATTTTTTTGTTGTAGTTGTCATTGTTGTTCAGCTGGCTGGGCTGGGTTCGTATCCACCAGCCTCAGTGTATGTGGCCAGTGCCCTAATTTTATTCTTGACAACATGCCCCATTTTAGTGGATTTTTTTGTTTCTTTTTTGAGACAGAGTCATGTTCTGTCACTCCATCTAGACTATAGCAGCATCAGCCTAGCTCACAGCAACTTTAAACTTATGGGCTCAAGCGATCCTCCTGCCTCAGCCTCCCAAGTAGTTGGGACTATGGGAACGCACTACCATGCCCAGCTAATTTTTCTACTTATGGTAGAAATGAGGGGTCTTCCGATATTGCCCAGGCTAATCTCAAGTTCCTAGCCTTAAGTGATCCTCTTGCCTCAGCCCCCCAAAGTGCTAGGATTACTGGTGTGAGCCATCGCATCCAACCTCTCATTTTAGTCCTTGACCCACTAATAACAATTCCTATTACCTGATTTTTCTTCTTTGTGTCTAAATATCTGGATTCTGTGGTTTCATTTTAACAATAAATTGACTTAGTATTTAAATACGAGGCTATTTAGGAAAAAAGTTGTCATGACCTGGAAATACATTTGAAAAATATGTACAGTATATGTTAGAGAAATAGCCAGGTAAGTGTGGATACTGTCTCCATTAATTTCTCTTGGGGTGGGAGGAAAGAAGGATAGAAGGCGGGAGAGAGTAAGGGAGGGTAATGAAACTAAGAAACCTCAGACCTCAGAGTCCAACAGACCTGGGTTCAATTTTGCTTCCTTCACTAACTAGGTATATGACCTTGGAAGTATCATAGTCCCTACCCCCAGTCCACTTCCATATGTGTAAAGACAAGGTATTATGAGGTAGTATCAAGTTCATAGCCAGTAGACCCTGTTGAATAAAGTTAATCCCCTTCATTCCTTGATCCTTTTTTGTTTTTAAAAAGTTATGATAATTTAGTTCAGAGAATATTTTTAAATTTTCTTTCTCAGTATCGTTTACTGTGTATACAACCTTTTGCAAGCATACATTTGGGAGGTGCCATTCCCCCCCTCCTGACAATTGTTGATTGGGCAGAAACCCTGGACAAAGTCTTATGTTGTGACACCCTTGTGTCCTTAGGTACAACTGTGAAGATGAACGCTGTTACCTGGACTTGGCCAGGCTGCGAGGCATCTACTACACCACTTGGCGAAGGAAGAACAAAGTCTTCCCTCAGGATAAGGTACATTTCAACTATAAAACTCACCTTGCTTCATTTTTAATTGGTCTGAAGTGTCTAATTATTAATATGAAAAGCAAGCATTGAACTTCAAAGATAAACTGTTCTTTGGAATAGTGAGTTGTATTTTGTATTTGCAAATCGGACAGAAAGGGAAATTAAGCACTCTATATCTTTAATGTTGTTAAGATAGCTTTGTGAAATTTGGGCCTAGAAAGATCTATGGGATTATATATAGCAGGAATCAACAAAGTATAGCCTGGTGGGGCAAGTCCGGCCCACTACCTGCTCTTATAAACAAAGACCAGCCATGGTGATCTGTGAATGTTTTGTCTGAAGCTGTTCATGCACTTCAGTGACAGCTGAGTAATTGTTATCAAGACTTTAGAGTCAGCAGAGCTAAAAATATTTATTACGTGGCCCTTAGCAGAAAAAGTTTGCTGATCTCTGATGTAGAGCATAAATTAGTTGCCTTAGTTAAAGTAAAATCGCTTTCCTCCTGTAGAGCAGACCTGCCCTCTGTGAGTTACGATTTGTGTTTTGGTTTGTTTGTGCAGGGTCACCATCCAACTCTGGGGGAGCACCCGAAGTTTACCAACTACTCTTTTGATGTAGAAGAATTTATGTACCTTGTCCTTCAGGCTGCAGACCACGTATTACAACACCCAAAGTGGCCATTTAAGAAGGAACACGATGAGCTATAAATGTGTTGAGTCTGTTTGCAAAAATAGAGTGTTTAAACATGATTAAACAGTAAATCAGTAAAACAACCCGTTATTTCCTAGCCCCAAATGACCTTTTCTATACCAAAACATACCTTCAATATACTGTTCTGTGTTTTATTGTATTTAAGTATTTTATGTGATTTTTACATTATTGCTTTTGACAAATAGCAACAATAAGTTTGCACTGAAAGCTTTACTTTTTATAGTTCAAAAATTTGGCATAGGCTAACTGATGTAATTAAGCTTTCTTTTTAGGACTGCCAAAATTTTTAACTTTTCTCAACTTTCAATTGTGTAAATGTTTCTGCAGTATATTATGTGATTGTAATTCCAGAATGTTCCAACTTGTTTATGATATACTTAGGTAAACTTACAACTGTTTTTTATTTGCCACAGGGTGTTTATAACACTTCTTACAGTAGGAAAGGAAAACGGGCACAGCATACATAGAGTTGTGATGCTCAGTACCAAGCACAGGAACATGTTATGTCAGAGTTTAGTCAGTTCCAGGTTTTATGCATCAAGAACTGGGAGAACTCGTTCCACTGTATTAATTTATATTCATATATTTCATATTCAAATCATGTTTTCCCAAAATATAACAACTACATATGATAAAAGCAAATCAGAAAATGCGTTAGAACTGCTTTGCATATTCTAGCTGGTTTCCCCTGAATCCCTTCTTAGTCGTGGAGCACATGTTGAATTTCTATACGAAACAGTGGTTTGCACCATGTATCTGCATGTACCTATGTGTGTGCCCCTACCTCTTTCAGCATTAAAGTATTCTAGTTTTTGATTTCACAGACTTAGAATTAGCCTCATGAAGAGAATTTTTCTCCCTAATACAGTAAGACAAAAAAATTCTAAAAAGACATGAATTATCCAACCAAAAATTTAAAAAGCTATATATGAAAACACCATTGATTAAAAACAGTATTTAGCATTTCTGTTATTCATTCCTTACTGTTCAATTTAAGCAGTCAGAAATGATTTATTTTATTGGATTGTTTTACTGGATTTATTTTACTGCAGAATGTGAAGTTTACATTTTATTAACACTTGAGTAGTCTAATTTAGAGACTAGTTCGATTTTTTTTTTTTTTTGTAGAGACAGAGTCTCACTGTACTGCCCTCAGTAGAGTGCCGTGGTGTCACATGGCTCACAGCAACCTCCAGCTCTTGGGCTTATGTGATTCTCTTGCCTCAGCCTCCCGAGCAGCTGGGACTTCAGGCGACCGCCACAACACCCGGCTAGAGTTCAATTTTTTTTAAAGGAAGGAGTTATCAAATTACAGAAAAGCTAAAGAATGTTTTGTTTCTTTTGACATTTTTAATGTTGTAAAAAATGGAGAAGTGGGGCGGCACCTGTGGCTCACTCGGTAAGGTGCCAGCCCCATATACCGAGGGTGGCGGGTTCAAACCTGGCCCCGGCAGAACCGCAACCCAAAAAATAGCCGGGTGTTGTGGCGGGCGCCTGTAGTCCCAGCTGCTTGGGAGGCTGAGGCAAGAGAATTGCTTCAGCCCAGGAGCTGGAGGTTGCGGTGAGCTGTGTGAGGCCACGGCACTCTACCCAGGGCCATAAAGTGAAACTCTGTCTTTACAAAAAAAAAAAAAAATGGAGAAGTGACTGGCAAAACAACACATTTATATATGGACTCTTAAGGAAAAGTTTTTTGACTTCAGCTTTAAAGGATTATGAACAGTCTGCTAGAATTTAGGAATATTGACTATTGAATATTGAATATTAGCTATAAAGCAAAAAGTGAATCACTGTGGCAATAGCTTTGATTTGGCTCTTAAAATTATATAAAAAGAATTACAACATACTTTGAATTTTTTAATGACAGGTATAGTTACTATTCTTTGCACAAAATGCTGAGTAAACACTGGGAAAATATTTTACATGAAAGGAATTATAAAGGCTATGTTGCACTTTGAGTCAGCAAAGTATAAACATCTGGAAAAAATGCAAAAATGTTTCAACATGTATCCTCTTACCTCATTTTAAGGAGTATGTGGAAATGTGATTGTGTAGATTAGTGAGGCTTTCAGAAATTGAGAACAATTCATAATAAAATGGTTATATTTGAATATTTTGCATTTAAAAAGAGAATATATTTTATATAAACAAAACAGTATGTTTGACATTTTAATTATGGAATTCAGTTTTATCAGGTTTTTTGTCAGAGTAAAAGAATGTTTTCAAATTATTATAAAGTTTAAAATACAAGACTGCTCTTTTTATTAAGTCTTTAAAAGGAATGCATTTCATTGTACATTTTGGGTATGGCTTTGGAATAAATCTTTATATTTCATTTGAGTATCAATCATTTGTAAGGTTTTCTGTGTCTGAATATTATATGCTTGCTTTTTGTGACAATCTGGTAGGTTTGAGTATAAAAACTAAGTAGCTTGCTGAAGAATTCGGTTTAAGCAAAAACTATAACTTATGTTTATTTAGCAGTTATTCTACGATACTTTTATAAATATTACATTGTATAATCCTTACCACAATAACATGAAAATTAATGGTTCTTGTTTTTCATGTGACTCAGATGCTGTTTAAAGGACTTCCCTGAAAATCACAGGCCTCTGATTCCACATTCAGTTTCCCATTCATTCATTCTCTTACTCATTCAATAAATATTGAGTAACAACTATGTACCAGTTACTATTCTAAGTTCTGGGAATACAGCAACAAAAAGAACAGAAAAAAGGCCACGCCTTCATGGAGCTTACCCTGTGGGAGAGGAGGCGGACAGTGAACAGCATAAGTAAAATATATAGCGTGCCAGATGCCTACATGCCATGGAGAAAACTAAAGTGGTGAAGAGGGATGGAGAGCCTAGGATGAGGTGGAGTGCGGCACACTCAAGTAGCAGGTCAGGGAAATCCTCACTGAATCAAGCCTGCAAGGAAATGAGGGAGAAAGCCACGCGGATAGCTGGGCAGAGGGCATCAGGAAGACAGAGTAGCTCGTGCAAAGGCCCCAAGGCAGGAGCATGCCTGGTGTGTTTTGAGAAACAGCAAGGAAACCAGTGCAGCAGGTGTGATCAAGGGTCAGAGGAGAAGGGCTTTCATTTTGATGAGATAGGAGCCCTTGAAGGGAACAAAAGAATAGGATCCTTACTTTTAAACAGGGTAGCTCTAGCTGTCATTCTGGGATTAGACTGTAGAGGATATCTTAGGTCAAGCTCACTAGAACATAGACTCTAGGATGGAGATGTGTACGCAGGTGGTTTTGGGGGGAATGTTCTCATGATCAATACCTATAAGGAAGTAAGAGGCCAAGCTTGGGCAGAGGGAGACACTGAGGGGAAGAGAGTAGCTGGTGAGGCCTCAGTGGGGGATGGTGGTGCTGGGGAGGTCTTTCAGCGAAGTCCCAAAATAAGGCAAGAGATGCTTATATCAACAAGTTATTAAATAAGGGCCCTCCCTTAGAGGGGTGTAACCTTGAGCAAGGCAATGCCTTCAGCTGAGGACAATTCCTAGAGAAAAGCTCAGCTGTGACCCACCAGCAGACATTTGCAGCAGTTTGGGGACTGTGTGCCTCAGTCTCGGGAGACCTGGGTGGCACATTGCTGTATCCACTGTGGGGCATGGGTGGTGCCGTTTTGCTTGTTCCACTCTCCCTTCTGCTTCCTGTCTACTAGAAGTTATAGCCAAAGTCTCTTTTAGATTCAAACTTGCTTTTTTTTTAAGAATACTTACAGATGGGGCGGCGCCTGTGGCTCAAGGAGTAGGGCGCCGGTCCCATATGCCAGAGGTGGCAGGTTCAAACCTAGCCCCGGCCAAAAACCACACACATACACAATAAGAATACTTACAGATGATATTATGAGCTTCAGATAGTATCAGGGAAGGGAAAGTGCTGGGACACTTTCTCTGTAAAGGGCCAGGTATTTCAGCCCTGTGGGCCGTATGTGGTCTCTGTTGTATATTATATATATATAATTTTTGCTCCTCCTCCATCTTTTAAAAATGTAAAAAATGTTATTCTAGATGTTTTAAACAAAACAGACATGGAGTTAGGCCTTGCAGTTACAAGTTTTCTTTGAAATCTATTCAATAGAAAATTTGGAAAACAATTGCTTTTTCTTAACTAAGCACGGAAGCAAATCAGGTATGACTATCCTAGAGAAACCAATTGCTTAAAATAAACTATACCCAACTAAGGGCTATTGCCAGAACACTTGAATACCTTTCTTCTCTTTTACAGCTTATTGGAGCATGTCAAAAGATGTTGTAACCATTGTTGATGGAAAAGAAGGGGACTAGAGCAGTTGCTACAGTTTGCATCTTAACAGGCCCTTACTTTCGCCAGTGGTGCTCATGTGACCTCTAGGTGGCAGTCAAGCCCTTCAAGCTTGGTGGAAGAATCTCACTGTAGATTCCAGGCACCTAGCGCCAGGAGTAAGGCGTTTGATGGATTTTTTTCATTCCTGATTTGAGGGAATGTAGAAAAATTATCACAGACCGTTTTCAGCTTTCAAAGTGGAATTTCTTAGCTGCTTCCAATAGCTGAATCCTGTTTAATATCTCCTGGTCATCTTGTAGGGAGAGCACGTGGCCCCGGAAGATGATTTCTAGCACAGAGCTGCTTAAGGGAATGCATTCTCATTGACTTGCTGGGCCTTTGGCTGGGACTAGAGCTCTATTCAGTATCTGTAGCTGGCATGTTAACTCTTCCATTCCTCTTAGGAGCTAATTTCTTGGGCTTATGTGTTATCACGTACCCGATTGCTGTTATCATTTGGTTTGAATAGAAGCAAATTGTAAGCAGAGGAGTTTATTGAAGGCCAGAAGCCCAAGAATTATGAAATGTTAGGAAGTGCTGTTTAGAATGAGTAAAGAGGCCTTAATATTGCGTCTTTACAAGTGTGACCTACTGCAGCTCTTAAAGTAGTATTTTGTGTTACTTTTTCTTCATAACCTCAAGTTTGAGAATTTGGGGATTTTTTTTCTTGCTAAAAGGGACTGTGGAGGTCCTTCGTGTTGATTATCTACCAGTAGCCATCCCTTTTGGACTGAGGGAGAAGGGTTCCTGGGAAAACCAGTGTTGTGTAGACCAAAGAACATGCATGTAGAAGCCAGAGGGCCCTAAATGCTCTCACAAGAACTGTGTGACAGTGGGTTCACTGCCTAGCCTCATGGAGCTTCATGGTTTTTACTTGTAAATTAGTGGTAATATATATTAGGAAGGGTCGATTTAAGGATAAAAATTAGAAAATAAGGGGGTGGGGCCTTGGTGTGTGTCACACTTTATGGAGACAAGACATGATTGCAAGAGGGACTTTACCTAACAAATGCAATCAGTGTAACCTGGCTTATTGTACCCTCAATGAATCCCCAACAATAAAAAAAAAAAGAAAAAAAAATTAGAAAATAAAATCACACTTGCTTCATGCCGGACACATGGCATATGTTTAGTAGGTACTATTATTATACTATGACGTATAGAATTATTCAAAGGTCTAGGTCAGGACCTAGGGAGCATTTATGTTCTGATCTCCAGATCTCTTCTCAGACCAAGTAAATTGAATCTCTAAGGGGGAAAGTCTGGCTGACTGTATTTTTTATAAAATGTCCCCAGATGGTTCTGATGTTCAGGGCTTGGGAACTGCTGGTCTGGGAGACACTGATGAAGCTGGTGGCAGTAGATAGTTCATGAGGTCTAAGCATTTGCCAAAGTATCTTCAATAAAATAAGATGTTCTATGAGAAGTGGGTTACTTGAGAAATGTTGCCTCCAATTTTAAAGAGAATTGTTTATTGCAGGACATCTCATCACCTTTGATACAATAGTGTGAATTTCTTTCTTTTTTTTTAAGACAGGCTCACTCTGTCACCCTGGGTCGAGTGCTGTACTGTCACAGCTCACAGCAACCCGAAACCCTTGGGCTCAAAAGATCCTCTTGCCCCCCAAGTAGCTGGGAGTTTAGTGCCCACCACAATGTCTGGCTCGTTTCTCTATTTTTATTTATTATTAAATCATAGCTGTGTACATTAATGCAATCATGGGGCACCATACACTGGTTTTATATACCATTTGACATATTTTCAACACACTGGTTAACATAGCCTTCCTGGCATTTTCTTAGTTATTGTATTAAGACATTTATTTTCTACATTTAGTAAGTTTCACATGTATCCTTGTAAGATGCACCATAAGTGTGATCTCACCAATCACCCTCCCTCCGCCCATCATCCTCCCTCCCCTCTCCTCCCTATGCCTCTTCCCCATATTCTTAGGTTATAACTGGGCTATAGCTTTCATATGAAAGCCATACATTAGTTTCATAGTAGGGCTGAGTACATTGGATACTTTTTCTTCCATTCTTGAGATACTTTACTAAGAAGAATACATTCCAGCTCCATCCATGTAAACATGAAAGAGGTAAAGTCTCCATCTTTCTTTAAGGCTGCATAATATTCCATGGTGTACATATACCACAATTTATTAATCCATTTGTGGATTGATGGGCACTTGAGCTTTTTCCATGACTTAGCAATTATGAATTGGGCTGCAATAAACATTCTGGTACAAATATCTTTGTTATAATGTGATTTTTGGTCTTTTCTGTATATAGATAGTAGAGGAATTATAGGATTGAATGGCAGGTCTATTTGTACATCTCTAAGTGTTCTCAAACATCTTTCCAAAAGGAATGTATTAATTTGCATTCCCACCAGCAGTGTACAAGTGTTCCCTTTTCTCCACGTTGTTTCTCTATTTTTATTAGAGATGGGTTCTTACTCTTGCTCAGACTTTCAAACTCTTGAGTAGTGTGAATTTCTTTTTCTTTTTCTTTTTTTTTGAGACAGAGTCTCACTACGTCGCCCTTGGTAGAATGCTGTGGCATTACAGCTCACAGCAACCTCAAACCCTTAGGCTTAAGCTATTCTCCTTCCTCAGCCTCCCAAATAGCTGGGACTACAAGCCACTGCCACAAGGCCCATCTATTTTTTTGTTGTAGTTGCCACTGTTGTTTAGCAGTGCCAGGTTCGAACCCACCAGCCCCCATGCATGTGGCCAGTGCCCTAACCGCTGAACTACGGACGCCAAGCTGAGTAGAGTGTGAATTTCTAAACAATAAGATGTAAATGCGCACTTGTCCAAATTTATTTGACCATACAATCTTTCCCTCCAGGGCATAAGGATTGAATATGTTGCAAGAAGTCCTTTCAGGAAGGAAGGTTCTGGTAAGCATTTTCCATGGCCATACCCCTCTTCTGGGGAAATGGGCACCAGGAAATGCCTTCATCAGGAAGGTACTCTGCAGTTGCATCTTGTTTGTTGAATTAAATCAACTGTGTACCTGGTCACACTTGATTGGATCAGGGATTAATAGCTGAGTCAAAGTCTATCCAATCAGGAAGCTGCAAGATAAAAGGCAAACAAATGACCCATCCAGAGCCCTTCTGCTGGGGACATTTGAATGTGAGATACAAAGAGAATTAAGGATGTTCCTGGTACAGGGCCCCCAGACCTGAATTCCTGGGGCTCCTTTTGTATGGGCTATAATTACCAACCTCTTTTCAGTTATCCATAAGGCCACCTGTACATTCAGGTTTATGAATTGGATTATTTCTTCCTTACCATCTGCAAGAACCTCACTAGTACAGCTCTGCCAGCACTGCAGGTATTGTTCTCCTTATACATATGTGCTATACCACAGAGAAGGAGGCTGGTCTAACTCCAAGTTTAATTCCATCCAACTACATCAATACATTGTTGCCTTTCAAGTGGAGATCATTCAATCGGCACAACAAAAAGGAATAATAGTTTCCAGAGAAATCTGGAAAATACATTACAGGACACAATTCCAGTGCCTACTGTCTTCAGTGGCAATCTGAGCTGGGCACAGGGTTAAATAAAGGTGCCTACAAACTCAGACCAGTGTGATATGAGGCAAGTGGATGAGAAAACAGCAAGGAGGAGATGAAGTGAAAGGTGAGAGCTGCCAGTGGTATAGACACGTAAATAAGCCAAGTGACAGTGAAATGAGAGAAGTACTAGGGACCTATGGAAGGGACCTGTAGCGAGACAGGGAAAGGCCAGGATTAACATACAAAAAGCCAGCTAAAAAGGAGGCAGGATGAGCGGCGGATAATGGAAAAAGTAGGGGAGCAAGTACACACCCTACTGTGGAAAATGGAGCAAAATAAGCAAGCAGGCACTGACTCTTAGTGAGAGCCATTCCACACTGACAGAAAAAAATCTAAAATAGAAAACCATTTTTTGTCTCCATATCATTTTTTTAAAATACAGGTGATATTCAGCAATATTCAAGGAGAGAATTTCCACAAAATGCTTTTAGAAGTGTTTGTGATTCACCTTGTAGAAATGGGACAGGAGTTTTCCCCTCCAGTTTGTGTAGATGTTGCTACACCTGCTTTTGTGTAAAATTAAAAGTAAGATGTGTGGGTGGCGCCTGTGGCTCAAGGAGTAGGGCGCCGGTCCCATATGCCGGAGGTGATGGGTTCAAACCTAGCCCCGGCCAAAAACCACAAAAAAATAAAAGTAAGATGTGACAGTGGAGCCCTCATCGCCATGCTCTGAAATGGAATTTTGGGTTGGCCTGTCAGGCATCTCTGAGTAATCACCTCCAGGAATCACTTCATGATTCTATCATATTTACTTTTTACTGGCTGGTATGTTCTTGGATGGTCTTGCTTTTGCAAGACCGATAGCCGTCTACTGGGAAAAAAGAGTTTTCTAGTGGATGCTACTTGGTGCAAGCAATAAATATGAAGGATAAGGGGGATAAAACTAATACCCAGAAAAAGGTGCCCTTTCTTTAATGGTTTTGCTTTTAAATTAGTGAAAAGGGCCAACAGCTGGGAAAGATGCTACGTTCTATTTCTCTTTGTCTTCTTCCTCTTTCTCTCCTTCCCTTCCCCTTGAATTCCAATATTAGGATTTTAAATTCTGTGGTGTAGAAGTGTGATTTCTCCATGGAACTCGACTGCACCCATCACCGGGAATGCTGCTGAAAGGTCTTGACTAGTTGGTTCTTAGCTAACAGCGTCCTGTGCAGGTGAAGACCCATCTGGGAAGATGCTGTCGCAAATCTTGGACATTTTCTGTTGGGTTCTGCATGGCCCTTAGAGAGAACCCAAATTAGCCTGTTGTAACACCTGCTTCACCCACTGAAACTACTTGGCACCTACTGAGGATCTTCTGTAGGGTAACGGCCCTTGGCAAGTGCATGCACATGACGTCTTAGAGGGGCCTTGCAGAGCCATGAGGGGCAGCAGTGAGATGACCTTGAACAGGCCCCATGCTCTACTTTTCACCTGAGTACTTGAGGCAAACCACTTACAGCGGTTCTCAACCTGTGGGTCGAGACTCCTTTGGGGGTCGAACGACCCTTTCACAGGGGTCGCCTAAGACCATCCTGCATATCAGATATTTACATTATGATTAATAACAGTAGCAATATTACAGTTATGAAGTAGCAACGAAAATAATTTTATGGATTGGGGTCACACAACATGAGGAACTGTATTAAAGGGTTGCAGCATTAGGAAGGTTGAGAACCACTGACTTACACTCACTAAGCCTCAGTCTTCTCCTCTGTAAATGGAAGCTATCAAGGGAACTGAACTCATGTGGTTGTCCTGAGGGTTTATTTGGTCATTCTAGGTGCCAAGCTCTTTGCTGAGAACAAAATGGTGAGGGAATAGAGGAGACTGATATGAATGAGATAATCCCTCCAGAAAGGGTATGCAAGGAATGAAATCTGTGCCCTGAAGGGTAGTGACATGTTCCTGGTCAAGGGAAATGCTTCAGACTGGGTGGGCATGGGGCAGTCAGGGAAGATCATTCCCAGGGAAGTGTGAGATAACACACTGAACGTTTGGCTCTTGGTGAGGCCTCAGTAAACAGGCAGAGGGAAGAGAAAGAGGAAGAAGATGCAGATATATAGGAAGCCTAAGGCTGTGTGCCCATGTGCACCAGACAGACCTTTGCATAGGTGACAAAATTTAATCTGAAATACTCAGAATGGTTGGCCCAGGGATGGGCTGACAATTTCAGAAGCAGGAACCCTCAGCAAGAAGGTCAGTATGAGACAATATGGTAAATGATGCATCCCTGAAAAAAACGAGCAGATGCTTGAGGGCTGGGACTGGAGTGTTTCTCTTCCAGTTGCTTTATCAACATCATGTGAAAACCTTGCTAAACTAAAAGGCCCTGTCACCAACCTTCCTCCACCTGACCCTGAGCTTTTAAGTGAAGCGTTTAGACCTGATGTCTAAGCTGGAGCAATCTAGGTTAGACTTCTGCTCATTGAGTCTGTATTTAAATGTGAAGTTGTATGTGAATATATGCAAATGTATGCACACATGTAAACCCTTAGTTCAGTTATGTAAAATAGCCACTCAGTGACTCTGATGGGGGAGGGGATGTTTCTTCTGGGTTTTAGCCTAAAGTCTTTATACAAAATGCACGTGTTTTTAATCCTGGGGATAGTGGAGGAAGCATCCATCTGCTGAAGTATTTAGAGATGGGCTGAGACATAAAGAAGTCCTGGCATAACCCAAAGTTTTCAATGGAAAGTGACAACCAAGAGGGGAAACCAAAGCTTTTTTTTTTTTTTTTTTGTAAGTAAAATTGCTCTTTGGTGGAGGGTAGCTCTTGGATAAGGTGTTACTACTATAATCCTTGTTACTCGGATGCATTTGGCAGAGCAGGCCCCTCCCTGTAGAGATTTACCTCAATGCAAGTCCAGGACTGCCTTTAAATGCCAAAAAAAAAGAGTTCTTTACACAAGGGAAAGTGCCTGACACATTAATGGCTATTTCTGTGGATTGTGACTTTTGTCAGTTACAACCATTCTGCAGATCCAGCCCTCGATACCAAGAGCTCTTGACAAGCTCGGTTGGTGGGCTTTACAGCCTTCAGAAGGTATCCCTTTGGCTGAAATGGTTTAATTTTAGCCTACCCTGGAGACACAAAGATGGATGACGATGCTTTGGGAGCAGAGGATAACTTGGGTATGTGTATTTGACCCATTCTTAGGGCAATGCCCCCATGGCTTTGATGTGGGTGACTTCTTTTTTCTTTCTTGTCTCTGAACCAGAGGAGCTGAGCTTCTGAGTTGAATGCAGCAACAGCAAATAGCTTCTAAGTCAGACAAAGCAAACCCTAAGCCCATACTTGGATGGTGCTATTTTGTTGAAATTGTATCAAGATGTGGAATCATATATTTTTACTCATGAGGCTTTGTTATCATTTTCACCACAGTCTGACTGACTTCTATCATATCTCTGACCCTCACCCCATTCTTCCCTCCTCCCCTAAACTGCTGTCCTCTTCTTCAGCAGCTGACCTTATTCTCCTAGTTTTAAAATGCCATGAAAAAGAGTCACAGTGATTCATCACCCCTGAAAAATGCTGTATGGAGCCCAAGGGCTGTGTGCAATGGTGATGTCAATGGAACAATTCATTATTCCATCAAGCTCTTGGCATGTCAATCAATGAAAAAATATGTGCTTTGGAACTGACAGCTCAAAATAGTCTTTTCAGCAATTGGCATGCCAAGATCTTGATAGTATAATGAATTATTGTTTAAACCTATCATTTCATCCCATCAATTTGGCCATACAGACTTTTCTTTTGGGGGGAGGGGGAGGGGGAACTAAATTAGAGAAGTATCTCAAGTAACAAGCAAAATAACTTTGTAACCTGGGAAGGAAAGACTAGACTATGAGAAGTAGAATTAGAAAGAATGGTCCGCCAGGAAGAAATTGGGGTAAACTTATAACTAAAATTCACAAAAATATGAGAAAAGTTTTCTGATTTTTATGCAACTATTAGACAACAACAACAAAAAAGTTTATTCTCATTGACTACCTGTAGAATTTTCATCCTCATTTTCCATAACATATAAGACAATTTATTATTCTGTTGACAATGTTATGCAAGCTTGCTGAGCAATACGGTTTCTGATTATTTAGGACATGCAGGTGTTTGGGGCAGTCCTGGACTGGACTTTGAGTTTGATTGTAAGATCAATTTTTCCCAGTTCATCTCCATATGTAGCTAACTTTTCCCACATTTGATGTATAATACTCTCATGTGGCTAATTAATCCCGTTCATTTTCAAATCGGCCTCTTCAAAGATCTGCACCCATCTCTTCTCCTCTGAGTGTTTTGAGATGAGGGTGAAAAATTACACAGCTTTCTGGCTTTATGGGGAGCATTTAGTGCATTGGCATGCATTTTGGGTGACTTCTGAACATGGCACAAAGCATGTGTAGGTTTCAGCTGGTCAAATTGCTTTCATCCTAAAATGTCCGCTTTATTTCTAAGAACAGCAGCTGTCATGTTTTTGTTTTTGTTTTTTTATTCCTGAATATCTCCGTTGAATTGCTTGATGTAAATGCTTATTTTTATTCCTGTTAAATAATGCCTCGTTACTACAGCAGTGGTCATTTTAAATACCAAATAACAGTGACACCAATTTGTGCTCAGGATTGGGTCTTAATTGTTCACCATTGTTTGAAAATGGAGAACTGCCTCATTAATCCACTGCAGAATATTAAGCATTTCATTAAAATATTGCCCAGAAAGGAGAGATACTTCAAATCCCCTTCACGTGTCCTTCATAGCCAGCAATATTATCTATTCTGCATTTTTAACTATCAACCTGAAGAAAAATCTGGGCATCTGTGACCTTTTAATTTGTGCTTCAAAGAAAACATTTCTTCATGTTATGTAATAAATCAATCGTTACTTGCTTAATAATCTTAATGCATGTCTTTGAAGTTAGCAATCCTCAAGAGAGGCTGGGATTAAAAAAAAATTGACAAGTCTCTGGTCATTTGATGTAAACTGCATTTTATTGACTAGCTGTGAAACCATATTTGATATTAGCTGCATGTAAGGCATGAGATTGTAGAGAACAATGAAAAATGAAGAATATGTGTAGATATTTATATATAGTTTCTGCAGTGCATAAGAAATATGACTTTTTAATACTTTAGTATTTAAATGTGTCAGATAATACTACGTCCCCTGTAAGGTCAACTTATCTTTGTACACGCACACAGTAACATTCTCTGTGTGTATATATATGCATAGGTATATATACGCACATACATAATGGTTTGTGTGCTCTCGAAATGACAGAATTTGCAACTGTACTTTCTATGATTCTAGAGATGGGTTATTTAAAATGCAGATTTATCCAAATGTCTTTCAATCATTGCCTATTTGTCTTGATTTCTTTTGTTATCTGGAGACGTTTTCAATTCAGAAAATTTTCACCTTAGGAACAATATCCCAGTTGCTTATTATTAATGCTCTGTTCATTATATGAAAAAAGCAACCCTAAAGTTTTATTTTATTTTGCAGATGAGCTTCAGATAGCATAGTTACAGATCCACTGTTACATTAATGACTAACTGCTGAATTATAGGTTTCCTGATATGAAGCGTATTTTAAAAAAGCAACAAAATGCAATTAATCTGATAGTAATAGGAACAGAAGCTAATATTGGCCTGAAGCTAAATTGCTCATTGTAAACATCTACCCTAAATAATTTACAGTCACAATGCTTCACTTCTGCTTCCTAAAAAAGTCTTCTCAGTTGCTGCCTGCACAACTGGGCTTGACCCTGTTCTTCAGAGAATGCTACCCAGACATTGCCAACGTCTTGTCTTGGTCACCATTAATGGCGAACTTTCCTGGGTCTCTCCTCTCTTTGTAATGGACTGACCCTGAATCACAGTGGTGAAGTGCAGGCACTCCTCAGGGCCATGATTTAGGAAGACCTACCTTGAAGGGTTACTGTAAGCATCAGCAAATGATATCTGGCACATTATAGGAGCTCCAAAAATCTCTGTCAGTTTAAAAAACCCAAAAGAGAAAAAATGTGTTATAATATTTTACTGATTTTGGAGGGGAGGGCAAATCTCACTCCTAACTCCCAAGCTCAAGTTGGGATATTATTGCCAATCGCAGGGTGACTCTTCACTTTTCTGTCTGCTTCTCTTCCTATTACTTTTTCCATCATTTCTACTCAATAATTAATACAGAAAGCCTTTTCTTTGTTGAAGCAATGCTCCCAAAAGGTTTTTTTTTTTTTACATCCTCTCTAGGTTATTTCACTTTCCTTTTATCTGAACACTTGAAACACATTTAGAGAGAAAAGGTTTTATCTGTTATTTTTGTTCCTTTTTATTTCTTACATAGCTACTACGTGTAGTAGTATTTCATTATAGAATACATAAAAATACAGATAGGAAAAGATTACTTAAACCATAATATTTATTAATCTGGACTTAAGCTGCATACTCCCCCTCCACCACCCCTAGAAACACATAAACATACATTTTACACACATAGAACTTTTTTTCATGCTAGGCTAACAGGATTTACTGTTTCCCCATTACCATAAAATTATTTACATCAACATTTTAAATTCTACAGGTAATTTCTTTTTTTTTTTTTTGTAGAGACAGAGTCTCACTTTATCACCCTCGGTAGAGTGCCATGGCATCACACAGCTCACAGCAACCTCCAACTCCCGGGCTTAAGCGATTCTCTTGCCTCAGTCTCCCGAGTAGCTGGGACTACAGGCGCCCGCCACAACGCCCGGCTATTTTTTGGTTGCAGTTCAGCCGGGGCCAGGTTTGAACCTGCCACCCTCGGTATATGGGGCCGGCGCCCTACCGACTGAGCCACAGGCGCCGCCCATTCTACAGGTAATTTCATTGAGCCAATCTCCTATTGTTGGAAAGTTAGATTCTTTCTAACTACTCAATATTATTTTCAAAAAATCCACTGCCTTGGATATCCTTGCTTATGGATCTTTGAGCATCTGTCTAGTCACTTCGCTAGGATAACTCCGTAAGTATGGCACTCCTGGGTACCAAGGCCTGCACACTGTAGGAATTTGATTACATGCTGGTACATTTCCATCCAGAAATGTGGAACTTTTTATGTGACCCTTTAGTAGGTATGTGAATATCCAACTGTCACCTGCCCCCAGTCCCCCGGGTTCACAACACTGGATATTCTGAGTTGATAGAAGGGTTTTAAAGTAGAGTTGCGGAATAGATTTTACATAGAAACATGGTGAGAAAAGGATATTATCAGATAAATCTGTGTTTCATATCCTGAAGCAATTCTAAATACTCTGGTTAGCAAGGCAAGTCGCATTACTGATGTTCAGGACAAGGGTTGTGACTGAATAGAAAGCACGACCAGCTCTGCAGAGCTGGACCACACACCGGGAACTATTGTTTTTGATTGAATAGGTTCAACAAAAATTCAGTAGTGTACATTATTTAGACAGCTCAGTGGCTGTCACTTCTCAAACTAGGTTAAGTAAAAGAGGCTACAGAGGTTAATTAAAAGATAACACAATGCTGTTGGTCACGGTGCCTGGGTAATTGTTTCTTCGACCAAGATAAGTATGCAATGAATATTGCAGAGGTCTAGAAAAAAAATAAACTTATATGACAAAAGAGACCTTCCTATTTAGAGATGGAGTGCTCTTCCCATATTAGTTATGTATGAATGTGGACCCACAATGAAACATTTTCAAAATTATCTACAGACATTTCACAGCAGTACTGATCAGTAGACCTGAATTCTTTAGAATCATGTGAAAAAAGGCAACATTAAAAAAATCTTTTGTTATGATAAGTTTCAAATATACACAACAGGAGAGTGAATAGTATGATAGACACCCACGTACCCAATACTCATTTATAACAATCATCAATACATGGTTGATGTATTTTTTTTTTTTTGAGACAGAGTCTCACTTTGTCTCCCTCAGTAGAGTGTTATGGCATCATAGCTCACAGCAATCTCAAATTCTTCGGCTGCAGTGATTCTCTTGCCTCAACCTCCCAAGTGGCTGGGACTACAGGCACCCACCATAACGCATAGCTATTTTTAGAGGCAGGGTCTCTCTCTGGCTCAGGCTGGTCTTGAACCTGTGAGCTCAGGTAATCCACCTGCCTTGGCCTCCCAGAGTGCTAGGATTAAGGGTGTGAGCCACCTTGCCTGGCCCCACTCTTATCTTCTTCCCACCTTCCTAGTGAGAGAATTATTTTGAAGCAAATCCTCAACATCATATCATTTTAGTTATAAATATGTTAGTGTATAAAAACATGATTTTTGATGTATCCAAATCAATTTAATTTTCTAAGCCAGCATCTTTGTAAAATACCAATAAATTGTAAGGCCTCAGCTAACTTGCTTCTCTAAGCCTCAGTTTCCTGTTCATTAAAAGAGGTATTTAGGCTCAGCGCCTGTGGGTCAAGCGGCTAAGGCGCCAGCCACATACACCTGAGCTAGGAGGTTCGAATCCAGCCCGGGCCTGCCGAACAACAATGACAGCTGCAACCAAAAAATAGCCCGGTGTTGTGGAGGGTGCCTGTAGTCCCAGCTGCTTGGGAGGCGGAGGCAGGAGAATCGCTTGAGCCCAAGAGTTGGAGTTTGCTGTGAGCTAGGCTGACATCATGGCACTCTAGCCTGGAGCAATACAGTGAGACAGCACTCTACCCAGGGCGACAGCTTGAGGCTTGGTCTCAATAAATAAATAAATAAATAAATACTTAGATATATCATAGTGACATTGGGAGGATTATAGGAAATAGTTCAAGATAATATAAAGTGATGAAAAATGTTAAACAATCATCATTGACATTCTCATCACTAGAATTCAGACTTTATAGGTAAACGACAAATAAGAGCATGGAAAAGCTGAGTGATAAGAAGATACAGGGGCTGGATACAGGGGTTCACCCTGTAATCCTAGCACTCTGGGAAGCTGAGGTGAGAGTGTAGCTTGAGCTCAGGAGTCTGAGACCCACCTGACCAAGAGCAAAATCCTGTCTCTGCTAAAAACTGAAAAAAAAACTAGCCAGGTGTTATGGCACATGCTTGTAGTCCCAGCTACTTGGGAGGCTGAGGTAGGAGGATTACAAACTCAAGAGTTTGAGGTTGCCATGAGCTAGGCTGACATCATGGCACTCTAGCCTGGAGCAATACAGTGAGACTTGTTCTCAAAAAAAAAAAAAGCATTACTGGGAAAGAAGATGGAAAAAGTGGCAGATGTGTTAGAAAAAGATAAATAAAGTAAGACGTGAATGATGCAGGAACATCAGCAGAAACAGCCAATAGTCCAGGGATGGGGGAGGCAGGCTCTGAGCATCTGGTGGTGGTGGCCACCTTGTTAGTGCTCAATTTCTAGGCAACAAGATAGCAACTGGGGCAAGCAAAATGCCAGGGGAAGATTGACGAGTAGGAGAGAGAGAAATTGAGTTTCCAAAATGTTATATTCTGTTAAAGGTCAAATCTTATCATAGTAATAAATACTATTACAATGGAGGAGCTGAGCTATATGTGGAAACAATTTTTAAGTCTTGCCTGGGGGCGGCGCCTGTGGCTCAAGGAGTAGGGCGCCTGTCCCATATGCCGGAGGTGGCGGGTTCAAACCCAGCCCCGGCCAAAAATCACAAAAAAAAAAAAAAAAAAAAAAGTCTTGCCTGATGGGTCGCCCAGTTCCAGAAATGATTGATATTGCAATTTAATGTGTGACCACTATAATTTAGTCATCCCTTAAGATTCACTTTTGGGCGGATTTGATTGGTTCTCTGACTACGCTAATCTCACCAAAAGAGATGATTTTGAAATTTTGGATCTAAAGTGGATATTTACACCATTCCATTCACTGGACACCTCCTTTATTTTTTGATTGATGTCAGTTACTAACTTCTTCATCCCCAAAAAGGCATACAAGGTAACATCACAAAATCTCTCCAGATACTTGCATATTTTACATTAACCTGAAGATTCTCTACTTTTTGTGCATCAGAAATAGCTCCAGACATTAGCCTAGACAACCCTTTTCTTTTTTCAATATTTATCTATCCTATGACCTATCTTCAATGGATCAAATAGCCACAGAGATAATTTCATGAATGACAGAAAGGGGTTAATGGCAGCTAAAGTATTGGGTAATGGGGGCAATTCCTCTTAGATATCACCTGCAATTAACAAGGACTTCAGGTGCCTGCACTGGAAAGAATGACGAATATGGTCACTTTACTGGCAATGTTAGTGAGAGAAGTATGTGAGGCAGGAGGACATTTTCTATGTTTAAGTCAAATCATAAAATTTATAAATCACATTTATGGGTTTAGATTTTGTCCTCAACGGTGTGCCTTCGAAGTAAAATGGGAAATGACATAATAACTTGGATTTTAGAAAAGTCCCTCTTTGTTGTTGAGGAAATAATAAGGAGAAGAGTGTAGAAGTCCAGGAAGTGGGACGGTGGCAGGGAGGATGCAACAAGAGAGGTGGCTATTAGCAATTAGAACCCACAGGCCTTGGTTGACAATTTACTGCGGAGGGGGAGGGTGAAGGAGAAGTTAAGGAGCATACTCAAGTTATAGATTTGGAGAACAGGGTAGATGGCTGTATCTCTTGCTGAGATGGCAAAAGCATCAGGAGAGAGGAAGATTTGGAAAGAAAGGTGGTGAATTCCATTGTGGATGTGGTGATTGAGGTGTCTGCAGGTATCCAGGTAGAGATAGTGAACTCTTGGTCTTGGGGCTTGGAAGAGTAGATGCTGCTGGCATAGAATTGGTAATTGTAATCACAGGGATCAAAGACAGCTAAAAATCCACAAAGAATACAGGTGAAAACTTTGGTGCTCAGCCCTCTCTGGTCTGCAGTTTCTGCTGGTATAATTATAATCATTTTGGGGGGGAGTATCACTCCTCAGGTCAGGGAAGGAGTCAGAGTCACAGGGCTGCCATCAATATTTAAGTTGAAAGAGATTCTCAAGAATATGTGGCAGAGTAAAGTGGCCACAAATTTTTTTCTATTGAGAAGTTTCTTTTATTTATTATTTATTTCTCTCATTGCTTCTTAAATTTTGATGGGCTCTGTGACTGCTTTCACAAAACCAATATGACAGAAGGACCCTGGTCCAGTGTCTGGGCTAGGATTGAAAAACTGGTAGCTTCACATTCCTGTTTAGTGGGGTATTCAACTTCTTGTGCCTGAGCTGCCACTGAGATATCTGACTATGTTGTTGAAGAGACCATGTGAAGATGTCCTGAGGCAGTGTAGAGAGAAGGGGACCCAGTGAAACCTTCTAGATGACTCTCCAAGGCACCAGATGTGAGCATGAGACCAAATTGACCCTTCACCAGCCAGTAGCTGAATACCGCGGGTCAACCTCTATGATCCCAGTCAACTAAGCAGAAGAATTGCTCAGCTACGCTCCACCTAAATTCTTGTCCCACTAAACTGTGAGATGCAATAAAATGTTTTAAGTCACTGACTTCTGGGTTGTTAATTCTGCAATAGACAACTGAAACAGTTGTTTGTAACCAGTCCCACCTCAACCAATATTGTAAAACATTGTTACCATCCGTTGAGACCTCTGTTAAACCTAAAGGACCTATGAGATGGGTTGAAAGCTGTGTTTTCATCTATAAATTGAGGATGATAATGATACCTACCATCACTTTTTCTCAGAATTATTTTAGGGCTCAAGTGAGATAGTATATGTGAATGCACTTCATAAATTATAAAGCACACTACAAATATAGGTGAATTTAAATAGAATTGTAAAGCACTCTATAAATACTGTTTATTGTAAAATGGAAGTTTTAAATGGACATACAATTTTAAATCAGTGTTAAATATACAATGTTAATTAGTGTCTTATAACTGTAAGTAATGTTAAGAAGAATCAGGATTATTTTGACTCTACCCAAGTTGATGTGGAAACTTTCTTTTTTTTTTTTTTGGTAGAGACAGAGTCTCACCTGATCACCCTCGGTAGAGTGCCGTGGCGTCACACAGCTCACAGCAACCTCCAAATCCTTGGGCTTAGGCGATTCTCCTGACTCAGCCTCCCAAGTAGCTGGGACTACAGGTGCCAGCCACAACGCCTGGCTATTTTTTGTTGTTGTTGCAGTTTGGCCGGGGCTGGGTTTGAACCCGCCACCCTTGGCACATAAGGCCAGCGCCCTACCCGCTGAGCCACAGGCGCCGCCCCTGTGTGGAAACTTTCTTATCAATTCTTTCTGCTTATTTAGTATTTTGATTCTTTTCAAAAGGATACGAGCTCCTTTTCATCTTTCTTTTCACCTTGGATTGGTCTAAAGGGCCTTAAGAATTTACTTAAGAAAATTGAGTAGATTCATTTTGGTGGAGAACAAGAAGTAGATTTGTATCCAAATTGATACATAGCATGTATGACTTCTGTGGATGGCTTGGTTCAAGCTACAACTGACTAGTTTTATACATTTGTCACATTGAGAGTGAGAACAAGATGGCGGCCGAGTAACAGCTTCCCTGCAACAGGGCACTGTGAGTCCGGGGAGATAAGACTCCAGATATCTCTGGCTGGTGGGATCTGCCTATAATGATCCCTTTGAGGATCCAGGGAGTCAGCGAGAGATTTCTGGACCCCAAAAGGAGGACAGAAACAGTGGAAAACTGGCAAGTGGTTGCGTGTGTTTGATTGGTCTAATCCTGTCGGGAGCTGTAAGTACAGCAGCAGTGAGACTGCAAACCAGAAAGGCCTTACCTGTGGACTGTTTTGGGTTTTTTGGACTTGGCACTCAGTTGAACTGCCTTGGGGAGAGCTTGAGCAGGAGTGTGGAGAATTTTGGGTGTTGTCTAGGGCCCCAGCCTGAGCCGCTGAGCCGGACTGAGTTAATAGTGCTCGGCTCTGGGACACAGGGAGCCATTGTGAGAGAACTGCAAGCTCTGCCCTCAGGGTCACAGAGCAAGGATCGGGCAGGAGCTAGTAACCTAGTGACTGAGCAGCCTAAAGGTGGGGACTGAGCCACCTTACAGCCTTAACCCTCAGGGGCAGGGTGAGACCGTTTTTGGCACACTGGGTAAGCAGATAGCCACTTCAGCAGTGATCCCAGCAACAAGCACTTTCCTGGGAAAGTTTCTGCTTAGCCACGTCTAGAAGTTTATAGTGCCTTTCAAGAGGGCTGAAGAGAGATTTAGGGGCTCCACCCTGTGGGATTTGAGAAATCAGCAGAGGCTCCACCCTGTGGGATTTGAGTATCAGCACTGTGATTAACATCTCATAGCCCCAAAGACCACCTGTTGCCCAGACAAAATTCAACAAGATATATATATATATATATATATATATATATATATATATATATATATATATTGCTTTGTTTTTGGTTGTTTTTTTGTTGCTGTTCGTTTGTTTTTTGTTTATTTTGTTGTTTTTTTGTTGTTGTTTGTTTGTTTATAGAGACAGAGTCTCACTTTATGGCCCTAAGTAGAGTGCCATAGCATCACACAGCTCACAGCAACCTCCAACTCCTGGGCTTAAGGGATTCTCTTGCCTCAGCCTCCCAAGTAGCTGGGACTACAGGCGCCCGCCACAATGCCCGGCTATTTTTTTTTTTTTTTGGTTGCAGTTCAGCCAGGGCCGGGTTTGAACCCGCCACCCTTGGTATATGGAGCTGGCACTTAACCAACTGAGCCACAGGCGCAGCCCTGTTTTGTTTTTTAATTTCAACCATTTCTGTACAGATTTTTTTCTTTTCTTTTTCTTTCTTTACTTTCTCCATTTTTCTAGTTTAAATACAATTCCCCATTGCTGCCTTTTTCAATAATTAGAACTTCATTTTTGCTAGTGTTTCTACCCATATTATTTGGTTTTTAACCCCGTTTTATCCCATAAAGTTTTCTGTTTGCTTGTTTTGGTTTGATTTATAGCATTTTTGTCTTTCCTCTCTACTTGGTGGAGGTGGGGTACTGTGTCCGATCGGGTTAGCAAAGAGCTGCTGACGTCAAGGGAACCACCCAACCGGGCACCCCAAGAGGTTGGGTTTTTTTTAAGGTTGTGTCAAAGTATACCCTACTGTAAACCTATATTGATCTGTCTCCCTCTTTCTGTGCCTCCCTTCTTTTTGTCAATATTCCCTTTTACCCACCCCCTCTCTGTTCTCTATTTTCTTTTCTTTCTTTCTTTTTCTTTCTTTGGCCCTTCTTGCTCTTTGACCTTCTCATCTTTCTGGTCCTGTACCAAAAGGACTCATTGAAACCTTAGTCCACAGGCACGGGAACTTAAAGAGCAAGAGGAAGTGAAAGGAAAATTAGGGCAAGGAAACAGATAAAAGAAATCACTCATGAGGAAGAATCAGCAGAAAACTCCTGGTAACATGCAGAACCAGTCCAGAGCAACCACTCCAAGGAACCATGAGGTAGCTACTGCAGAGGATTCCACCTTAAAAGAAATGTTAGGAATGACAGAAAGGGAATTTAGAATACACATGACGAAAACAATGAAGGAAAAGATGGAAACAATGAAGGAAACAGATAATAAAGTAGAAAATAATCAAAAGGAAATCCAAAAACAGAATCAAATAAGAGATGAATGATGTGAAGAATATAGAAAGGATATAGCGGAGCTGAAGGAACTGAAGCAATTAGGGAACTTAAAGATGCAATGGAAAGTATCAACAACAGATTAGACCATGCAGAAGAAAGAATTTTGGAAGTAGAGGACAAAGTTCTTGAGATAACTCAGATAGTTAAAGAGGCAGAAAAGAAGAGAGAGAAAGCAGAACATTCACTCACAGAATTATGAGACTTTACGAAGCGTTCCAACATGCAAGTGATAGGTAGCCCAGAACGGAAAAAAGAATGCCCCAAAGGAATGGAAGCCATACTACAGAATATTATAAAGGAAAATTTCCCAAATATCACCAAAGATTCTGACACACTGCTTTCAGAGGGATATCAAACCCCAGGTCACCTCAACTCTAACTGAGCTTCTCCAAGACACATTGTGATGAACCTGTCCAAAGTCAAGACCAAAAGAAAGATTCTGCAAGCTGCCAAGAGTAAACACCAGTTGACCTAGAGGGGCAAATCCACCCAAGTGACTGCAGACTTCTCTAATGAAGCTTTCCAAGCAAGAAGACAATGGTTATCTACCTTTAATCTACTTAAACAGAACAATTTCCAGCTCAGAATTCTATACCCTGCTAAGCTAAGCTTTAAAATTCACAGAGAAATCAAATCATTTACGGATATACAAACATTGAGGAAATTCACCACAACAAGACCAGCTCTACAGGAAATACTTCAAACTGTTCTACACACTGACCATCACAATGGATCAGCGGCAAAGTAAGAACTCAGAAATTAAAGGACAGAACCTAACTTCCACACTGAGGCAAAAGATAAAACTAAGCAATGGACTCTCACCAAATAAGATGAATGGAATACTACCACACTTATCAATTATCCCAATAAATGTTAATGGCTTGAATTCCCCACTGAAGAGACATAGATTGGCTGACTGGATTAAAAAACACAAGCCATCCATTTGATGTCTGCAAGAAACACACCTGGATTCAAAAGACAAATTAAAACTCTGAGTCAAGGGTTGGAAGACAAATTTTCAGGCAAATGGAATTCAGAAGAAAAGAGGAGTTACAATTTTACTTTCTGATACATGTGGATTTAAAGCAACTAAAGTAAAAAAAGACAAAGATGGTCACTTTATATTGGTCAAGGGAAAAAATGCAAGAAGACATTTCAATTCTACATATTTATGCACCCAATTTAAATGCTCCCAGATTCTTGAAACAGACCCTACTCAGTCTGAGCAATATGATATCTGATAATACCATAATAACTGGGGACTTTAACACTCCTCTTACAGAGATGGACAGATCCTCTAAACAGAAATTAAACAAAGATATAAGAGATTTAAATGAGACCTTAGAACAACTGTGCTTGATAGACACATATAGAACACTCCATCCCAAAGATAAAGAATACACATTCTTCTCATCACCCCATGGAACATTCTCCAAAATGGATCATATCCTGGGACACAAAACAAGTATCAACAGAATAAAAAGAATTGAAATTTTACCTTGCATCTTCTCAGACCATAAGGCACTAAAGGTGGAACTCAACTCTAACAAAAACATTCCACCCCACACAAAGGCACGGAAATTAAACAACCTTCTGTTGAATGACAGATAGGTGCAGGAAGAAATAAAACAGGAAATCATTAACTTCCTTGAGCATAACAACAATGAAGACACAAGATACCAAAACCTGTGGGATACTGCAAAAGCAGTTTTGAGAGGAAAATTTATGGCTTTAGATGCATACCTTCAAAAAACAGAAAGAGAGTGCATCAACAAACTCACAGTCCACCTTATGCAATTGGAAAAAGAAGAACAATTTAAGCCTAAACCAAGTAGAAGAAAAGAAATATCCAAAATCAAATCAGAGATCAGTGAAATGGAAAACAAAAGAATCATTCGGAAAATTGATAAAACAAGGAGTTGGTTTTTTGAAAAAAGTAAATAAAATAGATACACCATTGGCCAGACTAACTAGAAATAGAAAAGTAAAATCTCTAGTAAACTCAATCAGAAATGATAAAGGGGAAATAACAACTGAAGCCACAGAGATACAAGAGATCATCTCTGAATACTACCAGAAACTCTATGCCCAGAATTTGACAATGAGAAGGAAATGGATCAATATTTGGAATCACACCCTCTCCCTAGACTTAGCCAGGAAGAAATAGAGCTCATGAACAGACCAATTTCAAGCACTGAGATCAAAGAAACAATAATAAAGCTGCCAAGCAAAAAATTCCCTGGTCTAGATGGCTTCACACCAGAATTCTATCAAACCTTCAAGGAAGAGCTTATTCCTGTACTGCAGAAATAATTTCAAAAAATTGAGGAAGAAGGAATCTTCCCCAGCACGTTCTACAAAGCAAACATCACCCTGATACCAAAACCAGGAAAAGACCCAAACAAAAAGGAGAATTTCAGACCAATTCCACTCATGAATATAGATGCAAAAATTCTCAACAAAATCCTAGCCAATAGATTACAGCTTATCATCAAAAAAGTCATACATCATGATCAAGTAGGTTTCATCCCAGGGATGCAAGGCTGGTTTAACATACATAAGTCCATAAACGTTATCCACCATATTAACAGAGGCAAAAATAAAGATCATATGATCCTCTCAAAAGGTGCAGAAAAAGCATTTGATAAAATCCAGCATCCTTTTCTAATTAGAACACTGTAGAGTATAGACATAGGTGGCACATTTCTGAAACTGATTGAAGCTATCTACGACAAACCCACAGCCAATATTTTACTGAATGGAGTAAAACTGAAAGATTTTCCTCTTAGAACTGGAACCAGACAAGGTTGTCCTCTGTCACCTTTACTATTCAACATAGTGCTGGAAGTTCTAGCCCATACAATTAGGCAAGTTAAGGAAATAAGAGGAATCCAAATGGGAGCAGAGGAGGTCAAACTCTCCCTCTTTGCTGACGACATGATCTTATACTTAGAGAATCCCAAAGCCTCAATGGCAAGACTCCTAGAAGTCATCAAAAAATACAGTAATATTTCAGGATATAAAATCAATGTCCACAAGTCAGTAGCCTTTGTATACGCCAATAACAGTCAAGATGAGAGGCTAATTAAGGACACAACTCCCTTCACCATAGTTTCAAAGAAAATGAAATACCTAGGAATATACCTAACGAAGGAGGTGAAGGACCTCTATAAAGAAAACTATGAAATCCTCAGAAAGGAAATAGCAGAGGATATTAACAAATGGAAGAACATACCATGCTCATGGATGGAAAGAATCAACATTGTTAAAATGTCTATACTTCCCAAAGCAATCTACCTATTCAATGCCATCCCTATTAAAATACCAACATTGTACTTTCAAGATTTGTAAAAAATGATTCTGCATTTTGTTTGGAACCAGAAAAAAACCTGTTTAGCTAAGGCAGTGCTTAGTAATAAAAATAAAGCTAGGGGCACCACCATACCAGATTTTAGTCTGTACTACAAAGCCATAGTGCTCAAGACAGCATGGTACTGGCATAAAAATAGAGACATAGACACTTGGAATCAAATAGAAAACCAAGAAATGAAACTAACATCTTCCAACCACCTAATCTTCAATAAACCAAACAAGAACATACCTTGGGGGAAAGACTCCCTGTTCAATAAATGGTGTTGGGATAACTGGATATCTACATGTAAAAGACTGAAACTGGACCCACACCTTTCTCCACTCACAAAAATTGATTCAAGATGGATAAAGGACTTAAATTTAAGGCATGAAACAATAAAAATCCTCAAAGAAAGCATAGGAAAAACACTGGAAGATATTGGCCTGGAGAAAGACTTCATGAAGAAGACTGCCATGGCAATTGCAACAACAAAAATAAACAAATGGGACTTCATTAAACTGAAAAGCTTCTGTACAGCTAAGGACACAACTTCCAAAGCAAATAGCAACCTATACAATGGGAAAGGATATTTGCATATTTTGAATCAGACAAAAGCTTGACAACTAGGATCTATAGAGAACTCAAATTAATTCACATGAAAAAAGCCAACAATCCCATGTATCAATGGGCAAGAGACATGAATACAAACTTCTCTAAAGAAGACAGACGAATGGCTAACAAAAACATATGAAAAAATGTTCATCATCCCTGTCTATTAGAGAAATGCAAATCAAAACAACCCTGAGATACCATCTATCCCCAGCAAGTATGGCCCACATCACAAAATCTCAAAACTGCAGATGCTGGCATGGATGTGGAGAGAAGGGAACACTTTTACACTGCTGGTGGGACTGCAAACTAGTACAACCCTTTTGGAAGGAAGTATGGAGAAATCTCAAAGCACTCAAGCTAGACTTCCCATTTGATCCTGCAATTCCATTACTGGGCATCTACCCAGAAGGAAAAAAGTCCTTTTATCATAAGGACACCTGTACTAGACTGTTTATTGCAGCTCAATTTACAATCACCAAAATGTGGAAACAGCCTGAATGCCCACCAACCAAGGAATGGATTAATAAGCTGTGGTATATGTATACCATGGAATACTATTCAGCCATTAAAAAAAAATGGAGACTTTACATCCTTCGTATTAACCTGGATGGACGTGGAAGACATTATTCTTAGTAAAGCATCACAAGAATGGAGAAGCATGAATCCTATGTACTCAATTTTGTTATGAGGACAATTAATGTCAATTAAGGTCATGGTGAGGGTGGGGGAAGGGGAGAGCAGAGAGAGAAAGGAGAGAGGGGTGGGGAAAGGAAGAGGAGAGAGAGGGAAGGAGGGAGGGGGTTGGGGCCTTGTTGTGTGCCACACCTTTTGGGGGCAAGACACGATTGCAAGAGGGACTTTACCTAAAAAATGCAATCAGTATAACCTGGCTTATTGTACCCTCAATGAATCCCCAACAATAAAAAAAAAAAATTGTCACATTACCTTGTTAGTAAATTGAATTACAAAATTAGCATCAGTTGCTCAGCAGTCTGGTGATCTGGTGCCAGTTTTCTTCAGGATAATTGAATTAATCTGTGTCATTTAAAGGAACACCAATCTTGCAATTTTTCCATCTTGATGCCTTTGAAAAAGGTGGGTGGATGAAGAGTTCAAATTGAATTGTGATCCTTAATGGCAACACAGGGAGGGATGCTTTCTAGTGTTTATCTTTAGTTGTTTGACACATGCCTATAATAGCCAGTTCAAAGTAAAAGTAAAGTCCGTTGTGAGGCGGGGTGGTTTGGGATGGTTCCAGTGTCTATAGGATCTCTCCACTTTGACATTATTGCCCACATAGGGGAAGATAAATTGCCTCTTGTCAGGGTCTATACTGGACACTGTGATATGTTTAATAGCATCTCTGATCTGTATTCACTAGATACCAATAGCAACCTCTACCCCTCACCCAGTTATGACAATCAAAAATGTCTCCTTGGGGCCAAAATTGCCCTCTTAACACATTTTGCCCCAAACTCCTCATCAGTCCCCATCCCTGCCTCCCTAACTCACAGCTTTACACATTATATACAGTTTTTTTAATCAGCCCATCTCTGGTGGTATTTTTCAGGGCAATGATACCTTGTTTATCCTCTTGCCATTTGACAATAGACAGACAGCTTTTCCTTAGCCCTACTTGGAAACTGACATCCACATATGAAGGTGATTTTTTAAAGAAGCCATCCTTTAAAAGGTCATAAAACACTTGGCATTAGGCTCTTAGAGCGTGTGATGAATATTTCAGTAGTTAAAAATGTATTCAGGCAGCGCAAAGAAATGATTTAATGTTGTAAATAAATCTCTTTGTGGGATTTAATGTGCAAAAATGGACAGCAATGGCTTTGAAAAATCATTCCCCAAATGATAAGATCTATACAACAGTTCACTCTGTATTTTGGATCCATATCTGGAGAGAGTGTTCACTATATCTTCCTTAGATATTGGAGGACGACACTAAGATCATTTTCTCTCTTAGGATCTCCTCTTTTTCTCAAAACTAGAAACGCATAAGGTCAACTTTCTGGGAAACAGTACTGATAGGAGATCCCTGGAGAACGTAGCATTCATCACATTCCACTACATAATAGCAATAATGCAGAAGTATGCTTCTGATAATGCCGAGCCGTGGTTTAAGAGCTTTACCTGTGTTAATATTCAAATAACCTCGGAGAACGAAGTCAGAAGTTGGCAAACTACAATACCAGGTCTGGATAACTAAGTTCGAGAACGCATCCTTGAAAAAGTGTTACATGCCTCATTGCTGAATATCACTACAATCACCTTTGAGGTACTTCTCTTGGGAAGCTATACACCAATGCCAACAACCAGTCTACACTTAAAGCAACTTTGGAACTTTTTGTGGAATGCCCATCAGAACTGTCATCCAAGGAGGTATAACAGTTAAGTTTGTGAACTCGTCCTAGAAAAAGTGCATTCATTGTACCTCACTGCTGAATATCACTAAGGTCACCAGATGGCTAAGGGGAGTGCTTCGAAGGTGACCATAGTGATATTCAACAGTAAAGTCTGTAGCACTTTTGCTAGGATGAGTTCATGAAATTAATTGTCCAACCACTGTATGTATGGCCCCAGAGCCAAGTTTGGCTGTTGCCTATTTTTATATAGCCTGTGAGCTAAGAATGTTGTTTACATTTTTAAGTGGTTGGGAAAAAGTTCTAAAGAAGAATATTTCTTGACATGTGAAAAGTACACGAGATTCAAATGTCAGTGTCCCTAAGCAAGTTTTTTGTTTTCTTTTAAAAAAAATTTTATATTACTGTGAGGGTACAAATAATTAGGTTACAATGTATAAGAAGCTTTATTGGGACACAGCCATACCTGTTGGCTTGCATAGCACCTGTGGCTTTGTAATGCTCAGTGGTAGAGCTAAGCAGTTGCATCTGAGGCCTCCTGGACCTGCAAAACTGAAAGTATTTAGTACTGGCCCTTTACAGATGGAGTTTGCTGACTCCTGAGCTAACGCTTTTACTGTCCTCATTTTAAGAGTTGGAAATGGAAGCACAGAGATACATGTCATTTGTTCCAAGTCATGTATCCTATCCCATGTGTGGCAGAGGCAGGATTCAAACCCAAATAGCCTGGCTTCAGAGATCCTTAACCCCACCATGATATCATGATATGGTGACAGTAAAACTTGCAAGTACAGAACTCTTAGTTAAAAAATAAACAAACAAAACCCCCAAACCAAAAAGCAGCAAAACAACTCTCTATAACTGAGCTCCTTTTATTATACTTTCCAGTTGGTTCATCTGTATTTTTGTACTTAGAGTTCCTGAGCAGTGATTACTGAATGAAGCACAGAGCACTTTGCACTCCTTCAGAATTTCTAAGAATGAGTGTTTATAATTCTGCCTTTATCCATGGGGATTCCTACCTCACAAGGAAGAACCCCTGAGGTGCCCTGAACCCAGGCCTGGCAACTGGTGGGTGAATTGTTGGCTTCTTGCTACAGGGAACTAGAAGGAAGGAGGAAATGTCAGGAACAAGGGAACAATTTCTAGCTCTGCTGTAATTGATGTTTTAATGTCTATGTAGAATAGGAACCTAAAAAAACAAAAACAAAACTCATCCAACAGCCTGGCCCAGAATTGGCCTTGCTTCATTCAATTTACCCATTTCAGAAGATGAAAGGCTGCCTCGTTCCTGTCTGTCAGGATTTAGCGTCTAGTCCCAGGCAATCATTGTGTTTCTTGTCTGATGTTTGGGCCATGACACCATCCCCTCTGCCTGCTGGTCAAGATCAGTTCCACTTTTTGTTATGTTGTTAAAAGGCCCTCGGACACAGACTGGTTTCAAATAGCATTTGGCTCCACAGGAGACCAACTCACAGACCTTTGGTTTTACTTTATTTTATTTTTTTGAATTTAGAGGGGAGTTCATTCCTAGTGGCAGAGGGCTATAGTAATTCTCATTTTTGAAAATGGCAAAAAAAAAAAAAAAATTAAGAGTATGGTATGTTCCAGATCTTGATTAGGGTTGTGTCTCTGTGATTATATATTTGTCAAAGCTCCTCGAGTGTATACTTAATATCTGATCATTTCCCTCAATTAATAGGGCATGAGAGGGGGAAAATACGGAAACTAGATTCCAAAAAAAAAGGAAAAAACAATGAGAATCGTTAATTACAGCAACATTCTGAGGCTGGGGAAACCAAGAATTACTTTCTAGTAATCACTTCTAATTCTTTAGATTTCTTCAATCCCAGATCAAGGTATCCCTTGTGGGAAGCTTATATTCATTCCCCCTAATTTGTGTTCTGCATTCCTTTGAAGGCAGTCATTCTAAGGCCACATAAGGATAACTGATATTTATCCCTATAAATAGTGTCAGAAAGGTAATCTTTCTCTGCAAGTCTCTCGATTATGTCACACTGGATTTGCATTTAAATAAAAGTAGAAAATCTTATTGAGGTGGGGAGCAGGTGAATGTATTTAGTGTTTATTTCCTCAAATTCGTGAGGAAAATGTAAAGCTAAGAAATAAAAAGTCTTTGGTTCCAATCATTCATCATGCCTCTGATACAGATTTCTAGTCTTAGGTATGAATATTTCAGGATCAAGATGCTTTCATCTCTTTCTGCCTTGCAAGAAGGGAAGATTGGAAACAATCTTCCTTAAAGTAAGCAGCTTTAATCATTGTTTCTAAATCAACTGAACTGTATAGGAAAAAAAAAAAAAGAAGAAGAAGATGTAAGATCCCATAATCCCTGCTTTAGTTGTAATGAAATTGTCCAGGCTGAGAAGGGAGCAGATGGATTTTGATTAATTTCTACTAAGACCAGCAAGTATCAACCTCAATATTCTTTATAAACTTGTCAGGATAAATGTTATATAGTCATAAGAGAATGAAGACAAAAAGATATAAAATAAACATGAATTTATAACTGGATTATAAATTAAGTTAAAGGGAATAGCCTTAAAAACATGACCCCTAGCAACCTGTCAAAAATGCAGATTCAGTGAATCAGGGCAATTTTTTAAGAGACCCTTTCAGATTTATTCCTTTTAAAAAAGTTTCCCTAGGCCAGGCTTGGTGGCTCAGGCCTAAGTAATCCTAGCACTCTGGGAGGCAGAGGCAGGAGGATCACTTGAGGTCAGGAGTTCAAGACCAGCCTGAATAACAGCAAGACCCCTATCTCTACTAAAAATAGGCAAAAAAGTTAGTAGGGTGTTGTGGTGGGCACATGTATCTCTGGCCACTCAGGAGGCTGAGGCAGGAGGATCCCTTGAACCCAAGCAGGTTGACATTCTGCGAGCTAGGCTGATGCCATGGCACTTTAGCCTGGCTACCAGAGTGAGGCTCTGTCTTAAAAAAAAAAAAAAAAAAGAACATAAATAAACAAATTGATAAAATAAATACAAGTTAAACAGATTATTTATATATATATATTTTAAGGAGAGGACTCCCCGCCACCCCCATGCTCTGGTATTCGGTGGAGTGGACCATCACATTCAAACTACGTGGGCTTAAAAAGTAAGAAGAATGCAAATAAGATTCAGAGAGCTGAAAAGCGGTACCCTGGATTTGACATTTATGATTCCAGGATGATAATTGAAAACAAAGGTGAACTTTGCCAGGACATAATTTGGAATGAACTTTAGACAATTCACTTGCCACAGTTCATTAGTTTTATGGTTGATATTTAGGGGGCTGGGGGGCAAGCTCTCAGCATCTCCTGTCCTTTGCAGGACCTCCTCATTCCTCTAGTCTGTCAGAGAACCCACTAAGAAGGGAAGCAGAAAGATTGAGTGGCTTAGAAATTTAAATCTGGCATGAACTTGCAGTTGGAACTGATGATTAAAAAAAGGCAAAGACAGAATGTGAAGTTGCATCGGTGCCATGTTCGAGTAGGATGTGACATGTTTACCTCCAATGGAAAATCAATAACTGCTTGCTTTAGATTTAAAAATACTTCTGCTGTCTACCTTTCTCATGTTTCTAGTATATTTTCACATTTTCCATGAGTCTATGAGATGGCAACAGATGAGAGCTGAGTGAACAAATAGAATCCTAAAATATAACCTTCAATATCATCAGTACTTAATAAATTGCTGATTAAAGGCGGCGCTCATCACCAAAAATGTCTCATTTCTCAACCTTACTTTTCAATACTGGGAGCAAAAATTTGATCTTTCTGAGAAGAGAAGGTAGGGAAAAGTGTTCTCTCCTTTTGAGGTGTAGAGTTACATATTTACATAGAGGAAGCAGAGAAGTATTAATGAACTATGTGATTGTTGTGCCTTTAGTAAATGAATTAGGCATTCATTCAACAGTGGATGCACTTTTTTGTCTGTTACTGTCTTGTCATCATAGCTGTGACTTAGAAATAGGATCTGCTTAGAGACAAGGATGTTTGCTCACTGTAAAGGAAACAGGCTGTTTGGGAAATTTGATACAAAGATCATGATTTTAACCTGATAATAGCCCACTTTCCTGGGCTGCTATTATTTTCTGTTGTGGGTGTATAGGTGGAAGGGCCTGCATCTGTTCTGCACACTCTAGCAGAAAACAATAGGGCCAATTTCTCCCTCAGGCACACTGCCTAGTGCTCATGAAATGTTTACATTTCTTTTGAGGTTAAAATTTAAAAAAATAAATATAGTTTGGTCTGGATTATATTTGTCTTTGTACCAATACAGTGATAAAGTGTAATTTTTAGCAGAGTTTCTTTTGTTTTGTTTGGCTGGGGCTGGTTTGAATCCGCCACCTCTGGCATATAGGCATTGCCTCTCCTTTTGTTTTAATATGGAGGAAGGAGCTCGTGTAGGTAGTAGTGTGGAGGGTCCCCAAGCCTGTGATGGAGGCCTGGAAACTCATGCAAATTCAGAGTTTAACTGAAGAGAATTGAAAGGACTCTTGGCAAAGGTGTAGTTTGAGTGAACAAAATCAAGAAAGGGTGATGAAGTGCTCAGGAGTTGGCATCTGTGGGTAGCCGTCATCACCTGTGGGCCTGAATCCACATGGGAAGGAACCTCACTGTCCAATCCCAACCAGAAACGGAGGTGGGGGAAGCCTGAGGTTCAGTCCTTTGCAGGTCAGCTCCACAGGGGACACAGAAGGGTGGTCAAGAGCAGAAAATAGAGTGGGGCTGGGAAATGGAGTTGTCATTAGAATAACAAATACAAGGACACATATTCCAATTACTCCCTGGCTCTAGAATTTTAAAGTGGATGAAACTTTGCCTTTGCGAAGGATTAAAAGGATTCATGCATGAATTATAAAAGTAGGAACAGATTTGAGAGGCTGGTACCTCATCAGGTGGCAATTGACCCAGCCTTTCTCATTCATTTGCTTTATTTTGAAAGTATCCGTCCTTTAGAGTTTGTTTCCGGCTTTTCACCATCAGGACTCAAACTTTCCTTCTAGTCCAATGAGGAGAAGTGGTCAAGGAAAGACCTAAATCTGACTACATGGCCCAGCTCTGGTATCAAAAAGCTGTACGACCTTTTTGTGTCTCTGTTTATTAATCTGTAAAAAGAAAAATAATAATAGTATATGCTTCATAGGGAGGTGAGTAGGATTAGATGACGTAATAGCAGAAAATGTTTATGTAGTGTTTATTATGAGCTAAGCACGATCCTAAATGCTTTGTGTATGTCCACTCATTTTATCTGCACAGACAAAAGCAATGGTGAAAAGAAAAAGAGATAAAATTGTGATAATATTATCTGGGTATCGGGACAGAGCTGTACCTGAAACTAAACTGACTAACCTGCCACTAGATTTTTCATACATGTGAATCAATAAATATCCCTTCATTTTTTAAGAGAAGTTTTAAGCTATCAAATTGAATTTCTGTCATTTCAACCAAGACAATTTTAATAACATATATTTAATATGTAGACATAAATATGAACACATGGATAAATGTGCACACATATCTACATTATATTATATATATTTGTATATACATAAATACATATTGAAAAGTGTAAATGATGTCACCCAGAGGGGAGGCTGCAGAGATGTTCAGGCCAGGTTTATTGAAAGGAGAGGGTGACCTGCCTGGCAATGCAAAGATGGCATCTACACCCAGGGGAAGTTCGAGACAGCTTTGTATAGGGCCTTGGGAGGTTGCCTGTCAGGTTAAGGTCTTTTGGGTGGGAACTTCTTGGAGGTGGGGCTAGCCAGATCCTTCGTGTCTTTGTCTTAGGGTAGAGAAGAAGGAGGAGGAGGGGAAAAGGGTTTCTGTGTGTCTGTGTTAGGCCCCACAACGTACATTGGTTAGCTAAATAAATTAAAGAAGAAAAATGATAGAATTCATAATGTTTTTAAACTTTTGGATTTTTTTGGAGTCTCTCATTAAGATGACTAATAAAAATGAAATATGTTTAATACCTATGGTACCAGGTGATTGTATATATCTTACTTCAAATAGTTATCAGAACCACCCCACAAGGAAAGTATTAACACTGGAGAGGGGCGCCAGTGAGCTGTATTAACTTTCCCAAAGCCAATGAGCTGATGAGTCAGTTCAGGCAGGACTCCATCCCTACTGCCTGCCTCCAAAGCCTCAGTCCTGTTATCATAGTAGGCTTCCTCCCTGTGATATACTCAGAGTGCACAGATGGAGGGACCATGGGTTTGAGCCAGTGTGGTTTTTTGTTTTTGTTTTTGTTTTTATTGTTGGGGATTTATTGAGGGTACAATAAGCCAGGTTACACTGATTGCAATTGTTAGGTAAAGTCCCTCTTGCCATCATGTCTTGACTCCATAAAGTGTGACACACACAAAGGCCGCACCCCCCTCCCTCCTTCCCTCTTTCTGCTTCCCCCCCATAACCATAATTGTCATTAATTGTCCTCATATCAAAATTGAGTACATAGGATTCATGCTTCTCCATTCTTGTGATGCTTTACTAAGAATAATGTCTTCCACTTCCATCCAGGTTAATACGAAGGATGTAAAGTCTCCATTTTTTTTAATGGCTGAATAGTATTCCATGGTATACATATACCACAGCTTGTTAATCCATTCCTGGGTTGGTGGGCATTTAGGCTCTTTCCACATTTTGGCGATTGTAAATTGAGCTGCAATAAACAGTCTAGTACAAGTGTCATTATGACAAAAGGATTTTTTTCCTTCTGAGTAGATGCCCAGTAATGGGATTGCAGGATCAAATGGGAGGTCTAGCTTGAGTGCTTTGAGGTTTCTCCATACTTCCTTCCAGAAAGGTTGTACTAGTTTGCAGTCCCACCAGCAGTGTAAAAGTGTTCCCTTCTCTCCACATCCATGCCAGCATCTGCAGTTTTGAGATTTTGTGATGTGGGCCATTCTCACTGGGGTTAGATGATATCTCAGGGTTGTTTTGATTTGCATTTCTCTAATATATAGAGATGATGAACATTTTTTCATGTGTTTGTTAGCCATTCGTCTGTCGTCTTTAGAGAAGGTTCTATTCATGTCTCTTGCCCATTAATATATGGGATTGTTGGCTTTTTTCATGTGGATTAATTTGAGTTCTCTATAGATCCTAGTTATCAAGCTTTTGTCTGATTGAAAATATGCAAATATCCTTTCCCATTGTGTAGGTTGTCTCTTTGCTTTGGTTATTGTCTCCTTAGCTGTACAGAAGCTTTTCAGTTTAATGAAGTCTCATTTGTTTATTTTTGTTATTGTTGCAATTGCCATGGCAGTCTTCTTCATGAAGTCTTTCTCCAGGCCAATATCTTCCAGTGCTTTTCCTACGCTTTCTTGGAGGATTTTTATTGTTTCATGCCTTAAATTTAAGTCCTTTATCCATCTTGAATCAATTTTTGTGAGTGGGGAAAGGTGTGGGTCCAGTTTCAGTCTTTTACATGTAGACATCCAGTTCTCCCAATACTATTTATTGAATAGGGAGTCTTTCCCCCAAGGTATGTTCTTGTTTGGTCCTTCACCTTCTTCGTTAGGTATATTCCTAGGTATTTCATTTTCTTTGAGACTATGGTGAAGGGAGTTGTGTCCTTAATTAGCTTCTCATCTTGACTGTTATTGGTGTACACAAAGGCTACTGACTTGTGGACATTGATTTTACATCCTGAAACATTACTGTATTTTTTGATGACTTCTAGGAGTCTTGTGGTTGAGTCTTTGGGGTTCTCTAAGTATAAGATCATGTCGTCAGCAAAGAGGGAGAGTTTGACCTCCTCTGCTCCCATTTGGATTCCCTTTATTTCCTTGTCTTGCCTAATTGTATTGGCTAGACCTTCCAGCACTATGTTGAATAGCAAAGGTGACAGAGGACAACCTTGTCTGGTTCCAGTTCTAAGAGGAAAAGCTTTTAGTTTTACTCCATTCAGTAAAATATTGGCTGTGGGTTTGTCATAGATAGCTTCAATCAGTTTTAGAAATGTGCCACCTGGGGCGGCACCTGTGGCTCAGTGAGTAGGGCGCCGGCCGCATATGCCCAGGGTGGCGGGTTCAAACCCAGCCCCAGCCAAACTGCAACAAAAAAATAGCTGGGCGTTGTGGCGGGCGCCTGTAGTCCCAGCTGCTCGGGAGGCTGAGGCAAGAGAATCGCATAAGCCCGAGAGTTAGAGGTTGCTGTGAGCCGTGTGACGCCATGGCATTCTACCCGAGGGCGGTACAGTGAGACTCTGTCTCTACAAAAAAAAACAAAAAAAAACAAAAAAAAAAAGAAAAAAGAAGTGTGCCATTTATGCCTATACTCTTCAGTGTTCTAATTAGAAAAGGATGCTGGATTTTATCAAATGCTTTTCCTGCATCTATTGAGAGGATCATGTGATCTTTATTTTTGCCTCTGTTAATATGGTGGATAACATTTATAGACTTGCGTATGTTAAACCAGCCTTGCATCCCTGGGATGAAGCCTACTTGATCATGATGTATGACTTTTTTGATGATAAGCTGTAATCTATTGGCTAGGATTTTGTTGAGAATTTTTGCATCTATATTCATGAGTGAGATTGGTCTGAAATTCTCCTTTTTGTTTGGGTCTTTTCCTGGTTTTGGTATCAGGGTGATGTTTGCTTCATAGAATGTGTTGGGGGAAGATTCCTTCTTCCTCAATTTTTTGGAATAATTTCTGCAGTACAGGAATAAGCTCTTCCTTGAAGGTTTGATAGAATTCTGGAGTGAAGCCATCTGGACCAGGGCATTCTTTGGTTGGAAGCTTTTTTATTGTTTCTTTGATCTCAGTGCTTGAAATTGGTCTGTTCAGGAGCTCTATTTCTTCCTGGCTGAGTCTAGGCAGAGGGTGTGATTCCAAATATTGATCCATTTCTTTCACATTGTCAAATTTCTGGGCATAGAGTTTCTGGTAGTATTCAGAGATGATCTCTTGTATCTCTGTGGGATCAGTTATTTCCCCTTTATCATTTCTGATTGAGGTTACTAGAGATTTGACTTTTCTATTCCTCGTTAGTCTGGCCAATGGTTTATCTATTTTATTTATTTTTTCAAAAAACCAACTCCTTGTTTCATTAATTTTCTGAATGATTCTTTTGTTTTCAATTTCATTGATCTCTGATTTGATTTTGGATATTTCTTTTCTTCTATTGAGTTTAGGCTTAGATTTTTCTTCTTTTTTGAATTCCATAAGATCTCTTGTGAGATTGTTGATGTGCTCTCTTTCTGTTTTTCGGATGTAGGCATCTAAAGCGGTGAATTTTCCTCTCGAAACTGCTTTTGCAGTATCCCACAGGTTTTGGTATCTTGTGTCTTCATTGTTGTTATGCTCAAGGAAGTTAATGATTTCCTGTTTTATTTCTTCCTGCACCCATCTGTTATTCAACAGAAGATTGTTTAATTTCCATGCCTTTGGGTGGGGTCGAGCATTTTTGTTAGAGTTGAGTTCCACCTTTAGTGCCTTATGGTCTGAGAAGATACAAGGTAAAATTTCAATTCTTTTGATTCTGTTGATATTTGTTTTGTGTCCCAGGATATGATCAATTTTGGAGAATGTTCCATGGGGTGATGAGAAGAATGTATATTCTTTATCTTTGGGATGGAGTGTTCTATATGCGTCTATCAAGCACAGTTGTTCTAGGGTCTCATTTAAATTTCTTATATCCTTGTTTAATTTCAGTTTAGAGGATCTGTCCACCTCTGTAAGAGGAGTGTTAAGGTCCCCTGTTATTATGGTATTATCAGATATCATATTGCTCAGACTGAGTAAGGTCTGTTTCAAGAATCTGGGAGCATTTAAATTGGGTGCATAGATATTTAGAATTGAAATGTCTTCTTGTTGTATTTTTCCCTTGACCAATATAAAGTGACCATCTTTGTCTTTTTTGACTTTAGTTGCTTTAAATCCACATGTATCTGAAAATAAGATTGCAACTCCTCTTTTCTTCTGAATTCCATTTGCCTGAAAAATTGTCTTCCAACCCTTGACTCGGAGCTTTAATTTGTCTTTTGAAGCCAGGTGTGTTTCTTGCAGACAGCAAATGGATGGCTTGTGTTTTTTAATCCAGTCAACCAATCTATGTCTCTTCAGTGGGGAATTCAAGCCATTAACATTTATTGAGATAATTGATAAGTGTGGTAGTAGTCTATTTGTCTTATTTTGTGAGAGTCCATTGCGTAATTTTATCTTTTGCATCAGTGTGGAGGTTAGGTTCTGTCCTTTAATTTCTGAGTTCTTACTTTGCTGCTGATCCATTGTGGTGGTCAGTGTGCAGAACAGGTTGAAGTATTTCCTGTAGAGCTGGTCTTGTTGTGGCGAATTTCCTCAATGTTTGTATATCCGTAAATGATTTGATTTCTCTGTCAATTTTTAAGCTTAGCTTAGCAGGGTACAGAATTCTGGGCTGGAAATTGTTTTGTTTAAGTAGATTAAAGGTAGATGACCATTGTCTTCTTCCTTGGAAAGTTTCATTAGAGAAGTCTGCGGTCAATCTGATGGATTTGCCCCTGTAGGTCAACTGGCGCTTACTCCTGGCAGCTTGCAGAATCTTTTCTTTTGTCTTGACTTTGGACAGGTTCATCACAATGTGTCTTGGAGAAGCTCAGTTAGAGTTGAGGCGACCTGGGGTCCGATATCCCTCTGAAAGCAGTGTGTTGAATCTTTGGTGATATTTGGGAAATTTTCTTCTATAATATTCTCTAGTATGGCTTCCATTCCTCTGGGGCATTCTTCTTCCCCTTCTGGAATTCCTATAACTCATATGTTGGAACGCTTCATAAAGTCCCATAATTCTGACAGTGAACGTTCTGCTGTCTCTCTCTTCTTTTCTGCCTCTTTTACTATCTGAGTTATCTCAAAAACTTTGTCTTCTACCTCTGGTATTCTTTCTTCTGCGTGGTCTAACGTGTTTACTGATACTTTCCATTGCATCTTTAAGTTCCCTGATTGACTGTTTCAGTTCCTTCAGCTCTGCTATATCCTTTTTATATTCTTCATATTGTTCATCTCTTATTTGATTCTGTTTTTGAATTTCCTTTTGGTTATTTTCCACTTTATTAGCAGTTTCCTTCATTGTTTCCATCATTTCTTTCATTGTTTTCAACATGTGTATTCTAAATTCCCTTTCTGTCATTCCTAACATTTCTTTATAGGTGGAATCCTCTGCAGTAGCTACCTCATGGTCCCTTGGCAGGGTTGTTCTGGACTGGTTCTTCATGTTGCCTGGAGTTTTCTGCTGATTCTTCCTCAGGAGTGATTTCTTTTATTTGTTTCCTTGCCTAATTTTCCTTTCACTTCCTCTTGCTCTTTAAGTTCTCGTGCCTGTGGACTAAAGGTTACAGGACCAGAAGGGTGAGAAGGTTTAAGAGCAAAAAAGGGATGAAAGAAAGGAGGACCGAGTAATAAGAAAAGCAAAAGAAAAATAGAGAAAGGAGAGGGGGTGGGTAAAAGGAATATTAACAAAAAGAAGAGAGGCACAGAAAGAGGGAGACAGAGCAATATAGGTGTACAGTAGGGTACTTTGATATAACTTTAAAAAAAAAACCACCTTCTGGGGGTGCCCAGTTGGGTGGTTCCCTTGAGGTCAGCAGCTCTTTGCTAACCTGATCAGACACAGTACCCCACCTCTACCAAGTAGAGAGGAAAGACAAAAATGCTATAAATCAAACCAAAACAAGCAAACAGAAAACTTTACGGGGTAAAATTGGGTGTAAAACCAAATAATAGCGGTAGAAACACTAACAAAAATGAAGTTCTAATTATTGAAATAGGCAGCAATGGGAAGTTATAATTAAACTAGAAAAATTGAGAAAGAAAAAGGATCTGTATGGAAAAGGTTGAACTTAAAATACAAAACAACATCAACTAACATCAAAATAAACAAAAAAAAAAACAACCAAACCAAAAAAAAAAAAAATACAACCAAAAACAAAGCAGTATGTATATGTTATTGAATATTGTCTGGGCAACACGTGGTCTTCTGGGGTATGAGATGTTAATCACAGTTCTGATACGACTGGAGGCTGCTAGTTTCTCAAACCCCAGCTGGTAGACACCCTAAATCTCTCTTCAGCCCACTTAAAAGGCACTTTCAACTTGTTCACTTGCTGAGCAGAAGCTTTCCCAGGGAAGTGCTTGTCGCTGGAATCACTGCTGAAGTGGCTATCCACTTACCCTGTGTGCCAAAACTGGTCTCCCTCTGCCCCCGAGGGTTAGGGCTGCAAGGCAGCTCAGACCCTGTCCTTAGGCTACTTGGTCACTGGGTTACCAGCTCCCACCGAATTCTAGCTCTGCGACCCTGAGGGCGGAGCTTGCCGGGGCAGATCGCTCACAATGGCTGCCTATGACCCAGAGCCAAACACTATTAGCTCCGTCTGGCTCAGCGGCTCAGACTGGGGCCCTAGACAAAGGCCAAAATTCTCCGCACTCCTGCTCAGGCTCTCCCCAAGGCAGTTCAGGTGAGTGCCAAGTCCAAAGACACCAAAACAGTTCACAGGTAAGGCCTTTCTGGTTTGCAGTCTCGCTGCTACTGAACTTACAGTTGCGGGTGGGTTTAGACGGATTGAACACGCACAACCACTTGCCGGTTTTCCACTGTTTTAGTCCTCCTCTTGGGGTCCAGAAGTCTCTCGCTGACTCCCTGTATCCTCTCAGGGGTGATGATAGGCAGATCCCACCAGCCAGAGATGCCTGGAGTCCTATCTCCCCAGACTCACGGTGCCCAGATGCAAGGAAGCTGTTACTCGGCTGCCATCTTGCTCCGCCCAGGATTTTTTCGAGCCAGTGTGGTTTTAACCATGTTCTTTTTGCATCAGAGAGGGCTGGGATAATTGTAAGAACAGCAAAGGGTGATGGGATTGGAATTGTGAGGATGACCACAGCTCCCGATGAAAAATGAACTCTGTATCAGATTTGAAAAGGTAACCATCTCTCCTGCCGAATAACCGAACTGATATAGGCTTTTCTTTACCTGTTGCCACAAGCTGTGTGACCATTAATAGTAAAGCTCTGCACATTAACTTCTCCAGGCATAGAGAAATTGTCTCTCCCTATTACATGCTTTGACAACAATAGAGTCTGAAGTGGTACCCCCTGGCTAAAATTCAGAGGCTAATTCCTTCCTAATAACTTTTATTTGTTAACAGTCTTGCTGCCCTTGTTATAGCAAAATGCTGGCCCTGATGATGGTGGAGGCCACAGAGAGGAGGTAAGGCAGATGGCAATTCCCTGGACTGGACCTTTTTGTTCTCCCTGGGTGGAGGCCTGGAAGACGGAAGAACATCTTCAGACCAGGAGTCCCGCCTCTTGGGTCTAATACCAAGTCAAACTTACTCTGACCTTCCTTCCTTAGGCCCAGCTCCTTATTACTTCTTGTGTCCTCCGTAGCTTTAATAGAGCAGTTATTATATTTTACTCACTTTTTCCCTTAAAAAATTTATTTACTCTTCTTTAAAATATCATCATAGTCTACTTTACTGGAAAAAAGAAAATACTCCTAATTCCATCACTTTCAAAGACTCATTCTTGGCTTGGTGCCTGTGGATCAAGTGGCTAAGACACCAGCCACATACACCTGAGCTGGCAGGTTCAAATCCAGCCTGGGCCCGTCAAACAACAGTGATGGCTGCAACCAAAAAAAAAAAAAAAAAATAGCCAGGCGTTGTGGTAGGCACCTGTAGTCCCAGCTACTTGGGAGGCAGAGGCAGGAGAATCGCTTGAGCCCAGGAGTTGGAGGTTGCTGTGAGCTGTGATGCCACTGCATTCTACCCAGGGTGACAGCTTGAGGCTCTGTCTCAAAAAAATAAATAAATAAATAAAAATAAAGATTCATTCTTAAAATGTGTTCTCCTTTCCTTTCTTTATAAAATATTTCATTCTTTAGTTAAAAGCTTGTGATTCTGAGATGTAGGTCACTAGTTTGTAGTAGGTGATTGGTCAGTGTTTGCTGAATCTGGTTTGTTGAGCTGACTACAGGCCTAATGTTGACTTTTATCATGCTTTTAAAAAAAATTTCCAATTATTTACATAAAGTTGTCTGGAAATCTTCATCAGTCAGATTAGACCAGTGAGGGAAAAAGCTTCTCTTAGTGACAGAACTGCCTACCCCTTTCAGGCTCTTTGTTCTTCTGACTCTTTATTTCTGTCTTTGCCTGTTTTATTTTTTTCCTTTCTCTTAAAAAGAACAAATCCCCAGCATTATTGAGATATAATTTACACCATAAAACTCACCCCTTTTAAAGTATACAGTTCAATTATTTCAATATATTAACAGAGTTATGCAGCCATCATCACTACTTAATTTCAGAATATTTTCTTCATCCCCAAAAGAAACACCATGTTCATTAAGCAGTTACTCTCCATTTCTCCTTCCTTCAACCCCTGGCTACTAGTCTTTTTTTCTCCCTCTCTAGATTTGCCTATTGTGGAAATTTTATATATATGGAATCATATGATATGTTATCTTTTGTGGTTGGCTTACTTCATTTAGCAAAATGTTTTCAAGGTTCACCCATGCTGTAGCCCGCATGAGTTCTTTATTCCTTTCTGTTACTGCTCTGCCTGTTTTTTCCTATTGGTTCTTCACAGTCTTTGAGAGCTCCTTAACAATATAGCTATTTGGATGGTCCCTGTTATTTGATATTTGCTTTCTTTGTCCAAGCAGTGTGACATCTAATGTTTCCCAATGCTCAGGACTCCAAGGATCAAGTAACAACCATCTTAGAATTTGTTTACAAACTGTGTACAAAATGTATTGTACATTTACACAGTTGGATGTCTAACTAAAAGAAAAGTCTATCTCAAGGTAACAATCTTTCACATGGAGAGAGATGCACACATAGACTAGTTCAAAAGACCAAATAGGCAATCAGGAAAAGAAAAATAAAATTTCTGAAAGAAATAGTTGAATACTTCCTTTTTAAAAAGTACATATCTGTAAAATAATTTTAATTAACTGGAGAAAAGATTGACAACCACCAGGTTCTAGGAAATAGAAAAGTTGTATGATGTCCTAAATTTTGATAATTTTCTAGGCATTATTAGAACTGAGAGGAATTGGTTCAATGTTTATTTGAAGCTTGAAAGTCTACCCTCAAATCAGTGAGTGTCAATTACCCCAACACACACTGCCAAGAAGATCACTTATTATTAATGGGTAGTGAAATGGATCACTGGGATGTCAGGATATTTTCTTGCCGTGAGTTCTGTCTCTAAGTACAATTGACTTGTTTTCTTCACTACATTTCAGAGGCCTAGGATATTTCTGTATCTAATCAACTCATCACATTTTCCTCTGCTTGTTATTAAGGCATTCATTAGCCTTTAACAGCACTACAGAAGTTGGCTTTGGTTTAAATTGTACCCATGGTAGAAGGAATATTTCTACAAACCATTTAAAATATTATTAAGCTGTGCTCTTCTCCTTCCTCCCCAGAATTATTTAATCTCATTAGACCTAAAGAATGTCTAAACAGTGGGTAGCATTTTTTTTTTTTTTTGGTGTACAAATCAAAACATGAAAAAGAGTGAGAGCATTAAGAGATAATGAACATTGAGTGCATCCTCTATTCTAACTATTCAGACTTAAAGCAATATAAAATACTTAGATGTCATTATCTGAAATACTTATGATGGGGTTGTTTTTCCTCGATAAGAAATTAATTGGTAATAAATCTGTGTTAGAGAGAAGCTGGAAGTAAAAACAGACTGTACCAACTTAATTTAGCTTCAGGGATAAGAAAGAAACAGATGTTGGAATTAGCACTGTAGATATTAACCCTCCACATCAGCATTTGGAGACAAGATTGATTGTGGAATTCTGCATAGGAAGCAGTAGATTTGCCTCTCCAAGGTCCATAGCTTTGATTTCATTTTGGGACCCCTGGAGTTCATGTAAAATTGTACTTAGAAATAGGATTCATAACTAAGAATTTTCCCAACACCCTAGTGCTCACAAATTTGCATGTCATTTCTATTTCTAGAAATGGACTCAGGTAAGATGAGTTTTAGTCTTCTTGCCACAAGGGTTACCATAAGTAAGTCATCCAACTTCTATGAATATCAGTTTTCTTATAAGCAAAATGGGGCAATTGGTAGCTGCTCTGCATGCTTGGCAAAATGGAAAGTACTATGGAAAGCTAGAAGCTCTAGAGAAATAGAAGGCATATATTAAGTCAGAAAACTATGACTTAAACCATTGAGATAGTAAATATGATAGATCCAAACCCCAAACTGCCAGCTAGTTTTTCTCAGTTAAGAACAAGCTTGGCACCTGTGGCTTGAGTGGCTAAGGTGCCAGCCACATATACCTGAGCTGGTGGGTTCAAATCCAGCCTGGGCCTGCCAAACAACAATGACGGCTGCAACCAAAAAATAGCTGGGCGTTGTGGCTGGCACCTGTAGTCCCAGCTACTTGGGAGGCGGAGGCAGGAGAATCTCTTGAACCTAGGAGTTGGAGGTTGGTGTGAGCTGTAATACCACAGCACTCTACCCAGGGCGAAAGCTTGAGGCTCTGTCTCAAAAAAAAAAATAAATAAATAAAGGGTGGTGCCTGTGGCTCAGTGAGTAGGGCGCCGGCCCCATATACCGAGGGTGACGGGTTCGAACCCGGCCTCGGCCAAACTGCAACCAAAAAAAAAAAAAAAATAGCCGGGCATTGTGGCAGGTGCCTGTAGTCCCAGCTGCTTGGGAGACTGAGGCAAGAGAATCGTGTAAGCTGAAAAGCTTGGAGGTTGCTGTGAGCCATGTGACGTCATGGCACTCTACGGGCGGCAAAATGAGACTCTGTCTCTACAAAAAAAAAAAAAATAAATAAATAAAAAAGAATATTTATCGGAGGCTCAGTGCCTGTAGTTCTGCGGCTAGGGTGCCAGCCACATATATCGGGGCTGGCGGGTTCGAACCTGGCCCCAGCCTGCCCAACAACAATGACAACTACGACAAAAAAATAGCTGGGCATCGTGGTGGGCACCTGTAGTCCCAGCTACTTGGGAGGCTGAGGCAAGAGAATGACTAAGTACAAGGATTTGAGGTTGCTGTGAGCTGTGACGCTACAGCACTCTGGCATTCTACTGAGGGCAATGTAGTGAGACTCTGTCTCAAAAAAAAAAAAAAAAAGAATATTTATTAGAAATTTTTGAACAAGTGTAGTGACTCATGCTCATAATCCTAGCATTCTAGGAGGCTGGGGTGGGAGAATCCCTTGAACTCAGGAGTTTAAGACCAGCCTGAGCAAAAGTGAGATCTTGTCTCTACTAAAAATAGGTAAATTAGCTGGGTATTATAGTGGGCGCCTCTAGTCCCAGATACTCAGGAGGCTGAGGCAGGAGGATCACTTGAACCTAGGAGTTAGAGGTTGCTATGAGCTAGGCTGACACCATGGCACTTTAGCCTGGCAACAGAGCAAGACTCGAAAAAAAGTTTCTTTCCTGATAAAATAATCAAAGAAATATATGAATATCTTCCTCAAAGCACCACTAATGATGGTAAAATATTGGGAGTGGGAGGAGTAGGGCGCCGGCCCCATATGCCAGAGGTGGCGGGTTCAAACCCCACCCTGGCCAAAAACTGCAACAATAAATGAATAAAATAAAATAAAATAAAATATTGGGGGTAACCTAAATATCTAATTGGCTGATTATGATCATATTAAGGGAAACGAAAATGAAAATGAAAATCATGACATGTTGCAGAGCAAAAAATTGCTGATTGCAAAACAGTATTTTAACCCCAATTTTTTGGTTTTGTGAAAATAAAGAACACATATGGAAAAATTGGAGTACATAAAACATGATTATTTCTGGGTGAGCGAAGTATTTGATGGAGATTTTTCTGTAATTTTGAAGTTTTCTGTAAAAGAACATATAGTTTATTAGAAAGATGTGTGTATATGTAATATGTCTCTATCTATATCTCATCATTAGCTGTGGGTGTTTTGTGCACCTATCTCCACTCTCAGGGGATGTTTGGCAATGTCTGAAATTACTTTTGGTTGTCACAATTGGGAAGTACTACAAGTATTTAGTGGATATGTTGGGTTTCAAGGCAGATGCCTGCATCCTCAAATGCCAGCATTTCAGGCAGCTGCCTGGGTCTACAGTTCTTGGAGTGCTCTTGGTCAAAAAATGACCAGATACCCCAAAGAAAGGCAAGCGTGAAATCTATTAAAAGAGAGAAAAGGGCAGCGCCTGTGGCTCAGTGAGTAGGGCGCCGGCCCCATATACCGAGGGTGGTGGGTTCAAACCCAGCCCCGGCTGAACTGCAACAAAAAAAAAATAGCTGGGTGTTGTGGCAGGCGCCTGTAGTCCCAGCTGCTCGGGAGGCTGAGGCAAGAGAATCACATAAGCCCAAGAGCTGGAGGTTGCTGTGAGCCGTGTGACGCCACGGCACTCTACTGAGGGCAGTAAAGTGAGACTCTGTCTCTACAAAAAAAAAAAAAAAAAGAGAGAGAGAGAAAAAGAGAAAGAATTATGGAATAAGAGCAAGATATAGGCTTACAGAGGAAGATATATTTGCCATAGATAGCAAATGGCCCCCCAGGGTTACAATAAGGAAAAGGCAAAGAGACAAAGTCATGGGCAGTGGTTCTCTTTATAAAAGAGACCTGGGTCAGGCCTACCTCATGGTTCAGGGCTCACCTTGGAACCAGAGTCTTACCGTGCATGTGGACCTCCCATGAGCCTCTGTGAGAGACCATTGAGGGTGTATGGATAATTGGTCTTAAGGCTGTTCTAAGTCACCTTCAAGACTCTATTGTACCTAGTGAGTCTTCTATATCCTTTTGCAGTTGCCAAACATTGAGTTCTAATTGGTAGATTGGTAGGATGGTCCCTCCTCCCCAGGTGTGAGCAATCACTTGGGACAGAATTAAGGTGAGTGGCACCAAGATGAGGGCCTGAGTCCCCTGCCTTGTTCTCCCTCGCCGAGAGACATTCTTAACTACCTCCCTAACAGAGAGATACCAGGGATGCTGCTAAACCCTGCAATGCACAGGGCAGCATCTCACAATAAAAAAATTACCCAGGTGCAGGGTAATTGCCTGTAATCCCAGCGCTATGGGAGGCTGAGGCGGGTGGATTGCTTTGAAAGACTTGGGGCAGAACCCCCCACTCTGCCCGGAGCTCTGACAACCCCAATCAACCGCAAGAGACGGCACTTGATGCAAAACGCAAGAGGATTTTTATTCCTGCATGCCGGGGCTTGACCCACAACTCTTTTAGAAGCTGAGGAGTCAAGCCCCGCACAGCAGTTTTTACAAGCTTATAAAGGCAAAAACTACAAAGTAGGCGGGAATAGCAGACATAGCAGGGGCTCTAACCATAAAGTAAGAGGGAGTAGACATAGCAGGGGCTCTAACCATAAAGTAAGAGGGAGTAGACATAGCAGAGGCTCTCCAGATAAGAAGAGCTCTGGTTCATTATTCAACTGTCTTAAGATAAGATCAACAGTCAAATATTTGTCTTTAACAATAAACATTTGCTTTAGCTCCGGGAGCTATCTTCTGGAACAGTTACAAAAGGTCACATTCTCATGGTAGGGGGTGAGAGGTGGTCACATTCCTATGGTAGGGGGTGAGAGGTGGTCACATTCTCATGGTAATACTTTCTTTCAGCTTGAGCTCAGGAGTTTGAGACCACTCTGGGAACCAGAACAAGATCCTGTCTTCACAAAAAAAATTTTAATTAGCCTGGCATTGTGAAATGTGCCTCAAGTCCCAGTGATACAGGTTCCCCTACTCAGGGTTGGACATGAACCCTGTTTTATAGGCCTAAGGAAGCTTAACTACATTCTCTGGGCCCAAGCAGGTCCAAGAGCCAGTGTGACCAGCGTCCCACCTAAGCTGCCACTCCTGGAGCAGAAAACACACTAAACAAGATCAGTGTCCCACCACAGAGAACACACCCTAAACAGAGGGAGACCAAATTCCTGCATGGAAGCAGTTTTAAAATTAACTTCTGCCCTCCAGCCCCTGGCACCAAACAGATGTAACATTTCCTCTCTATCCCACTGCACAGGGTAGGAGAAGCTGTATATAAACCCCTAGACCAGTGATTTTCAACCCCTGTGCTGAGAGAGGATCTTAGGTGTGCTGTGAAAAATTTTAAACATCATCAATTAAATTATTTTTGAAAGAAGTTCAAAGCACAGTAATTATATTCTTTTGTACTCAATCTTTATTTGATCAATATCATTTAAGTGTGCCTGGAAAGTTTAACTATAGGTTAAAGTGTGGCATGAGATAACAAAGGTTAAAAAACACTACCCTAGACAGAAGGCCCACAAAGGCTACCTGCCGGGGAACTTCTCTTTGGTGTGACAAAGGTTTTGTCTTTTTTTCCTCCCTTATCACATCTGTTCTTTTGCTTATTCGTGATCCATGGATTCATTTTTCAAATCTCCTGAGACCAAAGACCTGGCAGAGAGAGAGAGACTACACCAGTTCCTCCACAGGCTGAGAATGGAGGATTACTTGAACCCAGGAGTTCAAGGTTGCAGTGAGCCATGATTGCACTACTGCTCCAGCTTGGGGTGACAGAATGATACCCTGTCTCAAAAACTAAAATATTACTCAGCCAAGATATCAATAGCTCTAAGGCTAAGAAACTGGGGGCATTTACCCCAGATCAGATCTCTGTTAAGAGACTGGCAGTGGTCTCTCTAACCCTTAATTAACAATGCTCACCCTCTTCTTACTCTCTTCTTTTGCTGTCTTCCCCTTCACCCAGTCCAAGGTATCTGTGCTTTGCCCCAGAGCTAGAGGGGAAGCTATTTTCCCCAATCTATTGTTCAGAGTAGGCTGTGGCTTTTTGACATTCAAAGGCATGGCTTCTGGGGCTCAGAAACCCTTTCAAAACTATTATCTCTGGCAAGGGTTTCAGCAGCCTATTTTGAAACTCATAAGCCATAGCTCTGTCTCTTTGTTCTCTGAATTTTGCTTTGGTATTTTCTCCCTAGGGCTGTAAGCATGCTGTCTAGCTGCTCCAATTTGTTGAGGGTGGGAAGTAAAGAAGGGTCACAGAGTAAAAGGCTATACAAAGGAATATTTAAAAAATCATCTCCACACATGTATTTATTATTTAAAATGTATGTCACTGTGTGCTAATAACCTTAAAAAATAAAGTGCTGACACAACGAATCACACTTTACTTTTTTGTTGTTGTAAGAATCTTATTAAAATGCTAGAATGTTCTAAATTCACCAGGGGAAAAATTAACTCAATTTGGAACCTTGTTTATCAAGACTCGTGGAAGTATCACCTTAGGGTCACCATATTCAACCTGACAATCTGACCTCTTTGATATTCACTAGGTCCTGCACCTCAGTCTCTTCAGCTTGGCTCTTTAGGCCTGTGCTAATTTGCAAGATTTGTTAGAGATTCAAATGTCAAAGGGAGATGCTCTGGAGTTTTTCAGACAGGACACATGGTGAGGAAGATACGATGTGAGCATGGCAGGAAAACCAGCATTTCGTAGAGAACAAACTACTCAAAGTTCCTTTCATCTCATGGCACCTAGAAGCATGGTCACTGCAATCTCTGCAAATTCTATCTTACTTTCTCTTTTCCTAATAAAGTACTATATTATTCAGGGTTCTGCAGAAAAACAGAACCAAGAGATGTGTGTGTGTGTGTGTGTGTGTATGTTGTATATGTATATATGTGTATAAAAACATAAATAAAAATCATATACAGTAGAACCTCTTTAAGTTGACATCCAAGGGACTGTAACAAGCTAGTCAGCATACACGGGTGCTCAACATAGGAATGAGGCCCACTGTATTGATAACAAACATGAGATTTATCCTAAAGTATTGGCTCATGTGGTTATGGAGTCTGAGAAGTCCCCTGATCTGCTGTCTGTAAGCTGGAGACTCAGCAAAGCCAGGGATGTAGCTCAAAAGCCCGAGAGTCTGATAGCCAAGGATGTAGACTGCAGAGAACCAGGAGTGCCAATGGTCAGAGAATACTGACATCCTAGCTCAAATAGGCAGAGAGTGAATTCTAACTGCCTCTGCCTTTTTGTTCTTAAAAATCCTCACTGGATTGGGTTATGCCCACTCACATTGGGGAGGACCATTTTATTTTACTTAGTTTACCTATTCAAATACCAATCTTTTTCAGAAGTACCCTCACAGACACACCCAGAAATAATGTTTAAATAGATATCTGGGCATCCTGTTGCTATGGGGCAAGATAAGGACCACCGACTCAAATTAGAATTTCAAAAAGGAGTCTTTTATTTTATTTATTTATTTTTTTTTTGTAGAGACAGAGTCTCACTTTATGGCCCTTGGTAGAGTGCCGTGGCCTCACACAGCTCACAGCAACCTCCAACTCCTGGGCTTAAGCGATTCTCTTGCCTCAGCCTCCCGAGTAGCTGGGATTACAGGCGCCCACCACAACGCCCGGCTATTTTTTTTTGTTGCAGTTTGGCTGGGGCCGGGTTTGAACCCGCCACCCTCGGTATATGGGGCCGGCGCCTTACCAACTGAGCCACAGGCGCCGCCCAAAAGGAGTCTTTTATTAACCGTGGGGCTGTCTCAGCAAAGTCGAAAGCAGACTAAGTGAGAGAGCATTGAGGGGTCTGAAGTTGGGGTTTTTCTAGTCTGAAAGTTGGCAAAGGTCCAAAGAGGTGGGCTAAAAGTTAGCAATTAGAAGCAAAAAGAAAGTTGGCAAAAGAAGCAAAAAGCAAGCACAGGGTCACAATGACCCCTTTTACAGAAGCGAACCTTGCCATTTAGCAATTTAGCCAATACTTAACCTAAAGGGCAGTTAGATAAAAATAAGGTAACATAATGCAGATCTAGCAGCTAACGGATAAGTAAAACAATTTGTCGCAGCACTTAGCTGGTTAACTTTCATCATGAAAGTACTTGGCCCATTCATTCTTATCTTGTCCTGTTCCAGCCCGATCCAGATCGATCTAAGAGTAATGGTGCCTGTCATCCTTTCAGAGTTATGATGTTCTCATCTTTTTGTCCTTTCATCTTTTATCCTACACAGCACCCTAGTGCACGTCAGTGGCAGGTGGATTCCATCTTATGGGGGTGATGAGGCTGCTGGAACCAATCTCACTGTGGCCCAGTTGACACATAAAATTAACCATCACTAGTACATGATATACAGAATCTTGCACAGAACAGGTGTCCAATAGATGAGGGCTACCACAGTTATCACCTAGCTGTGCTCCTTCACTGGGCAGCCTCCTTACCTTCTGTTTCTTCAGTGAGTACCACAAGAGTCTAAGCAGATGATTTCCCAATCCATGTTTCCAGTTCAGACCTACTGATAAAGGCAGAGGAAAAGAAAATCACTTTCTATTCAGAGACTTTCTCAACGTCTATGAGAGACATATCTGAGCCTCCATTTATTCACCTGTAAAATGGAGAAAATAAAAACCTTCTAGTGGAGTTACCACAAAGAGGAAACGAGATAATGAGACAATGTGGGTAAAATTGCTAAATGCGTTAGCCTTTCCTTATGTGGGTGTTCTACTCACATTGAAAATCTCCAGGCAGTGGGACTCAAGTGAACTGAGTCAGTGACTCCCCAAATCTGTCTTTCAGAGGTGCCATGGTCTCAGAATCGATGTTTCTCTTTGCTCTGATCTCCAATCTCTCAACCTCTGAAAAGGCTTTTGATTGCACATTATTGGTCATTGTCTACTGTGTCTTCTATTTTATGACATTTAGTTCAACTGTCCCAACTAAAGGTTCAGTCTCATGGGCTGCTATTTCACGTTACTGGAGGAAAAGTCTGATTGGTCCATGCTACTTTCCAGCCAGACTACACAAGTGAAAAGTATTGGATGGATGAACAGTACTTGGCGTCAGAGCTCAGATTGAATCTAATTAGCTGTCACCATGTGGGTTGAGTAATACAGATCATGGCTAGCTGGTTAACCAGGGCAGACCTGGGGAGAGCAGGGTGCACGGGGCAACTTTCATAATGAAATCTTTGTTATCATTGGCCAGTACTCCTTCTTTTCCAGCAATACATAACTGAGTCATTACAGAAGAGCTGTCATTCACCTTCTCTACCTGACTTGAGCATAGGAATGGACTTGAGAAACAAACCAGGCCAGATTTTTTTAATTTGAAGACAAGAATTCTTTTTTTTTGAGACAGTTGCTCTCATTAAGTTGCTCTCCATAGAGTGCTATGCCGTCACAGCTCACAGCAACCTCCAACTCCTGGGCTTAAGTGATTCTCTTGCCTCAGCCTACCAAGTAGCTGGGACTACAGGTGCCTGCCATAACGCCCGGCTATTTTTTGGTTGCAGTTGTCATTGTGGTTTAGCAGGCCTGGCTGAGCTGGAACCTGCTAGCCTCAATGTACGTGGCCAGTGCCCTACTCACTGAGCTACGGGCACCAAGCCAGACGAGAATTCTTTTTTTTTTTTTTTTTTTTTTTTTTGGCCGGGGCTGGGCTTGAACCCGCCACCTCCGGCATATGGGACCGGCACCCTACCTGTTGAGCCACAGGCGCCACCCCAGACGAGAATTCTTGTTGCATTTAGGTTTACATAGGTGGAAGGACGTGGCTTAGAATTATTGAAAAACATTTTCTCTGTTTTTTCTTTTTTGGGGGGGGAGGGAGAAGGCTTTTTTTTTTTTTTTTTGGGAAATAAGAATAAGACCAATCTATTCAGAACATCAAAGTCAAGAGATGGGAAAGACATACATATACACATGCATATTCTTCCTTGAGTATCCAATTGCACTTCTAGAACGTCTCAGTTCGGTGAACTGATAGTTGTCTTTTTTTGCCTATGAGAGTTTGTGTTGAGTTTCTGTTGCTTGCAATAAAGAGTTTTGGCTAGTATGCTTTCTCAGAAGGGGATGTTTGGCAGACAAGCAAACATCTACTGCATCTAGCTTGAAATCCACGGGATTTGAGGTCTACCGATAGATTTAACTTCCCTGATGTGTAAGTCCCTGATAGAGAATATTCCAAATGTCAGATGTCCAAGTGAAACCTCTTAAGTCCTACTTTAACATTCATAACCTTTCACTAAATAATGCTGTTCCAAGGTAGAGGCAAACAACTCAGGTCTAAAAATAAAAGTCAAATGGTATGTGGTGGTTGTTGCATGTGTTAGACTAGGATAGATGGAAAAAATTGAAATAAAACCTAACACTTACTTTCTGCATTCTCCAAAACTTTGTACTAGAAGAGTAAATAGGATAGGTGAGGATTGAAAGCATGCTTTCTCTTTCCACCTTTACTTTGCCACAATATCAACTTGCAGGGTTTAAGCTTAGCCTGCTCAGAACCCAAGTTCCAAAAAGATTCAGCTATCAGCTTGTCTTTGCCACCATCCTTACAAGATTGAATCATTTGAGGGGAGCTGAGTTGGTGAATGGGAAAGAAGATGTTCTCAGTACACAGCATCACTCGGTGTGAGGTGAAGTGGCTGCTCCTTAGCATTGCAGAGCTAGAGAGGGAAGGGAAAATTAAGGATGGAGTTAGGCTAGGCCCATAGTGGGGTATGAAGGTACTACAAACTTTGTGTTTCCTTCGAATATTCTCAGTGGCCCCTTCTGCTAATAGAGACACTCCTGTGTTGACAAATATCAGCTCCATTTCCAATTCTGTTGTTCCTCACTTTCCAACATTCCCACCTGCTTCAGTTATCCTAATATTTTTCTTTGATTGGAATCATCTTTTAATTTAAGGTTCGTTCTAAATAGCCATATTCATGAAACCCAGTTTGGATGTTCTCATTTAACTTTCCCCCTAATGTCCTTTAAAATGAATTATTATACAACTATTAAGAAAACTTCTGTGTTTCAGGTAAAATCATTCTGTAACCCATCTATGGTATAAAAACCACATTTTAGAAAATCTTGGGTTAATATATTGTTTCTTATGTTACAAATGTGGGGAGGGATCAGCATTTGTAGATTTATATCTAGAAATCATTAGCAGATTTGATAATATCACCTCTTAGAGTCTAGGAGGTGAAAATACAGAGAACCAGTAAATTTTGATGAAGCAAAGAGATTAGAGAAACAATCATTTCTTGTTTATTATCTTTCCCCCCTGTAGTCCTATGAGGGTTGAATCTGCACCTACCTTGTTCGCCAGTAGGTAGCAGAGAGCCTGGCACATATAGAAACTTATAAAATATTTGTTGGAAGAAGACAGTATAAACTGAATAAAGGATTCCATCCACATCATCACAGTATATTTTTGTAAGTTCTTTGAGGTCGGGGAGTATGAATGTCTTTTACAATTTCATCTCACGTGCCTCTTGTAAGTCTTGCACACACAAACAAAATAGAAAAATAAAATTTTTAACCACATTATGTTTATTCTAAGTCTAGTAATTTTTGATAAAGACTAAATAACAACTCACATTTTAAGCTTTAAAAATTCACCATTTTAGATTGATTTGCAAGAACTTCCACTGTTTTTTTGAAAGTTATTTTTAATTGTGGTAAAATACATATAATATAGAATTGGCCATCTTAGAGTGTGTAGGTCAGTGGCATTAGGTACATTCACACTGTTGTGCAACCATCACCACTGCTTGTGTCCTGGACTTTTCTTTTAGACAGAGTCTTACTATGTCTCCCTCAGTAGAGTGTTGTGGTGCCACAGCTCACAGCAACCTCAAACACTTGGGCTTAAGTGATTCTCTTGCCTCAGCCTCCCAAGTAGCTGGAAGTAGAGGCACCTGCTACAATGCCCTGCTATTTTTTGGTTGTAATTGTCATTGTTTGGCAGGCCCCAGGCCGGGTTCAAACATGCCAACTCTGGAGCATGTGGCCGGCGCCCTAGCCACTGAGCTACAGGCACTGAGCCTGTGTCCTGGACTTTTCATCTTGGAAAACTGAAACTCTATACCCACTAAACACTAACTTCCCATTCTCCCCTTCTTCTTACATCTGGAAACCACTATTCTCCTTGCTCTCTCTATGAATCTGGCTACTCTAGGACCTCACATATGTGGATTAATATGGTGTCTGTCTTTTTGGGACTGGCTTATTTCACTTAGCTTAACATGGTCAAGGTTCCTCTGTGTTGGACCTTGTGCCAGAATTCCTTTCCTTTTAAAGGCTGAATAATATCCCCTTGTGTGTATAGGCCACATTTTGTGTCTTGGTTCACCTGTCGATGGATACTTAGGTTGCCTCTATTGCTCACTAATAGAGGTGGTGAGGTGTTCAAATATCTTTTTGATAAATAAAATTTTTACTGAATTAATAAAAGGATCAATGAAGGAATGAATTAATGAATAAAAAATACCAGTCTTCTGTGTGGCCCAGGAATATCTGACCACACTGGGAGATGTTGGAGCAGTGGGGATAGAAAGAAGGCAAGGTACTAAAACTGGTCCTGCTTGGAACTTCACTCATATTGGTCTGTGCTGTGGCTCTTGTGTGAGCTCTAATTTGCCCTGAAGTGCTATTCTTTTTCAGGGCATAAATTATTGAAGCTGTTGTGGTCAGCAAAGGGAAAGATAGCCAAACCCACCTGAGCCTTCCAAAGCAAATAGCCAGACCCCTTGTCAGAGTTCCAGAAGTACAAAACAAGCCTGACCAAGCTGTCCAAGGAAGGAAGTCATTTAACAGCTAAAATAGCTGCCTGTTTCCTGAGCAAGGTGGGGGAATCCAGGATTCACCGAGAAAAGCCTCACATCTTTTCAATCTTGAATGTTCCCTGGGCTTTCTCCCTCACCAGGACTGTGGGGAAGCCACAAGAATAGAAAGTTTTCACAAAGACCAGCAGAAGCCATTTTTAGACGTTCACTCTCCGTCAGGAGCATCTATCCATATGTGGCACTGGCCTGGCATTTGGTCTGCCAAGAGGCATGGTGTTCCCCACTGTTTGAATGAGGGAAGGGACCCCTTTGTGTTGGGGAGCTGTCAATGTATGAGATACGGATGTACGTCAAAGTAGGCTGAGCTCCAAGAACCTGGAATCACATTTCCTTAGAGGATGCAGAACAGACAGGCTGAAAACAAACAAACAATATAAAACAGTTGTTTCATTTATCAAAGTCTTCCCAAGTTCCCAGTTCGAAGTAAGAGAAAGCGAAGCAAATATCTGGCTAGAAAAGTGAACTTGAAAGCTGGAGGGCTGGGGTAAATTAAAAAAAAAAAGTTAGAAAACAGCATTTTGAAAATTTCAAAGGCAAATGCTTTCTGCTTTCTCTCTGTTCTTTCTTCATTTTTTCTGCTTACCCAGCTTAGCACTGGGTTTGAAGTAAAAGAGACTGGCTCAAAGCATGAGTTGGCTGTTTAATAGTGGTTTTGAGCATGGAACTATTACTTAACCTCCTTCGAGCCCCAGTTTTCTCAGCTGTAACATGGAGGTTATAATAAGAGAATTTACCTTTACGAGGATGAGTGCTCCATGTAAAGCACTTAGCAGAGTAAGCTGCAATTAATGTTATCTATTATTCTTATTGGTCTCCTAAGAAAAATTATACTCACAGTACATGAATATCGCAATCTTAAAATTGAAGCTTCACTTGAAAACAAGAGGATATTTTTTTTTTTTTTTTTTATTGTTGGGGATTCATTGAGGGTACAATAAGCCAGGTTACACTGATTGCAATTGTTAGGTAAAGTCCCTCTTGCAATCATGTCTTGCCCCCATAAAGTGTGACACACACTAAGGCCCCACCCTCCTCCCTCCATCCCTCTTTCTGCTTCCCCCCCCATAAACTTAATTGTCATTAATTGTCCTCATATCAAGATTGAGTACATAGGATTCATGCTTCTCCATTCTTGTGATGCTTTACTAAGAATAATGTCTTCCACATCCATCCAGGTTAATACAAAGGATGTAAAGTCTCCATTTTTTTTAATGACTGAATAATATTCCATGGTATACATATACCACAGCTTGTTAATCCATTCCTTGGTTGGTGGGCATTTAGGCTGTTTCCACATTTTGGTGATTGTAAATTGAGCTGCAATAAACAGTCTAGTACAAGTGTCCTTATGATAAAAGGATTTCTTTCCTTCTGGGTAGATGCCCAGTAATGGGATTGCAGGATCAAATGGGAGGTCTAGGTTGAGTGCTTTGAGGTTTCTCCATACTTCCTTCCAGAAAGGTTGTACTAGTTTGCAGTCCCACCAGCAGTGTAAAAGTGTTCCCTTCTCTCCACATCCACGCCAGCATCTGCAGTTTTGAGATTTTGTGATGTGGGCCATTCTCACTGGGGTTAGATGATATCTCAGGGTTGTTTTGATTTGCATTTCTCTAATATATAGAGATGATGAACATTTTTTCATGTGTTTGTTAGCCATTCGTCTGTCGTCTTTAGAGAAAGTTCTATTCATGTCTCTTTCTCATTGATATATGGGATTGTTGGCTTTTTTCATGTGGATTAATTTGAGTTCTCTATAGATCCTGGTTATCAAGCTTTTGTCTGATTGAAAATATGCAAATATCCTTTCCCATTGTGTAGGTTATCTCTTTGCTTTGGTTATTGTCTCCTTAGCTGTACAGAAGCTTTTCAGTGTAATGAAGTCCCATTTGTTTATTTTTGTTGTTGTTGCAATTGCCATGGCAGTCTTCTTCATGAAGTCTTTCCCCAGGCCAATATCTTCCAGTGTTTTTCCTATGCTTTCTTGGAGGATTTTTATTGTTTCATACCTTAAATTTAAGTCCTTTATCCATCTTGAATCAATTTTTGTGAGTGGGGAAAGGTGTGGGTCCAGTTTCAGTCTTTTACATGTAGACATCCAGTTCTCCCAACACCATTTATTGAATAGGGACTCTTTCCCCCAAGGTATGTTCTTGTTTGGTTTATCAAAGATTAGGTGGTTGTAAAATGTTAGTTTCATTTCTTGGTTTTCAATTCGATTCCAAGTGTCTATGTCTCTGTTTTTGTGCCAGTACCATGCTGTCTTGAGCACTATGGCTTTGTAGTACAGCCTAAAATCTGGTATGCTGATGCCCCCAGCTTTATTTTTGTTACAGAGAACTGCCTTATCTATACGGGGTTTTTTCCGGTTCCATACAAAACACAGAATCATTTTTTCCAAATCTTGAAAGTACGATGTTGGTATTTTGATAGGAATGGCATTGAATAGGTAGATTGCTTTGGGAAGTATAGACATTTTAACAATGTTGATTCTTCCCATCCATGAGCATGGTATGTTCTTCCATTTGTTAATATCTTCTGCTATTTCCTTTCTGAGGATTTCATAGTTTTCTTTATAGAGGTCCTTCACCTCCTTCGTTAGGTATACTCCTAGGTATTTCATTTTCTTTGAAACTATGGTGAAGGGAGTTGTGTCCTTAATTAGCTTCTCATCTTGACTGTTATTGGTGTACACAAAGGCTACTGACTTGTGGACATTGATTTTATATCCTGAAACATTACTGTATTTTTTGATGACTTCTAGGAGTCTTGTGGTTGAGTCTTTGGGGTTCTCTAAGTATAAGATCATGTCGTCAGCAAAGAGGGAGAGTTTGACCTCCTCTGCTCCCATTTGGATTCCCTTTATTTCCTTGTCTTGCCTAAGTGTATTAGCTAGAACTTCCAGCACTACGTTGAATAGTAAAGGTGACAGAGGACAACCTTGTCTGGTTCCAGTTCTAAGAGGAAAAGCTTTGAGTTTTACTGCATTCAGTAAAATATTGGCTGTGGGTTTGTCATAGATAGCTTCAATCAGTTTTAGAAATGTGCCACCTATGCCTATACTCTTCAGTGTTCTAATTAGAAAAGGATGCTGGATTTTATCAAATGCTTTTTCTGCATCTATTGAGAGGATCATGTGATCTTTATTTTTGCCTCTGTTAATATGGTGGATAACGTTTATGGACTTGCGTATGTTAAACCAGCCTTGCATCCCTGGGATGAAGCCTACTTGATCATGATGAATGACTTTTTTGATGATAAGCTGTAATCTATTGGCTAGGATTTTGTTGAGAATTTTTGCGTCTATGTTCATGAGTGAGATTGGTCTGAAATTCTCCTTTTTGTTTGGGTCTTTTCCTGGTTTTGGTATCAGGGTGATGTTTGCTTCATAGAATGTGTTGGGGGAAGATTCCTTCTTCCTCAATTTTTTGGAATAATTTCTGCAGTACAGGAATAAGCTCTTCCTTGAAGGTTTGATAGAATTCTGGAGTGAAGCCATCTGGACCAGGGCATTTTTTGGTTGGAAGCTTTTTTATTGTTTCTTTGATCTCAGTGCTTGAAATTGGTCTGTTCAGGAGCTCTATTTCTTCCTGGCTGAGTCTAGGCAGAGGGTGTGATTCCAAATATTGATCCATTTCTTTCACATTGTCAAATTTCTGGGCATAGAGTTTCTGGTAGTATTCAGAGATGATCTCTTGTATCTCTGCGGGATCAGTTGTTATTTCCCCTTTATCATTTCTGATTGAGGTTACTAGAGATTTGACTTTTCTATTCCTCGTTAGTCTGGCCAATGGTTTATCTATTTTATTTATTTTTTCAAAAAACCAACTCCTTGTTTCATTAATTTTCTGAATGATTCTTTTGTTTTCAATTTCATTGATCTCTGATTTGATTTTGGATATTTCTTTTCTTCTATTGGGTTTAGGCTTAGATTTTTCTTCTTTTTCGAATTCCATAAGATCTCTTGTGAGATTGTTGATGTGCTCTCTTTCTGTTTTTCGAATGTAGGCTTCTAAAGCGATGAATTTCCCTCTCAAAACTGCATTTGCAGTATCCCACAGGTTTTGGTAGCTTGTGTCTTCATTGTTGTTATGCTCAAGGAAGTTAATGATTTCCTGTTTTATTTCTTCCTGGACCCATCTGTTATTCAACAGAAGATTGTTTAGTTTCCATGCCTTTGGGTGGGGTCGAGCATTTTTGTTAGAGTTGAGTTCCACCTTTAGTGCCTTATGGTCTGAGAAGATACAAGGTAAAATTTCAATTCTTTTGATTCTGTTGATATTTGTTTTGTGTCCCAGGATATGATCAATTTTGGAGAATGTTCCATGGGGTGATGAGAAGAATGTATATTCTTTATCTTTGGGATGGAATGTTCTATATGCGTCTATCAAGCACAGTTGTTCTAGGGTCTCATTTAAGTCTCTTATATCCTTGTTTAATTTCGGTTTAGAGGATCTGTCCAGCTCTGTAAGAGGAGTATTAAGGTCCCCTGTTATTATGGTATTATCAGATATCATATTGCTCAGACTGAATAAGGTCTGTTTCAAGAATCTGGGAGCATTTAAATTGGGTGCATAGATATTTAGAATTGAAATGTCTTCTTGTTGTATTTTTCCCTTGACCAATATAAAGTGACCATCTTTGTCTTTTTTGACTTTAGTTGCTTTAAATCCACATACATCTGAAAATAAGATTGCAACTCCTCTTTTCTTCTGAATTCCATTTGCCTGAAAAATTGTCTTCCAACCCTTGACTCGGAGCTTTAATTTGTCTTTTGAAGCCAGGTGTGTTTCTTGCAGACAGCAAATGGATGGCTTGTGTTTTTTAATCCAGTCAACCAATCTATGTCTCTTCAGTGGGGAATTCAAGCCATTAACATTTATTGAGATAATTGATAAGTGTGGTAGTATTGTATTCGTCTTATTTCATGAGAGTCCATTGCTTAGTTTTATCTTTTGCATCAGTGTGGAGGTTTGGTTCTGTCCTTTAATTTCTGAGTTCTTACTTTGCTGCTGATCCATTGTGGTGGTCAGTGTGCAGAACAGGTTGAAGTATTTCCTGTAGAGCTGGTCTTGTTGTGGCGAATTTCCTCAATGTTTGTCTATCCGTAAATGATTTGATTTCTCTGTCAATTTTTAAGCTTAGCTTAGCAGGGTACAGAATTCTGGGCTGGAAATTGTTTTGTTTAAGTAGATTAAAGGTAGATGACCATTGTCTTCTTCCTTGGAAAGTTTCATTAGAGAAGTCTGCGGTCACTCTTATGGATTTGCCCCTGTAGGTCAACTGGCGCTTACTCCTGGCAGCTTGCAGAATCTTTTCTTTTGTCTTGACTTTGAACAGGTTCATCACAATGTGTCTTGGAGAAGCTCGGTTAGAGTTGAGGCGACCTGGGTTCCGATATCCCTCTGAAAGCAGTTTGTCAGAATCTTTGGTGATATTTGGGAAATTTTCTTTTATAATATTCTCTAGTATGGCTTCCATTCCTCTGGGGCATTCTTCTTCCCCTTCTGGAATTCCTATAACTCATATGTTGGAACGCTTCATAAAGTCCCATAATTCTGACAGTGAACGTTCTGCTGTCTCTCTCTTCTTTTCTGCCTCTTTTACTATCTGAGTTATCTCAAAAACTTTGTCTTCTATCTCTGAAATTCTTTCTTCTGCATGGTCTAACCTGTTGCTGATACTTTCCATTGCATCTTTAAGTTCCCTGATTGACTGTTTCATTTCCTTCAGCTCTGCTATATCCTTTTTATATTCTTCATATCATTCATCTCTGATTTGATTCTGTTTTTTGATTTCCTTTTGGTTATTTTCCACTTTATTAGCAGTTTCCTTCATTGTTTCCATCATTTCTTTCATTGTTTTCAACATGTGTATTCTAAATTCCCTTTCTGTCATTCCTAACATTTCTGTATAGGTGGAATCCTCTGCAGTAGCTACCTCATGGTCCCTCGGCGGGGTTGTTCTGGACTGGTTCTTCATGTTGCCTGGAGTTTTCTGCTGATTCTTCCTCATGAGTGATTTCTTTTATCTGTTTCCTTGCCCTAATTTTCCTTTCACTTCCTCTTGCTCTTTAAGTTCTCGTGCCTGTGGACTAAGGGTTACAGGACCAGAAGGGTGAGAAGGTTTAAGAGCAAAAAAGGGATGAAAGAAAGGAGGGCCGTGTGATAAGGAAAAAAAAAGAAAAATAGAGAAAGGAGAGGGGGTGGGTAAAAGGAATATTAACAAAAAGAAGAGAGGCACAGAAAGAGGGAGACAGAGCAATATAGGTGTACAGTAGGGTACTTTGATACAACCTTAAAAAAAAAACCACCTTCTGGGGGTGCCCAGTTGGGTGGTTCCCTTGAGGTCAGCAGCTCTTTGCTAACCTGATCAGACACAGTACCCCACCTCCACCAAGTAGAAAGGAAAGACAAAAATGCTACAAATCAAACCAAAACAAGCAAACAGAAAACTTTACGGGATAAAATTGGCTTGAAAAACCAAATAATAGTGGTAGAAACACTAACAAAAATGAAGTTCTAATTATTGAAATAGGCAGCAATGGGAAGTTATAATTAAACTAGAAAAATTGAGAAAGAAAAAGGATCTGTATGGAAAAGGTTGAACTTAAAAAACAAAACAACAATCCACAACATCAAAATAAACAAAAAAAAACAACCAAACCAAAAAAAAAAAAAAAAAAAAACAAAAAACACAACCAAAGAGAAAGCCGTATGTATATGTTATTGAATATTGTCTGGGCGACACGTGGTCTTCTGGGGTATGAGATGTTAATCACAGTTCTGATACGACTGGAGGCTGCTTGTTTCTCAAACCCCAGCAGGTAGACACCCTAAATCTCTCTTCAGCCCACTTAAAAGGCACTTTGAACTTGTTCACTTACTGAGCAGAAGCTTTCTCAGGGAAGTGCTTGTCGCTGGAATCACTGCTGAAGTGGCTATCCACTTACTCTGTGTGTCAAAACTGGTCTCCCTCTGCCCCCGAGGGTTAGGGCTGCAAGGCGGCTCAGACCCCGCCCTTTAGGCTACTTGGTCGCTGGGTTACCAGCTCCCATCCAATTCCAGCTCTGTGACCCTGAGGGCGGAGCTTGCCGGGCAGATCTCTCACAACGTCTGCCTGTGACCCAGAGCCAATCACTATTAGCTCCGTCTGGCTCAGCGGCTCAGACTGGGGCCCTAGACAAAGGCCAAAGTTCTCCACACTCCCGCTCAGGCTCTCCCCAAGGCAGTTCAGCTGAGTGCCAAGTCCAAAGACACCAAAACAGTTCACAGGTAAGGCCTTTCTGGTTTGCAGTCTCGCTACTACTGAACTTACATTTGCGGGCGGGTTTAGACGGATTGAACACATGCAACCACTTGCCGGTTTTCCACTGTTTTAGTCCTCCTCTTGGGGTCCAGAAGTCTCTCGCTGACTCCCTGTATCCTCTCAGGGGTGATGATAGGCAGATCCCACCAGCCAGAGATGCCTGGAGTCCTATCTCCCCAGACTCACGGTGCCCAGATGCAAGGAAGCTGTTACTCGCCTGCCATCTTGCTCCGCCTTCTCCCCGAAAATAAGAGGATTTTATTAATAGGCCTACGAGAGCCAGAATGTTCCTTTTAGGCATAGTCAGTCATCAGTGTATTGATGAAACACCAGGAAACACACAGTAGTGTTTTAGATGTTGTACAAATGAGGAAAATAAACACAGTGTCCAAGTCACAAGTCCTACAAACACAGAGGCATGTCAAGGGGTGTTTAGAGAATGTGTGTGTGCAGTCAAAACCCTGTCGCTGTGACCTTCATGGGTACTTACATAAGAAAATAAATAATTCAACCCCATTTTTATGAAATAGACATGGATTGATTTTATACAACCTCAAAGGAGGTAAAATGTATAGCCAAGAGAGTAAGGAAGGGTATTATGGAATGAATGACAGGGGTATTTTCTTATATGAGAAATTGTTATCTCTGCCTGGAACAATTTTTGCCCAGATATTCGCTTGGATGGCTTTTTGTCATTTAGGTCTTGGCTCCAATGTTAGTACCTCATAGGGAACTTCTCTAGGCAGCCAATTTAAATTAAACCCCTCTCCTATTTGTCTAATGCTCTAGCCTTATTTTATTTTCTTTTAAGCAATCATTCTGCTCTGAAATTACCCTGGTCATATATTTGTTGAATTGTTCAATGTCCAACTTTCTCCATAACAATACATGTAAATCACATCTGCCTTTTTTGTTACCATATCCCAGAGTGTAGCACACAGCAGGTGCCCATTAAATAGTTGAATAAAGAAATAATTGAATGATTGGGGCTCATTTGTCTGGTTCTCTTCTTTACATAACTTGCCTTTGTTGATGGTGATTTGACTCAATTTGTCAGATCATTCTTGCTTTTTGCTATTGCACAAAAGACCTCAAGTCATTGGAAACTTAATAAGTCCTTTAACTGTGCCATCTTACTTTAGAAACAAACATACTTGAGTTTTCTAGAGTTGCTATGTAAGTACCACAGTCTGTTGGCTTATGCAACAGACATTTCTTGTGTCACAGTGCTGGAGCCCAAGATTAAGGTTTGCAGGGCTAGTTCCTTCTGAGGCGCTGAGGAAGAATGTGTTCTAATGCCTCTGTCCTCTTCGGGTGGCTTGGTGGTAATCTTTGGCATTCCTTGACTTGTGGAAGCAGAATCTCATCTCTGCCTTGATATTAATGTGAAATTCTCCCTGTGTGAATGTCTGTCTCCAAATTCCCCTTCCCCCCACCTTGTTTTGAAGACACAGTCCTATTGGATTAGAACCAAACCCTAATGATCTTATTTTAATTTGATCACTTCTGTAAAGAACCTGTTTCCAAATAAGGTCACGTTCTGTGGTACTGGGTGTGGTTAGGACTTCAACATATACATTTTAGGGAAACACAATTGAACCCCTAACATGACTGAACATCCAGGAGGGAAATAATGTGTTAATTAACTTGAGACCCACACAGCTGCTTACTTTTTTATTTTTCCCCAACGGGACAAGAAAACTCCAGGAAAACTTGGAGATATGAAAAACAGCCAGAGCTTAAGTAAACACAGAGACCCATGCCAGAACCATGCTTGGTGCACAATGCTGACTTGATACATATTTGGAGAATAAATGGTGAGGACTTGTTCTAAATGACTTCCTACCTCACCTCTTCCAGGTCTTGGTTCAAATGTTATCTCTTCAGTGAGAGCTAGTTGGACCACTATATTTACTAAGAAAATCACAACCTCCCCAGTACTCATCTACTTTTCTTTACTTTCTTTCTCTCTTTAACATGGGCTACTTGGTGCCATAATCTGTAATTCACTTACTTATTTGCCATGTTAATTTTGTATGTTCCCTAGAAAACCCTAGGAGTGCAAAAACTTTTAGCATCGTGTTTACTTCTGCAAATACCAGCACCTGTTACAGTGCCTGACACAGAGTAGGCCCTCAGTTACATGGAGTAAATGAATAAATGATGTCAAGAGAACCCTCCTGGCATGTTGTGTTTCAGGTTTTGCTTGGATGTCCCCTTATCTTTCACAGAATTTCAGCATTCAGTCTTTGAGGGCCACCTGAAAGATCAAGCCTCTGTCTCTAGTCCTTGAATCCCCTCTTGAACTGGTGACAACTTGATAGCATAGCTGCCTTTGACTGTAAAGCCTTAAATTTGATAACAAAAGAGTAAGGGATTAAGAATGTTTAACAAATAAAGCAGTGTGGTATGGTGTGTGTGCATATGTGTATAGCACAAAGGTGTGGGAAACAGAAACAGGAGGACTGCCATTGGTTAGTTCAAGTTGTAGGCTCAGAGAAGGGCAAATATACTTTGGAGGGCAACTGGGGCAGGATGGCACATATTTTATGCCAATAAAAGAACAGAAATAAAAGGATCCGAAGATTTTAAGCTAAACCAATGACAGTAAACAGCACAGTGGTATAGACAATGCCTTTCAAATGAAAAAGAATTATTATTACTATTTTTTGAGACAGAGTCTCACTCAGTTGCCCTGAGATTGAGTGCCAGGGTGTCATAGCTTACAGCAACCTCAAACTCTTGGGCTCAAGTGATTCTCTTGCTCAGCCTCCTGAGTAGCTGGGAGTACAGATACCTGCCACAATGCCCAGCTATTTTTTTTTTTTTTTTAGAGACGGTTTCTCACTCTTGCTCAGGCTGGTCTTGAACTCCTGAGCTCAGGCAATACACTTGCCTAGGCCTCCCAGAGTGCTAGGATGGCATGAGCCACCATGCCTGGCCAAAAATCATTATTTTTATAAATTTCAGATTAAAATGAGGATACAGATGTTTAGGTTACATTGTTTGCATTTGTTAAGTAGAGTTCAAGTTGTAGTTGTGTCCCTCACCCAGGAAGTGTGACATGTCTATCTTTACATTGTGCCTGTTAGGTGAAAGCACATCAATCCCCCTTTCCCCTTCTCCCTCCTCTCCTTGGGTTTAATTGTGTTTTTCTCTGTGTGGGCTTGTATTAGTTCCTCCACTGGTTTCATATTAGTACTGAGTACAGTGGATATTTGCTTTTCCATTCTTGTTGGAGAATGTTCTCCAACTCTATCCAGGTATTAATACAAAAGATGTAAAGTGTTCCATCTTTTTTATGGCTTAATAATATTCCATGTTATACGTATAGCACAGTTCATTAATCCATTAATGTGCAGACGGGGATGCCACATCTTGGCAATGGTGAATTGAGCTTTAATGAATATTCTAGTGTATATGTCCTTATGGTAAAATGACCATTTTTCTTCTGGGTAGATACTTAGTAATGAGATTGAGGGATCAAATAGAAAGGTCTACTTTTAGTCCTTTTAGGATTCTCTATACTTCTTTCCAAAGAGGCTGTAGCAGTTTGCAATTCCACCGACAGTGGGCTTTTCAAACTTTTTGTATATACTAACCACTTGGAGATCTTGTTGAAATGAAGATTCTGGTACTGGTGTGGGGCCTAAAAGTCTGCAACTTTAATATATTCTCAGGAGATGCTTTTGCTGGACCATGCTTTGAGTACCAAAGAGCATGGATTCTGCAACCAGACTTCCGGGGTCCAAATAAAAACTTTACCATTAATTCGCCATGTAATCTTCAGCATATCATTTAACTCCTTGCTTCATTTTTCTCATCTGTGAAACGGAGATCACATAAGGTAATCTCTGTGAAATGAATGCCATTTAAGTGTCATTGATTATCAGTGTTACTTCACTTGCAGAACAGGAGAGGGCATGGCTGGGAAGAGTGTAGGTGGGCAGGAGTGAAAGAGGGCTTGGCTGTATTTTTATAATTTTTAAAATAAAAAAATGTATTTTAGTATTGACATGTGTGTAGTTTTCTCCTCTTCCATTCAAGCCAAGCACACGCGAAACTGGATTAGTTTATGCATGTGTTACTCACGGAGTGGCTAGGAAATCCTGCTTGCAAACTGCTCTGGGTCCCTCGTGGGGAATAGTGTCCTTGGGAGCCGAACCCTAAATTCCTCTCCCGTATGCAGGGCTCCTCGAGGCTCTCAGGTATTCAGAAGAAATTCCTTTTCCCCAGCACCTGCGGAGTGGCCGCCACAGCGCGGCGCTGGGGAGAGGCTCTCGGAGACAGGGAGTAGGGGCGCGCGGCCGGAGCAGGGGTGCGCGGCGGGTAGACGCCCGGCCCACGTGGACCGCGGGGCCAGGCTGGGGTCAGAGCCTCCTGCCGGCCCTGCCAATCAGCGCGGCCCACCGCGAGCCAGGCCCCTCCCGGCCCGCGCGCTCGCGGGCTCTGCTCCGCACTGCTCCAGGCGCGCTGCCCTGGACGGGGCGCACTGGCCCGGCGCGCGGCCGCGGGCGGACCCCGGGAATCTCGCAGCAGCCGCCCCTCCGCAGACGCTGCCTCTTCCTCAGCAGCTCCCGGCTTGTCTTCGGAGAAACCAGGAAACTTATTCTTGGCGAGGGCGCAGAGGTGATGGGCCACTCCCGGGGCGCCCGCGGGGAGGCGGCGCGTTGAGAGTCTTCGGGCTCGGGTGCGGTGATAGGTGCCTCGTCCTGGAGGCGGGGGTCTGACTTGGCTGTTGACTGTGGGCGAGTAAGAAGGGTTAGAAGGGAACAGGACGGGCGGGCAGATGGGGCTAGGGTGAGCTTGGTTCCGAACTTAGGGGTGTCGCACGGCCTCTCCGGCTGCAACCGACTTAAATGAGCTGCGACCAGCCTCCTCATCCCGGCGCCCCGAGATGTGGGGTTATCGCCGGTGCTGTGGTCGGTGTGCACCCCAAGTTGGCAGCTGCGCTCGGAAGTAAGGATGTGCGGCAGGGTCGCTTCCAATTTCAGGGTTGGTGTCTGCCATTAAGAGCGGGTGGGGAAGCTCTGGGGGTGGGGGGCGGGGCAGGGAGGCCACTTGATGAATTGGTAGGGAGGACAGAGTAACTGGCCCAGAGCTCTTTTCTGGACAAGCGCGACTTGGGGCTTCACCCTTGGAACTGAGCCAGGATCCTTATAGCAGCCCGCAGGTGGGAGCAGGTCAGCTAGCCATCTGAACCTCTGGTTGCCGGGCACTTGCTAGAAGGGCGCCGCGAGCGCTTGGGACACGTCTTCCGGTTGGGAGAGTAAAGCTTCCCGCGCAGGTGGAGAAGGGTTTGGAAGTTCCAGCTCTTGGTGCGTGAGGCTTCTCGGATTGGCTCACCTTGGTGGCATCTTTGCATTTCTTTTTTCCCCTTCTTTCTTGCTTCATTTGGCCCGGGCAAATGAAGGGAGGGCGTCTTTAACCCCAAATAAGGTTAAAGTTTATCCTTGGGGAGGATTGGAAATGGAAAACTCGATATTCTGCACCTCCAGAGGCAGGCCAAGCCAAGACACCGTTCTGCTGCTGCGTCTTCTCATTTAACGTTGAGAAGAGGGGGTCCACGGACGCCTCTGAAAGCCTCAGCTGAGCTCTGAGTCTGTTCCTCAGCAAGACGTATGTGCACAGGTTTATGGACTCGCTGAGACCTAGCCAAGAGCCCATTTCCCCTCCGGGGATTTAAGGACCCCTGGTGAAGCGTACTTATTCCATGCACTCTTTTCCCTTTTAACTTTTCCATGGCTTTCCATCTGAGACTAGTCAGGTTGATGTGATCCGTGTGTGGGAGGATGGGCACGTTCAAAGCCTTGGTATGGTTCTTTCTCTCGGCAACATCCTGACGCCTTCGCCTGCAGGCTCAGCTGCGTAAACTTGGCGCTCATTGACCGCTCAGCTCCGTGATCCCACGCGTCCCAGTTTGGACACCTCTAGAACGCTCATAGGACACGGTAGGGGCAATTTGTATGTCTGAGCCCAGTATAGGCAGGGCCTGAATTTTTTTTAAAGGCTCAAATAATTTAGGAACAGCCATTTTGCAGTATCATTAGTGTTTTCCATTCAGTCACTTGAGAACAAGTGTATGACTTGAAGAATTCTTCAAAAGCTCTCTTTGGGTTTTAAAGTGAGAAGTGTTATTTGCTAAGTTTACAGTCATAAATCAGTGTGCAAGTCCAACTCTTCCTTTGCATTGGAAATACAGGCCTTAATAAGGCAGTATGAGAGAAATTTTTAGAATCATTAAGACTAATGATGACTTATGTCCTCCCAAAATAACCAAGTGAGTTGGCATGGTTCATTTGTGCAAAAAGCTTTCTTCATATGCGTGGGCTTTTCTCGATCAGTATTCTCATAGCTGAAAGCTGTATTTCTTTCTTAAATTCTGTGTCCTGCTTGTGTGACTTTACTCTGTTCTTTCACTAGCATCTTAATTGCCCTTTGATACTTCGAAATTGTAAGTCTTTACCTTATGATGAAACTTGGCCAGTTTTCTCTCTTAAAGATAAGAAAGTTGTCCTCCCCAGAAGAACAGTGGCTGCCAATTTACCTGTTTTTGAATGATTTTAATTTTAAGTCTTCTGCCCTAACACAAAAGGACATCTATAAATATCTCTGCTTGATTATTAAATATTTTTCATTGAAGGCAAGCTTTTTTATATTTCTAGTACTAGTATGTTCTAAGTCACTTGAATTTCAATATGCATTTTGGATCTTTTAAAAGATGTGTATTGTTTGATGACCTAGTTCCATTTAGTTAAAAAAAAATAAAGAAAAAAGCTTCTTTGCTTTGTCCCCCCATCTTCTTTTCAGTGGGTACATATCCTTTTTCTAATAGCTGCTTTTATCTGGATCACTCAGTTTTGTTACACTTAATATACTTTGTTATATAAATGGTGTGTTGATGCATATGATATTAAAACTGCATTCACTGGGGATTAACCCATGGGTATGACATCATCACCAGCCAATCCTCTATCTGATTTGAACATGCATTGACAAAAGTCATGTTATCATATCCAGCAAGGAATTCTGTATTACCTGTGATGAATGAGGGAAGAAGGGAAGTCTTTTTGGTGCTTCCTAACTCTCAATTAGCTGCCCAGTTGGAGAGTTTGGGGTATTTCAATACTAAGAAGCTTAGTTTAATATTAAAATTCTCAGATTGGAGTTTTATAGATCTCTTTAGAATTTGCATAAGTAGATTTTCCCCCTTAAGCTTTCTTCCTCTTTGAGCGTTTTTCACTCTGCCTTCTGGCTCTATCTCTTTACAAATATGTTGAGACATTATAATAAATGGACTAAACTTTTTTTTTTTTTTTGTCCTAGAGATAGGTGGAACATCTAGGTGATGGGATAATTTATTTGTTTGATGTGGGTTTGTTTCATTAGGTGTTTGCTGTAAATCAGCCAGGATTAGTGAGATGACTTCAAGCAGCCAATCATAAATGACTGGGAGACTATACAGTGTACTTATCCTAATTTGTTAAGATTTAGGACATTTGAATTTTAACAAATGTCCACAAAGGGCTTGGCCACATTACTCACTTTATAATCATCTGTTTTTGAAAATGTTATTTTAAAAGGCTCATGTCAGAACCCTAGGCAGTCCTGACCTAGAGGCTTAAGCCATCATAAGGAGTTGAACTTTGTAACAGCCCACTCAGTTTGTGATCTGCAACCACGTCTCACAAAATCAAATTAATCTTGGCTTCCCATCTCTTTGATATTTGTTGAAAAAAATAAAATAAATTCTTGTTTTATAATCACTATTCAAGTTCAATCCATTTTCCTCCATAAAGTCAGTTAAAAGGGCTTTTTTTTTTCCTTTCAACATAAACACAAACTGATTTAAGAGAAGAATCAAAGATTTGAAGAAATTAAAATCTGGAAAACACTACAGAGTTCAGTTTTCTAGAACGGGCGGTAGGAGGTGTTGTGAGTTGAATCTACTATGTTATAAAAAGAACTGGGATTAGAATCTTGGAATCCTAATTCCTAGCCCTTTCCAATGCAGACCTGGCCAGAAGGGCTCTTGTGATGTGGGAGGACCTCTCCTTTTGGCTGTTTCAATCAATCAAATCTCCACATTGATTTCTTTCTTTCTTTCTTTTTTTTTTTTTAAATATGGAACGCTTCACGAATTTGCCTGTCATCCTTGCGCAGGGGCCATGCTAATCTTCTCTGTATCGTTCCAATTTCAGTATATGTGCTGCCGAAGCGAGCACTCCACATTGATTTCTTGCACTTTCCAGGCTCAGTTTGTTAGACTAAAACACACTAGTTAAACTCTGCTCAAAGATTTGACAGCTGTGTGCACCAGCTAGCTTGGGTTACTTCCCAGTAGTTCCAGCAGGACCTACAGTTAACAAAGGAGAGGTTTAAAGGGAAGCTGTTGGTGGAAGAATTGAGCAGGGTGACCCAAGCTGGACCTGTTTGAACACATGGGAAGACATGGAAGTTAAACTGATGGTGAGGCAGTTTTCAGTCATAGTTTAAGGTTGAGAACATTAATCTATTGGATGATACTCTTTTATACTTTGTGCCTTTTAGTTGTAAAAACCAATACTAATAATTTAGAATAAAACTCTTTTCTGGCATAATTGCCAATGATACTGATATCCCACATTTATTGAACATTTAGTATAGGATGTTTATATTAAGGATGCGTTTTAGTTAAGATATGATTTTCTCTATGTGGATGAACTGATTTTCAGAGTTGTGAATCTGAAACAACATTGAATCTTTCTTAGTCCCTCTTTTTAATTCAAAAGATGTAAGGGTCTTACAGCGACGAGTCATTAATGCAGGCATAATTTTAATTTAGAAGTATGATAGTGTCAGATATTAGGGAGTTCTTGTTAATAAAATGAAAAATAAGAAGACATTCTATTTAGAAAAATAATAAATGTATGAATTTATTATCCTTTCCTGAGATTAGAGTATTATTAGCAAGAAGAGTAAAATATCCTTGTTTGAAAAATATGAAGACAGCTTTTTATCTTTTATGAAAAGAAAACACTAAGCCTTTTAAAAATTAAAAATAGAGCAGCGCACACAAAATATTCTGCTGGCTTCATTAGTGCTAAAAGTTCATTTAAAACTAGAAAACAGTTGAACATTTTTGCAGGATTTCAATTGTCTTACCTAAAAGTGGAACTGTCAAAAGCTAGTGTTATTATTAGTAGAAGTTTTTTTTTGAGACAGAGTCTCACTACGTCACCCTCTGTGGAGTGCGTGGCATCACAGCTCACAGCAACCTCAAACTCTTGGGCTTTATTCTCTTGCCTCAGCCTCCCGAGTAGCTGGGACTACAGGCGCCCACCACAACGCCCAGCTATTTTTTGGTTGCAGTTCAGCCGGGGCCGGGTTTGAACCCGCCACCCTCGGTATATGGGGCTGGCGCCTTACCAACTGAGCCACAGGTGCCACCCTCTTTTCTTTTTCTTAACTTATAAAGATAATACATACCTGGAGTAGAAAATGCCAACATTGTAGAAGAATATAAAAAGAAAGTAAAAAAAAAAAAAGCCATCCAATTTTGCCACTCAGAGACAATTCCTTTTCATGTTTTGGTAAATCTGATTCCAATTCCCTTTTTCTGCTTTTAGCCACACATAAATATTTAGACCCAATGCTTTTATATAGATGGAATCATGCATCATATAATCTGTGTCCTGCTTTGTTTGGAGGGCCTTTGGTGAACCCATGGCTAGCGAGAGAAGCCAACACTCCCTTGACTATGGAGACCTCCTATGCAGTGGGAACCGTCTCACGTGCATTCGTGTGCAGTTTAGATAGGCTCTGGATCCATTCCTGGAAGGATGACAATCAGTAGAGAGAGCTCTGTGTCATTCTCTTTCATGTCAGTTTGTTATTCTTTTAAAAATTCATGTTAGTCATGAAACACCCAAAAGTTAAAAGAGATTTTGAGTTTCTTTGTAATGCATTCCTGTTTACCAAAGACCTCAAGTTTCTTATGTCAGTGTTAGAATAAGTCCTTCAATTTTTAAAATTGTCTAGTTTCAGATTTTAAGTAGCTTGATGACCATACATATTTTGTACAGTGGGATTTTTAATTAGGGTTATAAAAAAATTATTGGGGTGAATTCTCTGCTTGTATTGGTGGGGACAGCAAATCACTGGAATAGTAATCTTCGTTACTATTTAAATCATTTGGCAGCTCTTCCAGTAGCAGCCAGATTGTAATGTAAACATCTGTTACCTTTTCTCTGCTTTCAGAACTGATTATGCAACCTGGCTTCACATCCGAGACACAGCTTTCTTCATCTGTATTTTTGGATTAATTCCTTCTCAACACACTCCCACACATGCACACACACAAATAAATATCCATGGACACAAGTATAAAGGGCCATAAAATTGGTTACCCTGAGCCCAGTCATCCCAGGATAAAAAACTCACATCTTCTGTGCACTCTGTCCTGCTCTTTGCAGACTGTTGTGTCTACATAGGAGTATGGAATTCCATTAAGCAAGTTGGAGGATGGTGGTGAGTCTGTCCCTTGGTACCAATTTCATCCTCCTTGTGTGCTGAAATCGCCCTACCCCCAAGGTTAGGAGCTGATGTGCAGCTGAGGAGCTTCAGGAAACTCATTAGTTAACATTTAAACATCTCCAGTATGGCGAAGGAACACCTACCAACTGAGGTGGGAGAGGTGGAGGGGTAGGTGGGTAAGGAGATGTTTAAATGGAATTGGATCTTACGTAGTGTCTTAATGAGAGTTTTCTTCTGACACTTGTCATTTTTATGTTAGGTTATGCTTGTTATTCCACATAATAAATATTTACCTCGTGGAGCTTTCATAAACTATAATAGCAACAAGAGCTATCATTGAGTGACAGTGTTGATTGTTATTGTGCTAAGCATTATTTTCTTTTGTGTAGCCAAAATATAAATAATTTAAATGTTTAATTTTAACCATTTTTAAGCGTACATTTCCATGGCAATAAAGCACATTCACATTTGGGGGCTATCATCACCCCAGTCCATCCACAGAAGTCTTTTCATGGTTTAAAACTGAAACTCTATACCCATTAAACACTAATTCCCCCTTCTTCCCTCCTTGTAGTTCCTGGCACCCACCTCCTGCTCTCTGAATTTCACCCCTTTAATGTACCTCATATAACCACAGTCGTACAATATTTGTCCTTTTGTGACTGTTTTGTTTTGTTTAGCATCATGTCTCCAAGGTTCACCATGTTATAACATATGTGAGAATTTCCTTTAAGGACTGAAAAAATATTCCATTGTAGGTATGTAATGGCCAGGTCTTGTTTGTCATTTGTCTTCTGATGGACACTTGAGTTGTTTCCACCTTTTGGCTATTGCAAACCATGTTGCTATGAACAAGGGGCATACAAACATCTGCTTGAGTCCCTGCCTTCAGTTCTTTTGGGTCTATACCTAGAAGTGGAGTTGTTGTATGGTCATTCTGTGTTTAGTTTTCGAAGGAACTGCTATACTGTTTTCCACCATGGCTGTACCATTTTACCGCATTCAGCTTATTTATGCACTATCTCATTTAATTTTCCTAAAGTCCTGCAAGGTAGACACAATCCTCATCTCCCGTCTGTGCATGAGGAAAAAAAGGAATAACAGGGAGGAAGCCACCATGGCATTTTGTGGCAGAGCCACTATTTGAACCCAGGCAGTGTGGTTCCGAGGCAAAGCTCTTAGTAAATCTTTCTTTCTTACAATTCAAGGAAGGTTGACCAAACTCCTCATGTGTATGTCCCACGGGTGCGTGGTTGGGGACAAGAGAGGAATAATAGACATGTTTATCCCAAGGAGAAAGTCTAAAAAGCCCTTATCCTGCTACTTGGAGGCATTTGATTGAAATGTGGAGTTCCTGGGGGTCAAACGCTGATTTGGAAATTGGCATTTTTACCTAACTAATCAAAGGCCAGTGAGTGTACATTGTGGCTATTTGGGTTGTTAACCTTAGTGCTGCCTCAGATCCTCTGTCCTTTAATAATCGTGTAGTCCATGGGTTTTTAATTACCATGATAATTTTTGCTTCTCCTTTGGGTTAGGAGGGAGTGTTGGATTGAGATAGTAGAAGGATATAGTCAAGATCAAAGTAAACTGTAGGTAGGATCTGACTGCTGATTACATTTTTCTTTGCAGAGACAGTGGGCAGAGGACATGGGCATCATTCCCACCAAAAACACAGCCTGATGGAACTTTTGCAAAGGAAGGCACGTTAACTCACTTTATAGAATTAACAATTGATCAGTTTTGTGGTGCCTGAGTCCTTTATATGCACCCTATGTTTAGGCACGTTAACTCACTTTATAGAATTAACAATTGATCAGTTTTGTGGTGCCTGAGTCCTTTATATGCACCCTATGTTTATTCATTATTGTGATTACACAGTGGAAGCGGCTCTGCTTGATGTGATGAGCAAAAACAAGAGGCAAAGACATTTAAATACACTTGAAATTAACGTTTGCACAAATAGGTATCTGCCAGGGTGTTCTCATTTGATTCTAAAGACCCAGAAATAAGCCCGTATGTGGGTGGGGGGAAGTGGTGGTCCTGGAATCCTGAGTCAGATGTGTGTAGTGCATTTGTAAGATTTCTTTGTTATTTAAAAGAAAAATGATTGAATGTTTGGAACACATTAACCCAAGGTCCTCGTGAGTGAGTTAGGGGAGCAGACAGTACCAAAAAGCTCCACCATTGATACTAGTCTAGCTTGTGAATTAACTCTTTTCCAGGGGGGTACCAAGCTGTGATGTTCCCAGTGGCAGGGGAAAAGTCATGAGCGAGCTTGTCCTGATGTATCTATGAACAAATTACACTAATCATCCTATGAGGTATTACTTGGGAAAGGAAATATATTCCTCAAGTCTGAATGCTAAGGTCACCCTGAGAAAAAGGACTGGCAAGATTCCTAGAAAACTCTGTTTCTTCAAGACATTTTTTATTCCAAATTTACTCTTTTCACATTTATAAGACTCGGATCCCAAGTGTAAACTCACATTCCTGTTTGATGTGCAAATATTTCTGAACCATCGCCTAGATAGACATGAACTTACAAGCAATGTACCTTTGTATATGGAAGGAGGGGAGATGAATGTGGGTTAATGCTGATTGTTTTTTCCTGTTTTTGTCCTCTGCAAATGCTGGATTTTATTGGATTTTTAAAATCTATTTAATATTGTCAGTCTTATTTGGTATACCTATTCCAGTATTATTGTGTTCCTAATATTATCACTTTAGCCCACTGAAAAGAATCACTTGGAGGGCTTGTTAAAACAGATTCCGTGGCCTCACCTGCTGAGTTTCAGATTCATTAAGTCGGGGGTGGAGCCTCTGAATTTGCATTTCCAGATGATTCCCATGGAGTGCTGAAGTTACCAAGCTTTAGACTGTACTATTTTTCAGAGTTTAAACATTTCACTCTGAAGATTTTTATAAAAATAAGGTTTTGATTAGATTGAGAATTTCTCATTTAGTAATATGCTGATAAGCTTGTCTAAATAGTATGATTTTGAAGATTGATTTAACTTACTGAATCCAAAGTATAAATTAGATGTTAGTTGGATCAGTATTATGTATGAGAAACTGATTTTGCTAACATCTCTACGTTTCTTTTAGAGCATGAGATGCATTTTCTATAGTTGAAGCCTTTCAGGTAAGAATTGTAGTTGTATAAATGAATGTTGAGGTAGGTTTTCTGTACACAGCACGTAACCGGCCTATTGCTGACTTCTGTCATCTGGCTGATGTCTATATTGACCAGGAAAAAAGGTGGTTTCTATTTCCATATACTTTTGAGTCTGATTTAAATTGTAATCCCGTCGGTAGGTGACACACAGAAATTTCGTTTTTCTTCCTGTATAGTTAAGACTCAGCAGATGTTAAAAGCTGATGTGGATTTAAGATTTCATCCGTTCTGGGAATAATTGAAGATTTAGTCAAGACCAGAAGATGGGTTGTAGACAGAGTTATAAGACTTGAGGGGGCATGGAAAGTTTTTGCACAGATGCCTGGCTTATTGCTTTCTCCTGCCGCTTGGAGGAATAAATTATCTTTTGCGTTTGCCTAAATGAAAACCTTTCAGTGGATTTTTACATTGTCTTGCACTATAAAAAAAAAAAAAATCAGAAGTTTGCAAACCAAAGTCTCTCCTGAATGAGAAAACAAATGGAAAGGCTCGGCGCCTGTGGCTCAAGCGGCTAAGGCGCCAGCCACATAAACCTGAGCTGGCGGGTTCAAATCCAGCCCGGGCCCGCCAAACAACAACGATGGTTGCAACCAAAAAAAAAAAAAAATAGCCAGGCATTGTGGCGGGCACCTGTAGTCCCAGCTACTTGGGAGGCAGAGGCAGGAGAATCGCTTGAGCCCAGGAGGTGGAGGTTGCTGTGAGCTGTGATGCTATGGCACTCTACCCAGGGCAACAGCTTGAGGCTCTGTCTGAAAAAAAAAAAAAGAAAGAAAACAAATGGAAAGAGCTTGCCTTTAAAAAAAAAAAAGCCAATGTACTCAGCCCTACTATGTCAATTTATAAGCACCCACACTTCCATATGAAAGCTATAACCTAACTACAGCCAAAGAAGGGAAAAGGGGAGAGGGAGGGGAGGGCGGACGATGGATAGAGGGAGGGTAATTGGTGGGAGCACACCCATGGTACATTTTACAAGGGTACATGTTAAGTCTACTAAGTATAGAATATAAATGTCTTGATACAATAACTAAGGAAATGCAGTGAAGGCTATGTTAACCAGTTTAATGAAAGTATTTCAAATTGTATATAAAACCAGCACATTGTACCCCATAATTGTATTAATGTACACAGCTGTGATTTAATTAAAAAAATCCTTACTCATTAAAAATAGTTGGGGATTTGTGAGATATTTAGAGGTAGTCTGAGTTATAGAAATTTGTGGACATTGGCAGGAAGGTTAGAATCAGCAACCGCCAACAGAGTGGATGGGCTAGGTCAGAGTTATTTAACCTCCTCTGTTTCCAGAATGGTGTTTTAATTACATAGCTGGTTCGTGGAACTGCGGTTCTCTCTGGCAGGCAGCGGGGTGTTGCGTATGACTAGGTTTGTACTAATGTTTCCTTAGGACCCATCAGTCACTCTTGTCCCTTCAGCAGATTTTCACTTTGGTCATTTCTGCCCAACTGTCAAGATGCTACAGTTCTTCTCCCTGGCTGCCTGCCCTTTTGGCTTACGTCCTTCTCACTAGCACTCAACCCTAGACACGTAAAAGATGAGACTTCCAGGTTGAGTGGCAGATGAGGGCATGGTTGGAGATCACTTCTGTGGAAGACTAAACACACGAAGCATCCCAACAACAAAAGTTGTCTAGGTTTTTTTTTTTTTTTTAAGAACAAATATCTACTTAAGAAACTATGGCCTTTGGGTACTGTATATGTGGGTGGTATTTTCTGCTGGCTAGGAATGCCTGGTCAGTGTTATTACAGCTGGTTGAGCTGCATCACAGAGTGACACCACTAGTCATAGTACAGGGTCATAATGACTTGGTAAAACCCCTGCTAGTAATACACAAGTTAAAAAAAAGTAAAAAAGGGTGGTGCCTGTGGCTCAAAGGAGTAGGGCGCCGGCCCCATATGCTGGAGGTGGTGGGTTTAAACCCAGCCCCGGCCAAAAACTGCAAAAAAAAAAAAAAGTAAAAAATAAGAGAAAAAATAAAGATTACTTTTTAATTGTCTCTACAGCCCATTTCTATCCCTCCCTCCTCAAATACTCTGAAGAGTTTGGCTTATATCTTCCTATATACATATATTTAAAATGCTTAATATACATTATGGCTCCAAGAAATCCAAACATGAGGAGGAAGAAGAGGCTGATGAAGACCTTATAGATTCTCTCGTCTTTGGAAGTTGATTTGTCAGTGCTAATAATCAGCAGAAACAGGAAGTGTATTTGGCATTTAATTTTATTTAAAAGGCTTAATGTAAAAATATCAAAACATATTATACCTTTCTATTTATATTATCTAAATTATGTAAATATATCTTTATATCTTACGTGTGGATTTTTTCACTTAAATAGTATCCTCCTGCACATCTGATTCTGCTGTGTGTGATTTCCATGTACCATTGTCTCACTCATTGCTTTAACTGCCATATTGTTCCATTGTAAACACACTACATTTTATTTAGTTGTTCCCCTACACATGGGCATTTAGATTCTTCCCATTTTTTTTCTGTTACAGAGAGTATGATGAGATCATTCTTGAACAGAGTCATATATGACGTTAACTGAGATGCAGTGTTTACTTTTAAAATCCTCTCATAATTGCATGTCTCTTTGTATCCTCGTGCTAGTATTTTTCTGGGGTAGAAGTGGAATGGCCAGGTCTGAGGGTGTGTTCTAGAGCATTATGTTGCTTGAGAATGTATCTGGACTGAAAAAGGTCTCTTTTATCATTATGTTCTGTTGGAATTAAGATATGCAAACTTGAGAACAGGTCAGGCCCTAAATATTATACATGGATAAAATCCATAAGTACAATCTTACAAATTCCTGTAAGTTCCAATAGAATTTCCTGCCATGACAGACGTGTTCTAAACTCCATGCTGTCTGCTATGATAACCACCAAGCCATGTGCTTCTGTTGTGACTAAGGATCTGAATTTTAAATTTATTTAATTTTAGTTCAACTTTAAATCACCTGTACATGTAGTGGCTACTTTGTTGGACAGTCATAGAGGGTTCAGCTAATATATTACATTATAGTCCGCAAAACTTTTAGAAAGTGACTCACATAGACAGGGAAGTGTGGTCTGTTTCATCCAGTAAGGGGCGCAAGACTCTTTAGCTGAAAATAGGGAGATAAATAAGCAAATGAAACAAGATGATGTCATGGGATTTATCAGGAATGTCTCCTCCTGGTTCAGAGACTCCTGTCTGCCGCTGCCCTGGCTGGGGCCTCTTGGCAGGGCTGCACAGCCCTACTGGGGCAGTTCTTTGTAAAGTGAATTGATGGCTCTGTTAATATAGCCATTAACCTTAAGCAACTCAGACAGCTCCTTGGGCGCTGCAGTTTTCTTGCCCTTGAAAATGCTGGTTTGATGAATGCCAAGATATTTTCTTAAAAAAATGTTTTTTTCCTTTAATTGGTTGAAGCAGTGGAACTGGGAAGTTGGAGGCCAAAGAGGTCCACGAAATTGAGGGCCTGTTAGGTGTGAATCCTACGGCAAAGGTTTAGAATTCCATTCTTGCGGAGGGATGTTTTGAAGGTTTACGCTTGGCCTATAGAATATAGCACCCTTTCTATGTATGTGTCCATGTTATTTTTAAAACATGCAAAGTGAGTTATAATTTGAAAGCAGTGTTTAAGAGAAGTTTGTGGAAAACCTGATTTTAGAGCAGATGGAATTTTAGATTTCTAGGATTTTGTCATGTATTTTAAAATTAGGTGTAGTTTATAAGGAAAACAGTAGCTTCTCTCTCTTTACTTGAAAGGTATTTTTACAAGTAAATTGAAAGAGGAGGCCAAAGACAAGATGCATGAGATTCCCATGTTGAAACTCTATTTGGGATAGGAAAAACAGAAGTCATAGTAGAAGTAGAGTTAGGAGGGTTGGGCGAGGTGGTTCATGCCTGTAATCCTAGCATTCTGGGAGGCAGAGGCAGGAGGATTCTCTGAGCTCATGGGTTCGAGACCAGCCTGAGCAAGAGTGAGACCCCCATCTCTAAAATTAGCCAGGTGTTGTGGTGGGTGCCTGTAGTCCCAGCTATGAAGGAGGCTAAGGCAAGAGAATCACTTGAGCCCAAGAGTTTGAGGTTGCTGTGAGCTATGATGCCATAGCACTCTACCGAGGGGCATAAAGTGAGACTCTATCTCTACAAAAAAAAAAAAAAAAAAGCGCAAAAATCAAGTGCAGTGGTAGCCAGGCCAGGGCAAGTACAGATCACCAGGGTTTCAGGCAGTTCTCTCTTTCTGGCCTACCTTCTTCCACAGCTCACAGGGTGACAAAGTGAGACTCTGTCTCAAAAAAAAAAAATTACCCACTTATCAAATATTTAACCATATGCTTTGTGACACTCTTCTAAATGCCAGTGTTTCAGAAAAAAAGAAGCAGAGTCAGGAGATGATGGTTGACAGTGCCTTGATTTTTCTCTTCACTGTTGTCTGGGACCTCTTCCCCTTTCTATACTGGACATTCCTTTCCCTGGAATGTGGAATGTGTAACCTTTGTTTTTCTTATTTATTTATTTTTTGGTGGCTGCCTCCTTCTCATCCTTTAAGTTTCAAATGTTACCTCCTATAAAAAGACCTTGAAAATATGTCCCTTACCTCTTTAAAACAACAGTGATCTGGCTTTCTATGAAGTACTGGTGCGAGTTTCCAGTTGATGACTCTGACAATTCTTTGAAAACCACAGTTCCATGTATAAATGCCCATTGTTGTTCCTGAAGATCTCCCAGGTCCATGCTGAATTCCACCAGTTTGTCCTGACATCTGTAACGCTAGATGTCAGAGTGAAAACTCGGAAGTATTGAGTTCAGAGTTGGGCTTGTACCTTCCCATCGGATCCGAGATAAGAACCGTCATCCCTGGGAGCAGTCAGTCTTTTCCACGCTGACATGAGAGGAAGAGAGCTCTGATTCTGCTCCTGGGTTTGGATGACATAGAAACACTTATGAGATTAAAAATAAAAACCCGAAAACTCAAACCATTGAACTACTGAAGCCTCATACACTACTGTATGAGGCTTAAACTATTGAAGCCTACATCTGAGATCTGTTATTACATTAACATGATCAGAAAGTATGAAATACTGACATTCCCATGGCCAATCTGAGAAGAAATACATCTAGTGGTGAATGTTGCCTTCCAGGATGTTGGAGTAAAACCTTCTGAAAGGTTCTCTGAGCGGTGGAAGGAACTTTGTTGAAGAATCTACATTTCTGTTAATTATTTGTTGTTGATGCATCTATACAATGTGGGTAGATATAGTACAAGATATGGAAGAGATGCTAGCTTCTATGTCATATCCATCCTGCCCCCTCCACCCTGATCTCTAGTCAAGTATGTACTGCATGGAATCAGGCTGTTCTACAGCCTCTCTTGTGCTAGAGAAGCAGTGTGGGATACATGCGGAAGTGTTGGGTGGAGCCCTTTCCAGATCTTCCTCCTTTCTAAGTCCTGGAATATGATATAATAGTTGGTTCCCAAGCAGCCATTTTGGGTTAAGAAGTGACTTGAAGATGAAAGGCACATGGGAAGAAGGTAGGCCAGAAAGAGAGAACTGCCTGAAACCCTGGTGATCTGTACTTGCCCTGGCCTGGCTACCACTGCACTTGATTTTTGCGCTTTTTTTTTTTTTTTTTTTGTAGAGACAGAGTTTCACTTTATGGCCCTCGGTAGCGTGCCGTGGCATCACACAGCTCACAGCAACCTCCAACTCCTGGGCTTACGCGATTCTCTTGCCTCAGCCTCCTGAGTAGCTGGGACTACAGCTATTTTTTGATTGCAGTTCAGCCGAGGCCGGGCTTGAACCCGCCACCCTCGGTATATGGGACCGGCACCTTACCGACTGAGCCAGAGGCGCCGCCCTGCACTTGATTTTTGTAAAAAAAAAAAAAGTACAACCCCAAAACCCAATCTATTCTTATGTTGAAGGCTTGCAGGAGGTTCAGCCTGCAGTCCATGGGCTGCATGCAGATTATTCAAGGAATATTTTACTTATCTCTGGTGTTGGATATTGTGAAAAATATGGACTTTTTTTTGTTGTTGTTGCTCATCAGCTGTTGTTAGTGTTTATAGATTTAATGAATGGCCCCAAACAACTCTTACTCTCTGATGTGTGGCAAAGAAGAAAAAAGGCTGGACACTCCTGCCTAAGGCAGTAGTAGATATAGTGGGATGAAATGATATAAGCAGAATGTGATGATAAATAATATTAGGACTTTACGTTTAATGAGGCAACAAGGCAATAGCCTATAAATCCAGAATACTTTTGAGTTATATGTAGATGTAACTTTAGTTCTATAAAATCTGAGGAAGCTGTGCACAGATTTGGAATTGGAGGGATGGGTACCATTCAGGTAGATAGTGAGAGCCATTTCTAGGAAGGGCCAAATGGAGATACTCAGTGGTTTGGGAGCAAGAAGTGAAGAAAACTGCCAAGGCTATTAGAAGCCATCAGAGAATTCTCCAAATTGCCAATATTGAAGTGAGTTACAACTCATTCTCAAATAAATTGAAGTGTTCTTCATTTGATATGTTTTGACAGGAAATGTATATTTACTGCCTGAAATGATTTCAGTTGCTGAGCTCTGAACCACAGTATTTCATAAATGATTAACATTAGTTGGAGTCAGTAGGACCTCAGACTTTTTCTTAAACAGAATTCCATAAGAAAGAATTGTTCCCAATTGCAAGGTATTTACCCTATTTCCAAAAGTACACATTCACCCTGGTAGATTTTGAACTTGTCTGTCAAAAATAGTTATTGCTTTTGCTGATAGAGGAATGGTCACTTGCAGTCTAAGAATGAACAGATAAATTCAGCCTACCTTGGTCAATTGAATATTTATTAAATGGGAATAGAAATTTCTCTTATAAATTTTTCTTTTCTTCATATATATCTGAAGTGCCAGTTTTGCACGAGGTGGTGGGCTGGATATGATTCTTAATTCTAATGTGGATTTCATGTTCTGTGAACTTTCAATCTAGTAAGGGAGATTTAGCTACAGTGGAGATGAGGGAAGGATATTCTAGGTGGAGGAAAAAGGCCTACTGAAAGTTCACAGGTCGGTGTGGCAGGCACCTGTAGTCCCAGCTACTTGGGAGGCTGAGTCAAGAGAATCGCCTAAGCCCAAGGATTTGGAGGTTGCTGTGAGCTGTGTGATGCCACGGCAGTCTACCGAGGGCGATAAGGTGAGACTCTGTCTCTACAAAAAAAAAAGAAAGTTCACAGGTGGAGAAATTCATCATCCGTCACTATTTTGAGAGTTAAACTTTGTTAGCAGCCAATTAGTACCTCAACTATTTTCTGTGAGTGCCTTTCCAACAATGTTCCTAAATGTTTCTACTTTGAAAATGTTGAAAACATACAATAGGACTTTTTTTAGAGTCTCACTTTGTTGCCCTTGGTAGAGTGCTGTGCTGTCATAGCTCATGGCAACCTCAAATCTTTGGCTCAAGCAATTCTCTTGCCTCAGCCTACCTAGTGGCTGGGACTACTGGTGCCTGCCACAACGCCAGGCTGATTTTAGAGACGGGGTTCTTGCTCTGGCTCAGGCTGGTCTCGAACCCATGAGCTCAAGCAATCCACCCACCTCAGCTTCCCAAGTGCTATAATTACAGGCGCTCGGCTAGTTAGTTGGTTTTTAATCAAGAACTAACTTCAGGGCATAGGAAAAAATTTCAGGGAAAAAAAGGACAATTTTTTAATATGATACAAGAAAGCAACTCATAATACTTGCTGGGACAGTTTGGTAAGGATCGTGTGGTAGTGTTCTGCTTGTGATTGGGCCAGCACTTGTCCTGAGAACTCAGATTTGAGCCACATGTTGTGGGCTTCATAGAGTCAGAATTTGGAACGAATGAGTTAATCATGGTGGGTATTTGAGAACAACATTTTAGTTAGAAAGAATTAGAATAGGGAGATGTCTTTATGGGGGTGCATCAATAGCAATGGTTGAAGGTATGTACTAGAGCAGAGGTTGGAAGACGTTTTCTGAAACAGGTGTATAATGAATATTTTAGGCTTTGTGGGCCTCGTGGTTTCTGTTACAGCTATTTAGCTCTGCCATTATAGTAGGAAAAGAGCCAGGGATAGTATGAAAATGAATGTGCATGGCCATGTTCTGATAACATTTTATTTATGGACACTGACCTTTGGATTTTACAATTCAAATTTTATAATTTTCATGTAGCAATAAATAGTCTTTGGATTTTTTTCTCCAGTTATTTGAAAATGAAAAAGTTATCCTTAGTTTCCTGGTTGTATAAAGGTGGGCTAGATTTGGTCCATAATTAGTTTGCCCTGGTCTGGAATAAAGGCTTGTTGTCTCCTTCCCACAGCTAAGTGTGTTTCTTTGTAGTCTAGTAAAGGCCAAACTTTACTTGTTTGCACACTGCCTTCATTTTTTTTTTTTTTGTTTTTTGACTGCCTATTTATTACAGTAGTTTTATTAGAACAGACTTATATTTGGCCCCACCTTAATCAGCCACGAAATAATGATTTTGATATTCGGGATTAATTGATGAAAAATGTCACTGTTTAATGCATTGCTATTTAAATAACCTTTAAAACTGTTAATGATTACCATGGAAAAAAATGGTAACTTTGCACCTAAAGTCACATCACATATTAACTGACTCAGTGCCTTTTATTAATTAAAAGAAGTTGAGGTATAATTTATAATAAAATACCCAAATCTTAACCATTAGAGCTTAGTGAATTTTTACATATGTACATCCCCAGAAAACCATGACTCAGATAGGGTACAGAATTTCCAGTACCCTTTATACCTCCTCCTGGTCATGCCCACCACTACCAGCAGAGCCGTTTTTTCCTCTTCTGAAGCTTCATATAACTGGAAATGTAGAGTATGTGTGTATTCAGCCCTGCGTTCCTGAGTTTTTTGCTGGGTACTGTCTGCTGTTGCCTGTAATAGTAGTTCTTTTTTTTTTCCTCTTTTTTTTGTGTTTTTTTTGGCCGGGGCTGGGTTTGAACCCGCCACCTCCGGCATATGGGACCGGCGCCCTACTCCTTGAGCCACAGGCGCCGCCTAGTAGTTCTTTTTAATTGCTCTGTAGTATTCCATTGTATGAACAGGCTACATTTATCCATCCTAGTTGCTGAACATTTGGGTTCTTATAGGTTTTGGCTAGTATGCATAAAGATGCTATGAACGTTCTTATTCATGATTTTGGCAGATGTACACACTCATTTCTGGTGTGTATATCAGGTATTCTTTTTCTTTTCCAGACTGAGCTAGGACAACTACTTGCTAGAATTGATTAATAAAAAAGAAAACATAGCTACGGGTTCTATAGCACTTATCCTGTGCCAAGCACTATTCCAAATCCTTCAGATATATTAACGCATTGAATTGGCATGCATAAGATTATTCCCTTCGTTTTATAGCCAAGGAAACTGTGGGACAGAGTGATGAAGGGCCACACAACTAGCTTGAATTTCTTTCTGTTTCTCTTTCTGTCCATCTCTTTAAATGCAGCTGCCTTGCAAACATTGATCAGATAGGTAAGGAGTAATTTCTCCAAATGGTCACTGTTCGTAGGACTGTGCTGCAGAGAGGGCCACCAGGTGAGGAACACACGGCAGGATGGACTGAACAGCATGCACCTGCGCAGGATTTGGGCTGCCATGGGAGCCCAGGAGATCTGACTTCACAGGCTCTGCTTCACCACTCTGCTAAATGAAGCAAGCTCTGTCTTTATCAGCCTTTACCTGCACCTTGTAGCATGTCCTTGCTCCTCATTCTTGGCCTGGTGCTGTACCCACCCCTTCTGCCTTCTTTTCTTTTCCCTGATGGTCAGTTTTATTTTGCACCTCTTTACACCTTGGCCACCAGGTGTGAAAGGAGGCCAAGGTGTCCTTTAGACAACTGGGTCTGGAGTCACTCTCCTGGATTTCAGTCTTGGCTCAGTCCCATCTGTGCAACCCTGGGCACGTAATATTAGTTCTTTTAGTATCTTCTTAAGATACTAAAAAAGGTATATGATATCAGGTGAGAATTAGATGGAAAATGTGTGGACAGCACCTAGCACAGGGTTTGACACAGGAAGATTTCATTAGCTAGAAGCAGCCATTGTATTTATCATTATTTATTTT